>NC_081810.1:11987500-13187500 GCF_030704535.1 Vitis vinifera
TTTCGATACTCGCACGGATGCTACCTTTTCCCGGTACTCGCACGGATTCGACCAGTTTTCGGTACTCACACTGATTGGACCATTTTTCGGTACACACCCGAACAGTTTTTCGATAATCGCAAGAATTCTACCATTTACGGGTAGTCGCCCGGATTCTACCATTTTTCGGTTCTCACATTGATTGGACCCATTTCCGGTAGTCACCCGAACAGTTTTTCGATACTCGCACGGATTCTACCATTTACGGGTAGTCGCCCGGATTCTACCATTTTTCGGTTCTCACATTGATTGGACCCATTTCCGGTAGTCACCCGAACAGTTTTTCGATACTCGCACGGATTCTACCTTTTCCCGGTACTCGCACGGATTCGACCATTTTTCGGTAGTCACACTGATTGGACCATTTTTCGGTACTCACCCGAACAGTTTTTCGATAATCGCACGGATTCTACCATTGACGGGTAGTCGCCCGGATTCTACCATTTTTCGGTTCTCACATTGATTGGACCCATTTCCGGTAGTCACCCGAACAGTTTTTCGATACTCGCACGGATTCTACCATTTACGGGTAGTCGCCCGGATTCTACCATTTTTCGGTTCTCACATTGATTGGACCCATTTCCGGTAGTCACCCGAAAAGTTTTTCGATACTCGCACGGATTCTACCTTTTCCCGGTACTCGCACGGATTCGACCATTTTTCGGTAGTCACACTGATTGGACCATTTTTCGGTACACACCCGAACAGTTTTTCGATACTCGCACGGATTCTACCTTTTCCTGGTACTCGCACGGATTCGACCAGTTTTCGGTACTCACACTGATTGGACCATTTTTCGGTACACACCCGAACAGTTTTTCGATAATCGCAAGAATTCTACCATTTACGGGTAGTCGCCCGGATTCTACCATTTTTCGGTTCTCACATTGATTGGACCCATTTCCGGTAGTCACCCGAACAGTTTTTCGATACTCGCACGGATTCTACCATTTACGGGTAGTCGCCCGGATTCTACCATTTTTCGGTTCTCACATTGATTGGACCCATTTCCGGTAGTCACCCGAACAGTTTTTCGATACTCGCACGGATTCTACCTTTTCCCGGT
This sequence comes from Vitis vinifera, assembly GCF_030704535.1. NCBI lineage: Eukaryota > Viridiplantae > Streptophyta > Magnoliopsida > Vitales > Vitaceae > Vitis > Vitis vinifera. The sequence goes on from NC_081810.1 coordinate 11,988,606, forward strand.
ACTCGCACGGATTCGAACATTTTTCGGTAGTCACACTGATTGGACCATTTTTCGGTACTCACCCGAACAGTTTTTCGATACTCGCACGGATTCTACCATTTACGGGTAGTCGACCGGATTCTACCATTTTTCGGTACTCACATTGATTGGACCCATTTCCGGTAGTCAACCGAACAGTTTTTCGATAGTCGCACGGATTCTACCTTTTCCAGGTACTCGCACGGATTCGAACATTTTTCGGTACTCACACTGATTGGACCATTTTTCGGTACACACCCGAACAGTTTTTCGATACTCGCACGGATTCTACCTTTTCCCGGTACTCGCACGGATTCGACCAGTTTTCGGTACTCACACTGATTGGACCATTTTTCGGTACACACCCGAACAGTTTTTCGATAATCGCAAGGATTCTACCATTTACGGGTAGTCGCCCGGATTCTGCATTTTTTCGGTACTCACATTGATTGGACCCATTTCCGGTAGTCACCCGAACAGTTTTTCGATAGTCGCACGGATTCTACCTTTTCCCGGTACTCGCACGGATTCGACCATTTTTCGGTAGTCACACTGATTGGACCATTTTTCGGTACACACCCGAACAGTTTTTCGATAATCGCACGGATTCTACCATTTACGGGTAGTCGCCCGGATTCTACCATTTTTCGGTTCTCACATTTTTGGACCCATTTCCGGTAGTCACCCGAAAAGTTTTTCGATACTCGCACGGATTCTACCTTTTCCCGGTACTCGCACGGATTCGACCATTTTTCGGTAGTCACACTGATTGGACCATTTTTCGGTACACACCCGAACAGTTTTTCGATACTCGCACGGATGCTACCTTTTCCCGGTACTCGCACGGATTCGACCAGTTTTCGGTACTCACACTGATTGGACCATTTTTCGGTACACACCCGAACAGTTTTTCGATAATCGCAAGAATTCTACCATTTACGGGTAGTCGCCCGGATTCTACCATTTTTCGGTTCTCACATTGATTGGACCCATTTCCGGTAGTCACCCGAACAGTTTTTCGATACTCGCACGGATTCTACCATTTACGGGTAGTCGCCCGGATTCTACCATTTTTCGGTTCTCACATTGATTGGACCCATTTCCGGTAGTCACCCGAACAGTTTTTCGATACTCGCACGGATTCTACCTTTTCCCGGTACTCGCACGGATTCGACCATTTTTCGGTAGTCACACTGATTGGACCATTTTTCGGTACTCACCCGAACAGTTTTTCGATAATCGCACGGATTCTACCATTGACGGGTAGTCGCCCGGATTCTACCATTTTTCGGTTCTCACATTGATTGGACCCATTTCCGGTAGTCACCCGAACAGTTTTTCGATACTCGCACGGATTCTACCTTTTCCCGGTACTCGCACGGATTCGACCATTTTTCGGTACTCACACTGATTGGACCATTTTTCGGTACTCACCCGAACAGTTTTTCGATACTCGCACGGATTCTACCATTTACGGGTAGTCGCCCGGATTCTACCATTTTTCGGTACTCACATTGATTGGACCATTTTTCGCTACACACCCGAACAGTTTTTCGATAATCGCACGGATTCTACCATTTACGGGTAGTCGCCCGGATTCTACCATTTTTCGGTTCTCACATTGATTGGACCCATTTCCGGTAGTCGCCCGAACAGTTTTTCGATACTCGCACGGATTCTACCTTTTCCCGATAATCGCACGGATTCGACCATTTTTCGGTAGTCACACTGATTGGACCATTTTTCGGTACTCACCCGAACAGTTTTTCGATAATCGCACGGATTCTACCATTGACGGGTAGTCGCCCGGATTCTACCATTTTTCGGTTCTCACATTGATTGGACCCATTTCCGGTAGTCACCCGAACAGTTTTTCGATACTCGCACGGATTCTACCTTTTCCTGGTACTCGCACGGATTCGAACATTTTTCGGTAGTCACACTGATTGGACCATTTTTCGGTACTCACCCGAACAGTTTTTCGATACTCGCACGGATTCTACCATTTACGGGTAGTCGACCGGATTCTACCATTTTTCGGTACTCACATTGATTGGACCCATTTCCGGTAGTCAACCGAACAGTTTTTCGATAGTCGCACGGATTCTACCTTTTCCAGGTACTCGCACGGATTCAGACATTTTTCGGTACTCACACTGATTGGACCATTTTTCGGTACACACCCGAACAGTTTTTCGATACTCGCACGGATTCTACCTTTTCCCGGTACTCGCACGGATTCGACCAGTTTTCGGTACTCACACTGATTGGACCATTTTTCGGTACACACCCGAACAGTTTTTCGATAATCGCAAGGATTCTACCATTTACGGGTAGTCGCCCGGATTCTGCATTTTTTCGGTACTCACATTGATTGGACCCATTTCCGGTAGTCACCCGAACAGTTTTTCGATAGTCGCACGGATTCTACCTTTTCCCGGTACTCGCACGGATTCGACCATTTTTCCGTAGTCACACTGATTGGACCATTTTTCGGTACACACCCGAACAGTTTTTCGATAATCGCACGGATTCTACCATTTACGGGTAGTCGCCCGGATTCTACCATTTTTCGGTACTCACATTGATTGGACCCATTTCCGGTAGTCACCCGAACAGTTTTTCGATACTCGCACGGATTCTACCTTTTCCCGGTACTCGCACGGATTCGACCATTTTTCGGTAGTCACACTGATTGGACCATTTTTCGGTACTCACCCGAACAGTTTTTCGATACTCGCACGGATTCTACCATTTACGGGTAGTCGCCCGGATTCTACCATTTTTCGGTACTCATTTGATTGGACCCATTTCCGGTAGTCACCCGAACAGTTTTTCGATAGTCGCACGGATTCTACCATTTACGGGTAGTCGCCCGGATTCTACCATTTTTCGGTACTCACATTGATTGGACCCATTTCCGGTAGTCACCGGAACAGTTTTTCGATAGTCGCACGGATTCTACCTTTTCCAGGTACTCGCACGGATTCGAACATTTTTCGGTACTCACACTGATTGGACCATTTTTCGGTACACACCCGAACAGTTTTTCGATAATCGCATGGATTCTACCATTTACGGGTAGTCGCCCGGATTGTACCATTTTTCGGTTCTCACATTGATTGGACCCATTTCCGGTAGTCACCCGAACAGTTTTTCGATACTCGCACGGATTCTACCTTTTCCCGGTACTCGCACGGATTCGACCATTTTTCGGTAGTCACACTGATTGGACCATTTTTCGGTACACACCCGAACAGTTTTTCGATACTCGCACGGATTCTACCTTTTCCCGGTACTCGCACGGATTCGACCAGTTTTCGGTACTCACACTGATTGGACCATTTTTCGGTACTCACCCGAACAGTTTTTCGATACTCGCACGGATTCTACCATTTACGGGTTGTCGCCCGGATTCTACCATTTTTCGGTACTCACATTGATTGGACCCATTTCCGGTAGGCACCCCAACAGTTTTTCGATACTCGCACGGATTCTACCTTTTCCCGGTACTCGCACGGAGTCGACCATTTTTCGGTACTCACACTGATTGGACCATTTTTCGCTACACACCCGAACAGTTTTTCGATAATCGCACGGATTCTACCATTTACGGGTAGTCGCCCGGATTCTACCATTTTTCGGTTCTCACATTGATTGGACCCATTTCCGGTAGTCACCCGAACAGTTTTTCGATACTCGCACGGATTCTACCTTTTCCTGGCACTCGCACGGATTCGAACATTTTTCGGTAGTCACACTGATTGGACCATTTTTCGGTACTCACCCGAACAGTTTTTCGATACTCGCACGGATTCTACCATTTACGGGTTGTCGCCCGGATTCTACCATTTTTCGGTACTCACATTGATTGGACCCATTTCCGGTAGGCACCCCAACAGTTTTTCGATACTCGCACGGATTCTACCTTTTCCCGGTACTCGCACGGAGTCAACCATTTTTCGGTACTCACACTGATTGGACCATTTTTCGCTACACACCCGAACAGTTTTTCGATAATCGCACGGATTCTACCATTTACGGGTAGTCGCCCGGATTCTACCATTTTTCGGTTCTCACATTGATTGGACCCATTTCCGGTAGTCACCCGAACAGTTTTTCGATACTCGCACGGATTCTACCTTTTCCTGGTACTCGCACGGATTCGAACATTTTTCGGTAGTCACACTGATTGGACCATTTTTCGGTACTCACCCGAACAGTTTTTCGATACTCGCACGGATTCTACCATTTACGGGTAGTCGACCGGATTCTACCATTTTTCGGTACTCACATTGATTGGACCCATTTCCGGTAGTCAACCGAACAGTTTTTCGATAGTCGCACGGATTCTACCTTTTCCAGGTACTCGCACGGATTCAGACATTTTTCGGTACTCACACTGATTGGACCATTTTTCGGTACACACCCGAACAGTTTTTCGATACTCGCACGGATTCTACCTTTTCCCGGTACTCGCACGGATTCGACCAGTTTTCGGTACTCACACTGATTGGACCATTTTTCGGTACACACCCGAACAGTTTTTCGATAATCGCAAGGATTCTACCATTTACGGGTAGTCGCCCGGATTCTGCATTTTTTCGGTACTCACATTGATTGGACCCATTTCCGGTAGTCACCCGAACAGTTTTTCGATAGTCGCACGGATTCTACCTTTTCCCGGTACTCGCACGGATTCGACCATTTTTCCGTAGTCACACTGATTGGACCATTTTTCGGTACACACCCGAACAGTTTTTCGATAATCGCACGGATTCTACCATTTACGGGTAGTCGCCCGGATTCTACCATTTTTCGGTACTCACATTGATTGGACCCATTTCCGGTAGTCACCCGAACAGTTTTTCGATACTCGCACGGATTCTACCTTTTCCCGGTACTCGCACGGATTCGACCATTTTTCGGTAGTCACACTGATTGGACCATTTTTCGGTACTCACCCGAACAGTTTTTCGATACTCGCACGGATTCTACCATTTACGGGTAGTCGCCCGGATTCTACCATTTTTCGGTACTCATTTGATTGGACCCATTTCCGGTAGTCACCCGAACAGTTTTTCGATAGTCGCACGGATTCTACCATTTACGGGTAGTCGCCCGGATTCTACCATTTTTCGGTACTCACATTGATTGGACCCATTTCCGGTAGTCACCGGAACAGTTTTTCGATAGTCGCACGGATTCTACCTTTTCCAGGTACTCGCACGGATTCGAACATTTTTCGGTACTCACACTGATTGGACCATTTTTCGGTACACACCCGAACAGTTTTTCGATAATCGCATGGATTCTACCATTTACGGGTAGTCGCCCGGATTGTACCATTTTTCGGTTCTCACATTGATTGGACCCATTTCCGGTAGTCACCCGAACAGTTTTTCGATACTCGCACGGATTCTACCTTTTCCCGGTACTCGCACGGATTCGACCATTTTTCGGTAGTCACACTGATTGGACCATTTTTCGGTACACACCCGAACAGTTTTTCGATACTCGCACGGATTCTACCTTTTCCCGGTACTCGCACGGATTCGACCAGTTTTCGGTACTCACACTGATTGGACCATTTTTCGGTACTCACCCGAACAGTTTTTCGATACTCGCACGGATTCTACCATTTACGGGTTGTCGCCCGGATTCTACCATTTTTCGGTACTCACATTGATTGGACCCATTTCCGGTAGGCACCCCAACAGTTTTTCGATACTCGCACGGATTCTACCTTTTCCCGGTACTCGCACGGAGTCGACCATTTTTCGGTACTCACACTGATTGGACCATTTTTCGCTACACACCCGAACAGTTTTTCGATAATCGCACGGATTCTACCATTTACGGGTAGTCGCCCGGATTCTACCATTTTTCGGTTCTCACATTGATTGGACCCATTTCCGGTAGTCACCCGAACAGTTTTTCGATACTCGCACGGATTCTACCTTTTCCTGGTACTCGCACGGATTCGAACATTTTTCGGTAGTCACACTGATTGGACCATTTTTCGGTACTCACCCGAACAGTTTTTCGATACTCGCACGGATTCTACCATTTACGGGTTGTCGCCCGGATTCTACCATTTTTCGGTACTCACATTGATTGGACCCATTTCCGGTAGGCACCCCAACAGTTTTTCGATACTCGCACGGATTCTACCTTTTCCCGGTACTCGCACGGAGTCGACCATATTTCGGTACTCACACTGATTGGACCATTTTTCGCTACACACCCGAACAGTTTTTCGATAATCGCACGGATTCTACCATTTACGGGTAGTCGCCCGGATTCTACCATTTTTCGGTTCTCACATTGATTGGACCCATTTCCGGTAGTCACCCGAACAGTTTTTCGATACTCGCACGGATTCTACCTTTTCCTGGTACTCGCACGGATTCGAACATTTTTCGGTAGTCACACTGATTGGACCATTTTTCGGTACTCACCCGAACAGTTTTTCGATACTCGCACGGATTCTACCATTTACGGGTTGTCGCCCGGATTCTACCATTTTTCGGTACTCACATTGATTGGACCCATTTCCGGTAGGCACCCCAACAGTTTTTCGATACTCGCACGGATTCTACCTTTTCCCGGTACTCGCACGGAGTCGACCATTTTTCGGTACTCACACTGATTGGACCATTTTTCGCTACACACCCGAACAGTTTTTCGATAATCGCACGGATTCTACCATTTACGGGTAGTCGCCCGGATTCTACCATTTTTCGGTTCTCACATTGATTGGACCCATTTCCGGTAGTCACCCGAACAGTTTTTCGATACTCGCACGGATTCTACCTTTTCCTGGTACTGGCACGGATTCGAACATTTTTCGGTAGTCACACTGATTGGACCATTTTTCGGTACTCACCCGAACAGTTTTTCGATACTCGCACGGATTCTACCATTTACGGGTAGTCGACCGGATTCTACCATTTTTCGGTACTCACATTGATTGGACCCATTTCCGGTAGTCAACCGAACAGTTTTTCGATAGTCGCACGGATTCTACCTTTTCCAGGTACTCGCACGGATTCGAACATTTTTCGGTACTCACACTGATTGGACCATTTTTCGGTACACACCCGAACAGTTTTTCGATACTCGCACGGATTCTACCTTTTCCCGGTACTCGCACGGATTCGACCAGTTTTCGGTACTCACACTGATTGGACCATTTTTCGGTACACACCCGAACAGTTTTTCGATAATCGCAAGGATTCTACCATTTACGGGTAGTCGCCCGGATTCTGCATTTTTTCGGTACTCACATTGATTGGACCCATTTCCGGTAGTCACCCGAACAGTTTTTCGATAGTCGCACGGATTCTACCTTTTCCCGGTACTCGCACGGATTCGACCATTTTTCGGTAGTCACACTGATTGGACCATTTTTCGGTACACACCCGAACAGTTTTTCGATAATCGCACGGATTCTACCATTTACGGGTAGTCGCCCGGATTCTACCATTTTTCGGTTCTCACATTTTTGGACCCATTTCCGGTAGTCACCCGAAAAGTTTTTCGATACTCGCACGGATTCTACCTTTTCCCGGTACTCGCACGGATTCGACCATTTTTCGGTAGTCACACTGATTGGACCATTTTTCGGTACACACCCGAACAGTTTTTCGATACTCGCACGGATTCTACCTTTTCCCGGTACTCGCACGGATTCGACCAGTTTTCGGTACTCACACTGATTGGACCATTTTTCGGTACACACCCGAACAGTTTTTCGATAATCGCAAGAATTCTACCATTTACGGGTAGTCGCCCGGATTCTACCATTTTTCGGTTCTCACATTGATTGGACCCATTTCCGGTAGTCACCCGAACAGTTTTTCGATACTCGCACGGATTCTACCATTTACGGGTAGTCGCCCGGATTCTACCATTTTTCGGTTCTCACATTGATTGGACCCATTTCCGGTAGTCACCCGAACAGTTTTTCGATACTCGCACGGATTCTACCTTTTCCCGGTACTCGCACGGATTCGACCATTTTTCGGTAGTCACACTGATTGGACCATTTTTCGGTACTCACCCGAACAGTTTTTCGATAATCGCACGGATTCTACCATTGACGGGTAGTCGCCCGGATTCTACCATTTTTCGGTTCTCACATTGATTGGACCCATTTCCGGTAGTCACCCGAACAGTTTTTCGATACTCGCACGGATTCTACCTTTTCCCGGTACTCGCACGGATTCGACCATTTTTCGGTACTCACACTGATTGGACCATTTTTCGGTACTCACCCGAACAGTTTTTCGATACTCGCACGGATTCTACCATTTACGGGTAGTCGCCCGGATTCTACCATTTTTCGGTACTCACATTGATTGGACCATTTTTCGCTACACACCCGAACAGTTTTTCGATAATCGCACGGATTCTACCATTTACGGGTAGTCGCCCGGATTCTACCATTTTTCGGTTCTCACATTGATTGGACCCATTTCCGGTAGTCACCCGAAAAGTTTTTCGATACTCGCACGGATTCTACCTTTTCCCGGTACTCGCACGGATTCGACCATTTTTCGGTAGTCACACTGATTGGACCATTTTTCGGTACACACCCGAACAGTTTTTCGATACTCGCACGGATTCTACCTTTTCCCGGTACTCGCACGGATTCGACCAGTTTTCGGTACTCACACTGATTGGACCATTTTTCGGTACACACCCGAACAGTTTTTCGATAATCGCAAGAATTCTACCATTTACGGGTAGTCGCCCGGATTCTACCATTTTTCGGTTCTCACATTGATTGGACCCATTTCCGGTAGTCACCCGAACAGTTTTTCGATACTCGCACGGATTCTACCATTTACGGGTAGTCGCCCGGATTCTACCATTTTTCGGTTCTCACATTGATTGGACCCATTTCCGGTAGTCACCCGAACAGTTTTTCGATACTCGCACGGATTCTACCTTTTCCCGGTACTCGCACGGATTCGACCATTTTTCGGTAGTCACACTGATTGGACCATTTTTCGGTACTCACCCGAACAGTTTTTCGATAATCGCACGGATTCTACCATTGACGGGTAGTCGCCCGGATTCTACCATTTTTCGGTTCTCACATTGATTGGACCCATTTCCGGTAGTCACCCGAACAGTTTTTCGATACTCGCACGGATTCTACCTTTTCCCGGTACTCGCACGGATTCGACCATTTTTCGGTACTCACACTGATTGGACCATTTTTCGGTACTCACCCGAACAGTTTTTCGATACTCGCACGGATTCTACCATTTACGGGTAGTCGCCCGGATTCTACCATTTTTCGGTACTCACATTGATTGGACCATTTTTCGCTACACACCCGAACAGTTTTTCGATAATCGCACGGATTCTACCATTTACGGGTAGTCGCCCGGATTCTACCATTTTTCGGTTCTCACATTGATTGGACCCATTTCCGGTAGTCACCCGAAAAGTTTTTCGATACTCGCACGGATTCTACCTTTTCCCGGTACTCGCACGGATTCGACCATTTTTCGGTAGTCACACTGATTGGACCATTTTTCGGTACACACCCGAACAGTTTTTCGATACTCGCACGGATTCTACCTTTTCCCGGTACTCGCACGGATTCGACCAGTTTTCGGTACTCACACTGATTGGACCATTTTTCGGTACTCACCCGAACAGTTTTTCGATACTCGCACGGATTCTACCATTTACGGGTTGTCGCCCGGATTCTACCATTTTTCGGTACTCACATTGATTGGACCCATTTCCGGTAGGCACCCCAACAGTTTTTCGATACTCGCACGGATTCTACCTTTTCCCGGTACTCGCACGGAGTCGACCATTTTTCGGTACTCACACTGATTGGACCATTTTTCGCTACACACCCGAACAGTTTTTCGATAATCGCACGGATTCTACCATTTACGGGTAGTCGCCCGGATTCTACCATTTTTCGGTTCTCACATTGATTGGACCCATTTCCGGTAGTCACCCGAACAGTTTTTCGATACTCGCACGGATTCTACCTTTTCCTGGTACTCGCACGGATTCGAACATTTTTCGGTAGTCACACTGATTGGACCATTTTTCGGTACTCACCCGAACAGTTTTTCGATACTCGCACGGATTCTACCATTTACGGGTTGTCGCCCGGATTCTACCATTTTTCGGTACTCACATTGATTGGACCCATTTCCGGTAGGCACCCCAACAGTTTTTCGATACTCGCACGGATTCTACCTTTTCCCGGTACTCGCACGGAGTCGACCATATTTCGGTACTCACACTGATTGGACCATTTTTCGCTACACACCCGAACAGTTTTTCGATAATCGCACGGATTCTACCATTTACGGGTAGTCGCCCGGATTCTACCATTTTTCGGTTCTCACATTGATTGGACCCATTTCCGGTAGTCACCCGAACAGTTTTTCGATACTCGCACGGATTCTACCTTTTCCTGGTACTCGCACGGATTCGAACATTTTTCGGTAGTCACACTGATTGGACCATTTTTCGGTACTCACCCGAACAGTTTTTCGATACTCGCACGGATTCTACCATTTACGGGTTGTCGCCCGGATTCTACCATTTTTCGGTACTCACATTGATTGGACCCATTTCCGGTAGGCACCCCAACAGTTTTTCGATACTCGCACGGATTCTACCTTTTCCCGGTACTCGCACGGAGTCGACCATTTTTCGGTACTCACACTGATTGGACCATTTTTCGCTACACACCCGAACAGTTTTTCGATAATCGCACGGATTCTACCATTTACGGGTAGTCGCCCGGATTCTACCATTTTTCGGTTCTCACATTGATTGGACCCATTTCCGGTAGTCACCCGAACAGTTTTTCGATACTCGCACGGATTCTACCTTTTCCTGGTACTGGCACGGATTCGAACATTTTTCGGTAGTCACACTGATTGGACCATTTTTCGGTACTCACCCGAACAGTTTTTCGATACTCGCACGGATTCTACCATTTACGGGTAGTCGACCGGATTCTACCATTTTTCGGTACTCACATTGATTGGACCCATTTCCGGTAGTCAACCGAACAGTTTTTCGATAGTCGCACGGATTCTACCTTTTCCAGGTACTCGCACGGATTCGAACATTTTTCGGTACTCACACTGATTGGACCATTTTTCGGTACACACCCGAACAGTTTTTCGATACTCGCACGGATTCTACCTTTTCCCGGTACTCGCACGGATTCGACCAGTTTTCGGTACTCACACTGATTGGACCATTTTTCGGTACACACCCGAACAGTTTTTCGATAATCGCAAGGATTCTACCATTTACGGGTAGTCGCCCGGATTCTGCATTTTTTCGGTACTCACATTGATTGGACCCATTTCCGGTAGTCACCCGAACAGTTTTTCGATAGTCGCACGGATTCTACCTTTTCCCGGTACTCGCACGGATTCGACCATTTTTCGGTAGTCACACTGATTGGACCATTTTTCGGTACACACCCGAACAGTTTTTCGATAATCGCACGGATTCTACCATTTACGGGTAGTCGCCCGGATTCTACCATTTTTCGGTTCTCACATTTTTGGACCCATTTCCGGTAGTCACCCGAAAAGTTTTTCGATACTCGCACGGATTCTACCTTTTCCCGGTACTCGCACGGATTCGACCATTTTTCGGTAGTCACACTGATTGGACCATTTTTCGGTACACACCCGAACAGTTTTTCGATACTCGCACGGATTCTACCTTTTCCCGGTACTCGCACGGATTCGACCAGTTTTCGGTACTCACACTGATTGGACCATTTTTCGGTACACACCCGAACAGTTTTTCGATAATCGCAAGAATTCTACCATTTACGGGTAGTCGCCCGGATTCTACCATTTTTCGGTTCTCACATTGATTGGACCCATTTCCGGTAGTCACCCGAACAGTTTTTCGATACTCGCACGGATTCTACCATTTACGGGTAGTCGCCCGGATTCTACCATTTTTCGGTTCTCACATTGATTGGACCCATTTCCGGTAGTCACCCGAACAGTTTTTCGATACTCGCACGGATTCTACCTTTTCCCGGTACTCGCACGGATTCGACCATTTTTCGGTAGTCACACTGATTGGACCATTTTTCGGTACTCACCCGAACAGTTTTTCGATAATCGCACGGATTCTACCATTGACGGGTAGTCGCCCGGATTCTACCATTTTTCGGTTCTCACATTGATTGGACCCATTTCCGGTAGTCACCCGAACAGTTTTTCGATACTCGCACGGATTCTACCTTTTCCCGGTACTCGCACGGATTCGACCATTTTTCGGTACTCACACTGATTGGACCATTTTTCGGTACTCACCCGAACAGTTTTTCGATACTCGCACGGATTCTACCATTTACGGGTAGTCGCCCGGATTCTACCATTTTTCGGTACTCACATTGATTGGACCATTTTTCGCTACACACCCGAACAGTTTTTCGATAATCGCACGGATTCTACCATTTACGGGTAGTCGCCCGGATTCTACCATTTTTCGGTTCTCACATTGATTGGACCCATTTCCGGTAGTCACCCGAAAAGTTTTTCGATACTCGCACGGATTCTACCTTTTCCCGGTACTCGCACGGATTCGACCATTTTTCGGTAGTCACACTGATTGGACCATTTTTCGGTACACACCCGAACAGTTTTTCGATACTCGCACGGATTCTACCTTTTCCCGGTACTCGCACGGATTCGACCAGTTTTCGGTACTCACACTGATTGGACCATTTTTCGGTACACACCCGAACAGTTTTTCGATAATCGCAAGAATTCTACCATTTACGGGTAGTCGCCCGGATTCTACCATTTTTCGGTTCTCACATTGATTGGACCCATTTCCGGTAGTCACCCGAACAGTTTTTCGATACTCGCACGGATTCTACCATTTACGGGTAGTCGCCCGGATTCTACCATTTTTCGGTTCTCACATTGATTGGACCCATTTCCGGTAGTCACCCGAACAGTTTTTCGATACTCGCACGGATTCTACCTTTTCCCGGTACTCGCACGGATTCGACCATTTTTCGGTAGTCACACTGATTGGACCATTTTTCGGTACTCACCCGAACAGTTTTTCGATAATCGCACGGATTCTACCATTGACGGGTAGTCGCCCGGATTCTACCATTTTTCGGTTCTCACATTGATTGGACCCATTTCCGGTAGTCACCCGAACAGTTTTTCGATACTCGCACGGATTCTACCTTTTCCCGGTACTCGCACGGATTCGACCATTTTTCGGTACTCACACTGATTGGACCATTTTTCGGTACTCACCCGAACAGTTTTTCGATACTCGCACGGATTCTACCATTTACGGGTAGTCGCCCGGATTCTACCATTTTTCGGTACTCACATTGATTGGACCATTTTTCGCTACACACCCGAACAGTTTTTCGATAATCGCACGGATTCTACCATTTACGGGTAGTCGCCCGGATTCTACCATTTTTCGGTTCTCACATTGATTGGACCCATTTCCGGTAGTCACCCGAAAAGTTTTTCGATACTCGCACGGATTCTACCTTTTCCCGGTACTCGCACGGATTCGACCATTTTTCGGTAGTCACACTGATTGGACCATTTTTCGGTACACACCCGAACAGTTTTTCGATACTCGCACGGATTCTACCTTTTCCCGGTACTCGCACGGATTCGACCAGTTTTCGGTACTCACACTGATTGGACCATTTTTCGGTACACACCCGAACAGTTTTTCGATAATCGCAAGAATTCTACCATTTACGGGTAGTCGCCCGGATTCTACCATTTTTCGGTTCTCACATTGATTGGACCCATTTCCGGTAGTCACCCGAACAGTTTTTCGATACTCGCACGGATTCTACCATTTACGGGTAGTCGCCCGGATTCTACCATTTTTCGGTTCTCACATTGATTGGACCCATTTCCGGTAGTCACCCGAACAGTTTTTCGATACTCGCACGGATTTTACCTTTTCCCGGTACTCGCACGGATTCGACCATTTTTCGGTAGTCACACTGATTGGACCATTTTTCGGTACTCACCCGAACAGTTTTTCGATAATCGCACGGATTCTACCATTGACGGGTAGTCGCCCGGATTCTACCATTTTTCGGTTCTCACATTGATTGGACCCATTTCCGGTAGTCACCCGAACAGTTTTTCGATACTCGCACGGATTCTACCTTTTCCCGGTACTCGCACGGATTCGACCATTTTTCGGTACTCACACTGATTGGACCATTTTTCGGTACTCACCCGAACAGTTTTTCGATACTCGCACGGATTCTACCATTTACGGGTAGTCGCCCGGATTCTACCATTTTTCGGTACTCACATTGATTGGACCATTTTTCGCTACACACCCGAACAGTTTTTCGATAATCGCACGGATTCTACCATTTACGGGTAGTCGCCCGGATTCTACCATTTTTCGGTTCTCACATTGATTGGACCCATTTCCGGTAGTCACCCGAACAGTTTTTCGATACTCGCACGGATTCTACCTTTTCCCGGTACTCACACGGATTCGACCATTTTTCGGTAGTCACACTGATTGGACCATTTTTCGGTACTCACCCGAACAGTTTTTCGATAATCGCACGGATTCTACCATTTACGGGTAGTCGCCCGGATTCTACCATTTTTCGGTAGTGACACTGATTGGACCATTTTTCGGTACTCACCCGAACAGTTTTTCGATACTCGCACGGATTCTACCATTTACGGGTAGTCGCCCGGATTCTACCATTTTTCGGTACTCACATTGATTGGACCCATTTCCGGTAGTCAACCGAACAGTTTTTCGATAGTCGCACGGATTCTACCTTTTCCAGGTACTCGCACGGATTCGAACATTTTTCGGTACTCACACTGGTTGGACCATTTTTCGGTACACACCCGAACAGTTTTTCGATAGTCGCACGGATTCTACCTTTTCCCGGTACTCGCACGGATTCGACCATTTTTCGGTACTCACACTGATTGGACCATTTTTCGGTACACACCCGAACAGTTTTTCGATACTCGCACGGATTCTACCTTTTCCCGGTACTCGCACGGATTCGACCAGTTTTCGGTACTCACACTGATTGGACCATTTTTCGGTACACACCCGAACAGTTTTTCGATAATCGCAAGGATTCTACCATTTACGGGTAGTCGCCCGGATTCTACATTTTTTCGGTACTCACATTGATTGGACCCATTTCCGGTAGTCACCCGAACAGTTTTTCGATAGTCGCACGGTTCTACCTTTTCCCGGTACTCGCACGGATTCGACCAGTTTTCGGTACTCACACTGATTGGACCATTTTTCGGTACACACCCGAACAGTTTTTCGATAATCGCAAGAATTCTACCATTTACGGGTAGTCGCCCGGATTCTACCATTTTTCAGTTCTCACATTGATTGGACCCATTTCCGGTAGTCACCCGAACAGTTTTTCGATACTCGCACGGATTCTACCTTTTCCCGGTACTCGCACGGATTCGACCATTTTTCGGTAGTCACACTGATTGGACCATTTTTCGGTACTCACCCGAACAGTTTTTCGATAATCGCACGGATTCGACCATTGACGGGTAGTCGCCCGGATTCTACCATTTTTCGGTTCTCACATTGATTGGACCCATTTCCGGTAGTCACCCGAACAGTTTGTCGATACTCGCACGGATTCTACCTTTTCCCGGTACTCGCACGGATTCGACCATTTTTCGGTACTCACACTGATTGGACCATTTTTCGGTACTCACCCGAACAGTTTTTCGATACTCGCACGGATTCTACCATTTACGGGTAGTCGCCCGGATTCTACCATTTTTCGGTAGTCACACTGATTGGACCATTTTTCGGTACTCACCCGAACAGTTTTTCGATACTCGCACGGATTCTACCATTTACGGGTAGTCGCCCGGATTCTACCATTTTTCGGTACTCACATTGATTGGACCCATTTCCGGTAGTCAACCGAACAGTTTTTCGATAGTCGCACGGATTCTACCTTTTCCAGGTACTCGCACGGATTCGAACATTTTTCGGTACTCACACTGATTGGACCATTTTTCGGTACACACCCGAACAGTTTTTCGATACTCGCACGGATTCTACCATTTACGGGTAGTCGCCCGGATTCTACCATTTTTCGGTTCTCACATTGATTGGACCATTTTTCGCTACACACCCGAACAGTTTTTCGATAATCGCACGGATTCTACCATTTACGGGTAGTCGCCCGGATTCTACCATTTTTCGGTTCTCACATTGATTGGACCCATTTCCGGTAGTCACCCGAACAGTTTTTCGATACTCGCACGGATTCTACCATTTACGGGTAGTCGCCCGGATTCTACCATTTTTCGGTTCTCACATTGATTGGACCCATTTCCGGTAGTCACCCGAACAGTTTTTCGATACTCGCACGGATTCTACCTTTTCCCGGTACTCACACGGATTCGACCATTTTTCGGTAGTCACACTGATTGGACCATTTTTCGGTACTCACCCGAACAGTTTTTCGATAATCGCACGGATTCTACCATTTACGGGTAGTCGCCCGGATTCTACCATTTTTCGGTAGTCACACTGATTGGACCATTTTTCGGTACTCACCCGAACAATTTTTCGATACTCGCACGGATTCTACCATTTACGGGTAGTCGCCCGGATTCTACCATTTTTCGGTACTCACATTGATTGGACCCATTTCCGGTAGTCAACCGAACAGTTTTTCGATAGTCGCACGGATTCTACCTTTTCCAGGTACTCGCACGGATTCGAACATTTTTCGGTACTCACACTGATTGGACCATTTTTCGCTACACACCCGAACAGTTTTTCGATACTCGCACGGATTCTACCTTTTCCCGGTACTCGCACGGATTCGACCATTTTTCGGTACTCACACTGATTGGACCATTTTTCGGTACACACCCGAACAGTTTTTCGATAATCGCACGGATTCTACCATTTACGGGTAGTCGCCCGGATTCTACCATTTTTCGGTTCTCACATTGATTGGACCCATTTCCGGTAGTCACCCGAACAGTTTTTCGATACTCGCACGGATTCTACCATTTACGGGTAGTCGCCCGGATTCTACCATTTTTCGGTTCTCACATTGATTGGACCCATTTCCGGTAGTCACCCGAACAGTTTTTCGATACTCGCACGGATTCTACCTTTTCCCGGTACTCGCACGGATTCGACCATTTTTCGGTAGTCTCACTGATTGGACCATTTTTCGGTACTCACCCGAACAGTTTTTCGATACTCGCACGGATTCTACCATTTACGGGTAGTCGCCCGGATTCTACCATTTTTCGGTACTCACATTGATTGGACCCATTTCCGGTAGGCACCCGAACAGTTTTTCGATACTCGCACGGATTCTACCTTTTCCCGGTACTCGCACGGAGTCGACCATTTTTCGGTACTCACACTGATTGGACCATTTTTCGCTACACACCCGAACAGTTTTTCGATAATCGCACGGATTCTACCATTTACGGGTAGTCGCACGGATTCGACCATTTTTCGGTAGTCACACTGATTGGACCATTTTTCGGTACTCACCCGAACAGTTTTTCGATAATCGCACGGATTCTACCATTTACGGGTAGTCGCCCGGATTCTACCATTTTTCGGTAGTCACACTGATTGGACCATTTTTCGGTACTCACCCGAACAGTTTTTCGATACTCGCACGGATTCTACCATTTACGGGTAGTCGCCCGGATTCTACCATTTTTCGGTACTCACATTGATTGGACCCATTTCCGGTAGTCAACCGAACAGTTTTTCGATAGTCGCACGGATTCTACCTTTTCCAGGTACTCGCACGGATTCGAACATTTTTCGGTACTCACACTGATTGGACCATTTTTCGGTACACACCCGAACAGTTTTTCGATACTCGCACGGATTCTACCTTTTCCCGGTACTCGCACGGATTCGACCAGTTTTCGGTACTCACACTAATTGGACCATTTTTAAGTACACACCCGAACAGTTTTTCGATAATCGCAAGGATTCTACCATTTACGGGTAGTCGCCCGGATTCTACCATTTTTCGGTACTCACATTGATTAGACCCATTTCCGGTAGTCACCCGAACAGTTTTTCGATAGTCGCAAGGATTCTACCTTTTCCCGGTACTCGCACGGATTCGACCATTTTTCGGTACTCACACTGATTGGACCATTTTTCGGTACACACCCGAACAGTTTTTCGATAATCGCACGGATTCTACCATTTACGGGTAGTCGCCCGGATTCTACCATTTTTCGGTTCTCACATTGATTGGACCCATTTCCGGTAGTCACCCGAACAGTTTTTCGATACTCGCACGGATTCTACCTTTTCCCGGTACTCGCACGGATTCGACCATTTTTCGGTAGTCACACTGATTGGACCATTTTTCGGTACTCACCCGAACAGTTTTTCGATACTCGCACGGATTCTACCATTTACGGGTAGTCGCCCGGATTCTACCATTTTTCGGTACTCACATTGATTGGACCCATTGCTGGTAGGCACCCGAACAGTTTTTCGATACTCGCACGGATTCTACCTTTTCCCGGTACTCGCACGGAGTCGACCATTTTTCGGTACTCACACTGATTGGACCATTTTTCGCTACACACCCGAACAGTTTTTCGATAATCGCACGGATTCTACCATTTACGGGTAGTCGCCCGGATTCTACCATTTTTCGGTTCTCACATTGATTGGACCCATTTCCGGTAGTCACCCGAACAGTTTTTCGATACTCGCACGGATTCTACCTTTTCCTGGTACTCGCACGGATTCGAACATTTTTCGGTAGTCACACTGATTGGACCATTTTTCGGTACTCACCCGAACAGTTTTTCGATACTCGCACGGATTCTACCATTTATGGGTAGTCGACCGGATTCTACCATTTTTCGGTACTCACATTGATTGGACCCATTTCCGGTAGTCAACCGAACAGTTTTTCGATAGTCGCACGGATTCTACCTTTTCCAGGTACTCGCACGGATTCGAACATTTTTCGGTTCTCACATTGATTGGACCCATTTCCGGTAGTCACCCGAACAGTTTTTCGATACTCGCACGGATTCTACCTTTTCCCGGTACTCGCACGGATTCGACCATTTTTCGGTAGTCACACTGATTGGACCATTTTTCGGTACTCACCCGAACAGTTTTTCGATAATCGCACGGATTCTACCATTTACGGGTAGTCGCCCGGATTCTACCATTTTTCGGTACTCACATTTATTGGACCATTTTTCGGTACACACCCGAATCGTTTTTCGATACTCGCACGGATTCTACCTTTTCCCGGTACTCGCACGGATTCGACCAGTTTTCGGTACTCACACTGATTGGACCATTTTTCGGTACTCACCCGAACAGTTTTTCGATACTCGCACGGATTCTACCATTTACGGGTAGTCGCCCGGATTCTACCATTTTTCGGTACTCACATTGATTGGACCATTTTTCGCTACACACCCGAACAGTTTTTCGATAATCGCACGGATTCTACCATTTACGGGTAGTCGCCCGGATTCTACCATTTTTCGGTTCTCACATTGATTGGACCCATTTCCGGTAGTCACCCGAACAGTTTTTCGATACTCGCACGGATTCCACCATTTACGGGTAGTCGCCCGGATTCTACCATTTTTCGGTTCTCACATTGATTGGACCCATTTCCGGTAGTCACCCGAACAGTTTTTCGATACTCGCACGGATTCTACCATTTACGGGTAGTCGCCCGGATTCTACCATTTTTCGGTTCTCACATTGATTGGACCCATTTCCGGTAGTCACCCGAACAGTTTTTCGATTCTCGCACGGATTCTATCTTTTCCCGGTACTCGCACGGATTCGACCATTTTTCGGTAGTCACACTGATTGGACCATTTTTCGGTACTCACCCGAACAGTTTTTCGATACTCGCACGGATTCTACCATTTACGGGTAGTCGCCCAGATTCTACCATTTTTCGGTTCTCACATTGATTGGACCCATTTCCGGTAGTCACCCGAACAGTTTTTCGATACTCGCACGGATTCTACCTTTTCCCGGTACTCGCACGGATTCGACCATTTTTCGGTAGTCACACTGATTGGACCATTTTTCGGTACTCACCCGAACAGTTTTTCGATAATCGCACTTATTCTACCATTTACGGGTAGTCGCCCGGATTCTACCATTTTTCGGTACTCACATTTATTGGACCATTTTTCGGTACACACCCGAACAGTTTTTCGATACTCGCACGGATTCTACCTTTTCCCGGTACTCGTACGGATTCGACCAGTTTTCGGTACTCACACTGATTGGACCATTTTTCGGTACACACCCGAACAGTTTTTCGATAATCGCAAGGATTCTACCATTTACGGGTAGTCGCCCGGATTCTACCATTTTTCGGTACTCACATTGATTGGACCATTTTTCGCTACACACCCGAACAGTTTTTCGATAATCGCACGGATTCTACCATTTACGGGTAGTCGCCCGGATTCTACCATTTTTCGGTACTCACATTGATTGGACCATTTTTCGCTACACACCCGAACAGTTTTTCGATAATCGCACGGATTCTACCATTTACGGGTAGTCGCCCGGATTCTACAATTTTTCGGTTCTCACATTGATTGGACCCATTTCCGGTAGTCACCCGAACAGTTTTTCGATACTCGCACGGATTCTACCTTTTCCCGGTACTCACACGGATTCGACCATTTTTCGGTAGTCACACTGATTGGACCATTTTTCGGTACTCACCCGAACAGTTTTTCGATAATCGCACGGATTCTACCATTTACGGGTAGTCGCCCGGATTCTACCTTTTTTCGGTTCTCACATTGATTGGACCCATTTCCGGTAGTCACCCGAACAGTTTTTCGATACTCGCACGGATTCTACCTTTGACGGGTAGTCGCCCGGATTCTACCATTTTTCGGTTCTCACATTGATTGGACCCATTTCCGGTAGTCACCCGAACAGTTTTTCGATACTCGCACGGATTCTACCTTTTCCCGGTACTCACACGGATTCGACCATTTTTCGGTAGTCACACTGATTGGACCATTTTTCGGTACTCACCCGAACAGTTTTTCGATAATCGCACGGATTCTACCATTTACGGGTAGTCGCCCGGATTCTACCATTTTTCGGTACTCGCATTGATTGGACCATTTTTCGGTACACACCCGAACAGTTTTTCGATACTCGCACGGATTCTACCTTTTCCCGGTACTCGCACGGATTCGACCATTTTTCGGTAGTCACACTGATTGGACCATTTTTCGGTACTCACCCGAACAGTTTTTCGATAATCGCACGGATTCTACCATTTACGGGTAGTCGGCCGGATTCTACCATTTTTCGGTACTCACACTGATTGGAGCATTTTTCGGTACACACCCGAACAGTTTTTCGATACTCGCACGGATTCTACCTTTTCCCGGTACTCGCACGGATTCGACCAGTTTTCGGTACTCACACTGATTGGACCATTTTTCGGTACACACCCGAACAGTTTTTCGATAATCGCAAGGATTCTACCATTTACGGGTAGTCGCCCGGATTCTACCTTTTTTCGGTTCTCACATTGATTGGACCCATTTCCGGTAGTCACCCGAATAGTTTTTCGATACTCGCACGGATTCTACCTTTGACGGGTAGTCGCCCGGATTCTACCATTTTTCGGTTTTCACATTGATTGGACCCATTTCCGGTAGTCACCCGAACAGTTTTTTGATACTCGCACGGATTCTACCTTTTCCCGGTACTCGCACGGATTCGACCAGTTTTCGGTACTCACACTGATTGGACCATTTTTCGGTACTCACCCGAACAGTTTTTCGATACTCGCACGGATTCTACCATTTACGGGTAGTCGCCCGGATTCTACCATTTTTCGGTACTCACAATGATTGGACCATTTTTCGCTACACACCCGAACAGTTTTTCGATAATCGCACGGATTCTACCATTTACGGGTAGTCGCCCGGATTCTACCATTTTTCGGTTCTCACATTGATTGGACCCATTTCCGGTAGTCACTTGAACAGTTTTTCGATACTCGCACGGATTCTACCATTTACGGGTAGTCGCCCGGATTCTACCATTTTTCGGTTCTCACATTGATTGGACCCATTTCCGGTAGTCACCCGAACAGTTTTTCGATACTCGCACGGATTCTACCATTTACGGGTAGTCGCCCAGATTCTACCATTTTTCGGTTCTCACATTGATTGGACCCATTTCCGGTAGTCACCCGAACAGTTTTTCGATTCTCGCACGGATTCTATCATTTCCCGGTACTCGCACGGATTCGACCATTTTTCGGTAGTCACACTGATTGGACCATTTTTCGGTACTCACCCGAACAGTTTTTCGATACTCGCACGGATTCTACCATTTACGGGTAGTCGCCCGGATTCTACCATTTTTCGGTTCTCACATTGATTGGACCCATTTCCGGTAGTCACCCGAACAGTTTTTCGATACTCGCACGGATTCTACCTTTTCCCGGTAATCGCACGGATTCGACCATTTTTCGGTAGTCACACTGATTGGACCATTTTTCGGTACTCACCCGAACAGTTTTTCGATAATCGCACGGATTCTACCATTTACGGGTAGTCGCCCGGATTCTACAATTTTTCGGTACTCACATTTATTGGACCATTTTTCGGTACACACCCGAACAGTTTTTCGATACTCGCACGGATTCTACCTTTTCCCAGTACTCGCACGGATTCGACCAGTTTTCGGTACTCACACTGATTGGACCATTTTTCGGTACACACCCGAACAGTTTTTCGATAATCGCAAGGATTCTACCATTTACGGGTAGTCACCCGGATTCTACCATTTTTCGGTTCTCACATTGATTGGACCCATTTCCGGTAGTCACCCGAACAGTTTTTCGATACTCGCACGGATTCTACCATTTACGGGTAGTCGCCCGGATTCTACCATTTTTCGGTTCTCACATTGATTGGACCCATTTCCGGTAGTCACCCGAACAGTTTTTCGATACTCGCGCGGATTCTACCTTTTCCCGGTACTCGCACGGATTCGACCATTTTTCGGTAGTCACACTAATTGGACCATTTTTCGCTACACACCCGAACAGTTTTTCGATAATCGCACGGATTCTACCATTTACGGGTAGTCGGCCGGATTCTACCATTTTTCGGTACTCACATTGATTGGACCCATTTCCGGTAGTCACCCGAACAGTTTTTCGATAGTCGCACGGATTCTACATTTTCCAGGTACTCGCACGGATTCGACCATTTTTCGGTACTCACACTGATTGGACCATTTTTCGGTACACACCCGAACAGTTTTTCGATACTCGCACGGATTCTACCTTTTCCCGGTACTCGCACGAATTCGACCAGTTTTCGGTACTCACACTGATTGGACCATTTTTCGGTACACACCCGAACAGTTTTTCGATAATCGCAAGGATTCTACCATTTACGGGTAGTCGCCCGGATTCTACCATTTTTCGGTTCTCACATTGATTGGACCCATTTCCGGTAGTCACACGAACAGTTTTTCGATACTCGCACGGATTCTACCATTTACGGGTAGTCGCCCGGATTCTACCATTTTTCGGTTCTCACATTGATTGGTCCCATTTCCGGTAGTCACCCGAACAGTTTTTCGATACTCGCACGGATTCTACCTTTTCCCGGTACTCGCACGGATTCGACCATTTTTCGGTAGTCACACTAATTGGACCATTTTTCGGTACTCACCCGAACAGTTTTTCGATAATCGCACGGATTCTACCATTTACGGGTAGTCGGCCGGATTCTACCATTTTTCGGTTCTCACATTGATTGGACCCATTTCCGGTAGTCACCCGAACAGTTTTTCGATACTCGCACGGATTCTACCTTTTCCCGGTACTCGCACGGATTCGACCATTTTTCGGTAGTCACACTGATTGGACCATTTTTCGGTACTCACCCGAACAGTTTTTCGATAATCGCACGGATTCTACCATTTACGGGTAGTCGCCCGGATTCTACCATTTTTCGGTACTCACATTGATTGGACCATTTTTCGCTACACACCCGAACAGTTTTTCGATAATCGCACGGATTCTACCATTTACGGGTAGTCGCCCGGATTCTACCATTTTTCGGTTCTCACATTGATTGGACCCATTTCCGGTAGTCACCCGAACAGTTTTTCGATACTCGCACGGATTCTACCTTTTCCCGGTACTCGCACGGATTCGACCATTTTTCGGTAGTCACACTGATTGGACCATTTTACGGTACTCACCCGAACAGTTTTTCGATACTCGCACGGATTCTACCATTTACGGGTAGTCGCCCGGATTCTACCATCTTTCGGTACTCACATTGATTGGACCCATTTCCGGTAGTCACCCGAACAGTTTTTCGATTCTCGCACGGATTCTACCTTTTCCCGGTACTCGCACGGATTCGACCATTTTTCGGTAGTCACACTGATTGGACCATTTTTCGGTACTCACCCGAACAGTTTTTCGATACTCGCACGGATTCTACCATTTACGGGTAGTCGCCCGGATTCTACCATTTTTCGGTTCTCACATTGATTGGACCATTTTTCGCTACACACCCGAACAGTTTTTCGATAATCGCACGGATTCTACCATTTACGGGTAGTCGCCCGGATTCTACCATTTTTCGGTTCTCACATTGATTGGACCCATTTCCGGTAGTCACCCGAACAGTTTTTCGATACTCGCACGGATTCTACCTTTTCCCGGTACTCGCACGGATTCGACCATTTTTCGGTAGTCACACTGATTGGACCATTTTTCGGTACTCACCCGAACAGTTTTTCGATAATCGCACGGATTCTACCATTTACGGGTAGTCGCCCGGATTCTACCATTTTTCGGTACTCACATTGATTGGACCATTTTTCGCTACACACCCGAACAGTTTTTCGATAATCGCACGGATTCTACCATTTACGGGTAGTCGCCCGGATTCTACCATTTTTCGGTTCTCACATTGATTGGACCCATTTCCGGTAGTCACCCGAACAGTTTTTCGATTCTCGCACGGATTCTACCTTTTCCCGGTACTCGCACGGATTCGACCATTTTTCGGTAGTCACACTGATTGGACCATTTTTCGGTACTCACCCGAACAGTTTTTCGATACTCGCACGGATTCTACCATTTACGGGTAGTCGCCCGGATTCTACCATCTTTCGGTACTCACATTGATTGGACCCATTTCCGGTAGTCACCCGAACAGTTTTTCGATTCTCGCACGGATTCTACCTTTTCCCGGTACTCGCACGGATTCGACCATTTTTCGGTAGTCACACTGATTGGACCATTTTTCGGTACTCACCCGAACAGTTTTTCGATACTCGCACGGATTCTACCATTTACGGGTAGTCGCCCGGATTCTACCATTTTTCGGTTCTCACATTGATTGGACCATTTTTCGCTACACACCCGAACAGTTTTTCGATAATCGCACGGATTCTACCATTTACGGGTAGTCGCCCGGATTCTACCATTTTTCGGTTCTCACATTGATTGGACCCATTTCCGGTAGTCACCCGAACAGTTTTTCGATACTCGCACGGATTCTACCTTTTCCCGATACTCGCACGGATTCGACCATTTTTCGGTAGTCACACTGATTGGACCATTTTTCGGTACTCACCCGAACAGTTTTTCGATAATCGCACGGATTCTACCATTTACGGGTAGTCGCCCGGATTCTACCATTTTTCGGTACTCACATTGATTGGACCATTTTTCGCTACACACCCGAACAGTTTTTCGATAATCGCACGGATTCTACCATTTACGGGTAGTCGCCCGGATTCTACCATTTTTCGGTTCTCACATTGATTGGACCCATTTCCGGTAGTCACCCGAACAGTTTTTCGATACTCGCACGGATTCTACCTTTTCCCGGTACTCGCACGGATTCGACCATTTTTCGGTAGTCACACTGATTGGACCATTTTTCGGTACTCACCCGAACAGTTTTTCGATACTCGCACGGATTCTACCATTTACGGGTAGTCGCCCGGATTCTACCATCTTTCGGTACTCACATTGATTGGACCCATTTCCGGTAGTCAACCGAACAGTTTTTCGATTCTCGCACGGATTCTACCTTTTCCCGGTACTCGCACGGATTCGACCATTTTTCGGTACTCACACTGATTGGACCATTTTTCGGTACTCACCCGAACAGTTTTTCGATACTCGCACGGATTCTACCATTTACGGGTAGTCGCCCGGATTCTACCATTTTTCGGTTCTCACATTGATTGGACCCATTTCCGGTAGTCACTTGAACAGTTTTTCGATACTCGCACGGATTCTACCATTTACGGGTAGTCGCCCGGATTCTACCATTTTTCGGTTCTCACATTGATTGGACCCATTTCCGGTAGTCACCCGAACAGTTTTTCGATACTCGCACGGATTCTACCATTTACGGGTAGTCGCCCAGATTCTACCATTTTTCGGTTCTCACATTGATTGGACCCATTTCCGGTAGTCACCCGAACAGTTTTTCGATTCTCGCACGGATTCTATCATTTCCCGGTACTCGCACGGATTCGACCATTTTTCGGTAGTCACACTGATTGGACCATTTTTCGGTACTCACCCGAACAGTTTTTCGATACTCGCACGGATTCTACCATTTACGGGTAGTCGCCCGGATTCTACCATTTTTCGGTTCTCACATTGATTGGACCCATTTCCGGTAGTCACCCGAACAGTTTTTCGATACTCGCACGGATTCTACCTTTTCCCGGTAATCGCACGGATTCGACCATTTTTCGGTAGTCACACTGATTGGACCATTTTTCGGTACTCACCCGAACAGTTTTTCGATAATCGCACGGATTCTACCATTTACGGGTAGTCGCCCGGATTCTACAATTTTTCGGTACTCACATTTATTGGACCATTTTTCGGTACACACCCGAACAGTTTTTCGATACTCGCACGGATTCTACCTTTTCCCAGTACTCGCACGGATTCGACCAGTTTTCGGTACTCACACTGATTGGACCATTTTTCGGTACACACCCGAACAGTTTTTCGATAATCGCAAGGATTCTACCATTTACGGGTAGTCACCCGGATTCTACCATTTTTCGGTTCTCACATTGATTGGACCCATTTCCGGTAGTCACCCGAACAGTTTTTCGATACTCGCACGGATTCTACCATTTACGGGTAGTCGCCCGGATTCTACCATTTTTCGGTTCTCACATTGATTGGACCCATTTCCGGTAGTCACCCGAACAGTTTTTCGATACTCGCGCGGATTCTACCTTTTCCCGGTACTCGCACGGATTCGACCATTTTTCGGTAGTCACACTAATTGGACCATTTTTCGCTACACACCCGAACAGTTTTTCGATAATCGCACGGATTCTACCATTTACGGGTAGTCGGCCGGATTCTACCATTTTTCGGTACTCACATTGATTGGACCCATTTCCGGTAGTCACCCGAACAGTTTTTCGATAGTCGCACGGATTCTACATTTTCCAGGTACTCGCACGGATTCGACCATTTTTCGGTACTCACACTGATTGGACCATTTTTCGGTACACACCCGAACAGTTTTTCGATACTCGCACGGATTCTACCTTTTCCCGGTACTCGCACGAATTCGACCAGTTTTCGGTACTCACACTGATTGGACCATTTTTCGGTACACACCCGAACAGTTTTTCGATAATCGCAAGGATTCTACCATTTACGGGTAGTCGCCCGGATTCTACCATTTTTCGGTTCTCACATTGATTGGACCCATTTCCGGTAGTCACACGAACAGTTTTTCGATACTCGCACGGATTCTACCATTTACGGGTAGTCGCCCGGATTCTACCATTTTTCGGTTCTCACATTGATTGGTCCCATTTCCGGTAGTCACCCGAACAGTTTTTCGATACTCGCACGGATTCTACCTTTTCCCGGTACTCGCACGGATTCGACCATTTTTCGGTAGTCACACTAATTGGACCATTTTTCGGTACTCACCCGAACAGTTTTTCGATAATCGCACGGATTCTACCATTTACGGGTAGTCGGCCGGATTCTACCATTTTTCGGTTCTCACATTGATTGGACCCATTTCCGGTAGTCACCCGAACAGTTTTTCGATACTCGCACGGATTCTACCTTTTCCCGGTACTCGCACGGATTCGACCATTTTTCGGTAGTCACACTGATTGGACCATTTTTCGGTACTCACCCGAACAGTTTTTCGATAATCGCACGGATTCTACCATTTACGGGTAGTCGCCCGGATTCTACCATTTTTCGGTACTCACATTGATTGGACCATTTTTCGCTACACACCCGAACAGTTTTTCGATAATCGCACGGATTCTACCATTTACGGGTAGTCGCCCGGATTCTACCATTTTTCGGTTCTCACATTGATTGGACCCATTTCCGGTAGTCACCCGAACAGTTTTTCGATACTCGCACGGATTCTACCTTTTCCCGGTACTCGCACGGATTCGACCATTTTTCGGTAGTCACACTGATTGGACCATTTTACGGTACTCACCCGAACAGTTTTTCGATACTCGCACGGATTCTACCATTTACGGGTAGTCGCCCGGATTCTACCATCTTTCGGTACTCACATTGATTGGACCCATTTCCGGTAGTCACCCGAACAGTTTTTCGATTCTCGCACGGATTCTACCTTTTCCCGGTACTCGCACGGATTCGACCATTTTTCGGTAGTCACACTGATTGGACCATTTTTCGGTACTCACCCGAACAGTTTTTCGATACTCGCACGGATTCTACCATTTACGGGTAGTCGCCCGGATTCTACCATTTTTCGGTTCTCACATTGATTGGACCATTTTTCGCTACACACCCGAACAGTTTTTCGATAATCGCACGGATTCTACCATTTACGGGTAGTCGCCCGGATTCTACCATTTTTCGGTTCTCACATTGATTGGACCCATTTCCGGTAGTCACCCGAACAGTTTTTCGATACTCGCACGGATTCTACCTTTTCCCGGTACTCGCACGGATTCGACCATTTTTCGGTAGTCACACTGATTGGACCATTTTTCGGTACTCACCCGAACAGTTTTTCGATAATCGCACGGATTCTACCATTTACGGGTAGTCGCCCGGATTCTACCATTTTTCGGTACTCACATTGATTGGACCATTTTTCGCTACACACCCGAACAGTTTTTCGATAATCGCACGGATTCTACCATTTACGGGTAGTCGCCCGGATTCTACCATTTTTCGGTTCTCACATTGATTGGACCCATTTCCGGTAGTCACCCGAACAGTTTTTCGATTCTCGCACGGATTCTACCTTTTCCCGGTACTCGCACGGATTCGACCATTTTTCGGTAGTCACACTGATTGGACCATTTTTCGGTACTCACCCGAACAGTTTTTCGATACTCGCACGGATTCTACCATTTACGGGTAGTCGCCCGGATTCTACCATCTTTCGGTACTCACATTGATTGGACCCATTTCCGGTAGTCACCCGAACAGTTTTTCGATTCTCGCACGGATTCTACCTTTTCCCGGTACTCGCACGGATTCGACCATTTTTCGGTAGTCACACTGATTGGACCATTTTTCGGTACTCACCCGAACAGTTTTTCGATACTCGCACGGATTCTACCATTTACGGGTAGTCGCCCGGATTCTACCATTTTTCGGTTCTCACATTGATTGGACCATTTTTCGCTACACACCCGAACAGTTTTTCGATAATCGCACGGATTCTACCATTTACGGGTAGTCGCCCGGATTCTACCATTTTTCGGTTCTCACATTGATTGGACCCATTTCCGGTAGTCACCCGAACAGTTTTTCGATACTCGCACGGATTCTACCTTTTCCCGATACTCGCACGGATTCGACCATTTTTCGGTAGTCACACTGATTGGACCATTTTTCGGTACTCACCCGAACAGTTTTTCGATAATCGCACGGATTCTACCATTTACGGGTAGTCGCCCGGATTCTACCATTTTTCGGTACTCACATTGATTGGACCATTTTTCGCTACACACCCGAACAGTTTTTCGATAATCGCACGGATTCTACCATTTACGGGTAGTCGCCCGGATTCTACCATTTTTCGGTTCTCACATTGATTGGACCCATTTCCGGTAGTCACCCGAACAGTTTTTCGATACTCGCACGGATTCTACCTTTTCCCGGTACTCGCACGGATTCGACCATTTTTCGGTAGTCACACTGATTGGACCATTTTTCGGTACTCACCCGAACAGTTTTTCGATACTCGCACGGATTCTACCATTTACGGGTAGTCGCCCGGATTCTACCATCTTTCGGTACTCACATTGATTGGACCCATTTCCGGTAGTCAACCGAACAGTTTTTCGATTCTCGCACGGATTCTACCTTTTCCCGGTACTCGCACGGATTCGACCATTTTTCGGTACTCACACTGATTGGACCATTTTTCGGTACTCACCCGAACAGTTTTTCGATACTCGCACGGATTCTACCATTTACGGGTAGTCGCCCGGATTCTACCAGTTTTCGGTACTCACATTGATTGGACCATTTTTCGGTACACACCCGAACAGTTTTTCGATAATCGCACGGATTCTACCATTTACGGGTAGTCGCCCGGATTCTACCATTTTTCGGTTCTCACATTGATTGGACCCATTTCCGGTAGTCACCCGAACAGTTTTTCGATAGTCGCACGGATTCTACCTTTTCCCGATACTCGCACGGATTCGACCATTTTTCGGTAGTCACACTGATTGGACCATTTTTCGGTACTCACCCGAACAGTTTTTCGATAATCGCACGGATTCTACCATTTACGGGTAGTCGCCCGGATTCTACCATTTTTCGGTACTCACATTGATTGGACCATTATTCGCTACACACCCGAACAGTTTTTCGATAATCGCACGGATTCTACCATTTACGGGTAGTCGCCCGGATTCTACCATTTTTCGGTACTCACATTGATTGGACCCATTTCCGGTAGTCACCCGAACAGTTTTTCGATAGTCGCACGGATTCTACCTTTTCCCGGTACTCGCACGGATTCGACCATTTTTCGGTAGTCACACTGATTGGACCATTTTTCGGTACACACCCGAACAGTTTTTCGATAATCGCAAGGATTCTACCATTTACGGGTAGTCGCCCGGATTCTACCATTTTTCGGTTCTCACATTGATTGGACCCATTTCCGGTAGTCACCCGAACAGTTTTTCGATACTCGCACGGATTCTACCTTTTCCCGGTACTCGCACGGATTCGACCATTTTTCGGTAGTCACATTGATTGGACCATTTTTCGGTACTCACCCGAACAGTTTTTCGATACTCGCACGGATTCTACCATTTACGGGTAGTCGCCCGGATTCTACCATTTTTCGGTACTCACATTGATTGGACCCATTTCCGGTAGGCACCCGAACAGTTTTTCGATACTCGCACGGATTCTACCTTTTCCCGGTACTCGCACGGATTCGACCATTTTTCGGTAGTCACACTGATTGGACCATTTTTCGGTACTCACCCGAACAGTTTTTCGATAATCGCACGGATTCTACCATTTACGGGTAGTCGCCCGGATTCTACCATTTTTCGGTACTCACATTGATTGGACCATTTTTCGCTACACACCCGAACAGTTTTTCGATAATCGCACGGATTCTACCATTTACGGGTAGTCGCCCGGATTCTACCATTTTTCGGTTCTCACATTGATTGGACCCATTTCCGGTAGTCACCCGAACAGTTTTTCGATTCTCGCACGGATTCTACCTTTTCCCGATACTCGCACGGATTCGACCATTTTTCGGTAGTCACACTGATTGGACCATTTTTCGGTACTCACCCGAACAGTTTTTCGATAATCGCACGGATTCTACCATTTACGGGTAGTCGCCCGGATTCTACCATTTTTCGGTACTCACATTGATTGGACCATTTTTCGCTACACACCCGAACAGTTTTTCGATAATCGCACGGATTCTACCATTTACGGGTAGTCGCCCGGATTCTACCATTTTTCGGTTCTCACATTGATTGGACCCATTTCCGGTAGTCACCCGAACAGTTTTTCGATACTCGCACGGATTCTACCTTTTCCCGGTACTCGCACGGATTCGACCATTTTTCGGTAGTCACACTGATTGGACCATTTTTCGGTACACACCCGAACAGTTTTTCGATAATCGCACGGATTCTACCATTTACGGGTAGTCGCCCGGATTCTACCATTTTTCGGTTCTCACATTTTTGGACCCATTTCCGGTAGTCACCCGAAAAGTTTTTCGATACTCGCACGGATTCTACCTTTTCCCGGCACTCGCACGGATTCGACCATTTTTCGGTAGTCACACTGATTGGACCATTTTTCGGTACACACCCGAACAGTTTTTCGATACTCGCACGGATTCTACCTTTTCCCGGTACTCGCACGGATTCGACCAGTTTTCGGTACTCACACTGATTGGACCATTTTTCGGTACACACCCGAACAGTTTTTCGATAATCGCAAGAATTCTACCATTTACGGGTAGTCGCCCGGATTCTACCATTTTTCGGTTCTCACATTGATTGGACCCATTTCCGGTAGTCACCCGAACAGTTTTTCGATACTCGCACGGATTCTACCATTTACGGGTAGTCGCCCGGATTCTACCATTTTTCGGTTCTCACATTGATTGGACCCATTTCCGGTAGTCACCCGAACAGTTTTTCGATACTCGCACGGATTCTACCTTTTCCCGGTACTCGCACGGATTCGACCATTTTTCGGTACTCACACTGATTGGACCATTTTTCGGTACTCACCCGAACAGTTTTTCGATACTCGCACGGATTCTACCATTTACGGGTAGTCGCCCGGATTCTACCATTTTTCGGTACTCACATTGATTGGACCATTTTTCGCTACACACCCGAACAGTTTTTCGATAATCGCACGGATTCTACCATTTACGGGTAGTCGCCCGGATTCTACCATTTTTCGGTTCTCACATTGATTGGACCCATTTCCGGTAGTCACCCGAAAAGTTTTTCGATACTCGCACGGATTCTACCTTTTCCCGGTACTCGCACGGATTCGACCATTTTTCGGTAGTCACACTGATTGGACCATTTTTCGGTACACACCCGAACAGTTTTTCGATACTCGCACGGATTCTACCTTTTCCCGGTACTCGCACGGATTCGACCAGTTTTCGGTACTCACACTGATTGGACCATTTTTCGGTACACACCCGAACAGTTTTTCGATAATCGCAAGAATTCTACCATTTACGGGTAGTCGCCCGGATTCTACCATTTTTCGGTTCTCACATTGATTGGACCCATTTCCGGTAGTCACCCGAATAGTTTTTCGATACTCGCACGGATTCTACCATTTACGGGTAGTCGCCCGGATTCTACCATTTTTCGGTTCTCACATTGATTGGACCCATTTCCGGTAGTCACCCGAACAGTTTTTCGATACTCGCACGGATTCTACCTTTTCCCGGTACTCGCACGGATTCGACCATTTTTCGGTAGTCACACTGATTGGACCATTTTTCGGTACTCACCCGAACAGTTTTTCGATAATCGCAAGGATTCTACCATTGACGGGTAGTCGCCCGGATTCTACCATTTTTCGGTTCTCACATTGATTGGACCCATTTCCGGTAGTCACCCGAACAGTTTTTCGATACTCGCACGGATTCTACCTTTTCCCGGTACTCGCACGGATTCGACCATTTTTCGGTAGTCACACTGATTGGACCATTTTTCGGTACACACCCGAACAGTTTTTCGATAATCGCAAGGATTCTACCATTTACGGGTAGTCGCCCGGATTCTACCATTTTTCGGTTCTCACATTGATTGGACCCATTTCCGGTAGTCACCCGAACAGTTTTTCGATACTCGCACGGATTCTACCTTTTCCCGGTACTCGCACGGATTCGACCATTTTTCGGTAGTCACATTGATTGGACCATTTTTCGGTACTCACCCGAACAGTTTTTCGATACTCGCACGGATTCTACCATTTACGGGTAGTCGCCCGGATTCTACCATTTTTCGGTACTCACATTGATTGGACCCATTTCCGGTAGGCACCCGAACAGTTTTTCGATACTCGCACGGATTCTACCTTTTCCCGGTACTCGCACGGATTCGACCATTTTTCGGTAGTCACACTGATTGGACCATTTTTCGGTACTCACCCGAACAGTTTTTCGATAATCGCACGGATTCTACCATTTACGGGTAGTCGCCCGGATTCTACCATTTTTCGGTACTCACATTGATTGGACCATTTTTCGCTACACACCCGAACAGTTTTTCGATAATCGCACGGATTCTACCATTTACGGGTAGTCGCCCGGATTCTACCATTTTTCGGTTCTCACATTGATTGGACCCATTTCCGGTAGTCACCCGAACAGTTTTTCGATTCTCGCACGGATTCTACCTTTTCCCGATACTCGCACGGATTCGACCATTTTTCGGTAGTCACACTGATTGG
This sequence comes from Vitis vinifera, assembly GCF_030704535.1. Classification (NCBI taxonomy): domain Eukaryota; kingdom Viridiplantae; phylum Streptophyta; class Magnoliopsida; order Vitales; family Vitaceae; genus Vitis; species Vitis vinifera. The sequence goes on from NC_081810.1 coordinate 12,023,203, forward strand.
ACCATTTTTCGGTACTCACCCGAACAGTTTTTCGATAATCGCACGGATTCTACCATTTACGGGTAGTCGCCCGGATTCTACCATTTTTCGGTACTCACATTGATTGGACCATTTTTCGCTACACACCCGAACAGTTTTTCGATAATCGCACGGATTCTACCATTTACGGGTAGTCGCCCGGATTCTACCATTTTTCGGTTCTCACATTGATTGGACCCATTTCCGGTAGTCACCCGAACAGTTTTTCGATACTCGCACGGATTCTACCTTTTCCCGGTACTCGCACGGATTCGACCATTTTTCGGTAGTCACACTGATTGGACCATTTTTCGGTACACACCCGAACAGTTTTTCGATAATCGCACGGATTCTACCATTTACGGGTAGTCGCCCGGATTCTACCATTTTTCGGTTCTCACATTTTTGGACCCATTTCCGGTAGTCACCCGAAAAGTTTTTCGATACTCGCACGGATTCTACCTTTTCCCGGCACTCGCACGGATTCGACCATTTTTCGGTAGTCACACTGATTGGACCATTTTTCGGTACACACCCGAACAGTTTTTCGATACTCGCACGGATTCTACCTTTTCCCGGTACTCGCACGGATTCGACCAGTTTTCGGTACTCACACTGATTGGACCATTTTTCGGTACACACCCGAACAGTTTTTCGATAATCGCAAGAATTCTACCATTTACGGGTAGTCGCCCGGATTCTACCATTTTTCGGTTCTCACATTGATTGGACCCATTTCCGGTAGTCACCCGAACAGTTTTTCGATACTCGCACGGATTCTACCATTTACGGGTAGTCGCCCGGATTCTACCATTTTTCGGTTCTCACATTGATTGGACCCATTTCCGGTAGTCACCCGAACAGTTTTTCGATACTCGCACGGATTCTACCTTTTCCCGGTACTCGCACGGATTCGACCATTTTTCGGTAGTCACACTGATTGGACCATTTTTCGGTACTCACCCGAACAGTTTTTCGATAATCGCACGGATTCTACCATTGACGGGTAGTCGCCCGGATTCTACCATTTTTCGGTTCTCACATTGATTGGACCCATTTCCGGTAGTCACCCGAACAGTTTTTCGATACTCGCACGGATTCTACCTTTTCCCGGTACTCGCACGGATTCGACCATTTTTCGGTACTCACACTGATTGGACCATTTTTCGGTACTCACCCGAACAGTTTTTCGATACTCGCACGGATTCTACCATTTACGGGTAGTCGCCCGGATTCTACCATTTTTCGGTACTCACATTGATTGGACCATTTTTCGCTACACACCCGAACAGTTTTTCGATAATCGCACGGATTCTACCATTTACGGGTAGTCGCCCGGATTCTACCATTTTTCGGTTCTCACATTGATTGGACCCATTTCCGGTAGTCACCCGAAAAGTTTTTCGATACTCGCACGGATTCTACCTTTTCCCGGTACTCGCACGGATTCGACCATTTTTCGGTAGTCACACTGATTGGACCATTTTTCGGTACACACCCGAACAGTTTTTCGATACTCGCACGGATTCTACCTTTTCCCGGTACTCGCACGGATTCGACCAGTTTTCGGTACTCACACTGATTGGACCATTTTTCGGTACACACCCGAACAGTTTTTCGATAATCGCAAGAATTCTACCATTTACGGGTAGTCGCCCGGATTCTACCATTTTTCGGTTCTCACATTGATTGGACCCATTTCCGGTAGTCACCCGAACAGTTTTTCGATACTCGCACGGATTCTACCTTTTCCCGGTACTCGCACGGATTCGACCATTTTTCGGTAGTCACACTGATTGGACCATTTTTCGGTACTCACCCGAACAGTTTTTCGATAATCGCAAGGATTCTACCATTGACGGGTAGTCGCCCGGATTCTACCATTTTTCGGTTCTCACATTGATTGGACCCATTTCCGGTAGTCACCCGAACAGTTTTTCGATACTCGCACGGATTCTACCTTTTCCCGGTACTCGCACGGATTCGACCATTTTTCGGTACTCACACTGATTGGACCATTTTTCGGTACTCACCCGAACAGTTTTTCGATACTCGCACGGATTCTACCATTTACGGGTAGTCGCCCGGATTCTACCATTTTTCGGTACTCACATTGATTGGACCATTTTTCGCTACACACCCGAACAGTTTTTCGATAATCGCACGGATTCTACCATTTACGGGTAGTCGCCCGGATTCTACCATTTTTCGGTTCTCACATTGATTGGACCCATTTCCGGTAGTCACCCGAAAAGTTTTTCGATACTCGCACGGATTCTACCTTTTCCCGGTACTCGCACGGATTCGACCATTTTTCGGTAGTCACACTGATTGGACCATTTTTCGGTACACACCCGAACAGTTTTTCGATACTCGCATGGATTCTACCTTTTCCCGGTACTCGCACGGATTCGACCAGTTTTCGGTACTCACACTGATTGGACCATTTTTCGGTACACACCCGAACAGTTTTTCGATAATCGCAAGAATTCTACCATTTACGGGTAGTCGCCCGGATTCTACCATTTTTCGGTTCTCACATTGATTGGACCCATTTCCGGTAGTCACCCGAACAGTTTTTCGATACTCGCACGGATTCTACCATTTACGGGTAGTCGCCCGGATTCTACCATTTTTCGGTTCTCACATTGATTGGACCCATTTCCGGTAGTCACCCGAACAGTTTTTCGATACTCGCACGGATTCTACCTTTTCCCGGTACTCGCACGGATTCGACCATTTTTCGGTAGTCACACTGATTGGACCATTTTTCGGTACTCACCCGAACAGTTTTTCGATAATCGCAAGGATTCTACCATTGACGGGTAGTCGCCCGGATTCTACCATTTTTCGGTTCTCACATTGATTGGACCCATTTCCGGTAGTCACCCGAACAGTTTTTCGATACTCGCACGGATTCTACCTTTTCCCGGTACTCGCACGGATTCGACCATTTTTCGGTACTCACACTGATTGGACCATTTTTCGGTACTCACCCGAACAGTTTTTCGATACTCGCACGGATTCTACCATTTACGGGTAGTCGCCCGGATTCTACCATTTTTCGGTACTCACATTGATTGGACCATTTTTCGCTACACACCCGAACAGTTTTTCGATAATCGCACGGATTCTACCATTTACGGGTAGTCGCCCGGATTCTACCATTTTTCGGTTCTCACATTGATTGGACCCATTTCCGGTAGTCACCCGAAAAGTTTTTCGATACTCGCACGGATTCTACCTTTTCCCGGTACTCGCACGGATTCGACCATTTTTCGGTAGTCACACTGATTGGACCATTTTTCGGTACACACCCGAACAGTTTTTCGATACTCGCACGGATTCTACCTTTTCCCGGTACTCGCACGGATTCGACCAGTTTTCGGTACTCACACTGATTGGACCATTTTTCGGTACACACCCGAACAGTTTTTCGATAATCGCAAGAATTCTACCATTTACGGGTAGTCGCCCGGATTCTACCATTTTTCGGTTCTCACATTGATTGGACCCATTTCCGGTAGTCACCCGAACAGTTTTTCGATACTCGCACGGATTCTACCATTTACGGGTAGTCGCCCGGATTCTACCATTTTTCGGTTCTCACATTGATTGGACCCATTTCCGGTAGTCACCCAAACAGTTTTTCGATACTCGCACGGATTCTACCTTTTCCCGGTACTCGCACGGATTCGACCATTTTTCGGTAGTCACACTGATTGGACCATTTTTCGGTACTCACCCGAACAGTTTTTCGATAATCGCACGGATTCTACCATTGACGGGTAGTCGCCCGGATTCTACCATTTTTCGGTTCTCACATTGATTGGACCCATTTCCGGTAGTCACCCGAACAGTTTTTCGATACTCGCACGGATTCTACCTTTTCCCGGTACTCGCACGGATTCGACCATTTTTCGGTACTCACCCGAACAGTTTTTCGATACTCGCACGGATTCTACCATTTACGGGTAGTCGCCCGGATTCTACCATTTTTCGGTACTCACATTGATTGGACCATTTTTCGCTACACACCCGAACAGTTTTTCGATAATCGCACGGATTCTACCATTTACGGGTAGTCGCCCGGATTCTACCATTTTTCGGTTCTCACATTGATTGGACCCATTTCCGGTAGTCACCCGAACAGTTTTTCGATACTCGCACGGATTCTACCTTTTCCCGGTACTCGCACGGATTCGACCAGTTTTCGGTACTCACACTGATTGGACCATTTTTCGGTACACACCCGAACAGTTTTTCGATAATCGCAAGGATTCTACCATTTACGGGTAGTCGCCCGGATTCTACATTTTTTCGGTACTCACATTGATTGGACCCATTTCCGGTAGTCACCCGAACAGTTTTTCGATAGTCGCACGGATTCTACCTTTTCCCGGTACTCGCACGGATTCGACCAGTTTTCGGTACTCACACTGATTGGACCATTTTTCGGTACACACCCGAACAGTTTTTCGATAATCGCAAGAATTCTACCATTTACAGGTAGTCGCCCGGATTCTACCATTTTTCAGTTCTCACATTGATTGGACCCATTTCCGGTAGTCACCCGAACAGTTTTTCGATACTCGCACGGATTCTACCTTTTCCCGGTACTCGCACGGATTCGACCATTTTTCGGTAGTCACACTGATTGGACCATTTTTCGGTACTCACCCGAACAGTTTTTCGATAATCGCACGGATTCGACCATTGACGGGTAGTCGCCCGGATTCTACCATTTTTCGGTTCTCACATTGATTGGACCCATTTCCGGTAGTCACCCGAACAGTTTTTCGATACTCGCACGGATTCTACCTTTTCCCGGTACTCGCACGGATTCGACCATTTTTCGGTACTCACACTGATTGGACCATTTTTCGGTACTCACCCGAACAGTTTTTCGATACTCGCACGGATTCTACCATTTACGGGTAGTCGCCCGGATTCTACCATTTTTCGGTAGTCACACTGATTGGACCATTTTTCGGTACTCACCCGAACAGTTTTTCGATACTCGCACGGATTCTACCATTTACGGGTAGTCGCCCGGATTCTACCATTTTTCGGTACTCACATTGATTGGACCCATTTCGGGTAGTCAACCGAACAGTTTTTCGATAGTCGCACGGATTCTACCTTTTCCAGGTACTCGCACGGATTCGAACATTTTTCGGTACTCACACTGATTGGACCATTTTTCGGTACACACCCGAACAGTTTTTCGATACTCGCACGGATTCTACCTTTTCCCGGTACTCGCACGGATTCGACCATTTTTCGGTACTCACACTGATTGGACCATTTTTCGGTACTCACCCGAACAGTTTTTCGATACTCGCACGGATTCTACCATTTACGGGTAGTCGCCCGGATTCTACCATTTTTCGGTTCTCACATTGATTGGACCATTTTTCGCTACACACCCGAACAGTTTTTCGATAATCGCACGGATTCTACCATTTACGGGTAGTCGCCCGGATTCTACCATTTTTCGGTTCTCACATTGATTGGACCCATTTCCGGTAGTCACCCGAACAGTTTTTCGATACTCGCACGGATTCTACCATTTACGGGTAGTCGCCCGGATTCTACCATTTTTCGGTTCTCACATTGATTGGACCCATTTCCGGTAGTCACCCGAACAGTTTTTCGATACTCGCACGGATTCTACCTTTTCCCGGTACTCACACGGATTCGACCATTTTTCGGTAGTCACACTGATTGGACCATTTTTCGGTACTCACCCGAACAGTTTTTCGATAATCGCACGGATTCTACCATTTACGGGTAGTCGCCCGGATTCTACCATTTTTCGGTAGTCACACTGATTGGACCATTTTTCGGTACTCACCCGAACAATTTTTCGATACTCGCACGGATTCTACCATTTACGGGTAGTTGCCCGGATTCTACCATTTTTCGGTACTCACATTGATTGGACCCATTTCCGGTAGTCAACCGAACAGTTTTTCGATAGTCGCACGGATTCTACCTTTTCCAGGTACTCGCACGGATTCGAACATTTTTCGGTACTCACACTGATTGGACCATTTTTCGCTACACACCCGAACAGTTTTTCGATACTCGCACGGATTCTACCTTTTCCCGGTACTCGCACGGATTCGACCATTTTTCGGTACTCACACTGATTGGACCATTTTTCGGTACACACCCGAACAGTTTTTCGATAATCGCACGGATTCTACCATTTACGGGTAGTCGCCCGGATTCTACCATTTTTCGGTTCTCACATTGATTGGACCCATTTCCGGTAGTCACCCGAACAGTTTTTCGATACTCGCACGGATTCTACCATTTACGGGTAGTCGCCCGGATTCTACCATTTTTCGGTTCTCACATTGATTGGACCCATTTCCGGTAGTCACCCGAACAGTTTTTCGATACTCGCACGGATTCTACCTTTTCCCGGTACTCGCACGGATTCGACCATTTTTCGGTAGTCACACTGATTGGACCATTTTTCGGTACTCACCCGAACAGTTTTTCGATACTCGCACGGATTCTACCATTTACGGGTAGTCGCCCGGATTCTACCATTTTTCGGTACTCACATTGATTGGACCCATTTCCGGTAGGCACCCGAACAGTTTTTCGATACTCGCACGGATTCTACCTTTTCCCGGTACTCGCACGGAGTCGACCATTTTTCGGTACTCACACTGATTGGACCATTTTTCGCTACACACCCGAACAGTTTTTCGATAATCGCACGGATTCTACCATTTACGGGTAGTCGCACGGATTCGACCATTTTTCGGTAGTCACACTGATTGGACCATTTTTCGGTACTCACCCGAACAGTTTTTCGATAATCGCACGGATTCTACCATTTACGGGTAGTCGCCCGGATTCTACCATTTTTCGGTAGTCACACTGATTGGACCATTTTTCGGTACTCACCCGAACAGTTTTTCGATACTCGCACGGATTCTACCATTTACGGGTAGTCGCCCGGATTCTACCATTTTTCGGTACTCACATTGATTGGACCCATTTCCGGTAGTCAACCGAACAGTTTTTCGATAGTCGCACGGATTCTACCTTTTCCAGGTACTCGCACGGATTCGAACATTTTTCGGTACTCACACTGATTGGACCATTTTTCGGTACACACCCGAACAGTTTTTCGATACTCGCACGGATTCTACCATTTACGGGTAGTCGCCCGGATTCTACCATTTTTCGGTTCTCACATTGATTGGACCATTTTTCGCTACACACCCGAACAGTTTTTCGATAATCGCACGGATTCTACCATTTACGGGTAGTCGCCCGGATTCTACCATTTTTCGGTTCTCACATTGATTGGACCCATTTCCGGTAGTCACCCGAACAGTTTTTCGATACTCGCACGGATTCTACCATTTACGGGTAGTCGCCCGGATTCTACCATTTTTCGGTTCTCACATTGATTGGACCCATTTCCGGTAGTCACCCGAACAGTTTTTCGATACTCGCACGGATTCTACCTTTTCCCGGTACTCACACGGATTCGACCATTTTTCGGTAGTCACACTGATTGGACCATTTTTCGGTACTCACCCGAACAGTTTTTCGATAATCGCACGGATTCTACCATTTACGGGTAGTCGCCCGGATTCTACCATTTTTCGGTAGTCACACTGATTGGACCATTTTTCGGTACTCACCCGAACAATTTTTCGATACTCGCACGGATTCTACCATTTACGGGTAGTCGCCCGGATTCTACCATTTTTCGGTACTCACATTGATTGGACCCATTTCCGGTAGTCAACCGAACAGTTTTTCGATAGTCGCACGGATTCTACCTTTTCCAGGTACTCGCACGGATTCGAACATTTTTCGGTACTCACACTGATTGGACCATTTTTCGCTACACACCCGAACAGTTTTTCGATACTCGCACGGATTCTACCTTTTCCCGGTACTCGCACGGATTCGACCATTTTTCGGTACTCACACTGATTGGACCATTTTTCGGTACACACCCGAACAGTTTTTCGATAATCGCACGGATTCTACCATTTACGGGTAGTCGCCCGGATTCTACCATTTTTCGGTTCTCACATTGATTGGACCCATTTCCGGTAGTCACCCGAACAGTTTTTCGATACTCGCACGGATTCTACCATTTACGGGTAGTCGCCCGGATTCTACCATTTTTCGGTTCTCACATTGATTGGACCCATTTCCGGTAGTCACCCGAACAGTTTTTCGATACTCGCACGGATTCTACCTTTTCCCGGTACTCGCACGGATTCGACCATTTTTCGGTAGTCACACTGATTGGACCATTTTTCGGTACTCACCCGAACAGTTTTTCGATACTCGCACGGATTCTACCATTTACGGGTAGTCGCCCGGATTCTACCATTTTTCGGTACTCACATTGATTGGACCCATTTCCGGTAGGCACCCGAACAGTTTTTCGATACTCGCACGGATTCTACCTTTTCCCGGTACTCGCACGGAGTCGACCATTTTTCGGTACTCACACTGATTGGACCATTTTTCGCTACACACCCGAACAGTTTTTCGATAATCGCACGGATTCTACCATTTACGGGTAGTCGCACGGATTCGACCATTTTTCGGTAGTCACACTGATTGGACCATTTTTCGGTACTCACCCGAACAGTTTTTCGATAATCGCACGGATTCTACCATTTACGGGTAGTCGCCCGGATTCTACCATTTTTCGGTAGTCACACTGATTGGACCATTTTTCGGTACTCACCCGAACAGTTTTTCGATACTCGCACGGATTCTACCATTTACGGGTAGTCGCCCGGATTCTACCATTTTTCGGTACTCACATTGATTGGACCCATTTCCGGTAGTCAACCGAACAGTTTTTCGATAGTCGCACGGATTCTACCTTTTCCAGGTACTCGCACGGATTCGAACATTTTTCGGTACTCACACTGATTGGACCATTTTTCGGTACACACCCGAACAGTTTTTCGATACTCGCACGGATTCTACCTTTTCCCGGTACTCGCACGGATTCGACCAGTTTTCGGTACTCACACTAATTGGACCATTTTTCGGTACACACCCGAACAGTTTTTCGATAATCGCAAGGATTCTACCATTTACGGGTAGTCGCCCGGATTCTACCATTTTTCGGTACTCACATTGATTAGACCCATTTCCGGTAGTCACCCGAACAGTTTTTCGATAGTCGCAAGGATTCTACCTTTTCCCGGTACTCGCACGGATTCGACCATTTTTCGGTACTCACACTGATTGGACCATTTTTCGGTACACACCCGAACAGTTTTTCGATAATCGCACGGATTCTACCATTTACGGGTAGTCGCCCGGATTCTACCATTTTTCGGTTCTCACATTGATTGGACCCATTTCCGGTAGTCACCCGAACAGTTTTTCGATACTCGCACGGATTCTACCTTTTCCCGGTACTCGCACGGATTCGACCATTTTTCGGTAGTCACACTGATTGGACCATTTTTCGGTACTCACCCGAACAGTTTTTCGATACTCGCACGGATTCTACCATTTACGGGTAGTCGCCCGGATTCTACCATTTTTCGGTACTCACATTGATTGGACCCATTGCTGGTAGGCACCCGAACAGTTTTTCGATACTCGCACGGATTCTACCTTTTCCCGGTACTCGCACGGAGTCGACCATTTTTCGGTACTCACACTGATTGGACCATTTTTCGCTACACACCCGAACAGTTTTTCGATAATCGCACGGATTCTACCATTTACGGGTAGTCGCCCAGATTCTACCATTTTTCGGTTCTCACATTGATTGGACCCATTTCCGGTAGTCACCCGAACAGTTTTTCGATAATCGCACGGATTCTACCATTTACGGGTAGTCGCACGGATTCGACCATTTTTCGGTAGTCACACTGATTGGACCATTTTTCGGTACTCACCCGAACAGTTTTTCGATAATCGCACGGATTCTACCATTTACGGGTAGTCGCCCGGATTCTACCATTTTTCGGTTCTCACATTGATTGGACCCATTTCCGGTAGTCACCCGAACAGTTTTTCGATACTCGCACGGATTCTACCATTTACGGGTAGTCGCCCGGATTCTACCATTTTTCGGTACTCACATTGATTGGACCCATTTCCGGTAGTCAACCGAACAGTTTTTCGATAGTCGCACGGATTCTACCTTTTCCAGGTACTCGCACGGATTCGAACATTTTTCGGTACTCACACTGATTGGACCATTTTTCGGTACACACCCGAACAGTTTTTCGATACTCGCACGGATTCTACCTTTTCCCGGTACTCGCACGGATTCGACCAGTTTTCGGTACTCACACTAATTGGACCATTTTTCGGTACACACCCGAACAGTTTTTCGATAATCGCAAGGATTCTACCATTTACGGGTAGTCGCCCGGATTCTACCATTTTTCGGTACTCACATTGATTAGACCCATTTCCGGTAGTCACCCGAACAGTTTTTCGATAGTCGCAAGGATTCTACCTTTTCCCGGTACTCGCACGGATTCGACCATTTTTCGGTACTCACACTGATTGGACCATTTTTCGGTACACACCCGAACAGTTTTTCGATAATCGCACGGATTCTACCATTTACGGGTAGTCGCCCGGATTCTACCATTTTTCGGTTCTCACATTGATTGGACCCATTTCCGGTAGTCACCCGAACAGTTTTTCGATACTCGCACGGATTCTACCTTTTCCCGGTACTCGCACGGATTCGACCATTTTTCGGTAGTCACACTGATTGGACCATTTTTCGGTACTCACCCGAACAGTTTTTCGATACTCGCACGGATTCTACCATTTACGGGTAGTCGCCCGGATTCTACCATTTTTCGGTACTCACATTGATTGGACCCATTGCTGGTAGGCACCCGAACAGTTTTTCGATACTCGCACGGATTCTACCTTTTCCCGGTACTCGCACGGAGTCGACCATTTTTCGGTACTCACACTGATTGGACCATTTTTCGCTACACACCCGAACAGTTTTTCGATAATCGCACGGATTCTACCATTTACGGGTAGTCGCCCAGATTCTACCATTTTTCGGTTCTCACATTGATTGGACCCATTTCCGGTAGTCACCCGAACAGTTTTTCGATACTCGCACGGATTCTACCTTTTCCTGGTACTCGCACGGATTCGAACATTTTTCGGTAGTCACACTGATTGGACCATTTTTCGGTACTCACCCGAACAGTTTTTCGATACTCGCACGGATTCTACCATTTATGGGTAGTCGACCGGATTCTACCATTTTTCGGTAATCACATTGATTGGACCCATTTCCGGTAGTCAACCGAACAGTTTTTCGATAGTCGCACGGATTCTACCTTTTCCAGGTACTCGCACGGATTCGAACATTTTTCGGTACTCACACTGATTGGACCATTTTTCGGTACACACCCGAACAGTTTTTCGATACTCGCACGGATTCTACCTTTTCCCGGTACTCGCACGGATTCGACCAGTTTTCGGTACTCACACTGATTGGACCATTTTTCGGTACACACCCGAACAGTTTTTCGATAATCGCAAGGATTCTACCATTTACGGGTAGTCGCCCGGATTCTGCATTTTTTCGGTACTCACATTGATTGGACCCATTTCCGGTAGTCACCCGAACAGTTTTTCGATAGTCGCACGGATTCTACCTTTTCCCGGTACTCGCACGGATTCGACCATTTTTCGGTAGTCACACTGATTGGACCATTTTTCGGTACACACCCGAACAGTTTTTCGATAATCGCACGGATTCTACCATTTACGGGTAGTCGCCCGGATTCTACCATTTTTCGGTTCTCACATTTTTGGACCCATTTCCGGTAGTCACCCGAAAAGTTTTTCGATACTCGCACGGATTCTACCTTTTCCCGGTACTCGCACGGATTCGACCATTTTTCGGTAGTCACACTGATTGGACCATTTTTCGGTACACACCCGAACAGTTTTTCGATACTCGCACGGATTCTACCTTTTCCCGGTACTCGCACGGATTCGACCAGTTTTCGGTACTCACACTGATTGGACCATTTTTCGGTACACACCCGAACAGTTTTTCGATAATCGCAAGAATTCTACCATTTACGGGTAGTCGCCCGGATTCTACCATTTTTCGGTTCTCACATTGATTGGACCCATTTCCGGTAGTCACCCGAACAGTTTTTCGATACTCGCACGGATTCTACCATTTACGGGTAGTCGCCCGGATTCTACCATTTTTCGGTTCTCACATTGATTGGACCCATTTCCGGTAGTCACCCGAACAGTTTTTCGATACTCGCACGGATTCTACCTTTTCCCGGTACTCGCACGGATTCGACCATTTTTCGGTAGTCACACTGATTGGACCATTTTTCGGTACTCACCCGAACAGTTTTTCGATAATCGCACGGATTCTACCATTGACGGGTAGTCGCCCGGATTCTACCATTTTTCGGTTCTCACATTGATTGGACCCATTTCCGGTAGTCACCCGAACAGTTTTTCGATACTCGCACGGATTCTACCTTTTCCCGGTACTCGCACGGATTCGACCATTTTTCGGTACTCACACTGATTGGACCATTTTTCGGTACTCACCCGAACAGTTTTTCGATACTCGCACGGATTCTACCATTTACGGGTAGTCGCCCGGATTCTACCATTTTTCGGTACTCACATTGATTGGACCATTTTTCGCTACACACCCGAACAGTTTTTCGATAATCGCACGGATTCTACCATTTACGGGTAGTCGCCCGGATTCTACCATTTTTCGGTTCTCACATTGATTGGACCCATTTCCGGTAGTCACCCGAAAAGTTTTTCGATACTCGCACGGATTCTACCTTTTCCCGGTACTCGCACGGATTCGACCATTTTTCGGTAGTCACACTGATTGGACCATTTTTCGGTACACACCCGAACAGTTTTTCGATACTCGCACGGATTCTACCTTTTCCCGGTACTCGCACGGATTCGACCAGTTTTCGGTACTCACACTGATTGGACCATTTTTCGGTACACACCCGAACAGTTTTTCGATAATCGCAAGAATTCTACCATTTACGGGTAGTCGCCCGGATTCTACCATTTTTCGGTTCTCACATTGATTGGACCCATTTCCGGTAGTCACCCGAACAGTTTTTCGATACTCGCACGGATTCTACCATTTACGGGTAGTCGCCCGGATTCTACCATTTTTCGGTTCTCACATTGATTGGACCCATTTCCGGTAGTCACCCGAACAGTTTTTCGATACTCGCACGGATTCTACCTTTTCCCGGTACTCGCACGGATTCGACCATTTTTCGGTAGTCACACTGATTGGACCATTTTTCGGTACTCACCCGAACAGTTTTTCGATAATCGCACGGATTCTACCATTGACGGGTAGTCGCCCGGATTCTACCATTTTTCGGTTCTCACATTGATTGGACCCATTTCCGGTAGTCACCCGAACAGTTTTTCGATACTCGCACGGATTCTACCTTTTCCCGGTACTCGCACGGATTCGACCATTTTTCGGTACTCACACTGATTGGACCATTTTTCGGTACTCACCCGAACAGTTTTTCGATACTCGCACGGATTCTACCATTTACGGGTAGTCGCCCGGATTCTACCATTTTTCGGTACTCACATTGATTGGACCATTTTTCGCTACACACCCGAACAGTTTTTCGATACTCGCACGGATTCTACCATTTACGGGTAGTCGCCCGGATTCTACCATTTTTCGGTTCTCACATTGATTGGACCCATTTCCGGTAGTCACCCGAACAGTTTTTCGATACTCGCACGGATTCTACCTTTTCCCGGTACTCGCACGGATTCGACCATTTTTCGGTAGTCACACTGATTGGACCATTTTTCGGTACTCACCCGAACAGTTTTTCGATAATCGCACGGATTCTACCATTTACGGGTAGTCGCCCGGATTCTACCATTTTTCGGTAGTGACACTGATTGGACCATTTTTCGGTACTCACCCGAACAGTTTTTCGATACTCGCACGGATTCTACCATTTACGGGTAATCGCCCGGATTCTACCATTTTTCGGTACTCACATTGATTGGACCCATTTCCGGTAGTCAACCGAACAGTTTTTCGATAGTCGCACGGATTCTACCTTTTCCAGGTACTCGCACGGATTCGAACATTTTTCGGTACTCACACTGATTGGACCATTTTTCGGTACACACCCGAACAGTTTTTCGATAGTCGCACGGATTCTACCTTTTCCCGGTACTCACACGGATTCGACCATTTTTCGGTACTCACACTGATTGGACCATTTTTCGGTACACACCCGAACAGTTTTTCGATACTCGCACGGATTCTACCTTTTCCCGGTACTCGCACGGATTCGACCAGTTTTCGGTACTCACACTGATTGGACCATTTTTCGGTACACACCCGAACAGTTTTTCGATAATCGCAAGAATTCTACCATTTACGGGTAGTCGCCCGGATTCTACATTTTTTCGGTACTCACATTGATTGGACCCATTTCCGGTAGTCACCCGAACAGTTTTTCGATAGTCGCACGGATTCTACCTTTTCCCGGTACTCGCACGGATTCGACCAGTTTTCGGTACTCACACTGATTGGACCATTTTTCGGTACACACCCGAACAGTTTTTCGATAATCGCAAGAATTCTACCATTTACGGGTAGTCGCCCGGATTCTACCATTTTTCAGTTCTCACATTGATTGGACCCATTTCCGGTAGTCACCCGAACAGTTTTTCGATACTCGCACGGATTCTACCTTTTCCCGGTACTCGCACGGATTCGACCATTTTTCGGTAGTCACACTGATTGGACCATTTTTCGGTACTCACCCGAACAGTTTTTCGATAATCGCACGGATTCGACCATTGACGGGTAGTCGCCCGGATTCTACCATTTTTCGGTTCTCACATTGATTGGACCCATTTCCGGTAGTCACCCGAACAGTTTTTCGATACTCGCACGGATTCTACCTTTTCCCGGTACTCGCACGGATTCGACCATTTTTCGGTACTCACACTGATTGGACCATTTTTCGGTACACACCCGAACAGTTTTTCGATAATCGCAAGGATTCTACCATTTACGGGTAGTCGCCCGGATTCTGCATTTTTTCGGTACTCACATTGATTGGACCCATTTCCGGTAGTCACCCGAACAGTTTTTCGATAGTCGCACGGATTCTACCTTTTCCCGGTACTCGCACGGATTCGACCATTTTTCGGTAGTCACACTGATTGGACCATTTTTCGGTACACACCCGAACAGTTTTTCGATAATCGCACGGATTCTACCATTTACGGGTAGTCGCCCGGATTCTACCATTTTTCGGTTCTCACATTTTTGGACCCATTTCCGGTAGTCACCCGAAAAGTTTTTCGATACTCGCACGGATTCTACCTTTTCCCGGTACTCGCACGGATTCGACCATTTTTCGGTAGTCACACTGATTGGACCATTTTTCGGTACACACCCGAACAGTTTTTCGATACTCGCACGGATTCTACCTTTTCCCGGTACTCGCACGGATTCGACCAGTTTTCGGTACTCACACTGATTGGACCATTTTTCGGTACACACCCGAACAGTTTTTCGATAATCGCAAGAATTCTACCATTTACGGGTAGTCGCCCGGATTCTACCATTTTTCGGTTCTCACATTGATTGGACCCATTTCCGGTAGTCACCCGAACAGTTTTTCGATACTCGCACGGATTCTACCATTTACGGGTAGTCGCCCGGATTCTACCATTTTTCGGTTCTCACATTGATTGGACCCATTTCCGGTAGTCACCCGAACAGTTTTTCGATACTCGCACGGATTCTACCTTTTCCCGGTACTCGCACGGATTCGACCATTTTTCGGTAGTCACACTGATTGGACCATTTTTCGGTACTCACCCGAACAGTTTTTCGATAATCGCACGGATTCTACCATTGACGGGTAGTCGCCCGGATTCTACCATTTTTCGGTTCTCACATTGATTGGACCCATTTCCGGTAGTCACCCGAACAGTTTTTCGATACTCGCACGGATTCTACCTTTTCCCGGTACTCGCACGGATTCGACCATTTTTCGGTACTCACACTGATTGGACCATTTTTCGGTACTCACCCGAACAGTTTTTCGATACTCGCACGGATTCTACCATTTACGGGTAGTCGCCCGGATTCTACCATTTTTCGGTACTCACATTGATTGGACCATTTTTCGCTACACACCCGAACAGTTTTTCGATAATCGCACGGATTCTACCATTTACGGGTAGTCGCCCGGATTCTACCATTTTTCGGTTCTCACATTGATTGGACCCATTTCCGGTAGTCACCCGAAAAGTTTTTCGATACTCGCACGGATTCTACCTTTTCCCGGTACTCGCACGGATTCGACCATTTTTCGGTAGTCACACTGATTGGACCATTTTTCGGTACACACCCGAACAGTTTTTCGATACTCGCACGGATTCTACCTTTTCCCGGTACTCGCACGGATTCTACCAGTTTTCGGTACTCACACTGATTGGACCATTTTTCGGTACACACCCGAACAGTTTTTCGATAATCGCAAGAATTCTACCATTTACGGGTAGTCGCCCGGATTCTACCATTTTTCGGTTCTCACATTGATTGGACCCATTTCCGGTAGTCACCCGAACAGTTTTTCGATACTCGCACGGATTCTACCATTTACGGGTAGTCGCCCGGATTCTACCATTTTTCGGTTCTCACATTGATTGGACCCATTTCCGGTAGTCACCCGAACAGTTTTTCGATACTCGCACGGATTCTACCTTTTCCCGGTACTCGCACGGATTCGACCATTTTTCGGTAGTCACACTGATTGGACCATTTTTCGGTACTCACCCGAACAGTTTTTCGATAATCGCACGGATTCTACCATTGACGGGTAGTCGCCCGGATTCTACCATTTTTCGGTTCTCACATTGATTGGACCCATTTCCGGTAGTCACCCGAACAGTTTTTCGATACTCGCACGGATTCTACCTTTTCCCGGTACTCGCACGGATTCGACCATTTTTCGGTACTCACACTGATTGGACCATTTTTCGGTACTCACCCGAACAGTTTTTCGATACTCGCACGGATTCTACCATTTACGGGTAGTCGCCCGGATTCTACCATTTTTCGGTACTCACATTGATTGGACCATTTTTCGCTACACACCCGAACAGTTTTTCGATAATCGCACGGATTCTACCATTTACGGGTAGTCGCCCGGATTCTACCATTTTTCGGTTCTCACATTGATTGGACCCATTTCCGGTAGTCACCCGAACAGTTTTTCGATACTCGCACGGATTCTACCTTTTCCCGGTACTCACACGGATTCGACCATTTTTCGGTAGTCACACTGATTGGACCATTTTTCGGTACTCACCCGAACAGTTTTTCGATAATCGCACGGATTCTACCATTTACGGGTAGTCGCCCGGATTCTACCATTTTTCGGTAGTGACACTGATTGGACCATTTTTCGGTACTCACCCGAACAGTTTTTCGATACTCGCACGGATTCTACCATTTACGGGTAGTCGCCCGGATTCTACCATTTTTCGGTACTCACATTGATTGGACCCATTTCCGGTAGTCAACCGAACAGTTTTTCGATAGTCGCACGGATTCTACCTTTTCCAGGTACTCGCACGGATTCGAACATTTTTCGGTACTCACACTGATTGGACCATTTTTCGGTACACACCCGAACAGTTTTTCGATAGTCGCACGGATTCTACCTTTTCCCGGTACTCGCACGGATTCGACCATTTTTCGGTACTCACACTGATTGGACCATTTTTCGGTACACACCCGAACAGTTTTTCGATACTCGCACGGATTCTACCTTTTCCCGGTACTCGCACGGATTCGACCAGTTTTCGGTACTCACACTGATTGGACCATTTTTCGGTACACACCCGAACAGTTTTTCGATAATCGCAAGAATTCTACCATTTACGGGTAGTCGCCCGGATTCTACATTTTTTCGGTACTCACATTGATTGGACCCATTTCCGGTAGTCACCCGAACAGTTTTTCGATAGTCGCACGGATTCTACCTTTTCCCGGTACTCGCACGGATTCGACCAGTTTTCGGTACTCACACTGATTGGACCATTTTTCGGTACACACCCGAACAGTTTTTCGATAATCGCAAGAATTCTACCATTTACGGGTAGTCGCCCGGATTCTACCATTTTTCAGTTCTCACATTGATTGGACCCATTTCCGGTAGTCACCCGAACAGTTTTTCGATACTCGCACGGATTCTACCTTTTCCCGGTACTCGCACGGATTCGACCATTTTTCGGTAGTCACACTGATTGGACCATTTTTCGGTACTCACCCGAACAGTTTTTCGATAATCGCACGGATTCGACCATTGACGGGTAGTCGCCCGGATTCTACCATTTTTCGGTTCTCACATTGATTGGACCCATTTCCGGTAGTCACCCGAACAGTTTTTCGATACTCGCACGGATTCTACCTTTTCCCGGTACTCGCACGGATTCGACCATTTTTCGGTACTCACACTGATTGGACCATTTTTCGGTACTCACCCGAACAGTTTTTCGATACTCGCACGGATTCTACCATTTACGGGTAGTCGCCCGGATTCTACCATTTTTCGGTAGTCACACTGATTGGACCATTTTTCGGTACTCACCCGAACAGTTTTTCGATACTCGCACGAATTCTACCATTTACGGGTAGTCGCCCGGATTCTACCATTTTTCGGTACTCACATTGATTGGACCCATTTCCGGTAGTCAACCGAACAGTTTTTCGATAGTCGCACGGATTCTACCTTTTCCAGGTACTCGCACGGATTCGAACATTTTTCGGTACTCACACTGATTGGACCATTTTTCGGTACACACCCGAACAGTTTTTCGATACTCGCACGGATTCTACCTTTTCCCGGTACTCGCACGGATTCGACCATTTTTCGGTACTCACACTGATTGGACCATTTTTCGGTACTCACCCGAACAGTTTTTCGATACTCGCACGGATTCTACCATTTACGGGTAGTCGCCCGGATTCTACCATTTTTCGGTACTCACATTGATTGGACCCATTTCCGGTAGTCAACCGAACAGTTTTTCGATAGTCGCACGGATTCTACCTTTTCCAGGTACTCGCACGGATTCGAACATTTTTCGGTACTCACACTGATTGGACCATTTTTCGGTACACACCCGAACAGTTTTTCGATACTCGCACGGATTCTACCTTTTCCCGGTACTCGCACGGATTCGACCATTTTTCGGTACTCACACTGATTGGACCATTTTTCGGTACTCACCCGAACAGTTTTTCGATACTCGCACGGATTCTACCATTTACGGGTAGTCGCCCGGATTCTACCATTTTTCGGTTCTCACATTGATTGGACCATTTTTCGCTACACACCCGAACAGTTTTTCGATAATCGCACGGATTCTACCATTTACGGGTAGTCGCCCGGATTCTACCATTTTTCGGTACTCACATTGATTGGACCCATTTCCGGTAGTCAACCGAACAGTTTTTCGATAGTCGCACGGATTCTACCTTTTCCAGGTACTCGCACGGATTCGAACATTTTTCGGTACTCACACTGATTGGACCATTTTTCGGTACACACCCGAACAGTTTTTCGATACTCGCACGGATTCTACCTTTTCCCGGTACTCACACGGATTCGACCATTTTTCGGTAGTCACACTGATTGGACCATTTTTCGGTACTCACCCGAACAGTTTTTCGATAATCGCACGGATTCTACCATTTACGGGTAGTCGCCCGGATTCTACCATTTTTCGGTAGTGACACTGATTGGACCATTTTTCGGTACTCACCCGAACAGTTTTTCGATACTCGCACGGATTCTACCATTTACGGGTAGTCGCCCGGATTCTACCATTTTTCGGTACTCACATTGATTGGACCCATTTCCGGTAGTCAACCGAACAGTTTTTCGATAGTCGCACGGATTCTACCTTTTCCAGGTACTCGCACGGATTCGAACATTTTTCGGTACTCACACTGATTGGACCATTTTTCGGTACACACCCGAACAGTTTTTCGATAGTCGCACGGATTCTACCTTTTCCAGGTACTCGCACGGATTCGAACATTTTTCGGTACTCACACTGATTGGACCATTTTTCGGTACACACCCGAACAGTTTTTCGATAGTCGCACGGATTCTACCTTTTCCCGGTACTCGCACGGATTCGACCATTTTTCGGTACTCACACTGATTGGACCATTTTTCGGTACACACCCGAACAGTTTTTCGATAATCGCAAGGATTCTACCATTTACGGGTAGTCGCCCGGATTCTACATTTTTTCGGTACTCACATTGATTGGACCCATTTCCGGTAGTCACCCGAACAGTTTTTCGATAGTCGCACGGATTCTACCTTTTCCCGGTACTCGCACGGATTCGACCAGTTTTCGGTACTCACACTGATTGGACCATTTTTCGGTACTCACACTGATTGGACCATTTTTCGGTACTCACCCGAACAGTTTTTCGATACTCGCACGGATTCTACCATTTTCGGGTAGTCGCCCGGATTCTACCATTTTTCGGTTCTCACATTGATTGGACCATTTTTCGCTACACACCCGAACAGTTTTTCGATAATCGCACGGATTCTACCATTTACGGGTAGTCGCCCGGATTCTACCATTTTTCGGTACTCACATTGATTGGACCCATTTCCGGTAGTCAACCGAACAGTTTTTCGATAGTCGCACGGATTCTACCTTTTCCAGGTACTCGCACGGATTCGAACATTTTTCGGTACTCACACTGATTGGACCATTTTTCGGTACACACCCGAACAGTTTTTCGATACTCGCACGGATTCTACCTTTTCCCGGTACTCACACGGATTCGACCATTTTTCGGTAGTCACACTGATTGGACCATTTTTCGGTACTCACCCGAACAGTTTTTCGATAATCGCACGGATTCTACCATTTACGGGTAGTCGCCCGGATTCTACCATTTTTCGGTAGTGACACTGATTGGACCATTTTTCGGTACTCACCCGAACAGTTTTTCGATACTCGCACGGATTCTACCATTTACGGGTAGTCGCCCGGATTCTACCATTTTTCGGTACTCACATTGATTGGACCCATTTCCGGTAGTCAACCGAACAGTTTTTCGATAGTCGCACGGATTCTACCTTTTCCAGGTACTCGCACGGATTCGAACATTTTTCGGTACTCACACTGATTGGACCATTTTCGGTACACACCCGAACAGTTTTTCGATACTCGCACGGATTCTACCTTTTCCCGGTACTCGCACGGATTCGACCATTTTTCGGTACTCACACTGATTGGACCATTTTTCGGTACTCACCCGAACAGTTTTTCGATACTCGCACGGATTCTACCATTTACGGGTAGTCGCCCGGATTCTACCATTTTTCGGTACTCACATTGATTGGACCCATTTCCGGTAGTCAACCGAACAGTTTTTCGATAGTCGCACGGATTCTACCTTTTCCAGGTACTCGCACGGATTCGAACATTTTTCGGTACTCACACTGATTGGACCATTTTTCGGTACACACCCGAACAGTTTTTCGATACTCGCACGGATTCTACCTTTTCCCGGTACTCGCACGGATTCGACCATTTTTCGGTACTCACACTGATTGGACCATTTTTCGGTACTCACCCGAACAGTTTTTCGATACTCGCACGGATTCTACCATTTACGGGTAGTCGCCCGGATTCTACCATTTTTCGGTTCTCACATTGATTGGACCCATTTCCGGTAGTCACCCGAACAGTTTTTCGATACTCGCACGGATTCTACCATTTACGGGTAGTCGCCCGGATTCTACCATTTTTCGGTTCTCACATTGATTGGACCCATTTCCGGTAGTCACCCGAACAGTTTTTCGATACTCGCACGGATTCTACCTTTTCCCGGTACTCACACGGATTCAACCATTTTTCGGTAGTCACACTGATTGGACCATTTTTCGGTACTCACCCGAACAGTTTTTCGATAATCGCACGGATTCTACCATTTACGGGTAGTCGCCCGGATTCTACCATTTTTCGGTAGTGACACTGATTGGACCATTTTTCGGTACTCACCCGAACAGTTTTTCGATACTCGCACGGATTCTACCATTTACGGGTAGTCGCCCGGATTCTACCATTTTTCGGTACTCACATTGATTGGACCCATTTCCGGTAGTCAACCGAACAGTTTTTCGATAGTCGCACGGATTCTACCTTTTCCAGGTACTCGCACGGATTCGAACATTTTTCGGTACTCACACTGATTGGACCATTTTTCGGTACACACCCGAACAGTTTTTCGATAGTCGCACGGATTCTACCTTTTCCCGGTACTCGCACGGATTCGACCATTTTTCGGTACTCACACTGATTGGACCATTTTTCGGTACACACCCGAACAGTTTTTCGATACTCGCACGGATTCTACCTTTTCCCGGTACTCGCACGGATTCGACCAGTTTTCGGTACTCACACTGATTGGACCATTTTTCGGTACACACCCGAACAGTTTTTCGATAATCGCAAGAATTCTACCATTTACGGGTAGTCGCCCGGATTCTACATTTTTTCGGTACTCACATTGATTGGACCCATTTCCGGTAGTCACCCGAACAGTTTTTCGATAGTCGCACGGATTCTACCTTTTCCCGGTACTCGCACGGATTCGACCAGTTTTCGGTACTCACACTGATTGGACCATTTTTCGGTACACACCCGAACAGTTTTTCGATAATCGCAAGAATTCTACCATTTACGGGTAGTCGCCCGGATTCTACCATTTTTCAGTTCTCACATTGATTGGACCCATTTCCGGTAGTCACCCGAACAGTTTTTCGATACTCGCACGGATTCTACCTTTTCCCGGTACTCGCACGGATTCGACCATTTTTCGGTAGTCACACTGATTGGACCATTTTTCGGTACTCACCCGAACAGTTTTTCGATAATCGCACGGATTCGACCATTGACGGGTAGTCGCCCGGATTCTACCATTTTTCGGTTCTCACATTGATTGGACCCATTTCCGGTAGTCACCCGAACAGTTTTTCGATACTCGCACGGATTCTACCTTTTCCCGGTACTCGCACGGATTCGACCATTTTTCGGTACTCACACTGATTGGACCATTTTTCGGTACTCACCCGAACAGTTTTTCGATACTCGCACGGATTCTACCATTTACGGGTAGTCGCCCGGATTCTACCATTTTTCGGTTCTCACATTGATTGGACCCATTTCCGGTAGTCACCCGAACAGTTTTTCGATACTCGCACGGATTCTACCTTTTCCCGGTACTCACACGGATTCGACCATTTTTCGGTAGTCACACTGATTGGACCATTTTTCGGTACTCACCCGAACAGTTTTTCGATAATCGCACGGATTCTACCATTTACGGGTAGTCGCCCGGATTCTACCATTTTTCGGTAGTGACACTGATTGGACCATTTTTCGGTACTCACCCGAACAGTTTTTCGATACTCGCACGGATTCTACCATTTACGGGTAGTCGCCCGGATTCTACCATTTTTCGGTACTCACATTGATTGGACCCATTTCCGGTAGTCAACCGAACAGTTTTTCGATAGTCGCACGGATTCTACCTTTTCCAGGTACTCGCACGGATTCGAACATTTTTCGGTACTCACACTGATTGGACCATTTTTCGGTACACACCCGAACAGTTTTTCGATAGTCGCACGGATTCTACCTTTTCCCGGTACTCGCACGGATTCGACCATTTTTCGGTACTCACACTGATTGGACCATTTTTCGGTACACACCCGAACAGTTTTTCGATACTCGCACGGATTCTACCTTTTCCCGGTACTCGCACGGATTCGACCAGTTTTCGGTACTCACACTGATTGGACCATTTTTCGGTACACACCCGAACAGTTTTTCGATAATCGCAAGAATTCTACCATTTACGGGTAGTCGCCCGGATTCTACATTTTTTCGGTACTCACATTGATTGGACCCATTTCCGGTAGTCACCCGAACAGTTTTTCGATAGTCGCACGGATTCTACCTTTTCCCGGTACTCGCACGGATTCGACCAGTTTTCGGTACTCACACTGATTGGACCATTTTTCGGTACACACCCGAACAGTTTTTCGATAATCGCAAGAATTCTACCATTTACGGGTAGTCGCCCGGATTCTACCATTTTTCAGTTCTCACATTGATTGGACCCATTTCCGGTAGTCACCCGAACAGTTTTTCGATACTCGCACGGATTCTACCTTTTCCCGGTACTCGCACGGATTCGACCATTTTTCGGTAGTCACACTGATTGGACCATTTTTCGGTACTCACCCGAACAGTTTTTCGATAATCGCACGGATTCGACCATTGACGGGTAGTCGCCCGGAATCTACCATTTTTCGGTTCTCACATTGATTGGACCCATTTCCGGTAGTCACCCGAACAGTTTTTCGATACTCGCACGGATTCTACCTTTTCCCGGTACTCGCACGGATTCGACCATTTTTCGGTACTCACACTGATTGGACCATTTTTCGGTACTCACCCGAACAGTTTTTCGATACTCGCACGGATTCTACCATTTACGGGTAGTCGCCCGGATTCTACCATTTTTCGGTAGTCACACTGATTGGACCATTTTTCGGTACTCACCCGAACAGTTTTTCGATACTCGCACGAATTCTACCATTTACGGGTAGTCGCCCGGATTCTACCATTTTTCGGTACTCACATTGACTGGACCCATTTCCGGTAGTCAACCGAACAGTTTTTCGATAGTCGCACGGATTCTACCTTTTCCAGGTACTCGCACGGATTCGAACATTTTTCGGTACTCACACTGATTGGACCATTTTTCGGTACACACCCGAACAGTTTTTCGATACTCGCACGGATTCTACCTTTTCCCGGTACTCGCACGGATTCGACCATTTTTCGGTACTCACACTGATTGGACCATTTTTCGGTACTCACCCGAACAGTTTTTCGATACTCGCACGGATTCTACCATTTACGGGTAGTCGCCCGGATTCTACCATTTTTCGGTACTCACATTGATTGGACCCATTTCCGGTAGTCAACCGAACAGTTTTTCGATAGTCGCACGGATTCTACCTTTTCCAGGTACTCGCACGGATTCGAACATTTTTCGGTACTCACACTGATTGGACCATTTTTCGGTACACACCCGAACAGTTTTTCGATACTCGCACGGATTCTACCTTTTCCCGGTACTCGCACGGATTCGACCATTTTTCGGTACTCACACTGATTGGACCATTTTTCGGTACTCACCCGAACAGTTTTTCGATACTCGCACGGATTCTACCATTTACGGGTAGTCGCCCGGATTCTACCATTTTTCGGTTCTCACATTGATTGGACCATTTTTCGCTACACACCCGAACAGTTTTTCGATAATCGCACGGATTCTACCATTTACGGGTAGTCGCCCGGATTCTACCATTTTTCGGTACTCACATTGATTGGACCCATTTCCGGTAGTCAACCGAACAGTTTTTCGATAGTCGCACGGATTCTACCTTTTCCAGGTACTCGCACGGATTCGAACATTTTTCGGTACTCACACTGATTGGACCATTTTTCGGTACACACCCGAACAGTTTTTCGATACTCGCACGGATTCTACCTTTTCCCGGTACTCACACGGATTCGACCATTTTTCGGTAGTCACACTGATTGGACCATTTTTCGGTACTCACCCGAACAGTTTTTCGATAATCGCACGGATTCTACCATTTACGGGTAGTCGCCCGGATTCTACCATTTTTCGGTAGTGACACTGATTGGACCATTTTTCGGTACTCACCCGAACAGTTTTTCGATACTCGCACGGATTCTACCATTTACGGGTAGTCGCCCGGATTCTACCATTTTTCGGTACTCACATTGATTGGACCCATTTCCGGTAGTCAACCGAACAGTTTTTCGATAGTCGCACGGATTCTACCTTTTCCAGGTACTCGCACAGATTCGAACATTTTTTGGTACTCACACTGATTGGACCATTTTTCGGTACACACCCGAACAGTTTTTCGATAGTCGCACGGATTCTACCTTTTCCAGGTACTCGCACGGATTCGAACATTTTTCGGTACTCACACTGATTGGACCATTTTTCGGTACACACCCGAACAGTTTTTCGATAGTCGCACGGATTCTACCTTTTCCCGGTACTCGCACGGATTCGACCATTTTTCGGTACTCACACTGATTGGACCATTTTTCGGTACACACCCGAACAGTTTTTCGATAATCGCAAGGATTCTACCATTTACGGGTAGTCGCCCGGATTCTACATTTTTTCGGTACTCACATTGATTGGACCCATTTCCGGTAGTCACCCGAACAGTTTTTCGATAGTCGCACGGATTCTACCTTTTCCCGGTACTCGCACGGATTCGACCAGTTTTCGGTACTCACACTGATTGGACCATTTTTCGGTACTCACATTGATTGGACCATTTTTCGGTACTCACCCGAACAGTTTTTCGATACTCGCACGGATTCTACCATTTACGGGTAGTCGCCCGGATTCTACCATTTTTCGGTTCTCACATTGATTGGACCATTTTTCGCTACACACCCGAACAGTTTTTCGATAATCGCACGGATTCTACCATTTACGGGTAGTCGCCCGGATTCTACCATTTTTCGGTACTCACATTGATTGGACCCATTTCCGATAGTCAACCGAACAGTTTTTCGATAGTCGCACGGATTCTACCTTTTCCAGGTACTCGCACGGATTCGAACATTTTTCGGTACTCACACTGATTGGACCATTTTTCGGTACACACCCGAACAGTTTTTCGATACTCGCACGGATTCTACCTTTTCCCGGTACTCACACGGATTCGACCATTTTTCGGTAGTCACACTGATTGGACCATTTTTCGGTACTCACCCGAACAGTTTTTCGATAATCGCACGGATTCTACCATTTACGGGTAGTCGCCCGGATTCTACCATTTTTCGGTAGTGACACTGATTGGACCATTTTTCGGTACTCACCCGAACAGTTTTTCGATACTCGCACGGATTCTACCATTTACGGGTAGTCGCCCGGATTCTACCATTTTTCGGTACTCACATTGATTGGACCCATTTCCGGTAGTCAACCGAACAGTTTTTCGATAGTCGCACGGATTCTACCTTTTCCAGGTACTCGCACGGATTCGAACATTTTTCGGTACTCACACTGATTGGACCATTTTTCGGTACACACCCGAACAGTTTTTCGATAGTCGCACGGATTCTACCTTTTCCAGGTACTCGCACGGATTCGAACATTTTTCGGTACTCACACTGATTGGACCATTTTTCGGTACACACCCGAACAGTTTTTCGATAGTCGCACGGATTCTACCTTTTCCCGGTACTCGCACGGATTCGACCATTTTTCGGTACTCACACTGATTGGACCATTTTTCGGTACACACCCGAACAGTTTTTCGATACTCGCACGGATTCTACCTTTTCCCGGTACTCGCACGGATTCGACCAGTTTTCGGTACTCACACTGATTGGACCATTTTTCGGTACACACCCGAACAGTTTTTCGATAATCGCAAGGATTCTACCATTTACGGGTAGTCGCCCGGATTCTACATTTTTTCGGTACTCACATTGATTGGACCCATTTCCGGTAGTCACCCGAACAGTTTTTCGATAGTCGCACGGATTCTACCTTTTCCCGGTACTCGCACGGATTCGACCAGTTTTCGGTACTCACACTGATTGGACCATTTTTCGGTACACACCCGAACAGTTTTTCGATAATCGCAAGAATTCTACCATTTACGGGTAGTCGCCCGGATTCTACCATTTTTCAGTTCTCACATTGATTGGACCCATTTCCGGTAGTCACCCGAACAGTTTTTCGATACTCGCACGGATTCTACCTTTTCCCGGTACTCGCACGGATTCGACCATTTTTCGGTAGTCACACTGATTGGACCATTTTTCGGTACTCACCCGAACAGTTTTTCGATAATCGCACGGATTCGACCATTGACGGGTAGTCGCCCGGATTCTACCATTTTTCGGTTCTCACATTGATTGGACCCATTTCCGGTAGTCACCCGAACAGTTTTTCGATACTCGCACGGATTCTACCTTTTCCCGGTACTCGCACGGATTCGACCATTTTTCGGTACTCACACTGATTGGACCATTTTTCGGTACTCACCCGAACAGTTTTTCGATACTCGCACGGATTCTACCATTTACGGGTAGTCGCCCGGATTCTACCATTTTTCGGTAGTCACACTGATTGGACCATTTTTCGGTACTCACCCGAACAGTTTTTCGATACTCGCACGGATTCTACCATTTACGGGTAGTCGCCCGGATTCTACCATTTTTCGGTACTCACATTGATTGGACCCATTTCCGGTAGTCAACCGAACAGTTTTTCGATAGTCGCACGGATTCTACCTTTTCCAGGTACTCGCACGGATTCGAACATTTTTCGGTACTCACACTGATTGGACCATTTTTCGGTACACACCCGAACAGTTTTTCGATACTCGCACGGATTCTACCTTTTCCCGGTACTCGCACGGATTCGACCATTTTTCGGTACTCACACTGATTGGACCATTTTTCGGTAATCACCCGAACAGTTTTTCGATACTCGCACGGATTCTACCATTTACGGGTAGTCGCCCGGATTCTACCATTTTTCGGTTCTCACATTGATTGGACCATTTTTCGCTACACACCCGAACAGTTTTTCGATAATCGCACGGATTCTACCATTTACGGGTAGTCGCCCGGATTCTACCATTTTTCGGTTCTCACATTGATTGGACCCATTTCCGGTACTCACCCGAACAGTTTTTCGATAATCGCACGGATTCTACCATTTACGGGTAGTCGCCCGGATTCTACCATTTTTCGGTTCTCACATTGATTGGACCCATTTCCGGTAGTCACCCGAACAGTTTTTCGATACTCGCACGGATTCTACCTTTTCCCGGTACTCACACGGATTCGACCATTTTTCGGTAGTCACACTGATTGGACCATTTTTCGGTACTCACCCGAACAGTTTTTCGATAATCGCACGGATTCTACCATTTACGGGTAGTCGCCCGGATTCTACCATTTTTCGGTAGTCACACTGATTGGACCATTTTTCGGTACTCACCCGAACAATTTTTCGATACTCGCACGGATTCTACCATTTACGGGTAGTCGCCCGGATTCTACCATTTTTCGGTACTCACATTGATTGGACCCATTTTCGGTAGTCAACCGAACAGTTTTTCGATAGTCGCACGGATTCTACCTTTTCCAGGTACTCGCACGGATTCGAACATTTTTCGGTACTCACACTGATTGGACCATTTTTCGCTACACACCCGAACAGTTTTTCGATACTCGCACGGATTCTACCTTTTCCCGGTACTCGCACGGATTCGACCATTTTTCGGTACTCACACTGATTGGACCATTTTTCGGTACACACCCGAACAGTTTTTCGATAATCGCACGGATTCTACCATTTACGGGTAGTCGCCCGGATTCTACCATTTTTCGGTTCTCACATTGATTGGACCCATTTCCGGTAGTCACCCGAACAGTTTTTCGATACTCGCACGGATTCTACCATTTACGGGTAGTCGCCCGGATTCTACCATTTTTCGGTTCTCACATTGATTGGACCCATTTCCGGTAGTCACCCGAACAGTTTTTCGATACTCGCACGGATTCTACCTTTTCCCGGTACTCGCACGGATTCGACCATTTTTCGGTAGTCACACTGATTGGACCATTTTTCGGTACTCACCCGAACAGTTTTTCGATACTCGCACGGATTCTACCATTTACGGGTAGTCACCCGGATTCTACCATTTTTCGGTACTCACATTGATTGGACCCATTTCCGGTAGGCACCCGAACAGTTTTTCGATACTCGCACGGATTCTACCTTTTCCCGGTACTCGCACGGAGTCGACCATTTTTCGGTACTCACACTGATTGGACCATTTTTCGCTA
The DNA here is from genome assembly GCF_030704535.1 of Vitis vinifera. NCBI lineage: Eukaryota > Viridiplantae > Streptophyta > Magnoliopsida > Vitales > Vitaceae > Vitis > Vitis vinifera. The sequence goes on from NC_081810.1 coordinate 12,053,308, forward strand.
CACACCCGAACAGTTTTTCGATAATCGCACGGATTCTACCATTTACGGGTAGTCGCACGGATTCGACCATTTTTCGGTAGTCACACTGATTGGACCATTTTTCGGTACTCACCCGAACAGTTTTTCGATAATCGCACGGATTCTACCATTTACGGGTAGTCGCCCGGATTCTACCATTTTTCGGTAGTCACACTGATTGGACCATTTTTCGGTACTCACCCGAACAGTTTTTCGATACTCGCACGGATTCTACCATTTACGGGTAGTCGCCCGGATTCTACCATTTTTCGGTACTCACATTGATTGGACCCATTTCCGGTAGTCAACCGAACAGTTTTTCGATAGTCGCACGGATTCTACCTTTTCCAGGTACTCGCACGGATTCGAACATTTTTCGGTACTCACACTGATTGGACCATTTTTCGGTACACACCCGAACAGTTTTTCGATACTCGCACGGATTCTACCTTTTCCCGGTACTCGCACGGATTCGAACATTTTTCGGTAGTCACACTGATTGGACCATTTTTCGGTACTCACCCGAACAGTTTTTCGATACTCGCACGGATTCTACCATTTATGGGTAGTCGACCGGATTCTACCATTTTTCGGTACTCACATTGATTGGACCCATTTCCGGTAGTCAACCGAACAGTTTTTCGATAGTCGCACGGATTCTACCTTTTCCAGGTACTCGCACGGATTCGAACATTTTTCGGTTCTCACATTGATTGGACCCATTTCCGGTAGTCACCCGAACAGTTTTTCGATACTCGCACGGATTCTACCTTTTCCCGGTACTCGCACGGATTCGACCATTTTTCGGTAGTCACACTGATTGGACCATTTTTCGGTACTCACCCGAACAGTTTTTCGATAATCGCACGGATTCTACCATTTACGGGTAGTCGCCCGGATTCTACCATTTTTCGGTACTCACATTTATTGGACCATTTTTCGGTACACACCCGAATCGTTTTTCGATACTCGCACGGATTCTACCTTTTCCCGGTACTCGCACGGATTCGACCAGTTTTCGGTACTCACACTGATTGGATCATTTTTCGGTACTCACCCGAACAGTTTTTCGATACTCGCACGGATTCTACCATTTACGGGTAGTCGCCCGGATTCTACCATTTTTCGGTACTCACATTGATTGGACCATTTTTCGCTACACACCCGAACAGTTTTTCGATAATCGCACGGATTCTACCATTTACGGGTAGTCGCCCGGATTCTACCATTTTTCGGTTCTCACATTGATTGGACCCATTTCCGGTAGTCACCCGAACAGTTTTTCGATACTCGCACGGATTCCACCATTTACGGGTAGTCGCCCGGATTCTACCATTTTTCGGTTCTCACATTGATTGGACCCATTTCCGGTAGTCACCCGAACAGTTTTTCGATACTCGCACGGATTCTACCATTTACGGGTAGTCGCCCGGATTCTACCATTTTTCGGTTCTCACATTGATTGGACCCATTTCCGGTAGTCACCCGAACAGTTTTTCGATACTCGCACGGATTCTACCTTTTCCCGGTACTCACACGGATTCGACCATTTTTCGGTAGTCACACTGATTGGACCATTTTTCGGTACTCACCCGAACAGTTTTTCGATAATCGCACGGATTCTACCATTTACGGGTAGTCGCCCGGATTCTACCATTTTTCGGTAGTCACACTGATTGGACCATTTTTCGGTACTCACCCGAACAATTTTTCGATACTCGCACGGATTCTACCATTTACGGGTAGTCGACCGGATTCTACCATTTTTCGGTACTCACATTGATTGGACCCATTTTCGGTAGTCAACCGAACAGTTTTTCGATAGTCGCACGGATTCTACCTTTTCCAGGTACTCGCACGGATTCGAACATTTTTCGGTACTCACACTGATTGGACCATTTTTCGCTACACACCCGAACAGTTTTTCGATACTCGCACGGATTCTACCTTTTCCCGGTACTCGCACGGATTCGACCATTTTTCGGTACTCACACTGATTGGACCATTTTTCGGTACACACCCGAACAGTTTTTCGATACTCGCACGGATTCTATCTTTTCCCGGTACTCGCACGGATTCGACCATTTTTCGGTAGTCACACTGATTGGACCATTTTTCGGTACTCACCCGAACAGTTTTTCGATACTCGCACGGATTCTACCATTTACGGGTAGTCGCCCGGATTCTACCATTTTTCGGTTCTCACATTGATTGGACCCATTTCCGGTAGTCACCCGAACAGTTTTTCGATACTCGCACGGATTCTACCTTTTCCCGGTACTCGCACGGATTCGACCATTTTTCGGTAGTCACACTGATTGGACCATTTTTCGGTACTCACCCGAACAGTTTTTCGATAATCGCACGGATTCTACCATTTACGGGTAGTCGCCCGGATTCTACCATTTTTCGGTACTCACATTTATTGGACCATTTTTCGGTACACACCCGAACAGTTTTTCGATACTCGCACGGATTCTACCTTTTCCCGGTACTCGCACGGATTCGACCAGTTTTCGGTACTCACACTGATTGGACCATTTTTCGGTACACACCCGAACAGTTTTTCGATAATCGCAAGGATTCTACCATTTACGGGTAGTCGCCCGGATTCTACCATTTTTCGGTACTCACATTGATTGGACCATTTTTCGCTACACACCCGAACAGTTTTTCGATAATCGCACGGATTCTACCATTTACGGGTAGTCGCCCGGATTCTACCATTTTTCGGTACTCACATTGATTGGACCATTTTTCGCTACACACCCGAACAGTTTTTCGATAATCGCACGGATTCTACCATTTACGGGTAGTCGCCCGGATTCTACAATTTTTCGGTTCTCACATTGATTGGACCCATTTCCGGTAGTCACCCGAACAGTTTTTCGATACTCGCACGGATTCTACCTTTTCCCGGTACTCACACGGATTCGACCATTTTTCGGTAGTCACACTGATTGGACCATTTTTCGGTACTCACCCGAACAGTTTTTCGATAATCGCACGGATTCTACCATTTACGGGTAGTCGCCCGGATTCTACCTTTTTTCGGTTCTCACATTGATTGGACCCATTTCCGGTAGTCACCCGAACAGTTTTTCGATACTCGCACGGATTCTAACTTTGACGGGTAGTCGCCCGGATTCTACCATTTTTCGGTTCTCACATTGATTGGACCCATTTCCGGTAGTCACCCGAACAGTTTTTCGATACTCGCACGGATTCTACCTTTTCCCGGTACTCACACGGATTCGACCATTTTTCGGTAGTCACACTGATTGGACCATTTTTCGGTACTCACCCGAACAGTTTTTCGATACTCGCACGGATTCTACCATTTACGGGTAGTCGCCCGGATTCTACCATTTTTCGGTTCTCACATTGATTGGACCCATTTCCGGTAGTCACCCGAACAGTTTTTCGATACTCGCACGGATTCTAACTTTGACGGGTAGTCGCCCGGATTCTACCATTTTTCGGTTCTCACATTGATTGGACCCATTTCCGGTAGTCACCCGAACAGTTTTTCGATACTCGCACGGATTCTACCTTTTCCCGGTACTCACACGGATTCGACCATTTTTCGGTAGTCACACTGATTGGACCATTTTTCGGTACTCACCCGAACAGTTTTTCGATAATCGCACGGATTCTACCATTTACAGGTAGTCGCCCGGATTCTACCATTTTTCGGTACTCGCATTGATTGGACCATTTTTCGGTACACACCCGAACAGTTTTTCGATACTCGCACGGATTCTACCTTTTCCCGGTACTCGCACGGATTCGACCATTTTTCGGTAGTCACACTGATTGGACCATTTTTCGGTACTCACCCGAACAGTTTTTCGATAATCGCACGGATTCTACCATTTACGGGTAGTCGGCCGGATTCTACCATTTTTCGGTACTCACACTGATTGGAGCATTTTTCGGTACACACCCGAACAGTTTTTCGATACTCGCACGGATTCTACCTTTTCCCGGTACTCGCACGGATTCGACCAGTTTTCGGTACTCACACTGATTGGACCATTTTTCTGTACACACCCGAACAGTTTTTCGATAATCGCAAGGATTCTACCATTTACGGGTAGTCGCCCGGATTCTACCTTTTTTCGGTTCTCACATTGATTGGACCCATTTCCGGTAGTCACCCGAACAGTTTTTCGATACTCGCACGGATTCTACCTTTGACGGGTAGTCGCCCGGATTCTACCATTTTTCGGTTCTCACATTGATTGGACCCATTTCCGGTAGTCACCCGAACAGTTTTTTGATACTCGCACGGATTCTACCTTTTCCCGGTACTCGCACGGATTCGACCAGTTTTCGGTACTCACACTGATTGGACCATTTTTCGGTACTCACCCGAACAGTTTTTCGATACTCGCACGGATTCTACCATTTACGGGTAGTCGCCCGGATTCTACCATTTTTCGGTACTCACATTGATTGGACCATTTTTCGCTACACACCCGAACAGTTTTTCGATAATCGCACGGATTCTACCATTTACGGGTAGTCGCCCGGATTCTACCATTTTTCGGTTCTCACATTGATTGGACCCATTTCCGGTAGTCACTTGAACAGTTTTTCGATACTCGCACGGATTCTACCATTTACGGGTAGTCGCCCGGATTCTACCATTTTTCGGTTCTCACATTGATTGGACCCATTTCCGGTAGTCACCCGAACAGTTTTTCGATACTCGCACGGATTCTACCATTTACGGGTAGTCGCCCAGATTCTACCATTTTTCGGTTCTCACATTGATTGGACCCATTTCCGGTAGTCACCCGAACAGTTTTTCGATTCTCGCACGGATTCTATCATTTCCCGGTACTCGCACGGATTCGACCATTTTTCGGTAGTCACACTGATTGGACCATTTTTCGGTACTCACCCGAACAGTTTTTCGATACTCGCACGGATTCTACCATTTACGGGTAGTCGCCCGGATTCTACCATTTTTCGGTTCTCACATTGATTGGACCCATTTCCGGTAGTCACCCGAACAGTTTTTCGATACTCGCACGGATTCTACCTTTTCCCGGTAATCGCACGGATTCGACCATTTTTCGGTAGTCACACTGATTGGACCATTTTTCGGTACTCACCCGAACAGTTTTTCGATAATCGCACGGATTCTACCATTTACGGGTAGTCGCCCGGATTCTACAATTTTTCGGTACTCACATTTATTGGACCATTTTTCGGTACACACCCGAACAGTTTTTCGATACTCGCACGGATTCTACCTTTTCCCAGTACTCGCACGGATTCGACCAGTTTTCGGTACTCACACTGATTGGACCATTTTTCGGTACACACCCGAACAGTTTTTCGATAATCGCAAGGATTCTACCATTTACGGGTAGTCACCCGGATTCTACCATTTTTCGGTTCTCACATTGATTGGACCCATTTCCGGTAGTCACCCGAACAGTTTTTCGATACTCGCACGGATTCTACCATTTACGGGTAGTCGCCCGGATTCTACCATTTTTCGGTTCTCACATTGATTGGACCCATTTCCGGTAGTCACCCGAACAGTTTTTCGATACTCGCGCGGATTCTACCTTTTCCCGGTACTCACACGGATTCGACCATTTTTCGGTAGTCACACTGATTGGACCATTTTTCGGTACTCACCCGAACAGTTTTTCGATACTCGCACGGATTCTACCATTTACGGGTAGTCGCCCGGATTCTACCATTTTTCGGTTCTCACATTGATTGGACCCATTTCCGGTAGTCACCCGAACAGTTTTTCGATACTCGCACGGATTCTAACTTTGACGGGTAGTCGCCCGGATTCTACCATTTTTCGGTTCTCACATTGATTGGACCCATTTCCGGTAGTCACCCGAACAGTTTTTCGATACTCGCACGGATTCTACCTTTTCCCGGTACTCACACGGATTCGACCATTTTTCGGTAGTCACACTGATTGGACCATTTTTCGGTACTCACCCGAACAGTTTTTCGATAATCGCACGGATTCTACCATTTACGGGTAGTCGCCCGGATTCTACCATTTTTCGGTACTCGCATTGATTGGACCATTTTTCGGTACACACCCGAACAGTTTTTCGATACTCGCACGGATTCTACCTTTTCCCGGTACTCGCACGGATTCGACCATTTTTCGGTAGTCACACTGATTGGACCATTTTTCGGTACTCACCCGAACAGTTTTTCGATAATCGCACGGATTCTACCATTTACGGGTAGTCGGCCGGATTCTACCATTTTTCGGTACTCACACTGATTGGAGCATTTTTCGGTACACACCCGAACAGTTTTTCGATACTCGCACGGATTCTACCTTTTCCCGGTACTCGCACGGATTCGACCAGTTTTCGGTACTCACACTGATTGGACCATTTTTCGGTACACACCCGAACAGTTTTTCGATAATCGCAAGGATTCTACCATTTACGGGTAGTCGCCCGGATTCTACCTTTTTTCGGTTCTCACATTGATTGGACCCATTTCCGGTAGTCACCCGAACAGTTTTTCGATACTCGCACGGATTCTACCTTTGACGGGTAGTCGCCCGGATTCTACCATTTTTCGGTTCTCACATTGATTGGACCCATTTCCGGTAGTCACCCGAACAGTTTTTTGATACTCGCACGGATTCTACCTTTTCCCGGTACTCGCACGGATTCGACCAGTTTTCGGTACTCACACTGATTGGACCATTTTTCGGTACTCACCCGAACAGTTTTTCGATACTCGCACGGATTCTACCATTTACGGGTAGTCGCCCGGATTCTACCATTTTTCGGTACTCACATTGATTGGACCATTTTTCGCTACACACCCGAACAGTTTTTCGATAATCGCACGGATTCTACCATTTACGGGTAGTCGCCCGGATTCTACCATTTTTCGGTTCTCACATTGATTGGACCCATTTCCGGTAGTCACTTGAACAGTTTTTCGATACTCGCACGGATTCTACCATTTACGGGTAGTCGCCCGGATTCTACCATTTTTCGGTTCTCACATTGATTGGACCCATTTCCGGTAGTCACCCGAACAGTTTTTCGATACTCGCACGGATTCTACCATTTACGGGTAGTCGCCCAGATTCTACCATTTTTCGGTTCTCACATTGATTGGACCCATTTCCGGTAGTCACCCGAACAGTTTTTCGATTCTCGCACGGATTCTATCATTTCCCGGTACTCGCACGGATTCGACCATTTTTCGGTAGTCACACTGATTGGACCATTTTTCGGTACTCACCCGAACAGTTTTTCGATACTCGCACGGATTCTACCATTTACGGGTAGTCGCCCGGATTCTACCATTTTTCGGTTCTCACATTGATTGGACCCATTTCCGGTAGTCACCCGAACAGTTTTTCGATACTCGCACGGATTCTACCTTTTCCCGGTAATCGCACGGATTCGACCATTTTTCGGTAGTCACACTGATTGGACCATTTTTCGGTACTCACCCGAACAGTTTTTCGATAATCGCACGGATTCTACCATTTACGGGTAGTCGCCCGGATTCTACAATTTTTCGGTACTCACATTTATTGGACCATTTTTCGGTACACACCCGAACAGTTTTTCGATACTCGCACGGATTCTACCTTTTCCCAGTACTCGCACGGATTCGACCAGTTTTCGGTACTCACACTGATTGGACCATTTTTCGGTACACACCCGAACAGTTTTTCGATAATCGCAAGGATTCTACCATTTACGGGTAGTCACCCGGATTCTACCATTTTTCGGTTCTCACATTGATTGGACCCATTTCCGGTAGTCACCCGAACAGTTTTTCGATACTCGCACGGATTCTACCATTTACGGGTAGTCGCCCGGATTCTACCATTTTTCGGTTCTCACATTGATTGGACCCATTTCCGGTAGTCACCCGAACAGTTTTTCGATACTCGCGCGGATTCTACCTTTTCCCGGTACTCGCACGGATTCGACCATTTTTCGGTAGTCACACTAATTGGACCATTTTTCGCTACACACCCGAACAGTTTTTCGATAATCGCACGGATTCTACCATTTACGGGTAGTCGGCCGGATTCTACCATTTTTCGGTACTCACATTGATTGGACCCATTTCCGGTAGTCACCCGAACAGTTTTTCGATAGTCGCACGGATTCTACCTTTTCCAGGTACTCGCACGGATTCGACCATTTTTCGGTACTCACACTGATTGGACCATTTTTCGGTACACACCCGAACAGTTTTTCGATACTCGCACGGATTCTACCTTTTCCCGGTACTCGCACGAATTCGACCAGTTTTCGGTACTCACACTGATTGGACCATTTTTCGGTACACACCCGAACAGTTTTTCGATAATCGCAAGGATTCTACCATTTACGGGTAGTCGCCCGGATTCTACCATTTTTCGGTTCTCACATTGATTGGACCCATTTCCGGTAGTCACACGAACAGTTTTTCGATACTCGCACGGATTCTACCATTTACGGGTAGTCGCCCGGATTCTACCATTTTTCGGTTCTCACATTGATTGGTCCCATTTCCGGTAGTCACCCGAACAGTTTTTCGATACTCGCACGGATTCTACCTTTTCCCGGTACTCGCACGGATTCGACCATTTTTCGGTAGTCACACTAATTGGACCATTTTTCGGTACTCACCCGAACAGTTTTTCGATAATCGCACGGATTCTACCATTTACGGGTAGTCGGCCGGATTCTACCATTTTTCGGTTCTCACATTGATTGGACCCATTTCCGGTAGTCACCCGAACAGTTTTTCGATACTCGCACGGATTCTACCTTTTCCCGGTACTCGCACGGATTCGACCATTTTTCGGTAGTCACACTGATTGGACCATTTTTCGGTACTCACCCGAACAGTTTTTCGATAATCGCACGGATTCTACCATTTACGGGTAGTCGCCCGGATTCTACCATTTTTCGGTACTCACATTGATTGGACCATTTTTCGCTACACACCCGAACAGTTTTTCGATAATCGCACGGATTCTACCATTTACGGGTAGTCGCCCGGATTCTACCATTTTTCGGTTCTCACATTGATTGGACCCATTTCCGGTAGTCACCCGAACAGTTTTTCGATACTCTCACGGATTCTACCTTTTCCCGGTACTCGCACGGATTCGACTATTTTTCGGTAGTCACACTGATTGGACCATTTTTCGGTACTCACCCGAACAGTTTTTCGATACTCGCACGGATTCTACCATTTACGGGTAGTCGCCCGGATTCTACCATCTTTCGGTACTCACATTGATTGGACCCATTTCCGGTAGTCACCCGAACAGTTTTTCGATTCTCGCACGGATTCTACCTTTTCCCGGTACTCGCACGGATTCGACCATTTTTCGGTAGTCACACTGATTGGACCATTTTTCGGTACTCACCCGAACAGTTTTTCGATACTCGCACGGATTCTACCATTTACGGGTAGTCGCCCGGATTCTACCATTTTTCGGTTCTCACATTGATTGGACCATTTTTCGCTACACACCCGAACAGTTTTTCGATAATCGCACGGATTCTACCATTTACGGGTAGTCGCCCGGATTCTACCATTTTTCGGTTCTCACATTGATTGGACCCATTTCCGGTAGTCACCCGAACAGTTTTTCGATACTCGCACGGATTCTACCTTTTCCCGGTACTCGCACGGATTCGACCATTTTTCGGTAGTCACACTGATTGGACCATTTTTCGGTACTCACCCGAACAGTTTTTCGATAATCGCACGGATTCTACCATTTACGGGTAGTCGCCCGGATTCTACCATTTTTCGGTACTCACATTGATTGGACCATTTTTCGCTACACACCCGAACAGTTTTTCGATAATCGCACGGATTCTACCATTTACGGGTAGTCGCCCGGATTCTACCATTTTTCGGTTCTCACATTGATTGGACCCATTTCCGGTAGTCACCCGAACAGTTTTTCGATACTCGCACGGATTCGACCTTTTCCCGGTACTCGCACGGATTCGACCATTTTTCGGTAGTCACACTGATTGGACCATTTTTCGGTACTCACCCGAACAGTTTTTCGATAATCGCACGGATTCTACCATTTACGGGTAGTCGCCCGGATTCTACCATTTTTCGGTACTCACATTGATTGGACCATTTTTCGCTACACACCCGAACAGTTTTTCGATAATCGCACGGATTCTACCATTTACGGGTAGTCGCCCGGATTCTACCATTTTTCGGTTCTCACATTGATTGGACCCATTTCCGGTAGTCACCCGAACAGTTTTTCGATACTCGCACGGATTCTACCTTTTCCCGGTACTCGCACGGATTCGACCAGTTTTCGGTACTCACACTGATTGGACCATTTTTCGGTACACACCCGAACAGTTTTTCGATAATCGCAAGGATTCTACCATTTACGGGTAGTCACCCGGATTCTACCATTTTTCGGTTCTCACATTGATTGGACCCATTTCCGGTAGTCACCCGAACAGTTTTTCGATACTCGCACGGATTCTACCATTTACGGGTAGTCGCCCGGATTCTACCATTTTTCGGTTCTCACATTGATTGGACCCATTTCCGGTAGTCACCCGAACAGTTTTTCGATACTCGCGCGGATTCTACCTTTTCCCGGTACTCGCACGGATTCGACCATTTTTCGGTAGTCACACTAATTGGACCATTTTTCGCTACACACCCGAACAGTTTTTTGATAATCGCACGGATTCTACCATTTACGGGTAGTCGGCCGGATTCTACCATTTTTCGGTACTCACATTGATTGGACCCATTTCCGGTAGTCACCCGAACAGTTTTTCGATAGTCGCACGGATTCTACCTTTTCCAGGTACTCGCACGGATTCGACCATTTTTCGGTACTCACACTGATTGGACCATTTTTCGGTACACACCCGAACAGTTTTTCGATACTCGCACGGATTCTACCTTTTCCCGGTACTCGCACGAATTCGACCAGTTTTCGGTACTCACACTGATTGGACCATTTTTCGGTACACACCCGAACAGTTTTTCGATAATCGCAAGGATTCTACCATTTACGGGTAGTCGCCCGGATTCTACCATTTTTCGGTTCTCACATTGATTGGACCCATTTCCGGTAGTCACACGAACAGTTTTTCGATACTCGCACGGATTCTACCATTTACGGGTAGTCGCCCGGATTCTACCATTTTTCGGTTCTCACATTGATTGGTCCCATTTCCGGTAGTCACCCGAACAGTTTTTCGATACTCGCACGGATTCTACCTTTTCCCGGTACTCGCACGGATTCGACCATTTTTCGGTAGTCACACTAATTGGACCATTTTTCGGTACTCACCCGAACAGTTTTTCGATAATCGCACGGATTCTACCATTTACGGGTAGTCGGCCGGATTCTACCATTTTTCGGTTCTCACATTGATTGGACCCATTTCCGGTAGTCACCCGAACAGTTTTTCGATACTCGCACGGATTCTACCTTTTCCCGGTACTCGCACGGATTCGACCATTTTTCGGTAGTCACACTGATTGGACCATTTTTCGGTACTCACCCGAACAGTTTTTCGATAATCGCACGGATTCTACCATTTACGGGTAGTCGCCCGGATTCTACCATTTTTCGGTACTCACATTGATTGGACCATTTTTCGCTACACACCCGAACAGTTTTTCGATAATCGCACGGATTCTACCATTTACGGGTAGTCGCCCGGATTCTACCATTTTTCGGTTCTCACATTGATTGGACCCATTTCCGGTAGTCACCCGAACAGTTTTTCGATACTCTCACGGATTCTACCTTTTCCCGGTACTCGCACGGATTCGACCATTTTTCGGTAGTCACACTGATTGGACCATTTTTCGGTACTCACCCGAACAGTTTTTCGATACTCGCACGGATTCTACCATTTACGGGTAGTCGCCCGGATTCTACCATCTTTCGGTACTCACATTGATTGGACCCATTTCCGGTAGTCACCCGAACAGTTTTTCGATTCTCGCACGGATTCTACCTTTTCCCGGTACTCGCACGGATTCGACCATTTTTCGGTAGTCACACTGATTGGACCATTTTTCGGTACTCACCCGAACAGTTTTTCGATACTCGCACGGATTCTACCATTTACGGGTAGTCGCCCGGATTCTACCATTTTTCGGTTCTCACATTGATTGGACCATTTTTCGCTACACACCCGAACAGTTTTTCGATAATCGCACGGATTCTACCATTTACGGGTAGTCGCCCGGATTCTACCATTTTTCGGTTCTCACATTGATTGGACCCATTTCCGGTAGTCACCCGAACAGTTTTTCGATACTCGCACGGATTCTACCTTTTCCCGGTACTCGCACGGATTCGACCATTTTTCGGTAGTCACACTGATTGGACCATTTTTCGGTACTCACCCGAACAGTTTTTCGATAATCGCACGGATTCTACCATTTACGGGTAGTCGCCCGGATTCTACCATTTTTCGGTACTCACATTGATTGGACCATTTTTCGCTACACACCCGAACAGTTTTTCGATAATCGCACGGATTCTACCATTTACGGGTAGTCGCCCGGATTCTACCATTTTTCGGTTCTCACATTGATTGGACCCATTTCCGGTAGTCACCCGAACAGTTTTTCGATACTCGCACGGATTCTACCTTTTCCCGGTACTCGCACGGATTCGACCATTTTTCGGTAGTCACACTGATTGGACCATTTTTCGGTACTCACCCGAACAGTTTTTCGATACTCGCACGGATTCTACCATTTACGGGTAGTCGCCCGGATTCTACCATTTTTCGGTATTCACACTGATTGGACCATTTTTCGCTACACACCCGAACAGATTTTCGATAATCGCACGGATTCTACCATTTACGGGTAGTCGCACGGATTCGACCATTTTTCGGAAGTCACACTGATTGGACCATTTTTCGGTACTCACCCGAACAGTTTTTCGATACTCGCACGGATTCTACCATTTACGGGTAGTCGCCCGGATTCTACCATTTTTCGGTTCTCACATTGATTGGACCATTTTTCGCTACACACCCGAACAGTTTTTCGATAATCGCACGGATTCTACCATTTACGGGTAGTCGCCCGGATTCTACCATTTTTCGGTTCTCACATTGATTGGACCCATTTCCGGTAGTCACCCGAACAGTTTTTCGATACTCGCACGGATTCTACCTTTTCCCGGTACTCGCACGGATTCGACCATTTTTCGGTAGTCACACTGATTGGACCATTTTTCGGTACTCACCCGAACAGTTTTTCGATAATCGCACGGATTCTACCATTTACGGGTAGTCGCCCGGATTCTACCATTTTTCGGTACTCACATTGATTGGACCATTTTTCGCTACACACCCGAACAGTTTTTCGATAATCGCACGGATTCTACCATTTACGGGTAGTCGCCCGGATTCTACCATTTTTCGGTTCTCACATTGATTGGACCCATTTCCGGTAGTCACCCGAACAGTTTTTCGATACTCGCACGGATTCTACCTTTTCCCGGTACTCGCACGGATTCGACCATTTTTCGGTAGTCACACTGATTGGACCATTTTTCGGTACTCACCCGAACAGTTTTTCGATACTCGCACGGATTCTACCATTTACGGGTAGTCGCCCGGATTCTACCATTTTTCGGTACTCACATTGATTGGACCCATTTCCGGTAGTCACCCGAACAGTTTTTCGATTCTCGCACGGATTCTACCTTTTCCCGGTACTCGCACGGATTCGACCATTTTTCGGTAGTCACACTGATTGGACCATTTTTCGGTACTCACCCGAACAGTTTTTCGATACTCGCACGGATTCTACCATTTACGGGTAGTCGCCCGGATTCTACCATTTTTCGGTTCTCACATTGATTGGACCATTTTTCGCTACACACCCGAACAGTTTTTCGATAATCGCACGGATTCTACCATTTACGGGTAGTCGCCCGGATTCTACCATTTTTCGGTTCTCACATTGATTGGACCCATTTCCGGTAGTCACCCGAACAGTTTTTCGATACTCGCACGGATTCTACCTTTTCCCGATACTCGCACGGATTCGACCATTTTTCGGTAGTCACACTGATTGGACCATTTTTCGGTACTCACCCGAACAGTTTTTCGATAATCGCACGGATTCTACCATTTACGGGTAGTCACCCGGATTCTACCATTTTTCGGTACTCACATTGATTGGACCATTTTTCGCTACACACCCGAACAGTTTTTCGATAATCGCACGGATTCTACCATTTACGGGTAGTCGCCCGGATTCTACCATTTTTCGGTTCTCACATTGATTGGACCCATTTCCGGTAGTCACCCGAACAGTTTTTCGATACTCGCACGGATTCTACCTTTTCCCGGTACTCGCACGGATTCGACCATTTTTCGGTAGTCACACTGATTGGACCATTTTTCGGTACTCACCCGAACAGTTTTTCGATACTCGCACGGATTCTACCATTTACGGGTAGTCGCCCGGATTCTACCATCTTTCGGTACTCACATTGATTGGACCCATTTCCGGTAGTCAACCGAACAGTTTTTCGATTCTCGCACGGATTCTACCTTTTCCCGGTACTCGCACGGATTCGACCATTTTTCGGTACTCACACTGATTGGACCATTTTTCGGTACTCACCCGAACAGTTTTTCGATACTCGCACGGATTCTACCATTTACGGGTAGTCGCCCGGATTCTACCAGTTTTCGGTACTCACATTGATTGGACCATTTTTCGGTACACACCCGAACAGTTTTTCGATAATCGCACGGATTCTACCATTTACGGGTAGTCGCCCGGATTCTACCATTTTTCGGTTCTCACATTGATTGGACCCATTTCCGGTAGTCACCCGAACAGTTTTTCGATAGTCGCACGGATTCTACCTTTTCCCGGTACTCGCACGGATTCGACCATTTTTCGGTAGTCACACTGATTGGACCATTTTTCGGTACTCACCCGAACAGTTTTTCGATACTCGCACGGATTCTACCATTTACGGGTAGTCGCCCGGATTCTACCATCTTTCGGTACTCACATTGATTGGACCCATTTCCGGTAGTCAACCGAACAGTTTTTCGATAGTCGCACGGATTCTACCGTTTCCAGGTACTCGCACGGATTCGAACATTTTTCGGTACTCACACTGATTGGACCATTTTTCGGTACACACCCGAACAGTTTTTCGATACTCGCACGGATTCTACCTTTTCCCGGTACTCGCACGGATTCGACCAGTTTTCGGTACTCACACTGATTGGACCATTTTTCGGTACACACCCGAACAGTTTTTCGATAATCGCAAGGATTCTACCATTTACGGGTAGTCGCCCGGATTCTACCATTTTTCGGTACTCACATTGATTGGACCCATTTCCGGTAGTCACCCGAACAGTTTTTCGATAGTCGCACGGATTCTACCTTTTCCCGGTACTCGCACGGATTCGACCATTTTTCGGTAGTCACACTGATTGGACCATTTTTCGGTACACACCCGAACAGTTTTTCGATAATCGCAAGGATTCTACCATTTACGGGTAGTCGCCCGGATTCTACCATTTTTCGGTTCTCACATTGATTGGACCCATTTCCGGTAGTCACCCGAACAGTTTTTCGATACTCGCACGGATTCTACCTTTTCCCGGTACTCGCACGGATTCGACCATTTTTCGGTAGTCACATTGATTGGACCATTTTTCGGTACTCACCCGAACAGTTTTTCGATACTCGCACGGATTCTACCATTTACGGGTAGTCGCCCGGATTCTACCATTTTTCGGTACTCACATTGATTGGACCCATTTCCGGTAGGCACCCGAACAGTTTTTCGATACTCGCACGGATTCTACCTTTTCCCGGTACTCGCACGGATTCGACCATTTTTCGGTAGTCACACTGATTGGACCATTTTTCGGTACTCACCCGAACAGTTTTTCGATAATCGCACGGATTCTACCATTTACGGGTAGTCGCCCGGATTCTACCATTTTTCGGTACTCACATTGATTGGACCATTTTTCGCTACACACCCGAACAGTTTTTCGATAATCGCACGGATTCTACCATTTACGGGTAGTCGCCCGGATTCTACCATTTTTCGGTTCTCACATTGATTGGACCCATTTCCGGTAGTCACCCGAACAGTTTTTCGATACTCGCACGGATTCTACCTTTTCCCGGTACTCGCACGGATTCGACCATTTTTCGGTAGTCACACTGATTGGACCATTTTTCGGTACTCACCCGAACAGTTTTTCGATACTCGGACGGATTCTACCATTTACGGGTAGTCGCCCGGATTCTACCATCTTTCGGTACTCACATTGATTGGACCCATTTCCGGTAGTCACCCGAACAGTTTTTCGATTCTCGCACGGATTCTACCTTTTCCCGGTACTCGCACGGATTCGACCATTTTTCGGTAGTCACACTGATTGGACCATTTTTCGGTACTCACCCGAACAGTTTTTCGATACTCGCACGGATTCTACCATTTACGGGTAGTCGCCCGGATTCTACCATTTTTCGGTTCTCACATTGATTGGACCATTTCCGGTAGTCACCCGAACAGTTTTTCGATACTCGCACGGATTCTACCTTTTCCCGATACTCGCACGGATTCGACCATTTTTCGGTAGTCACACTGATTGGACCATTTTTCGGTACTCACCCGAACAGTTTTTCGATACTCGCACGGATTCTACCATTTACGGGTAGTCGCCCGGATTCTACCATCTTTCGGTACTCACATTGATTGGACCCATTTCCGGTAGTCACCCGAACAGTTTTTCGATTCTCGCACGGATTCTACCTTTTCCCGGTACTCGCACGGATTCGACCATTTTTCGGTAGTCACACTGATTGGACCATTTTTCGGTACTCACCCGAACAGTTTTTCGATACTCGCACGGATTCTACCATTTACGGGTAGTCGCCCGGATTCTACCATTTTTCGGTTCTCACATTGATTGGACCATTTCCGGTAGTCACCCGAACAGTTTTTCGATACTCGCACGGATTCTACCTTTTCCCGATACTCGCACGGATTCGACCATTTTTCGGTAGTCACACTGATTGGACCATTTTTCGGTACTCACCCGAACAGTTTTTCGATAATCGCACGGATTCTACCATTTACGGGTAGTCGCCCGGATTCTACCATTTTTCGGTTCTCACATTGATTGGACCCATTTCCGGTAGTCACCCGAACAGTTTTTCGATACTCGCACGGATTCTACCTTTTCCCGATACTCGCACGGATTCGACCATTTTTCGGTAGTCACACTGATTGGACCATTTTTCGGTACTCACCCGAACAGTTTTTCGATAATCGCACGGATTCTACCATTTACGGGTAGTCGCCCGGATTCTACCATTTTTCGGTACTCACATTGATTGGACCATTTTTCGCTACACACCCGAACAGTTTTTCGATAATCGCACGGATTCTACCATTTACGGGTAGTCGCCCGGATTCTACCATTTTTCGGTTCTCACATTGATTGGACCCATTTCCGGTAGTCACCCGAACAGTTTTTCGATACTCGCACGGATTCTACCTTTTCCCGGTACTCGCACGGATTCGACCATTTTTCGGTAGTCACACTGATTGGACCATTTTTCGGTACTCACCCGAACAGTTTTTCGATACTCGCACGGATTCTACCATTTACGGGTAGTCGCCCGGATTCTACCATCTTTCGGTACTCACATTGATTGGACCCATTTCCGGTAGTCAACCGAACAGTTTTTCGATAGTCGCACGGATTCTACCTTTTCCAGGTACTCGCACGGATTCGAACATTTTTCGGTACTCACACTGATTGGACCATTTTTCGGTACACACCCGAACAGTTTTTCGATACTCGCACGGATTCTACCTTTTCCCGGTACTCGCACGGATTCGACCAGTTTTCGGTACTCACACTGATTGGACCATTTTTCGGTACACACCCGAACAGTTTTTCGATAATCGCAAGGATTCTACCATTTACGGGTAGTCGCCCGGATTCTACCATTTTTCGGTACTCACATTGATTGGACCCATTTCCGGTAGTCACCCGAACAGTTTTTCGATAGTCGCACGGATTCTACCTTTTCCCGGTACTCGCACGGATTCGACCATTTTTCGGTAGTCACACTGATTGGACCATTTTTCGGTACACACCCGAACAGTTTTTCGATAATCGCAAGGATTCTACCATTTACGGGTAGTCGCCCGGATTCTACCATTTTTCGGTTCTCACATTGATTGGACCCATTTCCGGTAGTCACCCGAACAGTTTTTCGATACTCGCACGGATTCTACCTTTTCCCGGTACTCGCACGGATTCGACCATTTTTCGGTAGTCACATTGATTGGACCATTTTTCGGTACTCACCCGAACAGTTTTTCGATACTCGCACGGATTCTACCATTTACGGGTAGTCGCCCGGATTCTACCATTTTTCGGTACTCACATTGATTGGACCCATTTCCGGTAGGCACCCGAACAGTTTTTCGATACTCGCACGGATTCTACCTTTTCCCGGTACTCGCACGGATTCGAACATTTTTCGGTACTCACACTGATTGGACCATTTTTCGGTACACACCCGAACAGTTTTTCGATACTCGCACGGATTCTACCTTTTCCCGGTACTCGCACGGATTCGACCATTTTTCGGTAGTCACACTGATTGGACCATTTTTCGGTACTCACCCGAACAGTTTTTCGATAATCGCACGGATTCTACCATTTACGGGTAGTCGCCCGGATTCTACCATTTTTCGGTACTCACATTGATTGGACCATTTTTCGCTACACACCCGAACAGTTTTTCGATAATCGCACGGATTCTACCATTTACGGGTAGTCGCCCGGATTCTACCATTTTTCGGTTCTCACATTGATTGGACCCATTTCCGGTAGTCACCCGAACAGTTTTTCGATACTCGCACGGATTCTACCTTTTCCCGGTACTCGCACGGATTCGACCATTTTTCGGTAGTCACACTGATTGGACCATTTTTCGGTACTCACCCGAACAGTTTTTCGATAATCGCACGGATTCTACCATTTACGGGTAGTCGCCTGGATTCTACCATTTTTCGGTACTCACATTGATTGGACCCATTTCCGGTAGGCACCCGAACAGTTTTTCGATACTCGCACGGATTCTACCTTTTCCCGGTACTCGCACGGATTCGACCATTTTTCGGTAGTCACACTAATTGGACCATTTTTCGCTACACACCCGAACAGTTTTTCGATAATCGCACGGATTCTACCATTTACGGGTAGTCGGCCGGATTCTACCATTTTTCGGTTCTCACATTGATTGGACCCATTTCCGGTAGTCACCCGAACAGTTTTTCGATAGTCGCACGGATTCTAGCTTTTCCAGGTACTCGCACGGATTCGACCATTTTTCGGTACACACCGGAACAGTTTTTCGATACTCGCACGGATTCTACCTTTTCCCGGTACTCGCACGAATTCGACCAGTTTTCGGTACTCACACTGATTGGACCATTTTTCGGTACACACCCGAACAGTTTTTCGATACTCGCAAGGATTCTACCATTTACGGGTAGTCGCCCGGATTCTACCATTTTTCGGTTCTCACATTGATTGGACCCATTTCCGGTAGTCACCCGAACAGTTTTTCGATACTCGCACGGATTCTACCATTTACGGGTAGTCGCCCGGATTCTACCATTTTTCGGTTCTCACATTGATTGGACCCATTTCCGGTAGTCACCCGAACAGTTTTTCGATACTCGCACGGATTCTACCTTTTCCCGGTACTCGCACGGATTCGACCATTTTTCGGTAGTCACACTGATTGGACCATTTTTCGGTACTCACCCGAACAGTTTTTCGATAATCGCACGGATTCTACCATTTACGGGTAGTCGCCCGGATTCTACCATTTTTCGGTACTCACATTGATTGGACCCATTTCCGGTAGGCACCCGAACAGTTTTTCGATACTCGCACGGATTCTACCTTTTCCCGATACTCGCACGGATTCGACCATTTTTCGGTAGTCACACTAATTGGACCATTTTTCGCTACACACCCGAACAGTTTTTCGATAATCGCACGGATTCTACCATTTACGGGTAGTCGGCCGGATTCTACCATTTTTCGGTTCTCACATTGATTGGACCCATTTCCGGTAGTCACCCGAAAAGTTTTTCGATACTCGCACGGATTCTACCTTTTCCCGGTACTCGCACGGATTCGACCATTTTTCGGTAGTCACATTGATTGGACCATTTTTCGGTACTCACCCGAACAGTTTTTCGATACTCGCACGGATTCTACCATTTACGGGTAGTCGCCCGGATTCTACCATTTTTCGGTACTCACATTGATTGGACCCATTTCCGGTAGGCACCCGAACAGTTTTTCGATACTCGCACGGATTCTACCTTTTCCCGGTACTCGCACGGATTCGAACATTTTTCGGTACTCACACTGATTGGACCATTTTTCGGTACACACCCGAACACTTTTTCGATACTCGCACGGATTCTACCTTTTCCCGGTACTCGCACGGATTCGACCATTTTTCGGTAGTCACACTGATTGGACCATTTTTCGGTACTCACCCGAACAGTTTTTCGATAATCGCACGGATTCTACCATTTACGGGTAGTCGCCCGGATTCTACCATTTTTCGGTACTCACATTGATTGGACCATTTTTCGCTACACACCCGAACAGTTTTTCGATAATCGCACGGATTCTACCATTTACGGGTAGTCGCCCGGATTCTACCATTTTTCGGTTCTCACATTGATTGGACCCATTTCCGGTAGTCACCCGAACAGTTTTTCGATACTCGCACGGATTCTACCTTTTCCCGGTACTCGCACGGATTCGACCATTTTTCGGTAGTCACACTGATTGGACCATTTTTCGGTACTCACCCGAACAGTTTTTCGATAATCGCACGGATTCTACCATTTACGGGTAGTCGCCCGGATTCTACCATTTTTCGGTACTCACATTGATTGGACCCATTTCCGGTAGGCACCCGAACAGTTTTTCGATACTCGCACGGATTCTACCTTTTCCCGGTACTCGCACGGATTCGACCATTTTTCGGTAGTCACACTAATTGGACCATTTTTCGCTACACACCCGAACAGTTTTTCGATAATCGCACGGATTCTACCATTTACGGGTAGTCGGCCGGATTCTACCATTTTTCGGTTCTCACATTGATTGGACCCATTTCCGGTAGTCACCCGAACAGTTTTTCGATAGTCGCACGGATTCTAGCTTTTCCAGGTACTCGCACGGATTCGACCATTTTTCGGTACACACCGGAACAGTTTTTCGATACTCGCACGGATTCTACCTTTTCCCGGTACTCGCACGAATTCGACCAGTTTTCGGTACTCACACTGATTGGACCATTTTTCGGTACACACCCGAACAGTTTTTCGATACTCGCAAGGATTCTACCATTTACGGGTAGTCGCCCGGATTCTACCATTTTTCGGTTCTCACATTGATTGGACCCATTTCCGGTAGTCACCCGAACAGTTTTTCGATACTCGCACGGATTCTACCATTTACGGGTAGTCGCCCGGATTCTACCATTTTTCGGTTCTCACATTGATTGGACCCATTTCCGGTAGTCACCCGAACAGTTTTTCGATACTCGCACGGATTCTACCTTTTCCCGGTACTCGCACGGATTCGACCATTTTTCGGTAGTCACACTGATTGGACCATTTTTCGGTACTCACCCGAACAGTTTTTCGATAATCGCACGGATTCTACCATTTACGGGTAGTCGCCCGGATTCTACCATTTTTCGGTACTCACATTGATTGGACCCATTTCCGGTAGGCACCCGAACAGTTTTTCGATACTCGCACGGATTCTACCTTTTCCCGGTACTCGCACGGATTCGACCATTTTCGGTAGTCACACTAATTGGACCATTTTTCGCTACACACCCGAACAGTTTTTCGATAATCGCACGGATTCTACCATTTACGGGTAGTCGGCCGGATTCTACCATTTTTCGGTTCTCACATTGATTGGACCCATTTCCGGTAGTCACCCGAACAGTTTTTCGATTCTCGCACGGATTCTACCTTTTCCCGGTACTCGCACGGATTCGACAATTTTTCGGTAGTCACACTGATTGGACCATTTTTCGGTACTCACCCGAACAGTTTTTCGATAATCGCACGGATTCTACCATTTACGGGTAGTCGCCCGGATTCTACCATTTTTCGGTACTCACATTGATTGGACCCATTTCCGGTAGGCACCCGAACAGTTTTTCGATACTCGCACGGATTCTACCTTTTCCCGGTACTCGCACGGATTCGACCATTTTTCGGTAGTCACACTAATTGGACCATTTTTCGCTACACACCCGAACAGTTTTTCGATAATCGCACGGATTCTACCATTTACGGGTAGTCGGCCGGATTCTACCATTTTTCGGTACTCACATTGATTGGACCCATTTCCGGTAGTCACCCGAACAGTTTTTCGATAGTCGCACGGATTCTACCTTTTCCCGGTACTCGCACGGATTCGACCATTTTTCGGTAGTCACACTGATTGGACCATTTTTCGGTACACACCCGAACAGTTTTTCGATAATCGCAAGGATTCTACCATTTACGGGTAGTCGCCCGGATTCTACCATTTTTCGGTTCTCACATTGATTGGACCCATTTCCGGTAGTCACCCGAACAGTTTTTCGATACTCGCACGGATTCTACCTTTTCCCGGTACTCGCACGGATTCGACCATTTTTCGGTAGTCACACTGATTGGACCATTTTTCGGTACTCACCCGAACAGTTTTTCGATACTCGCACGGATTCTACCATTTACGGGTAGTCGCCCGGATTCTACCATCTTTCGGTACTCACATTGATTGGACCCATTTCCGGTAGTCAACCGAACAGTTTTTCGATAGTCGCACGGATTCTACCTTTTCCAGGTACTCGCACGGATTCGAACATTTTTCGGTACTCACACTGATTGGACCATTTTTCGGTACACACCCGAACAGTTTTTCGATACTCGCACGGATTCTACCTTTTCCCGGTACTCGCACGGATTCGACCATTTTTCGGTAGTCACACTGATTGGACCATTTTTCGGTACTCACCCGAACAGTTTTTCGATAATCGCACGGATTCTACCATTTACGGGTAGTCGCCCGGATTCTACCATTTTTCGGTACTCACATTGATTGGACCATTTTTCGCTACACACCCGAACAGTTTTTCGATAATCGCACGGATTCTACCATTTACGGGTAGTCGCCCGGATTCTACCATTTTTCGGTACTCACATTGATTGGACCATTTTTCGCTACACACCCGAACAGTTTTTCGATAATCGCACGGATTCTACCATTTACGGGTAGTCGCCCGGATTCTACCATTTTTCGGTTCTCACATTGATTGGACCCATTTCCGGTAGTCACCCGAACAGTTTTTCGATACTCGCACGGATTCTACCTTTTCCCGGTACTCGCACGGATTCGACCATTTTTCGGTAGTCACACTGATTGGACCATTTTTCGGTACTCACCCGAACAGTTTTTCGATAATCGCACGGATTCTACCATTTACGGGTAGTCGCCCGGATTCTACCATTTTTCGGTACTCACATTGATTGGACCCATTTCCGGTAGGCACCCGAACAGTTTTTCGATACTCGCACGGATTCTACCTTTTCCCGGTACTCGCACGGATTCGACCATTTTTCGGTAGTCACACTAATTGGACCATTTTTCGCTACACACCCGAACAGTTTTTCGATAATCGCACGGATTCTACCATTTACGGGTAGTCGGCCGGATTCTACCATTTTTCGGTTCTCACATTGATTGGACCCATTTCCGGTAGTCACCCGAACAGTTTTTCGATAGTCGCACGGATTCTAGCTTTTCCAGGTACTCGCACGGATTCGACCATTTTTCGGTACACACCGGAACAGTTTTTCGATACTCGCACGGATTCTACCTTTTCCCGGTACTCGCACGAATTCGACCAGTTTTCGGTACTCACACTGATTGGACCATTTTTCGGTACACACCCGAACAGTTTTTCGATACTCGCAAGGATTCTACCATTTACGGGTAGTCGCCCGGATTCTACCATTTTTCGGTTCTCACATTGATTGGACCCATTTCCGGTAGTCACCCGAACAGTTTTTCGATACTCGCACGGATTCTACCATTTACGGGTAGTCGCCCGGATTCTACCATTTTTCGGTTCTCACATTGATTGGACCCATTTCCGGTAGTCACCCGAACAGTTTTTCGATACTCGCACGGATTCTACCTTTTCCCGGTACTCGCACGGATTCGACCATTTTTCGGTAGTCACACTGATTGGACCATTTTTCGGTACTCACCCGAACAGTTTTTCGATAATCGCACGGATTCTACCATTTACGGGTAGTCGCCCGGATTCTACCATTTTTCGGTACTCACATTGATTGGACCCATTTCCGGTAGGCACCCGAACAGTTTTTCGATACTCGCACGGATTCTACCTTTTCCCGGTACTCGCACGGATTCGACCATTTTCGGTAGTCACACTAATTGGACCATTTTTCGCTACACACCCGAACAGTTTTTCGATAATCGCACGGATTCTACCATTTACGGGTAGTCGGCCGGATTCTACCATTTTTCGGTTCTCACATTGATTGGACCCATTTCCGGTAGTCACCCGAACAGTTTTTCGATTCTCGCACGGATTCTACCTTTTCCCGGTACTCGCACGGATTCGACAATTTTTCGGTAGTCACACTGATTGGACCATTTTTCGGTACTCACCCGAACAGTTTTTCGATAATCGCACGGATTCTACCATTTACGGGTAGTCGCCCGGATTCTACCATTTTTCGGTACTCACATTGATTGGACCCATTTCCGGTAGGCACCCGAACAGTTTTTCGATACTCGCACGGATTCTACCTTTTCCCGGTACTCGCACGGATTCGACCATTTTTCGGTAGTCACACTAATTGGACCATTTTTCGCTACACACCCGAACAGTTTTTCGATAATCGCACGGATTCTACCATTTACGGGTAGTCGGCCGGATTCTACCATTTTTCGGTACTCACATTGATTGGACCCATTTCCGGTAGTCACCCGAACAGTTTTTCGATAGTCGCACGGATTCTACCTTTTCCCGGTACTCGCACGGATTCGACCATTTTTCGGTAGTCACACTGATTGGACCATTTTTCGGTACACACCCGAACAGTTTTTCGATAATCGCAAGGATTCTACCATTTACGGGTAGTCGCCCGGATTCTACCATTTTTCGGTTCTCACATTGATTGGACCCATTTCCGGTAGTCACCCGAACAGTTTTTCGATACTCGCACGGATTCTACCTTTTCCCGGTACTCGCACGGATTCGACCATTTTTCGGTAGTCACACTGATTGGACCATTTTTCGGTACTCACCCGAACAGTTTTTCGATACTCGCACGGATTCTACCATTTACGGGTAGTCGCCCGGATTCTACCATCTTTCGGTACTCACATTGATTGGACCCATTTCCGGTAGTCAACCGAACAGTTTTTCGATAGTCGCACGGATTCTACCTTTTCCAGGTACTCGCACGGATTCGAACATTTTTCGGTACTCACACTGATTGGACCATTTTTCGGTACACACCCGAACAGTTTTTCGATACTCGCACGGATTCTACCTTTTCCCGGTACTCGCACGGATTCGACCATTTTTCGGTAGTCACACTGATTGGACCATTTTTCGGTACTCACCCGAACAGTTTTTCGATAATCGCACGGATTCTACCATTTACGGGTAGTCGCCCGGATTCTACCATTTTTCGGTACTCACATTGATTGGACCATTTTTCGCTACACACCCGAACAGTTTTTCGATAATCGCACGGATTCTACCATTTACGGGTAGTCGCCCGGATTCTACCATTTTTCGGTTCTCACATTGATTGGACCCATTTCCGGTAGTCACCCGAACAGTTTTTCGATACTCGCACGGATTCTACCTTTTCCCGGTACTCGCACGGATTCGACCATTTTTCGGTAGTCACACTAATTGGACCATTTTTCGCTACACACCCGAACAGTTTTTCGATAATCGCACGGATTCTACCATTTACGGGTAGTCGGCCGGATTCTACCATTTTTCGGTTCTCACATTGATTGGACCCATTTCCGGTAGTCACCCGAACAGTTTTTCGATAGTCGCACGGATTCTAGCTTTTCCAGGTACTCGCACGGATTCGACCATTTTTCGGTACACACCGGAACAGTTTTTCGATACTCGCACGGATTCTACCTTTTCCCGGTACTCGCACGAATTCGACCAGTTTTCGGTACTCACACTGATTGGACCATTTTTCGGTACACACCCGAACAGTTTTTCGATACTCGCAAGGATTCTACCATTTACGGGTAGTCGCCCGGATTCTACCATTTTTCGGTTCTCACATTGATTGGACCCATTTCCGGTAGTCACCCGAACAGTTTTTCGATACTCGCACGGATTCTACCATTTCCCGGTACTCGCACGGATTCGACCATTTTTCGGTAGTCACACTGATTGGACCATTTTTCGGTACTCACCCGAACAGTTTTTCGATACTCGCAAGGATTCTACCATTTACGGGTAGTCGCCCGGATTCTACCATCTTTCGGTACTCACATTGATTGGACCCATTTCCGGTAGTCAACCGAACAGTTTTTCGATAGTCGCACGGATTCTACCTTTTCCAGGAACTCGCACGGATTCGAACATTTTTCGGTACTCACACTGATTGGACCATTTTTCGGTACACACCCGAACAGTTTTTCGATACTCGCACGGATTCTACCTTTTCCCGGTACTCGCACGGATTCGACCATTTTTCGGTAGTCACACTGATTGGACCATTTTTCGGTACTCACCCGAACAGTTTTTCGATAATCGCACGGATTCTACCATTTACGGGTAGTCGCCCGGATTCTACCATTTTTCGGTACTCACATTGATTGGACCATTTTTCGCTACACACCCGAACAGTTTTTCGATAATCGCACGGATTCTACCATTTACGGGTAGTCGCCCGGATTCTACCATTTTTCGGTTCTCACATTGATTGGACCCATTTCCGGTAGTCACCCGAACAGTTTTTCGATACTCGCACGGATTCTACCTTTTCCCGGTACTCGCACGGATTCGACCATTTTTCGGTAGTCACACTAATTGGACCATTTTTCGCTACACACCCGAACAGTTTTTCGATAATCGCACGGATTCTACCATTTACGGGTAGTCGGCCGGATTCTACCATTTTTCGGTTCTCACATTGATTGGACCCATTTCCGGTAGTCACCCGAACAGTTTTTCGATAGTCGCACGGATTCTAGCTTTTCCAGGTACTCGCACGGATTCGACCATTTTTCGGTACACACCGGAACAGTTTTTCGATACTCGCACGGATTCTACCTTTTCCCGGTACTCGCACGAATTCGACCAGTTTTCGGTACTCACACTGATTGGACCATTTTTCGGTACACACCCGAACAGTTTTTCGATACTCGCAAGGATTCTACCATTTACGGGTAGTCGCCCGGATTCTACCATTTTTCGGTTCTCACATTGATTGGACCCATTTCCGGTAGTCACCCGAACAGTTTTTCGATACTCGCACGGATTCTACCATTTACGGGTAGTCGCCCGGATTCTACCATTTTTCGGTTCTCACATTGATTGGACCCATTTCCGGTAGTCACCCGAACAGTTTTTCGATACTCGCACGGATTCTACCTTTTCCCGGTACTCGCACGGATTCGACCATTTTTCGGTAGTCACACTGATTGGACCATTTTTCGGTACTCACCCGAACAGTTTTTCGATAATCGCACGGATTCTACCATTTACGGGTAGTCGCCCGGATTCTACCATTTTTCGGTACTCACATTGATTGGACCCATTTCCGGTAGGCACCCGAACAGTTTTTCGATACTCGCACGGATTCTACCTTTTCCCGGTACTCGCACGGATTCGACCATTTTCGGTAGTCACACTAATTGGACCATTTTTCGCTACACACCCGAACAGTTTTTCGATAATCGCACGGATTCTACCATTTACGGGTAGTCGGCCGGATTCTACCATTTTTCGGTTCTCACATTGATTGGACCCATTTCCGGTAGTCACCCGAACAGTTTTTCGATTCTCGCACGGATTCTACCTTTTCCCGGTACTCGCACGGATTCGACAATTTTTCGGTAGTCACACTGATTGGACCATTTTTCGGTACTCACCCGAACAGTTTTTCGATAATCGCACGGATTCTACCATTTACGGGTAGTCGCCCGGATTCTACCATTTTTCGGTACTCACATTGATTGGACCCATTTCCGGTAGGCACCCGAACAGTTTTTCGATACTCGCACGGATTCTACCTTTTCCCGGTACTCGCACGGATTCGACCATTTTCGGTAGTCACACTAATTGGACCATTTTTCGCTACACACCCGAACAGTTTTTCGATAATCGCACGGATTCTACCATTTACGGGTAGTCGGCCGGATTCTACCATTTTTCGGTTCTCACATTGATTGGACCCATTTCCGGTAGTCACCCGAACAGTTTTTCGATTCTCGCACGGATTCTACCTTTTCCCGGTACTCGCACGGATTCGACAATTTTTCGGTAGTCACACTGATTGGACCATTTTTCGGTACTCACCCGAACAGTTTTTCGATAATCGCACGGATTCTACCATTTACGGGTAGTCGCCCGGATTCTACCATTTTTCGGTACTCACATTGATTGGACCCATTTCCGGTAGGCACCCGAACAGTTTTTCGATACTCGCACGGATTCTACCTTTTCCCGGTACTCGCACGGATTCGACCATTTTTCGGTAGTCACACTAATTGGACCATTTTTCGCTACACACCCGAACAGTTTTTCGATAATCGCACGGATTCTACCATTTACGGGTAGTCGGCCGGATTCTACCATTTTTCGGTACTCACATTGATTGGACCCATTTCCGGTAGTCACCCGAACAGTTTTTCGATAGTCGCACGGATTCTACCTTTTCCCGGTACTCGCACGGATTCGACCATTTTTCGGTAGTCACACTGATTGGACCATTTTTCGGTACACACCCGAACAGTTTTTCGATAATCGCAAGGATTCTACCATTTACGGGTAGTCGCCCGGATTCTACCATTTTTCGGTTCTCACATTGATTGGACCCATTTCCGGTAGTCACCCGAACAGTTTTTCGATACTCGCACGGATTCTACCTTTTCCCGGTACTCGCACGGATTCGACCATTTTTCGGTAGTCACACTGATTGGACCATTTTTCGGTACTCACCCGAACAGTTTTTCGATACTCGCACGGATTCTACCATTTACGGGTAGTCGCCCGGATTCTACCATCTTTCGGTACTCACATTGATTGGACCCATTTCCGGTAGTCAACCGAACAGTTTTTCGATAGTCGCACGGATTCTACCTTTTCCAGGTACTCGCACGGATTCGAACATTTTTCGGTACTCACACTGATTGGACCATTTTTCGGTACACACCCGAACAGTTTTTCGATACTCGCACGGATTCTACCTTTTCCCGGTACTCGCACGGATTCGACCATTTTTCGGTAGTCACACTGATTGGACCATTTTTCGGTACTCACCCGAACAGTTTTTCGATAATCGCACGGATTCTACCATTTACGGGTAGTCGCCCGGATTCTACCATTTTTCGGTACTCACATTGATTGGACCATTTTTCGCTACACACCCGAACAGTTTTTCGATAATCGCACGGATTCTACCATTTACGGGTAGTCGCCCGGATTCTACCATTTTTCGGTTCTCACATTGATTGGACCCATTTCCGGTAGTCACCCGAACAGTTTTTCGATACTCGCACGGATTCTACCTTTTCCCGGTACTCGCACGGATTCGACCATTTTTCGGTAGTCACACTGATTGGACCATTTTTCGGTACTCACCCGAACAGTTTTTCGATAATCGCACGGATTCTACCATTTACGGGTAGTCGCCCGGATTCTACCATTTTTCGGTACTCACATTGATTGGACCCATTTCCGGTAGGCACCCGAACAGTTTTTCGATACTCGCACGGATTCTACCTTTTCCCGGTACTCGCACGGATTCGACCATTTTTCGGTAGTCACACTAATTGGACCATTTTTCGCTACACACCCGAACAGTTTTTCGATAATCGCACGGATTCTACCATTTACGGGTACTCGGCCGGATTCTACCATTTTTCGGTTCTCACATTGATTGGACCCATTTCCGGTAGTCACCCGAACAGTTTTTCGATAGTCGCACGGATTCTAGCTTTTCCAGGTACTCGCACGGATTCGACCATTTTTCGGTACACACCGG
Organism: Vitis vinifera; assembly: GCF_030704535.1. Taxonomy (NCBI): domain Eukaryota; kingdom Viridiplantae; phylum Streptophyta; class Magnoliopsida; order Vitales; family Vitaceae; genus Vitis; species Vitis vinifera. The sequence goes on from NC_081810.1 coordinate 12,083,744, forward strand.
AACAGTTTTTCGATACTCGCACGGATTCTACCTTTTCCCGGTACTCGCACGAATTCGACCAGTTTTCGGTACTCACACTGATTGGACCATTTTTCGGTACACACCCGAACAGTTTTTCGATACTCGCAAGGATTCTACCATTTACGGGTAGTCGCCCGGATTCTACCATTTTTCGGTTCTCACATTGATTGGACCCATTTCCGGTAGTCACCCGAACAGTTTTTCGATACTCGCACGGATTCTACCATTTACGGGTAGTCGCCCGGATTCTACCATTTTTCGGTTCTCACATTGATTGGACCCATTTCCGGTAGTCACCCGAACAGTTTTTCGATACTCGCACGGATTCTACCTTTTCCCGGTACTCGCACGGATTCGACCATTTTTCGGTAGTCACACTGATTGGACCATTTTTCGGTACTCACCCGAACAGTTTTTCGATACTCGCACGGATTCTACCATTTACGGGTAGTCGCCCGGATTCTACCATCTTTCGGTACTCACATTGATTGGACCCATTTCCGGTAGTCAACCGAACAGTTTTTCGATAGTCGCACGGATTCTACCTTTTCCAGGTACTCGCACGGATTCGAACATTTTTCGGTACTCACACTGATTGGACCATTTTTCGGTACACACCCGAACAGTTTTTCGATACTCGCACGGATTCTACCTTTTCCCGGTACTCGCACGGATTCGACCATTTTTCGGTAGTCACACTGATTGGACCATTTTTCGGTACTCACCCGAACAGTTTTTCGATAATCGCACGGATTCTACCATTTACGGGTAGTCGCCCGGATTCTACCATTTTTCGGTACTCACATTGATTGGACCATTTTTCGCTACACACCCGAACAGTTTTTCGATAATCGCACGGATTCTACCATTTACGGGTAGTCGCCCGGATTCTACCATTTTTCGGTTCTCACATTGATTGGACCCATTTCCGGTAGTCACCCGAACAGTTTTTCGATACTCGCACGGATTCTACCTTTTCCCGGTACTCGCACGGATTCGACCATTTTTCGGTAGTCACACTGATTGGACCATTTTTCGGTACTCACCCGAACAGTTTTTCGATAATCGCACGGATTCTACCATTTACGGGTAGTCGCCCGGATTCTACCATTTTTCGGTACTCACATTGATTGGACCCATTTCCGGTAGGCACCCGAACAGTTTTTCGATACTCGCACGGATTCTACCTTTTCCCGGTACTCGCACGGATTCGACCATTTTTCGGTAGTCACACTAATTGGACCATTTTTCGCTACACACCCGAACAGTTTTTCGATAATCGCACGGATTCTACCATTTACGGGTACTCGGCCGGATTCTACCATTTTTCGGTTCTCACATTGATTGGACCCATTTCCGGTAGTCACCCGAACAGTTTTTCGATAGTCGCACGGATTCTAGCTTTTCCAGGTACTCGCACGGATTCGACCATTTTTCGGTACACACCGGAACAGTTTTTCGATACTCGCACGGATTCTACCTTTTCCCGGTACTCGCACGAATTCGACCAGTTTTCGGTACTCACACTGATTGGACCATTTTTCGGTACACACCCGAACAGTTTTTCGATACTCGCAAGGATTCTACCATTTACGGGTAGTCGCCCGGATTCTACCATTTTTCGGTTCTCACATTGATTGGACCCATTTCCGGTAGTCACCCGAACAGTTTTTCGATACTCGCACGGATTCTACCATTTACGGGTAGTCGCCCGGATTCTACCATTTTTCGGTTCTCACATTGATTGGACCCATTTCCGGTAGTCACCCGAACAGTTTTTCGATACTCGCACGGATTCTACCTTTTCCCGGTACTCGCACGGATTCGACCATTTTTCGGTAGTCACACTGATTGGACCATTTTTCGGTACTCACCCGAACAGTTTTTCGATACTCGCACGGATTCTACCATTTACGGGTAGTCGCCCGGATTCTACCATCTTTCGGTACTCACATTGATTGGACCCATTTCCGGTAGTCAACCGAACAGTTTTTCGATAGTCGCACGGATTCTACCTTTTCCAGGTACTCGCACGGATTCGAACATTTTTCGGTACTCACACTGATTGGACCATTTTTCGGTACACACCCGAACAGTTTTTCGATACTCGCACGGATTCTACCTTTTCCCGGTACTCGCACGGATTCGACCATTTTTCGGTAGTCACACTGATTGGACCATTTTTCGGTACTCACCCGAACAGTTTTTCGATAATCGCACGGATTCTACCATTTACGGGTAGTCGCCCGGATTCTACCATTTTTCGGTACTCACATTGATTGGACCATTTTTCGCTACACACCCGAACAGTTTTTCGATAATCGCACGGATTCTACCATTTACGGGTAGTCGCCCGGATTCTACCATTTTTCGGTTCTCACATTGATTGGACCCATTTCCGGTAGTCACCCGAACAGTTTTTCGATACTCGCACGGATTCTACCTTTTCCCGGTACTCGCACGGATTCGACCATTTTTCGGTAGTCACACTGATTGGACCATTTTTCGGTACTCACCCGAACAGTTTTTCGATAATCGCACGGATTCTACCATTTACGGGTAGTCGCCCGGATTCTACCATTTTTCGGTACTCACATTGATTGGACCCATTTCCGGTAGGCACCCGAACAGTTTTTCGATACTCGCACGGATTCTACCTTTTCCCGGTACTCGCACGGATTCGACCATTTTTCGGTAGTCACACTAATTGGACCATTTTTCGCTACACACCCGAACAGTTTTTCGATAATCGCACGGATTCTACCATTTACGGGTACTCGGCCGGATTCTACCATTTTTCGGTTCTCACATTGATTGGACCCATTTCCGGTAGTCACCCGAACAGTTTTTCGATAGTCGCACGGATTCTAGCTTTTCCAGGTACTCGCACGGATTCGACCATTTTTCGGTACACACCGGAACAGTTTTTCGATACTCGCACGGATTCTACCTTTTCCCGGTACTCGCACGAATTCGACCAGTTTTCGGTACTCACACTGATTGGACCATTTTTCGGTACACACCCGAACAGTTTTTCGATACTCGCAAGGATTCTACCATTTACGGGTAGTCGCCCGGATTCTACCATTTTTCGGTTCTCACATTGATTGGACCCATTTCCGGTAGTCACCCGAACAGTTTTTCGATACTCGCACGGATTCTACCATTTACGGGTAGTCGCCCGGATTCTACCATTTTTCGGTTCTCACATTGATTGGACCCATTTCCGGTAGTCACCCGAACAGTTTTTCGATACTCGCACGGATTCTACCTTTTCCCGGTACTCGCACGGATTCGACCATTTTTCGGTAGTCACACTGATTGGACCATTTTTCGGTACTCACCCGAACAGTTTTTCGATAATCGCACGGATTCTACCATTTACGGGTAGTCGCCCGGATTCTACCATTTTTCGGTACTCACATTGATTGGACCCATTTCCGGTAGGCACCCGAACAGTTTTTCGATACTCGCACGGATTCTACCTTTTCCCGGTACTCGCACGGATTCGACCATTTTCGGTAGTCACACTAATTGGACCATTTTTCGCTACACACCCGAACAGTTTTTCGATAATCGCACGGATTCTACCATTTACGGGTAGTCGGCCGGATTCTACCATTTTTCGGTTCTCACATTGATTGGACCCATTTCCGGTAGTCACCCGAACAGTTTTTCGATTCTCGCACGGATTCTACCTTTTCCCGGTACTCGCACGGATTCGACAATTTTTCGGTAGTCACACTGATTGGACCATTTTTCGGTACTCACCCGAACAGTTTTTCGATAATCGCACGGATTCTACCATTTACGGGTAGTCGCCCGGATTCTACCATTTTTCGGTACTCACATTGATTGGACCCATTTCCGGTAGGCACCCGAACAGTTTTTCGATACTCGCACGGATTCTACCTTTTCCCGGTACTCGCACGGATTCGACCATTTTTCGGTAGTCACACTAATTGGACCATTTTTCGCTACACACCCGAACAGTTTTTCGATAATCGCACGGATTCTACCATTTACGGGTAGTCGGCCGGATTCTACCATTTTTCGGTACTCACATTGATTGGACCCATTTCCGGTAGTCACCCGAACAGTTTTTCGATAGTCGCACGGATTCTACCTTTTCCCGGTACTCGCACGGATTCGACCATTTTTCGGTAGTCACACTGATTGGACCATTTTTCGGTACACACCCGAACAGTTTTTCGATAATCGCAAGGATTCTACCATTTACGGGTAGTCGCCCGGATTCTACCATTTTTCGGTTCTCACATTGATTGGACCCATTTCCGGTAGTCACCCGAACAGTTTTTCGATACTCGCACGGATTCTACCTTTTCCCGGTACTCGCACGGATTCGACCATTTTTCGGTAGTCACACTGATTGGACCATTTTTCGGTACTCACCCGAACAGTTTTTCGATACTCGCACGGATTCTACCATTTACGGGTAGTCGCCCGGATTCTACCATCTTTCGGTACTCACATTGATTGGACCCATTTCTGGTAGGCACCCGAACAGTTTTTCGATACTCGCACGGATTCTACCTTTTCCCGGTACTCGCACGGATTCGACCATTTTTCGGTAGTCACACTGATTGGACCATTTTTCGGTACTCACCCGAACAGTTTTTCGATACTCGCACGGATTCTACCATTTACGGGTAGTCGCCCGGATTCTACCATCTTTCGGTACTCACATTGATTGGACCCATTTCCGGCAGTCAACCGAACAGTTTTTCGATAGTCGCACGGATTCTACCTTTTCCAGGTACTCGCACGGATTCGAACATTTTTCGGTACTCACACTGATTGGACCATTTTTCGGTACACACCCGAACAGTTTTTCGATACTCGCACGGATTCTACCTTTTCCCGGTACTCGCACGGATTCGACCATTTTTCGGTAGTCACACTGATTGGACCATTTTTCGGTACTCACCCGAACAGTTTTTCGATAATCGCACGGATTCTACCATTTACGGGTAGTCGCCCGGATTCTACCATTTTTCGGTACTCACATTGATTGGACCATTTTTCGCTACACACCCGAACAGTTTTTCGATAATCGCACGGATTCTACCATTTACAGGTAGTCGCCCGGATTCTACCATTTTTCGGTTCTCACATTGATTGGACCCATTTCCGGTAGTCACCCGAACAGTTTTTCGATACTCGCACGGATTCTACCTTTTCCCGGTACTCGCACGGATTCGACCATTTTTCGGTAGTCACACTGATTGGACCATTTTTCGGTACTCACCCGAACAGTTTTTCGATAATCGCACGGATTCTACCATTTACGGGTAGTCGCCCGGATTCTACCATTTTTCGGTACTCACATTGATTGGACCCATTTCCGGTAGGCACCCGAACAGTTTTTCGATACTCGCACGGATTCTACCTTTTCCCGGTACTCGCACGGATTCGACCATTTTTCGGTAGTCACACTAATTGGACCATTTTTCGCTACAAACCCGAACAGTTTTTCGATAATCGCACGGATTCTACCATTTACGGGTAGTCGGCCGGATTCTACCATTTTTCGGTTCTCACATTGATTGGACCCATTTCCGGTAGTCACCCGAACAGTTTTTCGATTCTCGCACGGATTCTACCTTTTCCCGGTACTCGCACGGATTCGACAATTTTTCGGTAGTCACACTTATTGGACCATTTTTCGGTACTCACCCGAACAGTTTTTCGATACTCGCACGGATTCTACCTTTTCCCGGTACTCGCACGAATTCGACCAGTTTTCGGTACTCACACTGATTGGACCATTTTTCGGTACACACCCGAACAGTTTTTCGATAATCGCAAGGATTCTACCATTTACGGGTAGTCGCCCGGATTCTACCATTTTTCGGTTCTCACATTGATTGGACCCATTTCCGGTAGTCACCCGAACAGTTTTTCGATACTCGCACGGATTCTACCTTTTCCCGGTACTCGCACGGATTCGACCATTTTTCGGTAGTCACACTGATTGGACCATTTTTCGGTACTCACCCGAACAGTTTTTCGATACTCGCACGGATTCTACCATTTACGGGTAGTCGCCCGGATTCTACCATTTTTCGGTACTCACATTGATTGGACCCATTTCCGGTAGGCACCCGAACAGTTTTTCGATACTCGCACGGATTCTACCTTTTCCCGGTACTCGCACGGATTCGAACATTTTTCGGTACTCACACTGATTGGACCATTTTTCGGTACTCACCCGAACAGTTTTTCGATAATCGCACGGATTCTACCATTTACGGGTAGTCGCCCGGATTCTACCATTTTTCGGTACTCACATTGATTGGACCATTTTTCGCTACACACCCGAACAGTTTTTCGATAATCGCACGGATTCTACCATTTACGGGTAGTCGCCCGGATTCTACCATTTTTCGGTACTCACATTGATTGGACCCATTTCCGGTAGGCACCCGAACAGTTTTTCGATACTCGCACGGATTCTACCTTTTCCCGGTACTCGCACGGATTCGAACATTTTTCGGTACTCACACTGATTGGACCATTTTTCGGTACACACCCGAACAGTTTTTCGATACTCGCACGGATTCTACCTTTTCCCGGTACTCGCACGGATTCGACCATTTTTCGGTAGTCACACTGATTGGACCATTTTTCGGTACTCACCCGAACAGTTTTTCGATAATCGCACGGATTCTACCATTTACGGGTAGTCGCCCGGATTCTACCATTTTTCGGTACTCACATTGATTGGACCATTTTTCGCTACACACCCGAACAGTTTTTCGATAATCGCACGGATTCTACCATTTACGGGTAGTCGCCCGGATTCTACCATTTTTCGGTTCTCACATTGATTGGACCCATTTCCGGTAGTCACCCGAACAGTTTTTCGATACTCGCACGGATTCTACCTTTTCCCGGTACTCGCACGGATTCGACCATTTTTCGGTAGTCACACTGATTGGACCATTTTTCGGTACTCACCCGAACAGTTTTTCGATAATCGCACGGATTCTACCATTTACGGGTAGTCGCCCGGATTCTACCATTTTTCGGTACTCACATTGATTGGACCCATTTCCGGTAGGCACCCGAACAGTTTTTCGATACTCGCACGGATTCTACCTTTTCCCGGTACTCGCACGGATTCGACCATTTTTCGGTAGTCACACTAATTGGACCATTTTTCGCTACACACCCGAACAGTTTTTCGATAATCGCACGGATTCTACCATTTACGGGTAGTCGGCCGGATTCTACCATTTTTCGGTACTCACATTGATTGGACCCATTTCCGGTAGTCACCCGAACAGTTTTTCGATAGTCGCACGGATTCTAGCTTTTCCAGGTACTCGCACGGATTCGACCATTTTTCGGTACTCACACTGATTGGACCATTTTTCGGTACACACCCGAACAGTTTTTCGATACTCGCACGGATTCTACCTTTTCCCGGTACTCGCACGAATTCGACCAGTTTTCGGTACTCACACTGATTGGACCATTTTTCGGTACACACCCGAACAGTTTTTCGATAATCGCAAGGATTCTACCATTTACGGGTAGTCGCCCGGATTCTACCATTTTTCGGTTCTCACATTGATTGGACCCATTTCCGGTAGTCACCCGAACAGTTTTTCGATACTCGCACGGATTCTACCATTTACGGGTAGTCGCCCGGATTCTACCATTTTTCGGTTCTCACATTGATTGGACCCATTTCCGGTAGTCACCCGAACAGTTTTTCGATACTCGCACGGATTCTACCTTTTCCCGGTACTCGCACGGATTCGACCATTTTTCGGTAGTCACACTAATTGGACCATTTTTCGGTACTCACCCGAACAGTTTTTCGATAATCGCACGGATTCTACCATTTACGGGTAGTCGGCCGGATTCTACCATTTTTCGGTTCTCACATTGATTGGACCCATTTCCGGTAGTCACCCGAACAGTTTTTCGATTCTCGCACGGATTCTACCTTTTCCCGGTACTCGCACGGATTCGACAATTTTTCGGTAGTCACACTGATTGGACCATTTTTCGGTACTCACCCGAACAGTTTTTCGATACTCGCACGGATTCTACCATTTATGGGTAGTCGCCCGAATTCTACCATTTTTCGGTACTCACATTGATTGGACCATTTTTCGCTACACACCCGAACAGTTTTTCGATAATCGCACGGATTCTACCATTTACGGGTAGTCGCCCGGATTCTACCATTTTTCGGTTCTCACATTGATTGGACCCATTTCCGGTAGTCACCCGAACAGTTTTTCGATACTCGCACGGATTCTACCTTTTCCCGGTACTCGCACGGATTCGACCATTTTTCGGTAGTCACACTGATTGGACCATTTTTCGGTACTCACCCGAACAGTTTTTCGATACTCGCACGGATTCTACCATTTACGGGTAGTCGCCCGGATTCTACCATTTTTCGGTACTCACATTGATTGGACCCATTTCCGGTAGGCACCCGAACAGTTTTTCGATACTCGCACGGATTCTACCTTTTCCCGGTACTCGCACGGATTCGAACATTTTTCGGTACTCACACTGATTGGACCATTTTTCGGTACTCACCCGAACAGTTTTTCGATAATCGCACGGATTCTACCATTTACGGGTAGTCGCCCGGATTCTACCATTTTTCGGTACTCACATTGATTGGACCATTTTTCGCTACACACCCGAACAGTTTTTCGATAATCGCACGGATTCTACCATTTACGGGTAGTCGCCCGGATTCTACCATTTTTCGGTACTCACATTGATTGGACCCATTTCCGGTAGGCACCCGAACAGTTTTTCGATACTCGCACGGATTCTACCTTTTCCCGGTACTCGCACGGATTCGAACATTTTTCGGTACTCACACTGATTGGACCATTTTTCGGTACACACCCGAACAGTTTTTCGATACTCGCACGGATTCTACCTTTTCCCGGTACTCGCACGGATTCGACCATTTTTCGGTAGTCACACTGATTGGACCATTTTTCGGTACTCACCCGAACAGTTTTTCGATAATCGCACGGATTCTACCATTTACGGGTAGTCGCCCGGATTCTACCATTTTTCGGTACTCACATTGATTGGACCATTTTTCGCTACACACCCGAACAGTTTTTCGATAATCGCACGGATTCTACCATTTACGGGTAGTCGCCCGGATTCTACCATTTTTCGGTTCTCACATTGATTGGACCCATTTCCGGTAGTCACCCGAACAGTTTTTCGATACTCGCACGGATTCTACCTTTTCCCGGTACTCGCACGGATTCGACCATTTTTCGGTAGTCACACTGATTGGACCATTTTTCGGTACTCACCCGAACAGTTTTTCGATAATCGCACGGATTCTACCATTTACGGGTAGTCGCCCGGATTCTACCATTTTTCGGTACTCACATTGATTGGACCCATTTCCGGTAGGCACCCGAACAGTTTTTCGATACTCGCACGGATTCTACCTTTTCCCGGTACTCGCACGGATTCGACCATTTTTCGGTAGTCACACTAATTGGACCATTTTTCGCTACACACCCGAACAGTTTTTCGATAATCGCACGGATTCTACCATTTACGGGTAGTCGGCCGGATTCTACCATTTTTCGGTACTCACATTGATTGGACCCATTTCCGGTAGTCACCCGAACAGTTTTTCGATAGTCGCACGGATTCTAGCTTTTCCAGGTACTCGCACGGATTCGACCATTTTTCGGTACTCACACTGATTGGACCATTTTTCGGTACACACCCGAACAGTTTTTCGATACTCGCACGGATTCTACCTTTTCCCGGTACTCGCACGAATTCGACCAGTTTTCGGTACTCACACTGATTGGACCATTTTTCGGTACACACCCGAACAGTTTTTCGATAATCGCAAGGATTCTACCATTTACGGGTAGTCGCCCGGATTCTACCATTTTTCGGTTCTCACATTGATTGGACCCATTTCCGGTAGTCACCCGAACAGTTTTTCGATACTCGCACGGATTCTACCATTTACGGGTAGTCGCCCGGATTCTACCATTTTTCGGTTCTCACATTGATTGGACCCATTTCCGGTAGTCACCCGAACAGTTTTTCGATACTCGCACGGATTCTACCTTTTCCCGGTACTCGCACGGATTCGACCATTTTTCGGTAGTCACACTAATTGGACCATTTTTCGGTACTCACCCGAACAGTTTTTCGATAATCGCACGGATTCTACCATTTACGGGTAGTCGGCCGGATTCTACCATTTTTCGGTTCTCACATTGATTGGACCCATTTCCGGTAGTCACCCGAACAGTTTTTCGATTCTCGCACGGATTCTACCTTTTCCCGGTACTCGCACGGATTCGACAATTTTTCGGTAGTCACACTGATTGGACCATTTTTCGGTACTCACCCGAACAGTTTTTCGATACTCGCACGGATTCTACCATTTATGGGTAGTCGCCCGAATTCTACCATTTTTCGGTACTCACATTGATTGGACCATTTTTCGCTACACACCCGAACAGTTTTTCGATAATCGCACGGATTCTACCATTTACGGGTAGTCGCCCGGATTCTACCATTTTTCGGTTCTCACATTGATTGGACCCATTTCCGGTAGTCACCCGAACAGTTTTTCGATACTCGCACGGATTCTACCTTTTCCCGGTACTCGCACGGATTCGACCATTTTTCGGTAGTCACACTGATTGGACCATTTTTCGGTACTCACCCGAACAGTTTTTCGATAATCGCACGGATTCTACCATTTACGGGTAGTCGCCCGGATTCTACCATTTTTCGGTACTCACATTGATTGGACCATTTTTCGCTACACACCCGAACAGTTTTTCGATAATCGCACGGATTCTACCATTTACGGGTAGTCGCCCGGATTCTACCATTTTTCGGTTCTCACATTGATTGGACCCATTTCCGGTAGTCACCCGAACAGTTTTTCGATACTCGCACGGATTCTACCTTTTCCCGGTACTCGCACGGATTCGACCATTTTTCGGTAGTCACACTGATTGGACCATTTTTCGGTACTCACCCGAACAGTTTTTCGATAATCGCACGGATTCTACCATTTACGGGTAGTCGCCCGGATTCTACCATTTTTCGGTACTCACATTGATTGGACCCATTTCCGGTAGGCACCCGAACAGTTTTTCGATACTCGCACGGATTCTACCTTTTCCCGGTACTCGCACGGATTCGACCATTTTTCGGTAGTCACACTAATTGGACCATTTTTCGCTACACACCCGAACAGTTTTTCGATAATCGCACGGATTCTACCATTTACGGGTAGTCGGCCGGATTCTACCATTTTTCGGTACTCACATTGATTGGACCCATTTCCGGTAGTCACCCGAACAGTTTTTCGATAGTCGCACGGATTCTAGCTTTTCCAGGTACTCGCACGGATTCGACCATTTTTCGGTACTCACACTGATTGGACCATTTTTCGGTACACACCCGAACAGTTTTTCGATACTCGCACGGATTCTACCTTTTCCCGGTACTCGCACGAATTCGACCAGTTTTCGGTACTCACACTGATTGGACCATTTTTCGGTACACACCCGAACAGTTTTTCGATAATCGCAAGGATTCTACCATTTACGGGTAGTCGCCCGGATTCTACCATTTTTCGGTTCTCACATTGATTGGACCCATTTCCGGTAGTCACCCGAACAGTTTTTCGATACTCGCACGGATTCTACCATTTACGGGTAGTCGCCCGGATTCTACCATTTTTCGGTTCTCACATTGATTGGACCCATTTCCGGTAGTCACCCGAACAGTTTTTCGATACTCGCACGGATTCTACCTTTTCCCGGTACTCGCACGGATTCGACCATTTTTCGGTAGTCACACTAATTGGACCATTTTTCGGTACTCACCCGAACAGTTTTTCGATAATCGCACGGATTCTACCATTTACGGGTAGTCGGCCGGATTCTACCATTTTTCGGTTCTCACATTGATTGGACCCATTTCCGGTAGTCACCCGAACAGTTTTTCGATTCTCGCACGGATTCTACCTTTTCCCGGTACTCGCACGGATTCGACAATTTTTCGGTAGTCACACTGATTGGACCATTTTTCGGTACTCACCCGAACAGTTTTTCGATACTCGCACGGATTCTACCATTTATGGGTAGTCGCCCGAATTCTACCATTTTTCGGTACTCACATTGATTGGACCATTTTTCGCTACACACCCGAACAGTTTTTCGATAATCGCACGGATTCTACCATTTACGGGTAGTCGCCCGGATTCTACCATTTTTCGGTTCTCACATTGATTGGACCCATTTCCGGTAGTCACCCGAACAGTTTTTCGATACTCGCACGGATTCTACCTTTTCCCGGTACTCGCACGGATTCGACCATTTTTCGGTAGTCACACTGATTGGACCATTTTTCGGTACTCACCCGAACAGTTTTTCGATAATCGCACGGATTCTACCATTTACGGGTAGTCGCCCGGATTCTACCATTTTTCGGTACTCACATTGATTGGACCATTTTTCGCTACACACCCGAACAGTTTTTCGATAATCGCACGGATTCTACCATTTACGGGTAGTCGCCCGGATTCTACCATTTTTCGGTTCTCACATTGATTGGACCCATTTCCGGTAGTCACCCGAACAGTTTTTCGATACTCGCACGGATTCTACCTTTTCCCGGTACTCGCACGGATTCGACCATTTTTCGGTAGTCACACTGATTGGACCATTTTTCGGTACTCACCCGAACAGTTTTTCGATACTCGCACGGATTCTACCATTTACGGGTAGTCGCCCGGATTCTACCATCTTTCGGTACTCACATTGATTGGACCCATTTCTGGTAGGCACCCGAACAGTTTTTCGATACTCGCACGGATTCTACCTTTTCCCGGTACTCGCACGGATTCGACCATTTTTCGGTAGTCACACTGATTGGACCATTTTTCGGTACTCACCCGAACAGTTTTTCGATACTCGCACGGATTCTACCATTTACGGGTAGTCGCCCGGATTCTACCATCTTTCGGTACTCACATTGATTGGACCCATTTCCGGTAGTCAACCGAACAGTTTTTCGATAGTCGCACGGATTCTACCTTTTCCAGGTACTCGCACGGATTCGAACATTTTTCGGTACTCACACTGATTGGACCATTTTTCGGTACACACCCGAACAGTTTTTCGATACTCGCACGGATTCTACCTTTTCCCGGTACTCGCACGGATTCGACCATTTTTCGGTAGTCACACTGATTGGACCATTTTTCCGTACTCACCCGAACAGTTTTTCGATAATCGCACGGATTCTACCATTTACGGGTAGTCGCCCGGATTCTACCATTTTTCGGTTCTCACATTGATTGGACCCATTTCCGGTAGTCACCCGAACAGTTTTTCGATACTCGCACGGATTCTACCATTTACGGGTAGTCGCCCTGATTCTACCATTTTTCGGTTCTCACATTGATTGGACCCATTTCCGGTAGTCACCCGAACAGTTTTTCGATACTCGCACGGATTCTACCTTTTCCCGGTACTCGCACGGATTCGACCATTTTTCGGTAGTCACACTGATTGGACCATTTTTCGGTACTCACCCGAACAGTTTTTCGATAATCGCACGGATTCTACCATTTACGGGTAGTCGCCCGGATTCTACCATTTTTCGGTACTCACATTGATTGGACCATTTTTCGCTACACACCCGAACAGTTTTTCGATAATCGCACGGATTCTACCATTTACGGGTAGTCGCCCGGATTCTACCATTTTTCGGTTCTCACATTGATTGGACCCATTTCCGGTAGTCACCCGAACAGTTTTTCGATACTCGCACGGATTCTACCTTTTCCCGGTACTCGCACGGATTCGACCATTTTTCGGTAGTCACACTGATTGGACCATTTTTCGGTACTCACCCGAACAGTTTTTCGATAATCGCACGGATTCTACCATTTACGGGTAGTCGCCCGGATTCTACCATTTTTCGGTACTCACATTGATTGGACCCATTTCCGGTAGGCACCCGAACAGTTTTTCGATACTCGCACGGATTCTACCTTTTCCCGGTACTCGCACGGATTCGACCATTTTTCGGTAGTCACACTAATTGGACCATTTTTCGCTACACACCCGAACAGTTTTTCGATAATCGCACGGATTCTACCATTTACGGGTAGTCGGCCGGATTCTACCATTTTTCGGTACTCACATTGATTGGACCCATTTCCGGTAGTCACCCGAACAGTTTTTCGATAGTCGCACGGATTCTAGCTTTTCCAGGTACTCGCACGGATTCGACCATTTTTCGGTACTCACACTGATTGGACCATTTTTCGGTACACACCCGAACAGTTTTTCGATACTCGCACGGATTCTACCTTTTCCCGGTACTCGCACGAATTCGACCAGTTTTCGGTACTCACACTGATTGGACCATTTTTCGGTACACACCCGAACAGTTTTTCGATAATCGCAAGGATTCTACCATTTACGGGTAGTCGCCCGGATTCTACCATTTTTCGGTTCTCACATTGATTGGACCCATTTCCGGTAGTCACCCGAACAGTTTTTCGATACTCGCACGGATTCTACCATTTACGGGTAGTCGCCCGGATTCTACCATTTTTCGGTTCTCACATTGATTGGACCCATTTCCGGTAGTCACCCGAACAGTTTTTCGATACTCGCACGGATTCTACCTTTTCCCGGTACTCGCACGGATTCGACCATTTTTCGGTAGTCACACTAATTGGACCATTTTTCGGTACTCACCCGAACAGTTTTTCGATAATCGCACGGATTCTACCATTTACGGGTAGTCGGCCGGATTCTACCATTTTTCGGTTCTCACATTGATTGGACCCATTTCCGGTAGTCACCCGAACAGTTTTTCGATTCTCGCACGGATTCTACCTTTTCCCGGTACTCGCACGGATTCGACAATTTTTCGGTAGTCACACTGATTGGACCATTTTTCGGTACTCACCCGAACAGTTTTTCGATACTCGCACGGATTCTACCATTTATGGGTAGTCGCCCGAATTCTACCATTTTTCGGTACTCACATTGATTGGACCATTTTTCGCTACACACCCGAACAGTTTTTCGATAATCGCACGGATTCTACCATTTACGGGTAGTCGCCCGGATTCTACCATTTTTCGGTTCTCACATTGATTGGACCCATTTCCGGTAGTCACCCGAACAGTTTTTCGATACTCGCACGGATTCTACCTTTTCCCGGTACTCGCACGGATTCGACCATTTTTCGGTAGTCACACTGATTGGACCATTTTTCGGTACTCACCCGAACAGTTTTTCGATAATCGCACGGATTCTACCATTTACGGGTAGTCGCCCGGATTCTACCATTTTTCGGTACTCACATTGATTGGACCATTTTTCGCTACACACCCGAACAGTTTTTCGATAATCGCACGGATTCTACCATTTACGGGTAGTCGCCCGGATTCTACCATTTTTCGGTTCTCACATTGATTGGACCCATTTCCGGTAGTCACCCGAACAGTTTTTCGATACTCGCACGGATTCTACCTTTTCCCGGTACTCGCACGGATTCGACCATTTTTCGGTAGTCACACTGATTGGACCATTTTTCGGTACTCACCCGAACAGTTTTTCGATACTCGCACGGATTCTACCATTTACGGGTAGTCGCCCGGATTCTACCATCTTTCGGTACTCACATTGATTGGACCCATTTCTGGTAGGCACCCGAACAGTTTTTCGATACTCGCACGGATTCTACCTTTTCCCGGTACTCGCACGGATTCGACCATTTTTCGGTAGTCACACTGATTGGACCATTTTTCGGTACTCACCCGAACAGTTTTTCGATACTCGCACGGATTCTACCATTTACGGGTAGTCGCCCGGATTCTACCATCTTTCGGTACTCACATTGATTGGACCCATTTCCGGTAGTCAACCGAACAGTTTTTCGATAGTCGCACGGATTCTACCTTTTCCAGGTACTCGCACGGATTCGAACATTTTTCGGTACTCACACTGATTGGACCATTTTTCGGTACACACCCGAACAGTTTTTCGATACTCGCACGGATTCTACCTTTTCCCGGTACTCGCACGGATTCGACCATTTTTCGGTAGTCACACTGATTGGACCATTTTTCAGTACTCACCCGAACAGTTTTTCGATAATCGCACGGATTCTACCATTTACGGGTAGTCGCCCGGATTCTACCATTTTTCGGTTCTCACATTGATTGGACCCATTTCCGGTAGTCACCCGAACAGTTTTTCGATACTCGCACGGATTCTACCTTTTCCCGGTACTCGCACGGATTCGACCATTTTTCGGTAGTCACACTGATTGGACCATTTTTCGGTACTCACCCGAACAGTTTTTCGATACTCGCACGGATTCTACCATTTACGGGTAGTCGCCCGGATTCTACCATCTTTCGGTACTCACATTGATTGGACCCATTTCCGGTAGTCAACCGAACAGTTTTTCGATAGTCGCACGGATTCTACCTTTTCCAGGTACTCGCACGGATTCGAACATTTTTCCGTACTCACACTGATTGGACCATTTTTCGGTACACACCCGAACAGTTTTTCGATACTCGCACGGATTCTACCTTTTCCCGGTACTCGCACGGATTCGACCATTTTTCGGTAGTCACACTGATTGGACCATTTTTCGGTACTCACCCGAACAGTTTTTCGATAATCGCACGGATTCTACCATTTACGGGTAGTCGCCCGGATTCTACCATTTTTCGGTACTCACATTGATTGGACCATTTTTCGCTACACACCCGAACAGTTTTTCGATAATCGCACGGATTCTACCATTTACGGGTAGTCGCCCGGATTCTACCTTTTTTCGGTTCTCACATTGATTGGACCCATTTCCGGTAGTCACCCGAACAGTTTTTCGATACTCGCACGGATTCTACCTTTTCCCGGTACTCGCACGGATTCGACCATTTTTCGGTAGTCACACTAATTGGACCATTTTTCGGTACTCACCCGAACAGTTTTTCGATAATCGCACGGATTCTACCATTTACGGGTAGTCGGCCGGATTCTACCATTTTTCGGTTCTCACATTGATTGGACCCATTTCCGGTAGTCACCCGAACAGTTTTTCGATTCTCGCACGGATTCTACCTTTTCCC
This sequence comes from Vitis vinifera, assembly GCF_030704535.1. Lineage (NCBI taxonomy): Eukaryota > Viridiplantae > Streptophyta > Magnoliopsida > Vitales > Vitaceae > Vitis > Vitis vinifera. The sequence goes on from NC_081810.1 coordinate 12,100,953, forward strand.
GGTACTCGCACGGATTCGACAATTTTTCGGTAGTCACACTGATTGGACCATTTTTCGGTACTCACCCGAACAGTTTTTCGATACTCGCACGGATTCTACCATTTATGGGTAGTCGCCCGAATTCTACCATTTTTCGGTACTCACATTGATTGGACCATTTTTCGCTACACACCCGAACAGTTTTTCGATAATCGCACGGATTCTACCATTTACGGGTAGTCGCCCGGATTCTACCATTTTTCGGTTCTCACATTGATTGGACCCATTTCCGGTAGTCACCCGAACAGTTTTTCGATACTCGCACGGATTCTACCTTTTCCCGGTACTCGCACGGATTCGACCATTTTTCGGTAGTCACACTGATTGGACCATTTTTCGGTACTCACCCGAACAGTTTTTCGATAATCGCACGGATTCTACCATTTACGGGTAGTCGCCCGGATTCTACCATTTTTCGGTACTCACATTGATTGGACCATTTTTCGCTACACACCCGAACAGTTTTTCGATAATCGCACGGATTCTACCATTTACGGGTAGTCGCCCGGATTCTACCATTTTTCGGTTCTCACATTGATTGGACCCATTTCCGGTAGTCACCCGAACAGTTTTTCGATACTCGCACGGATTCTACCTTTTCCCGGTACTCGCACGGATTCGACCATTTTTCGGTAGTCACACTGATTGGACCATTTTTCGGTACTCACCCGAACAGTTTTTCGATACTCGCACGGATTCTACCATTTACGGGTAGTCGCCCGGATTCTACCATCTTTCGGTACTCACATTGATTGGACCCATTTCTGGTAGGCACCCGAACAGTTTTTCGATACTCGCACGGATTCTACCTTTTCCCGGTACTCGCACGGATTCGACCATTTTTCGGTAGTCACACTGATTGGACCATTTTTCGGTACTCACCCGAACAGTTTTTCGATACTCGCACGGATTCTACCATTTACGGGTAGTCGCCCGGATTCTACCATCTTTCGGTACTCACATTGATTGGACCCATTTCCGGTAGTCAACCGAACAGTTTTTCGATAGTCGCACGGATTCTACCTTTTCCAGGTACTCGCACGGATTCGAACATTTTTCGGTACTCACACTGATTGGACCATTTTTCGGTACACACCCGAACAGTTTTTCGATACTCGCACGGATTCTACCTTTTCCCGGTACTCGCACGGATTCGACCATTTTTCGGTAGTCACACTGATTGGACCATTTTTCCGTACTCACCCGAACAGTTTTTCGATAATCGCACGGATTCTACCATTTACGGGTAGTCGCCCGGATTCTACCATTTTTCGGTTCTCACATTGATTGGACCCATTTCCGGTAGTCACCCGAACAGTTTTTCGATACTCGCACGGATTCTACCTTTTCCCGGTACTCGCACGGATTCGACCATTTTTCGGTAGTCACACTGATTGGACCATTTTTCGGTACTCACCCGAACAGTTTTTCGATACTCGCACGGATTCTACCATTTACGGGTAGTCGCCCGGATTCTACCATCTTTCGGTACTCACATTGATTGGACCCATTTCCGGTAGTCAACCGAACAGTTTTTCGATAGTCGCACGGATTCTACCTTTTCCAGGTACTCGCACGGATTCGAACATTTTTCCGTACTCACACTGATTGGACCATTTTTCGGTACACACCCGAACAGTTTTTCGATACTCGCACGGATTCTACCTTTTCCCGGTACTCGCACGGATTCGACCATTTTTCGGTAGTCACACTGATTGGACCATTTTTCGGTACTCACCCGAACAGTTTTTCGATAATCGCACGGATTCTACCATTTACGGGTAGTCGCCCGGATTCTACCATTTTTCGGTACTCACATTGATTGGACCATTTTTCGCTACACACCCGAACAGTTTTTCGATAATCGCACGGATTCTACCATTTACGGGTAGTCGCCCGGATTCTACCTTTTTTCGGTTCTCACATTGATTGGACCCATTTCCGGTAGTCACCCGAACAGTTTTTCGATACTCGCACGGATTCTACCATTTACGGGTAGTCGCCCGGATTCTACCATTTTTCGGTTCTCACATTGATTGGACCCATTTCCGGTAGTCACCCGAACAGTTTTTCGATACTCGCACGGATTCTACCTTTTCCCGGTACTCGCACGGATTCGACCATTTTTCGGTAGTCACACTAATTGGACCATTTTTCGGTACTCACCCGAACAGTTTTTCGATAATCGCACGGATTCTACCATTTACGGGTAGTCGGCCGGATTCTACCATTTTTCGGTTCTCACATTGATTGGACCCATTTCCGGTAGTCACCCGAACAGTTTTTCGATTCTCGCACGGATTCTACCTTTTCCCGGTACTCGCACGGATTCGACAATTTTTCGGTAGTCACACTGATTGGACCATTTTTCGGTACTCACCCGAACAGTTTTTCGATACTCGCACGGATTCTACCATTTACGGGTAGTCGCCCGGATTCTACCATCTTTCGGTACTCACATTGATTGGACCCATTTCCGGTAGTCAACCGAACAGTTTTTCGATAGTCGCACGGATTCTACCTTTTCCAGGTACTCGCACGGATTCGAACATTTTTCGGTACTCACACTGATTGGACCATTTTTCGGTACACACCCGAACAGTTTTTCGATACTCGCACGGATTCTACCTTTTCCCGGTACTCGCACGGATTCGACCATTTTTCGGTAGTCACACTGATTGGACCATTTTTCAGTACTCACCCGAACAGTTTTTCGATAATCGCACGGATTCTACCATTTACGGGTAGTCGCCCGGATTCTACCATTTTTCGGTTCTCACATTGATTGGACCCATTTCCGGTAGTCACCCGAACAGTTTTTCGATACTCGCACGGATTCTACCTTTTCCCGGTACTCGCACGGATTCGACCATTTTTCGGTAGTCACACTGATTGGACCATTTTTCGGTACTCACCCGAACAGTTTTTCGATACTCGCACGGATTCTACCATTTACGGGTAGTCGCCCGGATTCTACCATCTTTCGGTACTCACATTGATTGGACCCATTTCCGGTAGTCAACCGAACAGTTTTTCGATAGTCGCACGGATTCTACCTTTTCCAGGTACTCGCACGGATTCGAACATTTTTCCGTACTCACACTGATTGGACCATTTTTCGGTACACACCCGAACAGTTTTTCGATACTCGCACGGATTCTACCTTTTCCCGGTACTCGCACGGATTCGACCATTTTTCGGTAGTCACACTGATTGGACCATTTTTCGGTACTCACCCGAACAGTTTTTCGATAATCGCACGGATTCTACCATTTACGGGTAGTCGCCCGGATTCTACCATTTTTCGGTACTCACATTGATTGGACCATTTTTCGCTACACACCCGAACAGTTTTTCGATAATCGCACGGATTCTACCATTTACGGGTAGTCGCCCGGATTCTACCTTTTTTCGGTTCTCACATTGATTGGACCCATTTCCGGTAGTCACCCGAACAGTTTTTCGATACTCGCACGGATTCTACCTTTTCCCGGTACTCGCACGGATTCGACCATTTTTCGGTAGTCACACTAATTGGACCATTTTTCGGTACTCACCCGAACAGTTTTTCGATAATCGCACGGATTCTACCATTTACGGGTAGTCGGCCGGATTCTACCATTTTTCGGTTCTCACATTGATTGGACCCATTTCCGGTAGTCACCCGAACAGTTTTTCGATTCTCGCACGGATTCTACCTTTTCCCGGTACTCGCACGGATTCGACAATTTTTCGGTAGTCACACTGATTGGACCATTTTTCGGTACTCACCCGAACAGTTTTTCGATACTCGCACGGATTCTACCATTTATGGGTAGTCGCCCGAATTCTACCATTTTTCGGTACTCACATTGATTGGACCATTTTTCGCTACACACCCGAACAGTTTTTCGATAATCGCACGGATTCTACCATTTACGGGTAGTCGCCCGGATTCTACCATTTTTCGGTTCTCACATTGATTGGACCCATTTCCGGTAGTCACCCGAACAGTTTTTCGATACTCGCACGGATTCTACCTTTTCCCGGTACTCGCACGGATTCGACCATTTTTCGGTAGTCACACTGATTGGACCATTTTTCGGTACTCACCCGAACAGTTTTTCGATAATCGCACGGATTCTACCATTTACGGGTAGTCGCCCGGATTCTACCATTTTTCGGTACTCACATTGATTGGACCATTTTTCGCTACACACCCGAACAGTTTTTCGATAATCGCACGGATTCTACCATTTACGGGTAGTCGCCCGGATTCTACCATTTTTCGGTTCTCACATTGATTGGACCCATTTCCGGTAGTCACCCGAACAGTTTTTCGATACTCGCACGGATTCTACCTTTTCCCGGTACTCGCACGGATTCGACCATTTTTCGGTAGTCACACTGATTGGACCATTTTTCGGTACTCACCCGAACAGTTTTTCGATACTCGCACGGATTCTACCATTTACGGGTAGTCGCCCGGATTCTACCATCTTTCGGTACTCACATTGATTGGACCCATTTCTGGTAGGCACCCGAACAGTTTTTCGATACTCGCACGGATTCTACCTTTTCCCGGTACTCGCACGGATTCGACCATTTTTCGGTAGTCACACTGATTGGACCATTTTTCGGTACTCACCCGAACAGTTTTTCGATACTCGCACGGATTCTACCATTTACGGGTAGTCGCCCGGATTCTACCATCTTTCGGTACTCACATTGATTGGACCCATTTCCGGTAGTCAACCGAACAGTTTTTCGATAGTCGCACGGATTCTACCTTTTCCAGGTACTCGCACGGATTCGAACATTTTTCGGTACTCACACTGATTGGACCATTTTTCGGTACACACCCGAACAGTTTTTCGATACTCGCACGGATTCTACCTTTTCCCGGTACTCGCACGGATTCGACCATTTTTCGGTAGTCACACTGATTGGACCATTTTTCCGTACTCACCCGAACAGTTTTTCGATAATCGCACGGATTCTACCATTTACGGGTAGTCGCCCGGATTCTACCATTTTTCGGTTCTCACATTGATTGGACCCATTTCCGGTAGTCACCCGAACAGTTTTTCGATACTCGCACGGATTCTACCTTTTCCCGGTACTCGCACGGATTCGACCATTTTTCGGTAGTCACACTGATTGGACCATTTTTCGGTACTCACCCGAACAGTTTTTCGATACTCGCACGGATTCTACCATTTACGGGTAGTCGCCCGGATTCTACCATCTTTCGGTACTCACATTGATTGGACCCATTTCCGGTAGTCAACCGAACAGTTTTTCGATAGTCGCACGGATTCTACCTTTTCCAGGTACTCGCACGGATTCGAACATTTTTCCGTACTCACACTGATTGGACCATTTTTCGGTACACACCCGAACAGTTTTTCGATACTCGCACGGATTCTACCTTTTCCCGGTACTCGCACGGATTCGACCATTTTTCGGTAGTCACACTGATTGGACCATTTTTCGGTACTCACCCGAACAGTTTTTCGATAATCGCACGGATTCTACCATTTACGGGTAGTCGCCCGGATTCTACCATTTTTCGGTACTCACATTGATTGGACCATTTTTCGCTACACACCCGAACAGTTTTTCGATAATCGCACGGATTCTACCATTTACGGGTAGTCGCCCGGATTCTACCTTTTTTCGGTTCTCACATTGATTGGACCCATTTCCGGTAGTCACCCGAACAGTTTTTCGATACTCGCACGGATTCTACCATTTACGGGTAGTCGCCCGGATTCTACCATTTTTCGGTTCTCACATTGATTGGACCCATTTCCGGTAGTCACCCGAACAGTTTTTCGATACTCGCACGGATTCTACCTTTTCCCGGTACTCGCACGGATTCGACCATTTTTCGGTAGTCACACTAATTGGACCATTTTTCGGTACTCACCCGAACAGTTTTTCGATAATCGCACGGATTCTACCATTTACGGGTAGTCGGCCGGATTCTACCATTTTTCGGTTCTCACATTGATTGGACCCATTTCCGGTAGTCACCCGAACAGTTTTTCGATTCTCGCACGGATTCTACCTTTTCCCGGTACTCGCACGGATTCGACAATTTTTCGGTAGTCACACTGATTGGACCATTTTTCGGTACTCACCCGAACAGTTTTTCGATACTCGCACGGATTCTACCATTTATGGGTAGTCGCCCGAATTCTACCATTTTTCGGTACTCACATTGATTGGACCATTTTTCGCTACACACCCGAACAGTTTTTCGATAATCGCACGGATTCTACCATTTACGGGTAGTCGCCCGGATTCTACCATTTTTCGGTTCTCACATTGATTGGACCCATTTCCGGTAGTCACCCGAACAGTTTTTCGATACTCGCACGGATTCTACCTTTTCCCGGTACTCGCACGGATTCGACCATTTTTCGGTAGTCACACTGATTGGACCATTTTTCGGTACTCACCCGAACAGTTTTTCGATAATCGCACGGATTCTACCATTTACGGGTAGTCGCCCGGATTCTACCATTTTTCGGTACTCACATTGATTGGACCATTTTTCGCTACACACCCGAACAGTTTTTCGATAATCGCACGGATTCTACCATTTACGGGTAGTCGCCCGGATTCTACCATTTTTCGGTTCTCACATTGATTGGACCCATTTCCGGTAGTCACCCGAACAGTTTTTCGATACTCGCACGGATTCTACCTTTTCCCGGTACTCGCACGGATTCGACCATTTTTCGGTAGTCACACTGATTGGACCATTTTTCGGTACTCACCCGAACAGTTTTTCGATACTCGCACGGATTCTACCATTTACGGGTAGTCGCCCGGATTCTACCATCTTTCGGTACTCACATTGATTGGACCCATTTCTGGTAGGCACCCGAACAGTTTTTCGATACTCGCACGGATTCTACCTTTTCCCGGTACTCGCACGGATTCGACCATTTTTCGGTAGTCACACTGATTGGACCATTTTCCGGTACTCACCCGAACAGTTTTTCGATACTCGCACGGATTCTACCATTTACGGGTAGTCGCCCGGATTCTACCATCTTTCGGTACTCACATTGATTGGACCCATTTCCGGTAGTCAACCGAACAGTTTTTCGATAGTCGCACGGATTCTACCTTTTCCAGGTACTCGCACGGATTCGAACATTTTTCGGTACTCACACTGATTGGACCATTTTTCGGTACACACCCGAACAGTTTTTCGATACTCGCACGGATTCTACCTTTTCCCGGTACTCGCACGGATTCGATCATTTTTCGGTAGTCACACTGATTGGACCATTTTTCAGTACTCACCCGAACAGTTTTTCGATAATCGCACGGATTCTACCATTTACGGGTAGTCGCCCGGATTCTACCATTTTTCGGTTCTCACATTGATTGGACCCATTTCCGGTAGTCACCCGAACAGTTTTTCGATACTCGCACGGATTCTACCTTTTCCCGGTACTCGCACGGATTCGACCATTTTTCGGTAGTCACACTGATTGGACCATTTTTCGGTACTCACCCGAACAGTTTTTCGATACTCGCACGGATTCTACCATTTACGGGTAGTCGCCCGGATTCTACCATCTTTCGGTACTCACATTGATTGGACCCATTTCCGGTAGTCAACCGAACAGTTTTTCGATAGTCGCACGGATTCTACCTTTTCCAGGTACTCGCACGGATTCGAACATTTTTCAGTACTCACACTGATTGGACCATTTTTCGGTACACACCCGAACAGTTTTTCGATACTCGCACGGATTCTACCTTTTCCCGGTACTCGCACGGATTCGACCATTTTTCGGTAGTCACACTGATTGGACCATTTTTCGGTACTCACCCGAACAGTTTTTCGATAATCGCACGGATTCTACCATTTACGGGTAGTCGCCCGGATTCTACCATTTTTCGGTACTCACATTGATTGGACCATTTTTCGCTACACACCCGAACAGTTTTTCGATAATCGCACGGATTCTACCATTTACGGGTAGTCGCCCGGATTCTACCATTTTTCGGTTCTCACATTGATTGGACCCATTTCCGGTAGTCACCCGAACAGTTTTTCGATACTCGCACGGATTCTACCTTTTCCCGGTACTCGCACGGATTCGACCATTTTTCGGTAGTCACACTGATTGGACCATTTTTCGGTACTCACCCGAACAGTTTTTCGATAATCGCACGGATTCTACCATTTACGGGTAGTCGCCCGGATTCTACCAATTTTCGGTACTCACATTGATTGGACCCATTTCCGGTAGGCACCCGAACAGTTTTTCGATACTCGCACGGATTCTACCTTTTCCCGGTACTCGCACGGATTCGACCATTTTTCGGTAGTCACACTAATTGGACCATTTTTCGCTACACACCCGAACAGTTTTTCGATAATCGCACGGATTCTACCATTTACGGGTAGTCGGCCGGATTCTACCATTTTTCGGTTCTCACATTGATTGGACCCATTTCCGGTAGTCACCCGAACAGTTTTTCGATTCTCGCACGGATTCTACCTTTTCCCGGTACTCGCACGGATTCGACAATTTTTCGGTAGTCACACTGATTGGACCATTTTTCGGTACTCACCCGAACAGTTTTTCGATAATCGCACGGATTCTACCATTTACGGGTAGTCGCCCGGATTCTACCATTTTTCGGTACTCACATTGATTGGACCCATTTCCGGTAGGCACCCGAACAGTTTTTCGATACTCGCACGGATTCTACCATTTACGGGTAGTCGCCCGGATTCTACCATTTTTCGGTTCTCACATTGATTGGACCCATTTCCGGTAGGCACCCGAACAGTTTTTCGATACTCGCACGGATTCTACCATTTACGGGTAGTCGCCCGGATTCTACCATCTTTCGGTACTCACATTGATTGGACCCATTTCTGGTAGGCACCCGAACAGTTTTTCGATACTCGCACGGATTCTACCTTTTCCCGGTACTCGCACGGATTCGACCATTTTTCGGTAGTCACACTGATTGGACCATTTTTCGGTACTCACCCGAACAGTTTTTCGATACTCGCACGGATTCTACCATTTACGGGTAGTCGCCCGGATTCTACCATCTTTCGGTACTCACATTGATTGGACCCATTTCCGGTAGTCAACCGAACAGTTTTTCGATAGTCGCACGGATTCTACCTTTTCCAGGTACTCGCACGGATTCGAACATTTTTCGGTACTCACACTGATTGGACCATTTTTCGGTACACACCCGAACAGTTTTTCGATACTCGCACGGATTCTACCTTTTCCCGGTACTCGCACGGATTCGACCATTTTTCGGTAGTCACACTGATTGGACCATTTTTCCGTACTCACCCGAACAGTTTTTCGATAATCGCACGGATTCTACCATTTACGGGTAGTCGCCCGGATTCTACCATTTTTCGGTTCTCACATTGATTGGACCCATTTCCGGTAGTCACCCGAACAGTTTTTCGATACTCGCACGGATTCTACCTTTTCCCGGTACTCGCACGGATTCGACCATTTTTCGGTAGTCACACTGATTGGACCATTTTTCGGTACTCACCCGAACAGTTTTTCGATACTCGCACGGATTCTACCATTTACGGGTAGTCGCCCGGATTCTACCATCTTTCGGTACTCACATTGATTGGACCCATTTCCGGTAGTCAACCGAACAGTTTTTCGATAGTCGCACGGATTCTACCTTTTCCAGGTACTCGCACGGATTCGAACATTTTTCCGTACTCACACTGATTGGACCATTTTTCGGTACACACCCGAACAGTTTTTCGATACTCGCACGGATTCTACCTTTTCCCGGTACTCGCACGGATTCGACCATTTTTCGGTAGTCACACTGATTGGACCATTTTTCGGTACTCACCCGAACAGTTTTTCGATAATCGCACGGATTCTACCATTTACGGGTAGTCGCCCGGATTCTACCATTTTTCGGTACTCACATTGATTGGACCATTTTTCGCTACACACCCGAACAGTTTTTCGATAATCGCACGGATTCTACCATTTACGGGTAGTCGCCCGGATTCTACCTTTTTTCGGTTCTCACATTGATTGGACCCATTTCCGGTAGTCACCCGAACAGTTTTTCGATACTCGCACGGATTCTACCATTTACGGGTAGTCGCCCGGATTCTACCATTTTTCGGTTCTCACATTGATTGGACCCATTTCCGGTAGTCACCCGAACAGTTTTTCGATACTCGCACGGATTCTACCTTTTCCCGGTACTCGCACGGATTCGACCATTTTTCGGTAGTCACACTAATTGGACCATTTTTCGGTACTCACCCGAACAGTTTTTCGATAATCGCACGGATTCTACCATTTACGGGTAGTCGGCCGGATTCTACCATTTTTCGGTTCTCACATTGATTGGACCCATTTCCGGTAGTCACCCGAACAGTTTTTCGATTCTCGCACGGATTCTACCTTTTCCCGGTACTCGCACGGATTCGACAATTTTTCGGTAGTCACACTGATTGGACCATTTTTCGGTACTCACCCGAACAGTTTTTCGATAATCGCACGGATTCTACCATTTACGGGTAGTCGCCCGGATTCTACCATTTTTCGGTACTCACATTGATTGGACCCATTTCCGGTAGGCACCCGAACAGTTTTTCGATACTCGCACGGATTCTACCATTTACGGGTAGTCGCCCGGATTCTACCATTTTTCGGTTCTCACATTGATTGGACCCATTTCCGGTAGGCACCCGAACAGTTTTTCGATACTCGCACGGATTCTACCATTTACGGGTAGTCGCCCGGATTCTACCATCTTTCGGTACTCACATTGATTGGACCCATTTCTGGTAGGCACCCGAACAGTTTTTCGATACTCGCACGGATTCTACCTTTTCCCGGTACTCGCACGGATTCGACCATTTTTCGGTAGTCACACTGATTGGACCATTTTTCGGTACTCACCCGAACAGTTTTTCGATACTCGCACGGATTCTACCATTTACGGGTAGTCGCCCGGATTCTACCATCTTTCGGTACTCACATTGATTGGACCCATTTCCGGTAGTCAACCGAACAGTTTTTCGATAGTCGCACGGATTCTACCTTTTCCAGGTACTCGCACGGATTCGAACATTTTTCGGTACTCACACTGATTGGACCATTTTTCGGTACACACCCGAACAGTTTTTCGATACTCGCACGGATTCTACCTTTTCCCGGTACTCGCACGGATTCGACCATTTTTCGGTAGTCACACTGATTGGACCATTTTTCCGTACTCACCCGAACAGTTTTTCGATAATCGCACGGATTCTACCATTTACGGGTAGTCGCCCGGATTCTACCATTTTTCGGTTCTCACATTGATTGGACCCATTTCCGGTAGTCACCCGAACAGTTTTTCGATACTCGCACGGATTCTACCTTTTCCCGGTACTCGCACGGATTCGACCATTTTTCGGTAGTCACACTGATTGGACCATTTTTCGGTACTCACCCGAACAGTTTTTCGATACTCGCACGGATTCTACCATTTACGGGTAGTCGCCCGGATTCTACCATCTTTCGGTACTCACATTGATTGGACCCATTTCCGGTAGTCAACCGAACAGTTTTTCGATAGTCGCACGGATTCTACCTTTTCCAGGTACTCGCACGGATTCGAACATTTTTCAGTACTCACACTGATTGGACCATTTTTCGGTACACACCCGAACAGTTTTTCGATACTCGCACGGATTCTACCTTTTCCCGGTACTCGCACGGATTCGACCATTTTTCGGTAGTCACACTGATTGGACCATTTTTCGGTACTCACCCGAACAGTTTTTCGATAATCGCACGGATTCTACCATTTACGGGTAGTCGCCCGGATTCTACCATTTTTCGGTACTCACATTGATTGGACCATTTTTCGCTACACACCCGAACAGTTTTTCGATAATCGCACGGATTCTACCATTTACGGGTAGTCGCCCGGATTCTACCATTTTTCGGTTCTCACATTGATTGGACCCATTTCCGGTAGTCACCCGAACAGTTTTTCGATACTCGCACGGATTCTACCTTTTCCCGGTACTCGCACGGATTCGACCATTTTTCGGTAGTCACACTGATTGGACCATTTTTCGGTACTCACCCGAACAGTTTTTCGATAATCGCACGGATTCTACCATTTACGGGTAGTCGCCCGGATTCTACCAATTTTCGGTACTCACATTGATTGGACCCATTTCCGGTAGGCACCCGAACAGTTTTTCGATACTCGCACGGATTCTACCTTTTCCCGGTACTCGCACGGATTCGACCATTTTTCGGTAGTCACACTAATTGGACCATTTTTCGCTACACACCCGAACAGTTTTTCGATAATCGCACGGATTCTACCATTTACGGGTAGTCGGCCGGATTCTACCATTTTTCGGTTCTCACATTGATTGGACCCATTTCCGGTAGTCACCCGAACAGTTTTTCGATTCTCGCACGGATTCTACCTTTTCCCGGTACTCGCACGGATTCGACAATTTTTCGGTAGTCACACTGATTGGACCATTTTTCGGTACTCACCCGAACAGTTTTTCGATAATCGCACGGATTCTACCATTTACGGGTAGTCGCCCGGATTCTACCATTTTTCGGTACTCACATTGATTGGACCCATTTCCGGTAGGCACCCGAACAGTTTTTCGATACTCGCACGGATTCTACCATTTACGGGTAGTCGCCCGGATTCTACCATTTTTCGGTTCTCACATTGATTGGACCCATTTCCGGTAGGCACCCGAACAGTTTTTCGATACTCGCACGGATTCTACCATTTACGGGTAGTCGCCCGGATTCTACCATCTTTCGGTACTCACATTGATTGGACCCATTTCTGGTAGGCACCCGAACAGTTTTTCGATACTCGCACGGATTCTACCTTTTCCCGGTACTCGCACGGATTCGACCATTTTTCGGTAGTCACACTGATTGGACCATTTTTCGGTACTCACCCGAACAGTTTTTCGATACTCGCACGGATTCTACCATTTACGGGTAGTCGCCCGGATTCTACCATCTTTCGGTACTCACATTGATTGGACCCATTTCCGGTAGTCAACCGAACAGTTTTTCGATAGTCGCACGGATTCTACCTTTTCCAGGTACTCGCACGGATTCGAACATTTTTCGGTACTCACACTGATTGGACCATTTTTCGGTACACACCCGAACAGTTTTTCGATACTCGCACGGATTCTACCTTTTCCCGGTACTCGCACGGATTCGACCATTTTTCGGTAGTCACACTGATTGGACCATTTTTCCGTACTCACCCGAACAGTTTTTCGATAATCGCACGGATTCTACCATTTACGGGTAGTCGCCCGGATTCTACCATTTTTCGGTTCTCACATTGATTGGACCCATTTCCGGTAGTCACCCGAACAGTTTTTCGATACTCGCACGGATTCTACCTTTTCCCGGTACTCGCACGGATTCGACCATTTTTCGGTAGTCACACTGATTGGACCATTTTTCGGTACTCACCCGAACAGTTTTTCGATACTCGCACGGATTCTACCATTTACGGGTAGTCGCCCGGATTCTACCATCTTTCGGTACTCACATTGATTGGACCCATTTCCGGTAGTCAACCGAACAGTTTTTCGATAGTCGCACGGATTCTACCTTTTCCAGGTACTCGCACGGATTCGAACATTTTTCCGTACTCACACTGATTGGACCATTTTTCGGTACACACCCGAACAGTTTTTCGATACTCGCACGGATTCTACCTTTTCCCGGTACTCGCACGGATTCGACCATTTTTCGGTAGTCACACTGATTGGACCATTTTTCGGTACTCACCCGAACAGTTTTTCGATAATCGCACGGATTCTACCATTTACGGGTAGTCGCCCGGATTCTACCATTTTTCGGTACTCACATTGATTGGACCATTTTTCGCTACACACCCGAACAGTTTTTCGATAATCGCACGGATTCTACCATTTACGGGTAGTCGCCCGGATTCTACCTTTTTTCGGTTCTCACATTGATTGGACCCATTTCCGGTAGTCACCCGAACAGTTTTTCGATACTCGCACGGATTCTACCATTTACGGGTAGTCGCCCGGATTCTACCATTTTTCGGTTCTCACATTGATTGGACCCATTTCCGGTAGTCACCCGAACAGTTTTTCGATACTCGCACGGATTCTACCTTTTCCCGGTACTCGCACGGATTCGACCATTTTTCGGTAGTCACACTAATTGGACCATTTTTCGGTACTCACCCGAACAGTTTTTCGATAATCGCACGGATTCTACCATTTACGGGTAGTCGGCCGGATTCTACCATTTTTCGGTTCTCACATTGATTGGACCCATTTCCGGTAGTCACCCGAACAGTTTTTCGATTCTCGCACGGATTCTACCTTTTCCCGGTACTCGCACGGATTCGACAATTTTTCGGTAGTCACACTGATTGGACCATTTTTCGGTACTCACCCGAACAGTTTTTCGATACTCGCACGGATTCTACCATTTATGGGTAGTCGCCCGAATTCTACCATTTTTCGGTACTCACATTGATTGGACCATTTTTCGCTACACACCCGAACAGTTTTTCGATAATCGCACGGATTCTACCATTTACGGGTAGTCGCCCGGATTCTACCATTTTTCGGTTCTCACATTGATTGGACCCATTTCCGGTAGTCACCCGAACAGTTTTTCGATACTCGCACGGATTCTACCTTTTCCCGGTACTCGCACGGATTCGACCATTTTTCGGTAGTCACACTGATTGGACCATTTTTCGGTACTCACCCGAACAGTTTTTCGATAATCGCACGGATTCTACCATTTACGGGTAGTCGCCCGGATTCTACCATTTTTCGGTACTCACATTGATTGGACCATTTTTCGCTACACACCCGAACAGTTTTTCGATAATCGCACGGATTCTACCATTTACGGGTAGTCGCCCGGATTCTACCATTTTTCGGTTCTCACATTGATTGGACCCATTTCCGGTAGTCACCCGAACAGTTTTTCGATACTCGCACGGATTCTACCTTTTCCCGGTACTCGCACGGATTCGACCATTTTTCGGTAGTCACACTGATTGGACCATTTTTCGGTACTCACCCGAACAGTTTTTCGATACTCGCACGGATTCTACCATTTACGGGTAGTCGCCCGGATTCTACCATCTTTCGGTACTCACATTGATTGGACCCATTTCTGGTAGGCACCCGAACAGTTTTTCGATACTCGCACGGATTCTACCTTTTCCCGGTACTCGCACGGATTCGACCATTTTTCGGTAGTCACACTGATTGGACCATTTTCCGGTACTCACCCGAACAGTTTTTCGATACTCGCACGGATTCTACCATTTACGGGTAGTCGCCCGGATTCTACCATCTTTCGGTACTCACATTGATTGGACCCATTTCCGGTAGTCAACCGAACAGTTTTTCGATAGTCGCACGGATTCTACCTTTTCCAGGTACTCGCACGGATTCGAACATTTTTCGGTACTCACACTGATTGGACCATTTTTCGGTACACACCCGAACAGTTTTTCGATACTCGCACGGATTCTACCTTTTCCCGGTACTCGCACGGATTCGACCATTTTTCGGTAGTCACACTGATTGGACCATTTTTCAGTACTCACCCGAACAGTTTTTCGATAATCGCACGGATTCTACCATTTACGGGTAGTCGCCCGGATTCTACCATTTTTCGGTTCTCACATTGATTGGACCCATTTCCGGTAGTCACCCGAACAGTTTTTCGATACTCGCACGGATTCTACCTTTTCCCGGTACTCGCACGGATTCGACCATTTTTCGGTAGTCACACTGATTGGACCATTTTTCGGTACTCACCCGAACAGTTTTTCGATACTCGCACGGATTCTACCATTTACGGGTAGTCGCCCGGATTCTACCATCTTTCGGTACTCACATTGATTGGACCCATTTCCGGTAGTCAACCGAACAGTTTTTCGATAGTCGCACGGATTCTACCTTTTCCAGGTACTCGCACGGATTCGAACATTTTTCAGTACTCACACTGATTGGACCATTTTTCGGTACACACCCGAACAGTTTTTCGATACTCGCACGGATTCTACCTTTTCCCGGTACTCGCACGGATTCGACCATTTTTCGGTAGTCACACTGATTGGACCATTTTTCGGTACTCACCCGAACAGTTTTTCGATAATCGCACGGATTCTACCATTTACGGGTAGTCGCCCGGATTCTACCATTTTTCGGTACTCACATTGATTGGACCATTTTTCGCTACACACCCGAACAGTTTTTCGATAATCGCACGGATTCTACCATTTACGGGTAGTCGCCCGGATTCTACCATTTTTCGGTTCTCACATTGATTGGACCCATTTCCGGTAGTCACCCGAACAGTTTTTCGATACTCGCACGGATTCTACCTTTTCCCGGTACTCGCACGGATTCGACCATTTTTCGGTAGTCACACTGATTGGACCATTTTTCGGTACTCACCCGAACAGTTTTTCGATAATCGCACGGATTCTACCATTTACGGGTAGTCGCCCGGATTCTACCAATTTTCGGTACTCACATTGATTGGACCCATTTCCGGTAGGCACCCGAACAGTTTTTCGATACTCGCACGGATTCTACCTTTTCCCGGTACTCGCACGGATTCGACCATTTTTCGGTAGTCACACTAATTGGACCATTTTTCGCTACACACCCGAACAGTTTTTCGATAATCGCACGGATTCTACCATTTACGGGTAGTCGGCCGGATTCTACCATTTTTCGGTTCTCACATTGATTGGACCCATTTCCGGTAGTCACCCGAACAGTTTTTCGATTCTCGCACGGATTCTACCTTTTCCCGGTACTCGCACGGATTCGACAATTTTTCGGTAGTCACACTGATTGGACCATTTTTCGGTACTCACCCGAACAGTTTTTCGATAATCGCACGGATTCTACCATTTACGGGTAGTCGCCCGGATTCTACCAATTTTCGGTACTCACATTGATTGGACCCATTTCCGGTAGGCACCCGAACAGTTTTTCGATACTCGCACGGATTCTACCTTTTCCCGGTACTCGCACGGATTCGACCATTTTTCGGTAGTCACACTAATTGGACCATTTTTCGCTACACACCCGAACAGTTTTTCGATAATCGCACGGATTCTACCATTTACGGGTAGTCGGCCGGATTCTACCATTTTTCGGTTCTCACATTGATTGGACCCATTTCCGGTAGTCACCC
Organism: Vitis vinifera; assembly: GCF_030704535.1. Lineage (NCBI taxonomy): Eukaryota > Viridiplantae > Streptophyta > Magnoliopsida > Vitales > Vitaceae > Vitis > Vitis vinifera. Next base: position 12,118,247 of record NC_081810.1, read on the forward strand.
GAACAGTTTTTCGATTCTCGCACGGATTCTACCTTTTCCCGGTACTCGCACGGATTCGACAATTTTTCGGTAGTCACACTGATTGGACCATTTTTCGGTACTCACCCGAACAGTTTTTCGATAATCGCACGGATTCTACCATTTACGGGTAGTCGCCCGGATTCTACCATTTTTCGGTACTCACATTGATTGGACCCATTTCCGGTAGGCACCCGAACAGTTTTTCGATACTCGCACGGATTCTACCATTTACGGGTAGTCGCCCGGATTCTACCATTTTTCGGTTCTCACATTGATTGGACCCATTTCCGGTAGGCACCCGAACAGTTTTTCGATACTCGCACGGATTCTACCATTTACGGGTAGTCGCCCGGATTCTACCATCTTTCGGTACTCACATTGATTGGACCCATTTCTGGTAGGCACCCGAACAGTTTTTCGATACTCGCACGGATTCTACCTTTTCCCGGTACTCGCACGGATTCGACCATTTTTCGGTAGTCACACTGATTGGACCATTTTTCGGTACTCACCCGAACAGTTTTTCGATACTCGCACGGATTCTACCATTTACGGGTAGTCGCCCGGATTCTACCATCTTTCGGTACTCACATTGATTGGACCCATTTCCGGTAGTCAACCGAACAGTTTTTCGATAGTCGCACGGATTCTACCTTTTCCAGGTACTCGCACGGATTCGAACATTTTTCGGTACTCACACTGATTGGACCATTTTTCGGTACACACCCGAACAGTTTTTCGATACTCGCACGGATTCTACCTTTTCCCGGTACTCGCACGGATTCGACCATTTTTCGGTAGTCACACTGATTGGACCATTTTTCCGTACTCACCCGAACAGTTTTTCGATAATCGCACGGATTCTACCATTTACGGGTAGTCGCCCGGATTCTACCATTTTTCGGTTCTCACATTGATTGGACCCATTTCCGGTAGTCACCCGAACAGTTTTTCGATACTCGCACGGATTCTACCTTTTCCCGGTACTCGCACGGATTCGACCATTTTTCGGTAGTCACACTGATTGGACCATTTTTCGGTACTCACCCGAACAGTTTTTCGATACTCGCACGGATTCTACCATTTACGGGTAGTCGCCCGGATTCTACCATCTTTCGGTACTCACATTGATTGGACCCATTTCCGGTAGTCAACCGAACAGTTTTTCGATAGTCGCACGGATTCTACCTTTTCCAGGTACTCGCACGGATTCGAACATTTTTCCGTACTCACACTGATTGGACCATTTTTCGGTACACACCCGAACAGTTTTTCGATACTCGCACGGATTCTACCTTTTCCCGGTACTCGCACGGATTCGACCATTTTTCGGTAGTCACACTGATTGGACCATTTTTCGGTACTCACCCGAACAGTTTTTCGATAATCGCACGGATTCTACCATTTACGGGTAGTCGCCCGGATTCTACCATTTTTCGGTACTCACATTGATTGGACCATTTTTCGCTACACACCCGAACAGTTTTTCGATAATCGCACGGATTCTACCATTTACGGGTAGTCGCCCGGATTCTACCTTTTTTCGGTTCTCACATTGATTGGACCCATTTCCGGTAGTCACCCGAACAGTTTTTCGATACTCGCACGGATTCTACCATTTACGGGTAGTCGCCCGGATTCTACCATTTTTCGGTTCTCACATTGATTGGACCCATTTCCGGTAGTCACCCGAACAGTTTTTCGATACTCGCACGGATTCTACCTTTTCCCGGTACTCGCACGGATTCGACCATTTTTCGGTAGTCACACTAATTGGACCATTTTTCGGTACTCACCCGAACAGTTTTTCGATAATCGCACGGATTCTACCATTTACGGGTAGTCGGCCGGATTCTACCATTTTTCGGTTCTCACATTGATTGGACCCATTTCCGGTAGTCACCCGAACAGTTTTTCGATTCTCGCACGGATTCTACCTTTTCCCGGTACTCGCACGGATTCGACAATTTTTCGGTAGTCACACTGATTGGACCATTTTTCGGTACTCACCCGAACAGTTTTTCGATACTCGCACGGATTCTACCATTTATGGGTAGTCGCCCGAATTCTACCATTTTTCGGTACTCACATTGATTGGACCATTTTTCGCTACACACCCGAACAGTTTTTCGATAATCGCACGGATTCTACCATTTACGGGTAGTCGCCCGGATTCTACCATTTTTCGGTTCTCACATTGATTGGACCCATTTCCGGTAGTCACCCGAACAGTTTTTCGATACTCGCACGGATTCTACCTTTTCCCGGTACTCGCACGGATTCGACCATTTTTCGGTAGTCACACTGATTGGACCATTTTTCGGTACTCACCCGAACAGTTTTTCGATAATCGCACGGATTCTACCATTTACGGGTAGTCGCCCGGATTCTACCATTTTTCGGTACTCACATTGATTGGACCATTTTTCGCTACACACCCGAACAGTTTTTCGATAATCGCACGGATTTTACCATTTACGGGTAGTCGCCCGGATTCTACCATTTTTCGGTTCTCACATTGATTGGACCCATTTCCGGTAGTCACCCGAACAGTTTTTCGATACTCGCACGGATTCTACCTTTTCCCGGTACTCGCACGGATTCGACCATTTTTCGGTAGTCACACTGATTGGACCATTTTTCGGTACTCACCCGAACAGTTTTTCGATACTCGCACGGATTCTACCATTTACGGGTAGTCGCCCGGATTCTACCATCTTTCGGTACTCACATTGATTGGACCCATTTCTGGTAGGCACCCGAACAGTTTTTCGATACTCGCACGGATTCTACCTTTTCCCGGTACTCGCACGGATTCGACCATTTTTCGGTAGTCACACTGATTGGACCATTTTCCGGTACTCACCCGAACAGTTTTTCGATACTCGCACGGATTCTACCATTTACGGGTAGTCGCCCGGATTCTACCATCTTTCGGTACTCACATTGATTGGACCCATTTCCGGTAGTCAACCGAACAGTTTTTCGATAGTCGCACGGATTCTACCTTTTCCAGGTACTCGCACGGATTCGAACATTTTTCGGTACTCACACTGATTGGACCATTTTTCGGTACACACCCGAACAGTTTTTCGATACTCGCACGGATTCTACCTTTTCCCGGTACTCGCACGGATTCGACCATTTTTCGGTAGTCACACTGATTGGACCATTTTTCAGTACTCACCCGAACAGTTTTTCGATAATCGCACGGATTCTACCATTTACGGGTAGTCGCCCGGATTCTACCATTTTTCGGTTCTCACATTGATTGGACCCATTTCCGGTAGTCACCCGAACAGTTTTTCGATACTCGCACGGATTCTACCTTTTCCCGGTACTCGCACGGATTCGACCATTTTTCGGTAGTCACACTGATTGGACCATTTTTCGGTACTCACCCGAACAGTTTTTCGATACTCGCACGGATTCTACCATTTACGGGTAGTCGCCCGGATTCTACCATCTTTCGGTACTCACATTGATTGGACCCATTTCCGGTAGTCAACCGAACAGTTTTTCGATAGTCGCACGGATTCTACCTTTTCCAGGTACTCGCACGGATTCGAACATTTTTCAGTACTCACACTGATTGGACCATTTTTCGGTACACACCCGAACAGTTTTTCGATACTCGCACGGATTCTACCTTTTCCCGGTACTCGCACGGATTCGACCATTTTTCGGTAGTCACACTGATTGGACCATTTTTCGGTACTCACCCGAACAGTTTTTCGATAATCGCACGGATTCTACCATTTACGGGTAGTCGCCCGGATTCTACCATTTTTCGGTACTCACATTGATTGGACCATTTTTCGCTACACACCCGAACAGTTTTTCGATAATCGCACGGATTCTACCATTTACGGGTAGTCGCCCGGATTCTACCATTTTTCGGTTCTCACATTGATTGGACCCATTTCCGGTAGTCACCCGAACAGTTTTTCGATACTCGCACGGATTCTACCTTTTCCCGGTACTCGCACGGATTCGACCATTTTTCGGTAGTCACACTGATTGGACCATTTTTCGGTACTCACCCGAACAGTTTTTCGATAATCGCACGGATTCTACCATTTACGGGTAGTCGCCCGGATTCTACCAATTTTCGGTACTCACATTGATTGGACCCATTTCCGGTAGGCACCCGAACAGTTTTTCGATACTCGCACGGATTCTACCTTTTCCCGGTACTCGCACGGATTCGACCATTTTTCGGTAGTCACACTAATTGGACCATTTTTCGCTACACACCCGAACAGTTTTTCGATAATCGCACGGATTCTACCATTTACGGGTAGTCGGCCGGATTCTACCATTTTTCGGTTCTCACATTGATTGGACCCATTTCCGGTAGTCACCCGAACAGTTTTTCGATTCTCGCACGGATTCTACCTTTTCCCGGTACTCGCACGGATTCGACAATTTTTCGGTAGTCACACTGATTGGACCATTTTTCGGTACTCACCCGAACAGTTTTTCGATAATCGCACGGATTCTACCATTTACGGGTAGTCGCCCGGATTCTACCATTTTTCGGTACTCACATTGATTGGACCCATTTCCTGTAGGCACCCGAACAGTTTTTCGATACTCGCACGGATTCTACCTTTTCCCGGTACTCGCACGGATTCGACCATTTTTCGGTAGTCACACTAATTGGACCATTTTTCGCTACACACCCGAACAGTTTTTCGATAATCGCACGGATTCTACCATTTACGGGTAGTCGGCCGGATTCTACCATTTTTCGGTACTCACATTGATTGGACCCATTTCCGGTAGTCACCCGAACAGTTTTTCGATAGTCGCACGGATTCTACCTTTTCCCGGTACTCGCACGGATTCGACCATTTTTCGGTAGTCACACTGATTGGACCATTTTTCGGTACACACCCGAACAGTTTTTCGATACTCGCACGGATTCTACCATTTACGGGTAGTCGCCCGGATTCTACCATCTTTCGGTACTCACATTGATTGGACCCATTTCTGGTAGGCACCCGAACAGTTTTTCGATACTCGCACGGATTCTACCTTTTCCCGGTACTCGCACGGATTCGACCATTTTTCGGTAGTCACACTGATTGGACCATTTTTCGGTACTCACCCGAACAGTTTTTCGATACTCGCACGGATTCTACCATTTACGGGTAGTCGCCCGGATTCTACCATCTTTCGGTACTCACATTGATTGGACCCATTTCCGGTAGTCAACCGAACAGTTTTTCGATAGTCGCACGGATTCTACCTTTTCCAGGTACTCGCACGGATTCGAACATTTTTCGGTACTCACACTGATTGGACCATTTTTCGGTACACACCCGAACAGTTTTTCGATACTCGCACGGATTCTACCTTTTCCCGGTACTCGCACGGATTCGACCATTTTTCGGTAGTCACACTGATTGGACCATTTTTCAGTACTCACCCGAACAGTTTTTCGATAATCGCACGGATTCTACCATTTACGGGTAGTCGCCCGGATTCTACCATTTTTCGGTTCTCACATTGATTGGACCCATTTCCGGTAGTCACCCGAACAGTTTTTCGATACTCGCACGGATTCTACCTTTTCCCGGTACTCGCACGGATTCGACCATTTTTCGGTAGTCACACTGATTGGACCATTTTTCGGTACTCACCCGAACAGTTTTTCGATACTCGCACGGATTCTACCATTTACGGGTAGTCGCCCGGATTCTACCATCTTTCGGTACTCACATTGATTGGACCCATTTCCGGTAGTCAACCGAACAGTTTTTCGATAGTCGCACGGATTCTACCTTTTCCAGGTACTCGCACGGATTCGAACATTTTTCAGTACTCACACTGATTGGACCATTTTTCGGTACACACCCGAACAGTTTTTCGATACTCGCACGGATTCTACCTTTTCCCGGTACTCGCACGGATTCGACCATTTTTCGGTAGTCACACTGATTGGACCATTTTTCGGTACTCACCCGAACAGTTTTTCGATAATCGCACGGATTCTACCATTTACGGGTAGTCGCCCGGATTCTACCATTTTTCGGTACTCACATTGATTGGACCATTTTTCGCTACACACCCGAACAGTTTTTCGATAATCGCACGGATTCTACCATTTACGGGTAGTCGCCCGGATTCTACCATTTTTCGGTTCTCACATTGATTGGACCCATTTCCGGTAGTCACCCGAACAGTTTTTCGATACTCGCACGGATTCTACCTTTTCCCGGTACTCGCACGGATTCGACCATTTTTCGGTAGTCACACTGATTGGACCATTTTTCGGTACTCACCCGAACAGTTTTTCGATAATCGCACGGATTCTACCATTTACGGGTAGTCGCCCGGATTCTACCATTTTTCGGTACTCACATTGATTGGACCCATTTCCGGTAGGCACCCGAACAGTTTTTCGATACTCGCACGGATTCTACCTTTTCCCGGTACTCGCACGGATTCGACCATTTTTCGGTAGTCACACTAATTGGACCATTTTTCGCTACACACCCGAACAGTTTTTCGATAATCGCACGGATTCTACCATTTACGGGTAGTCGGCCGGATTCTACCATTTTTCGGTTCTCACATTGATTGGACCCATTTCCGGTAGTCACCCGAACAGTTTTTCGATTCTCGCACGGATTCTACCTTTTCCCGGTACTCGCACGGATTCGACAATTTTTCGGTAGTCACACTGATTGGACCATTTTTCGGTACTCAACCGAACAGTTTTTCGATAATCGCACGGATTCTACCATTTACGGGTAGTCGCCCGGATTCTACCATTTTTCGGTACTCACATTGATTGGACCCATTTCCTGTAGGCACCCGAACAGTTTTTCGATACTCGCACGGATTCTACCTTTTCCCGGTACTCGCACGGATTCGACCATTTTTCGGTAGTCACACTAATTGGACCATTTTTCGCTACACACCCGAACAGTTTTTCGATAATCGCACGGATTCTACCATTTACGGGTAGTCGGCCGGATTCTACCATTTTTCGGTACTCACATTGATTGGACCCATTTCCGGTAGTCACCCGAACAGTTTTTCGATAGTCGCACGGATTCTACCTTTTCCCGGTACTCGCACGGATTCGACCATTTTTCGGTAGTCACACTGATTGGACCATTTTTCGGTACACACCCGAACAGTTTTTCGATACTCGCACGGATTCTACCATTTACGGGTAGTCGCCCGGATTCTACCATCTTTCGGTACTCACATTGATTGGACCCATTTCTGGTAGGCACCCGAACAGTTTTTCGATACTCGCACGGATTCTACCTTTTCCCGGTACTCGCACGGATTCGACCATTTTTCGGTAGTCACACTGATTGGACCATTTTTCGGTACTCACCCGAACAGTTTTTCGATACTCGCACGGATTCTACCATTTACGGGTAGTCGCCCGGATTCTACCATCTTTCGGTACTCACATTGATTGGACCCATTTCCGGTAGTCAACCGAACAGTTTTTCGATAGTCGCACGGATTCTACCTTTTCCAGGTACTCGCACGGATTCGAACATTTTTCGGTACTCACACTGATTGGACCATTTTTCGGTACACACCCGAACAGTTTTTCGATACTCGCACGGATTCTACCTTTTCCCGGTACTCGCACGGATTCGACCATTTTTCGGTAGTCACACTGATTGGACCATTTTTCAGTACTCACCCGAACAGTTTTTCGATAATCGCACGGATTCTACCATTTACGGGTAGTCGCCCGGATTCTACCATTTTTCGGTTCTCACATTGATTGGACCCATTTCCGGTAGTCACCCGAACAGTTTTTCGATACTCGCACGGATTCTACCTTTTCCCGGTACTCGCACGGATTCGACCATTTTTCGGTAGTCACACTGATTGGACCATTTTTCGGTACTCACCCGAACAGTTTTTCGATACTCGCACGGATTCTACCATTTACGGGTAGTCGCCCGGATTCTACCATCTTTCGGTACTCACATTGATTGGACCCATTTCCGGTAGTCAACCGAACAGTTTTTCGATAGTCGCACGGATTCTACCTTTTCCAGGTACTCGCACGGATTCGAACATTTTTCAGTACTCACACTGATTGGACCATTTTTCGGTACACACCCGAACAGTTTTTCGATACTCGCACGGATTCTACCTTTTCCCGGTACTCGCACGGATTCGACCATTTTTCGGTAGTCACACTGATTGGACCATTTTTCGGTACTCACCCGAACAGTTTTTCGATAATCGCACGGATTCTACCATTTACGGGTAGTCGCCCGGATTCTACCATTTTTCGGTACTCACATTGATTGGACCATTTTTCGCTACACACCCGAACAGTTTTTCGATAATCGCACGGATTCTACCATTTACGGGTAGTCGCCCGGATTCTACCATTTTTCGGTTCTCACATTGATTGGACCCATTTCCGGTAGTCACCCGAACAGTTTTTCGATACTCGCACGGATTCTACCTTTTCCCGGTACTCGCACGGATTCGACCATTTTTCGGTAGTCACACTGATTGGACCATTTTTCGGTACTCACCCGAACAGTTTTTCGATAATCGCACGGATTCTACCATTTACGGGTAGTCGCCCGGATTCTACCATTTTTCGGTACTCACATTGATTGGACCCATTTCCGGTAGGCACTCGAACAGTTTTTCGATACTCGCACGGATTCTACCTTTTCCCGGTACTCGCACGGATTCGACCATTTTTCGGTAGTCACACTAATTGGACCATTTTTAGCTACACACCCGAACAGTTTTTCGATAATCGCACGGATTCTACCATTTACGGGTAGTCGGCCGGATTCTACCATTTTTCGGTTCTCACATTGATTGGACCCATTTCCGGTAGTCACCCGAACAGTTTTTCGATTCTCGCACGGATTCTACCTTTTCCCGGTACTCGCACGGATTCGACAATTTTTCGGTAGTCACACTGATTGGACCATTTTTCGGTACTCACCCGAACAGTTTTTCGATAATCGCACGGATTCTACCATTTACGGGTAGTCGCCCGGATTCTACCATTTTTCGGTACTCACATTGATTGGACCCATTTCCAGTAGGCACCCGAACAGTTTTTCGATACTCGCACGGATTCTACCTTTTCCCGGTACTCGCACGGATTCGACCATTTTTCGGTAGTCACACTAATTGGACCATTTTTCGCTACACACCCGAACAGTTTTTCGATAATCGCACGGATTCTACCATTTACGGGTAGTCGGCCGGATTCTACCATTTTTCGGTACTCACATTGATTGGACCCATTTCCGGTAGTCACCCGAACAGTTTTTCGATAGTCGCACGGATTCTACCTTTTCCCGGTACTCGCACGGATTCGACCATTTTTCGGTAGTCACACTGATTGGACCATTTTTCGGTACACACCCGAACAGTTTTTCGATAATCGCAAGGATTCTACCATTTACGGGTAGTCGCCCGGATTCTACCATTTTTCGGTTCTCACATTGATTGGACCCATTTCCGGTAGTCACCCGAACAGTTTTTCGATACTCGCACGGATTCTACCATTTACGGGTAGTCGCCCGGATTCTACCATTTTTCGGTTCTCACATTGATTGGACCCATTTCCGGTAGTCACCCGAACAGTTTTTCGATACTCGCACGGATTCTACCTTTTCCCGGTACTCGCACGGATTCGACAATTTTTCGGTAGTCACACTGATTGGACCATTTTTCGGTACTCACCCGAACAGTTTTTTGATAATCGCACGGATTCTACCATTTACGGGTAGTCGCCCGGATTCTACCATTTTTCGGTACTCACATTGATTGGACCCATTTCCGGTAGTCACCCGAACAGTTTTTCGATACTCGCACGGATTCTACCTTTTCCCGGTACTCGCACGGATTCGACCATTTTTCGGTAGTCACACTAATTGGACCATTTTTCGCTACACACCCGAACAGTTTTTCGATAATCGCACGGATTCTACCATTTACGGGTAGTCGCCCGGATTCTACCATTTTTCGGTACTCACACTGATTGGACCATTTTTCGGTACACACCCGAACAGTTTTTCGATACTCGCACGGATTCTACCTTTTCCCGGTACTCGCACGAATTCGACCAGTTTTCGGTACTCACACTGATTGGACCATTTTTCGGTACACACCCGAACAGTTTTTCGATAATCGCAAGGATTCTACCATTTACGGGTAGTCGCCCGGATTCTACCATTTTTCGGTTCTCACATTGATTGGACCCATTTCCGGTAGTCACCCGAACAGTTTTTCGATACTCGCACGGATTCTACCATTTACGGGTAGTCGCCCGGATTCTACCATTTTTCGGTTCTCACATTGATTGGACCCATTTCCGGTAGTCACCCGAACAGTTTTTCGATACTCGCACGGATTCTACCTTTTCCCGGTACTCGCACGGATTCGAACATTTTTCGGTACTCACACTGATTGGACCATTTTTCGGTACACACCCGAACAGTTTTTCGATACTCGCACGGATTCTACCTTTTCCCGGTACTCGCACGGATTCGACCATTTTTCGGTAGTCACACTGATTGGACCATTTTTCGGTACTCACCCGAACAGTTTTTCGATAATCGCAAGGATTCTACCATTTACGGGTAGTCGCCCGGATTCTACCATTTTTCGGTACTCACATTGATTGGACCATTTTTCGCTACACACCCGAACAGTTTTTCGATAATCGCACGGATTCTACCATTTACGGGTAGTCGCCCGGATTCTACCATTTTTCGGTTCTCACATTGATTGGACCCATTTCCGGTAGTCACCCGAACAGTTTTTCGATACTCGCACGGATTCTACCTTTTCCCGGTACTCGCACGGATTCGACCATTTTTCGGTAGTCACACTGATTGGACCATTTTTCGGTACTCACCCGAACAGTTTTTCGATACTCGCACGGATTCTACCATTTACGGGTAGTCGCCCGGATTCTACCATCTTTCGGTACTCACATTGATTGGACCCATTTCTGGTAGGCACCCGAACAGTTTTTCGATACTCGCACGGATTCTACCTTTTCCCGGTACTCGCACGGATTCGACCATTTTTCGGTAGTCACACTGATTGGACCATTTTCCGGTACTCACCCGAACAGTTTTTCGATACTCGCACGGATTCTACCATTTACGGGTAGTCGCCCGGATTCTACCATCTTTCGGTACTCACATTGATTGGACCCATTTCCGGTAGTCAACCGAACAGTTTTTCGATAGTCGCACGGATTCTACCTTTTCCAGGTACTCGCACGGATTCGAACATTTTTCGGTACTCACACTGATTGGACCATTTTTCGGTACACACCCGAACAGTTTTTCGATACTCGCACGGATTCTACCTTTTCCCGGTACTCGCACGGATTCGACCATTTTTCGGTAGTCACACTGATTGGACCATTTTTCAGTACTCACCCGAACAGTTTTTCGATAATCGCACGGATTCTACCATTTACGGGTAGTCGCCCGGATTCTACCATTTTTCGGTTCTCACATTGATTGGACCCATTTCCGGTAGTCACCCGAACAGTTTTTCGATACTCGCACGGATTCTACCTTTTCCCGGTACTCGCACGGATTCGACCATTTTTCGGTAGTCACACTGATTGGACCATTTTTCGGTACTCACCCGAACAGTTTTTCGATACTCGCACGGATTCTACCATTTACGGGTAGTCGCCCGGATTCTACCATCTTTCGGTACTCACATTGATTGGACCCATTTCCGGTAGTCAACCGAACAGTTTTTCGATAGTCGCACGGATTCTACCTTTTCCAGGTACTCGCACGGATTCGAACATTTTTCAGTACTCACACTGATTGGACCATTTTTCGGTACACACCCGAACAGTTTTTCGATACTCGCACGGATTCTACCTTTTCCCGGTACTCGCACGGATTCGACCATTTTTCGGTAGTCACACTGATTGGACCATTTTTCGGTACTCACCCGAACAGTTTTTCGATAATCGCACGGATTCTACCATTTACGGGTAGTCGCCCGGATTCTACCATTTTTCGGTACTCACATTGATTGGACCATTTTTCGCTACACACCCGAACAGTTTTTCGATAATCGCACGGATTCTACCATTTACGGGTAGTCGCCCGGATTCTACCATTTTTCGGTTCTCACATTGATTGGACCCATTTCCGGTAGTCACCCGAACAGTTTTTCGATACTCGCACGGATTCTACCTTTTCCCGGTACTCGCACGGATTCGACCATTTTTCGGTAGTCACACTGATTGGACCATTTTTCGGTACTCACCCGAACAGTTTTTCGATAATCGCACGGATTCTACCATTTACGGGTAGTCGCCCGGATTCTACCAATTTTCGGTACTCACATTGATTGGACCCATTTCCGGTAGGCACCCGAACAGTTTTTCGATACTCGCACGGATTCTACCTTTTCCCGGTACTCGCACGGATTCGACCATTTTTCGGTAGTCACACTAATTGGACCATTTTTCGCTACACACCCGAACAGTTTTTCGATAATCGCACGGATTCTACCATTTACGGGTAGTCGGCCGGATTCTACCATTTTTCGGTTCTCACATTGATTGGACCCATTTCCGGTAGTCACCCGAACAGTTTTTCGATTCTCGCACGGATTCTACCTTTTCCCGGTACTCGCACGGATTCGACAATTTTTCGGTAGTCACACTGATTGGACCATTTTTCGGTACTCACCCGAACAGTTTTTCGATAATCGCACGGATTCTACCATTTACGGGTAGTCGCCCGGATTCTACCATTTTTCGGTACTCACATTGATTGGACCCATTTCCTGTAGGCACCCGAACAGTTTTTCGATACTCGCACGGATTCTACCTTTTCCCGGTACTCGCACGGATTCGACCATTTTTCGGTAGTCACACTAATTGGACCATTTTTCGCTACACACCCGAACAGTTTTTCGATAATCGCACGGATTCTACCATTTACGGGTAGTCGGCCGGATTCTACCATTTTTCGGTACTCACATTGATTGGACCCATTTCCGGTAGTCACCCGAACAGTTTTTCGATAGTCGCACGGATTCTACCTTTTCCCGGTACTCGCACGGATTCGACCATTTTTCGGTAGTCACACTGATTGGACCATTTTTCGGTACACACCCGAACAGTTTTTCGATACTCGCACGGATTCTACCATTTACGGGTAGTCGCCCGGATTCTACCATCTTTCGGTACTCACATTGATTGGACCCATTTCTGGTAGGCACCCGAACAGTTTTTCGATACTCGCACGGATTCTACCTTTTCCCGGTACTCGCACGGATTCGACCATTTTTCGGTAGTCACACTGATTGGACCATTTTTCGGTACTCACCCGAACAGTTTTTCGATACTCGCACGGATTCTACCATTTACGGGTAGTCGCCCGGATTCTACCATCTTTCGGTACTCACATTGATTGGACCCATTTCCGGTAGTCAACCGAACAGTTTTTCGATAGTCGCACGGATTCTACCTTTTCCAGGTACTCGCACGGATTCGAACATTTTTCGGTACTCACACTGATTGGACCATTTTTCGGTACACACCCGAACAGTTTTTCGATACTCGCACGGATTCTACCTTTTCCCGGTACTCGCACGGATTCGACCATTTTTCGGTAGTCACACTGATTGGACCATTTTTCAGTACTCACCCGAACAGTTTTTCGATAATCGCACGGATTCTACCATTTACGGGTAGTCGCCCGGATTCTACCATTTTTCGGTTCTCACATTGATTGGACCCATTTCCGGTAGTCACCCGAACAGTTTTTCGATACTCGCACGGATTCTACCTTTTCCCGGTACTCGCACGGATTCGACCATTTTTCGGTAGTCACACTGATTGGACCATTTTTCGGTACTCACCCGAACAGTTTTTCGATACTCGCACGGATTCTACCATTTACGGGTAGTCGCCCGGATTCTACCATCTTTCGGTACTCACATTGATTGGACCCATTTCCGGTAGTCAACCGAACAGTTTTTCGATAGTCGCACGGATTCTACCTTTTCCAGGTACTCGCACGGATTCGAACATTTTTCAGTACTCACACTGATTGGACCATTTTTCGGTACACACCCGAACAGTTTTTCGATACTCGCACGGATTCTACCTTTTCCCGGTACTCGCACGGATTCGACCATTTTTCGGTAGTCACACTGATTGGACCATTTTTCGGTACTCACCCGAACAGTTTTTCGATAATCGCACGGATTCTACCATTTACGGGTAGTCGCCCGGATTCTACCATTTTTCGGTACTCACATTGATTGGACCATTTTTCGCTACACACCCGAACAGTTTTTCGATAATCGCACGGATTCTACCATTTACGGGTAGTCGCCCGGATTCTACCATTTTTCGGTTCTCACATTGATTGGACCCATTTCCGGTAGTCACCCGAACAGTTTTTCGATACTCGCACGGATTCTACCTTTTCCCGGTACTCGCACGGATTCGACCATTTTTCGGTAGTCACACTGATTGGACCATTTTTCGGTACTCACCCGAACAGTTTTTCGATAATCGCACGGATTCTACCATTTACGGGTAGTCGCCCGGATTCTACCATTTTTCGGTACTCACATTGATTGGACCCATTTCCGGTAGGCACCCGAACAGTTTTTCGATACTCGCACGGATTCTACCTTTTCCCGGTACTCGCACGGATTCGACCATTTTTCGGTAGTCACACTAATTGGACCATTTTTCGCTACACACCCGAACAGTTTTTCGATAATCGCACGGATTCTACCATTTACGGGTAGTCGGCCGGATTCTACCATTTTTCGGTTCTCACATTGATTGGACCCATTTCCGGTAGTCACCCGAACAGTTTTTCGATTCTCGCACGGATTCTACCTTTTCCCGGTACTCGCACGGATTCGACAATTTTTCGGTAGTCACACTGATTGGACCATTTTTCGGTACTCAACCGAACAGTTTTTCGATAATCGCACGGATTCTACCATTTACGGGTAGTCGCCCGGATTCTACCAATTTTCGGTACTCACATTGATTGGACCCATTTCCGGTAGGCACCCGAACAGTTTTTGGATACTCGCACGGATTCTACCTTTTCCCGGTACTCGCACGGATTCGACCATTTTTCGGTAGTCACACTAATTGGACCATTTTTCGCTACACACCCGAACAGTTTTTCGATAATCGCACGGATTCTACCATTTACGGGTAGTCGGCCGGATTCTACCATTTTTCGGTTCTCACATTGATTGGACCCATTTCCGGTAGTCACCCGAACAGTTTTTCGATTCTCGCACGGATTCTACCTTTTCCCGGTACTCGCACGGATTCGACAATTTTTCGGTAGTCACACTGATTGGACCATTTTTCGGTACTCACCCGAACAGTTTTTCGATAATCGCACGGATTCTACCATTTACGGGTAGTCGCCCGGATTCTACCATTTTTCGGTACTCACATTGATTGGACCCATTTCCTGTAGGCACCCGAACAGTTTTTCGATACTCGCACGGATTCTACCTTTTCCCGGTACTCGCACGGATTCGACCATTTTTCGGTAGTCACACTAATTGGACCATTTTTCGCTACACACCCGAACAGTTTTTCGATAATCGCACGGATTCTACCATTTACGGGTAGTCGGCCGGATTCTACCATTTTTCGGTACTCACATTGATTGGACCCATTTCCGGTAGTCACCCGAACAGTTTTTCGATAGTCGCACGGATTCTACCTTTTCCCGGTACTCGCACGGATTCGACCATTTTTCGGTAGTCACACTGATTGGACCATTTTTCGGTACACACCCGAACAGTTTTTCGATACTCGCACGGATTCTACCATTTACGGGTAGTCGCCCGGATTCTACCATCTTTCGGTACTCACATTGATTGGACCCATTTCTGGTAGGCACCCGAACAGTTTTTCGATACTCGCACGGATTCTACCTTTTCCCGGTACTCGCACGGATTCGACCATTTTTCGGTAGTCACACTGATTGGACCATTTTTCGGTACTCACCCGAACAGTTTTTCGATACTCGCACGGATTCTACCATTTACGGGTAGTCGCCCGGATTCTACCATCTTTCGGTACTCACATTGATTGGACCCATTTCCGGTAGTCAACCGAACAGTTTTTCGATAGTCGCACGGATTCTACCTTTTCCAGGTACTCGCACGGATTCGAACATTTTTCGGTACTCACACTGATTGGACCATTTTTCGGTACACACCCGAACAGTTTTTCGATACTCGCACGGATTCTACCTTTTCCCGGTACTCGCACGGATTCGACCATTTTTCGGTAGTCACACTGATTGGACCATTTTTCAGTACTCACCCGAACAGTTTTTCGATAATCGCACGGATTCTACCATTTACGGGTAGTCGCCCGGATTCTACCATTTTTCGGTTCTCACATTGATTGGACCCATTTCCGGTAGTCACCCGAACAGTTTTTCGATACTCGCACGGATTCTACCTTTTCCCGGTACTCGCACGGATTCGACCATTTTTCGGTAGTCACACTGATTGGACCATTTTTCGGTACTCACCCGAACAGTTTTTCGATACTCGCACGGATTCTACCATTTACGGGTAGTCGCCCGGATTCTACCATCTTTCGGTACTCACATTGATTGGACCCATTTCCGGTAGTCAACCGAACAGTTTTTCGATAGTCGCACGGATTCTACCTTTTCCAGGTACTCGCACGGATTCGAACATTTTTCAGTACTCACACTGATTGGACCATTTTTCGGTACACACCCGAACAGTTTTTCGATACTCGCACGGATTCTACCTTTTCCCGGTACTCGCACGGATTCGACCATTTTTCGGTAGTCACACTGATTGGACCATTTTTCGGTACTCACCCGAACAGTTTTTCGATAATCGCACGGATTCTACCATTTACGGGTAGTCGCCCGGATTCTACCATTTTTCGGTACTCACATTGATTGGACCATTTTTCGCTACACACCCGAACAGTTTTTCGATAATCGCACGGATTCTACCATTTACGGGTAGTCGCCCGGATTCTACCATTTTTCGGTTCTCACATTGATTGGACCCATTTCCGGTAGTCACCCGAACAGTTTTTCGATACTCGCACGGATTCTACCTTTTCCCGGTACTCGCACGGATTCGACCATTTTTCGGTAGTCACACTGATTGGACCATTTTTCGGTACTCACCCGAACAGTTTTTCGATAATCGCACGGATTCTACCATTTACGGGTAGTCGCCCGGATTCTACCATTTTTCGGTACTCACATTGATTGGACCCATTTCCGGTAGGCACCCGAACAGTTTTTCGATACTCGCACGGATTCTACCTTTTCCCGGTACTCGCACGGATTCGACCATTTTTCGGTAGTCACACTAATTGGACCATTTTTCGCTACACACCCGAACAGTTTTTCGATAATCGCACGGATTCTACCATTTACGGGTAGTCGGCCGGATTCTACCATTTTTCGGTTCTCACATTGATTGGACCCATTTCCGGTAGTCACCCGAACAGTTTTTCGATTCTCGCACGGATTCTACCTTTTCCCGGTACTCGCACGGATTCGACAATTTTTCGGTAGTCACACTGATTGGACCATTTTTCGGTACTCAACCGAACAGTTTTTCGATAATCGCACGGATTCTACCATTTACGGGTAGTCGCCCGGATTCTACCATTTTTCGGTACTCACATTGATTGGACCCATTTCCTGTAGGCACCCGAACAGTTTTTCGATACTCGCACGGATTCTACCTTTTCCCGGTACTCGCACGGATTCGACCATTTTTCGGTAGTCACACTAATTGGACCATTTTTCGCTACACACCCGAACAGTTTTTCGATAATCGCACGGATTCTACCATTTACGGGTAGTCGGCCGGATTCTACCATTTTTCGGTACTCACATTGATTGGACCCATTTCCGGTAGTCACCCGAACAGTTTTTCGATAGTCGCACGGATTCTACCTTTTCCCGGTACTCGCACGGATTCGACCATTTTTCGGTAGTCACACTGATTGGACCATTTTTCGGTACACACCCGAACAGTTTTTCGATACTCGCACGGATTCTACCATTTACGGGTAGTCGCCCGGATTCTACCATCTTTCGGTACTCACATTGATTGGACCCATTTCTGGTAGGCACCCGAACAGTTTTTCGATACTCGCACGGATTCTACCTTTTCCCGGTACTCGCACGGATTCGACCATTTTTCGGTAGTCACACTGATTGGACCATTTTTCGGTACTCACCCGAACAGTTTTTCGATACTCGCACGGATTCTACCATTTACGGGTAGTCGCCCGGATTCTACCATCTTTCGGTACTCACATTGATTGGACCCATTTCCGGTAGTCAACCGAACAGTTTTTCGATAGTCGCACGGATTCTACCTTTTCCAGGTACTCGCACGGATTCGAACATTTTTCGGTACTCACACTGATTGGACCATTTTTCGGTACACACCCGAACAGTTTTTCGATACTCGCACGGATTCTACCTTTTCCCGGTACTCGCACGGATTCGACCATTTTTCGGTAGTCACACTGATTGGACCATTTTTCAGTACTCACCCGAACAGTTTTTCGATAATCGCACGGATTCTACCATTTACGGGTAGTCGCCCGGATTCTACCATTTTTCGGTTCTCACATTGATTGGACCCATTTCCGGTAGTCACCCGAACAGTTTTTCGATACTCGCACGGATTCTACCTTTTCCCGGTACTCGCACGGATTCGACCATTTTTCGGTAGTCACACTGATTGGACCATTTTTCGGTACTCACCCGAACAGTTTTTCGATACTCGCACGGATTCTACCATTTACGGGTAGTCGCCCGGATTCTACCATCTTTCGGTACTCACATTGATTGGACCCATTTCCGGTAGTCAACCGAACAGTTTTTCGATAGTCGCACGGATTCTACCTTTTCCAGGTACTCGCACGGATTCGAACATTTTTCAGTACTCACACTGATTGGACCATTTTTCGGTACACACCCGAACAGTTTTTCGATACTCGCACGGATTCTACCTTTTCCCGGTACTCGCACGGATTCGACCATTTTTCGGTAGTCACACTGATTGGACCATTTTTCGGTACTCACCCGAACAGTTTTTCGATAATCGCACGGATTCTACCATTTACGGGTAGTCGCCCGGATTCTACCATTTTTCGGTACTCACATTGATTGGACCATTTTTCGCTACACACCCGAACAGTTTTTCGATAATCGCACGGATTCTACCATTTACGGGTAGTCGCCCGGATTCTACCATTTTTCGGTTCTCACATTGATTGGACCCATTTCCGGTAGTCACCCGAACAGTTTTTCGATACTCGCACGGATTCTACCTTTTCCCGGTACTCGCACGGATTCGACCATTTTTCGGTAGTCACACTGATTGGACCATTTTTCGGTACTCACCCGAACAGTTTTTCGATAATCGCACGGATTCTACCATTTACGGGTAGTCGCCCGGATTCTACCATTTTTCGGTACTCACATTGATTGGACCCATTTCCGGTAGGCACCCGAACAGTTTTTCGATACTCGCACGGATTCTACCTTTTCCCGGTACTCGCACGGATTCGACCATTTTTCGGTAGTCACACTAATTGGACCATTTTTCGCTACACACCCGAACAGTTTTTCGATAATCGCACGGATTCTACCATTTACGGGTAGTCGGCCGGATTCTACCATTTTTCGGTTCTCACATTGATTGGACCCATTTCCGGTAGTCACCCGAACAGTTTTTCGATTCTCGCACAGATTCTACCTTTTCCCGGTACTCGCACGGATTCGACAATTTTTCGGTAGTCACACTGATTGGACCATTTTTCGGTACTCACCCGAACAGTTTTTCGATAATCGCACGGATTCTACCATTTACGGGTAGTCGCCCGGATTCTACCATTTTTCGGTACTCACATTGATTGGACCCATTTCCTGTAGGCACCCGAACAGTTTTTCGATACTCGCACGGATTCTACCTTTTCCCGGTACTCGCACGGATTCGACCATTTTTCGGTAGTCACACTAATTGGACCATTTTTCGCTACACACCCGAACAGTTTTTCGATAATCGCACGGATTCTACCATTTACGGGTAGTCGGCCGGATTCTACCATTTTTCGGTACTCACATTGATTGGACCCATTTCCGGTAGTCACCCGAACAGTTTTTCGATAGTCGCACGGATTCTACCTTTTCCCGGTACTCGCACGGATTCGACCATTTTTCGGTAGTCACACTGATTGGACCATTTTTCGGTACACACCCGAACAGTTTTTCGATAATCGCAAGGATTCTACCATTTACGGGTAGTCGCCCGGATTCTACCATTTTTCGGTTCTCACATTGATTGGACCCATTTCCGGTAGTCACCCGAACAGTTTTTCGATACTCGCACGGATTCTACCATTTACGGGTAGTCGCCCGGATTCTACCATTTTTCGGTTCTCACATTGATTGGACCCATTTCCGGTAGTCACCCGAACAGTTTTTCGATACTCGCACGGATTCTACCTTTTCCCGGTACTCGCACGGATTCGACAATTTTTCGGTAGTCACACTGATTGGACCATTTTTCGGTACTCACCCGAACAGTTTTTTGATAATCGCACGGATTCTACCATTTACGGGTAGTCGCCCGGATTCTACCATTTTTCGGTACTCACATTGATTGGACCCATTTCCGGTAGTCACCCGAACAGTTTTTCGATACTCGCACGGATTCTACCTTTTCCCGGTACTCGCACGGATTCGACCATTTTTCGGTAGTCACACTAATTGGACCATTTTTCGCTACACACCCGAACAGTTTTTCGATAATCGCACGGATTCTACCATTTACGGGTAGTCGCCCGGATTCTACCATTTTTCGGTACTCACACTGATTGGACCATTTTTCGGTACACACCCGAACAGTTTTTCGATACTCGCACGGATTCTACCTTTTCCCGGTACTCGCACGAATTCGACCAGTTTTCGGTACTCACACTGATTGGACCATTTTTCGGTACACACCCGAACAGTTTTTCGATAATCGCAAGGATTCTACCATTTACGGGTAGTCGCCCGGATTCTACCATTTTTCGGTTCTCACATTGATTGGACCCATTTCCGGTAGTCACCCGAACAGTTTTTCGATACTCGCACGGATTCTACCATTTACGGGTAGTCGCCCGGATTCTACCATTTTTCGGTTCTCACATTGATTGGACCCATTTCCGGTAGTCACCCGAACAGTTTTTCGATACTCGCACGGATTCTACCTTTTCCCGGTACTCGCACGGATTCGAACATTTTTCGGTACTCACACTGATTGGACCATTTTTCGGTACACACCCGAACAGTTTTTCGATACTCGCACGGATTCTACCTTTTCCCGGTACTCGCACGGATTCGACCATTTTTCGGTAGTCACACTGATTGGACCATTTTTCGGTACTCACCCGAACAGTTTTTCGATAATCGCAAGGATTCTACCATTTACGGGTAGTCGCCCGGATTCTACCATTTTTCGGTACTCACATTGATTGGACCATTTTTCGCTACACACCCGAACAGTTTTTCGATAATCGCACGGATTCTACCATTTACGGGTAGTCGCCCGGATTCTACCATTTTTCGGTTCTCACATTGATTGGACCCATTTCCGGTAGTCACCCGAACAGTTTTTCGATACTCGCACGGATTCTACCTTTTCCCGGTACTCGCACGGATTCGACCAGTTTTCGGTACTCACACTGATTGGACCATTTTTCGGTACACACCCGAACAGTTTTTCGATAATCGCAAGGATTCTACCATTTACGGGTAGTCGCCCGGATTCTACCATTTTTCGGTACTCACATTGATTGGACCCATTTCCGGTAGTCACCCGAACAGTTTTTCGATAGTCGCACGGATTCTACCTTTTCCCGGTACTCGCACGGATTCGACCATTTTTCGGTAGTCACACTGATTGGACCATTTTTCGGTACACACCCGAACAGTTTTTCGATAATCGCAAGGATTCTACCATTTACGGGTAGTCGCCCGGATTCTACCATTTTTCGGTTCTCACATTGATTGGACCCATTTCCGGTAGTCACCCGAACAGTTTTTCGATACTCGCACGGATTCTACCTTTTCCCGGTACTCGCACGGATTCGACCAGTTTTCGGTACTCACACTGATTGGACCATTTTTCGGTACACACCCGAACAGTTTTTCGATACTCGCACGGATTCTACCATTTACGGGTAGTCGCCCGGATTCTACCATTTTTCGGTACTCACATTGATTGGACCCATTTCCGGTAGGCACCCGAACAGTTTTTCGATACTCGCACGGATTCTACCTTTTCCCGGTACTCGCACGGATTCGAACATTTTTCGGTACTCACACTGATTGGACCATTTTTCGGTACACACCCGAACAGTTTTTCGATACTCGCACGGATTCTACCTTTTCCCGGTACTCGCACGGATTCGACCATTTTTCGGTAGTCACACTGATTGGACCATTTTTCGGTACTCACCCGAACAGTTTTTCGATAATCGCACGGATTCTACCATTTACGGGTAGTCGCCCGGATTCTACCATTTTTCGGTACTCACATTGATTGGACCATTTTTCGCTACACACCCGAACAGTTTTTCGATAATCGCACGGATTCTACCATTTACGGGTAGTCGCCCGGATTCTACCATTTTTCGGTACTCACATTGATTGGACCATTTTTCGCCACACACCCGAACAGTTTTTCGATAATCGCACGGATTCTACCATTTACGGGTAGTCGCCCGGATTCTACCATTTTTCGGTACTCACACTGATTGGACCATTTTTCGGTACACACCCGAACAGTTTTTCGATACTCGCACGGATTCTACCTTTTCCCGGTACTCGCACGAATTCGACCAGTTTTCGGTACTCACACTGATTGGACCATTTTTCGGTACACACCCGAACAGTTTTTCGATAATCGCAAGGATTCTACCATTTACGGGTAGTCGCCCGGATTCTACCATTTTTCGGTTCTCACATTGATTGGACCCATTTCCGGTAGTCACCCGAACAGTTTTTCGATACTCGCACGGATTCTACCATTTACGGGTAGTCGCCCGGATTCTACCATTTTTCGGTTCTCACATTGATTGGACCCATTTCCGGTAGTCACCCGAACAGTTTTTCGATACTCGCACGGATTCTACCTTTTCCCGGTACTCGCACGGATTCGAACATTTTTCGGTACTCACACTGATTGGACCATTTTTCGGTACACACCCGAACAGTTTTTCGATACTCGCACGGATTCTACCTTTTACCGGTACTCGCACGGATTCGACCATTTTTCGGTAGTCACACTGATTGGACCATTTTTCGGTACTCACCCGAACAGTTTTTCGATAATCGCAAGGATTCTACCATTTACGGGTAGTCGCCCGGATTCTACCATTTTTCGGTACTCACATTGATTGGACCATTTTTCGCTACACACCCGAACAGTTTTTCGATAATCGCACGGATTCTACCATTTACGGGTAGTCGCCCGGATTCTACCATTTTTCGGTTCTCACATTGATTGGACCCATTTCCGGTAGTCACCCGAACAGTTTTTCGATACTCGCACGGATTCTACCTTTTCCCGGTACTCGCACGGATTCGACCAGTTTTCGGTACTCACACTGATTGGACCATTTTTCGGTACACACCCGAACAGTTTTTCGATAATCGCAAGGATTCTACCATTTACGGGTAGTCGCCCGGATTCTACCATTTTTCGGTACTCACATTGATTGGACCCATTTCCGGTAGTCACCCGAACAGTTTTTCGATACTCGCACGGATTCTACCTTTTCCCGGTACTCGCACGGATTCGACCATTTTTCGGTAGTCACACTGATTGGACCATTTTTCGGTACTCACCCGAACAGTTTTTCGATAATCGCAAGGATTCTACCATTTACGGGTAGTCGCCCGGATTCTACCATTTTTCGGTTCTCACATTGATTGGACCCATTTCCGGTAGTCACCCGAACAGTTTTTCGATACTCGCACGGATTCTACCTTTTCCCGGTACTCGCACGGATTCGACCAGTTTTCGGTACTCACACTGATTGGACCATTTTTCGGTACAAACCCGAACAGTTTTTCGATAATCGCAAGGATTCTACCATTTACGGGTAGTCGCCCGGATTCTACCATTTTTCGGTTCTCACATTGATTGGACCCATTTCCGGTAGTCACCCGAACAGTTTTTCGATACTCGCACGGATTCTACCTTTTCCCGGTACTCGCACGGATTCGACCATTTTTCGGTAGTCACACTGATTGGACCATTTTTCGGTACTCACCCGAACAGTTTTTCGATACTCGCACGGATTCTACCATTTACGGGTAGTCGCCCGGATTCTACCATTTTTCGGTACTCACATTGATTGGACCCATTTCCGGTAGGCACCCGAACAGTTTTTCGATACTCGCACGGATTCTACCTTTTCCCGGTACTCGCACGGATTCGAACATTTTTCGGTACTCACACTGATTGGACCATTTTTCGGTACACACCCGAACAGTTTTTCGATACTCGCACGGATTCTACCTTTTCCCGGTACTCGCACGGATTCGACCATTTTTCGGTAGTCACACTGATTGGACCATTTTTCGGTACTCACCCGAACAGTTTTTCGATAATCGCAAGGATTCTACCATTTACGGGTAGTCGCCCGGATTCTACCATTTTTCGGTACTCACATTGATTGGACCATTTTTCGCTACACACCCGAACAGTTTTTCGATAATCGCACGGATTCTACCATTTACGGGTAGTCGCCCGGATTCTACCATTTTTCGGTTCTCACATTGATTGGACCCATTTCCGGTAGTCACCCGAACAGTTTTGAGATACTCACACGGATTCTACCTTTTCCCGGTACTCGCACGGATTCGACCAGTTTTCGGTACTCACACTGATTGGACCATTTTTCGGTACACACCCGAACAGTTTTTCGATAATCGCAAGGATTCTACCATTTACGGGTAGTCGCCCGGATTCTACCATTTTTCGGTACTCACATTGATTGGACCCATTTCCGGTAGTCACCCGAACAGTTTTTCGATAGTCGCACGGATTCTACCTTTTCCCGGTACTCGCACGGATTCGACCATTTTTCGGTAGTCACACTGATTGGACCATTTTTCGGTACACACCCGAACAGTTTTTCGATAATCGCAAGGATTCTACCATTTACGGGTAGTCGCCCGGATTCTACCATTTTTCGGTTCTCACATTGATTGGACCCATTTCCGGTAGTCACCCGAACAGTTTTTCGATACTCGCACGGATTCTACCTTTTCCCGGTACTCGCACGGATTCGACCAGTTTTCGGTACTCACACTGATTGGACCATTTTTCGGTACACACCCGAACAGTTTTTCGATACTCGCACGGATTCTACCATTTACGGGTAGTCGCCCGGATTCTACCATTTTTCGGTACTCACATTGATTGGACCCATTTCCGGTAGGCACCCGAACAGTTTTTCGATACTCGCACGGATTCTACCTTTTCCCGGTACTCGCACGGATTCGAACATTTTTCGGTACTCACACTGATTGGACCATTTTTCGGTACACACCCGAATAGTTTTTCGATACTCGCACGGATTCTACCTTTTCCCGGTACTCGCACGGATTCGACCATTTTTCGGTAGTCACACTGATTGGACCATTTTTCGGTACTCACCCGAACAGTTTTTCGAGAATCGCACGGATTCTACCATTTACGGGTAGTCGCCCGGATTCTACCATTTTTCGGTACTCACATTGATTGGACCATTTTTCGCTACACACCCGAACAGTTTTTCGATAATCGCACGGATTCTACCATTTACGGGTAGTCGCCCGGATTCTACCATTTTTCGGTTCTCACATTGATTGGACCCATTTCCGGTAGTCACCCGAACAGTTTTTCGATAGTCGCACGGATTCTACCTTTTCCCGGTACTCGCACGGATTCGACCATTTTTCGGTAGTCACACTGATTGGACCATTTTTCGGTACACACCCGAACAGTTTTTCGATAATCGCAAGGATTCTACCATTTACGGGTAGTCGCCCGGATTCTACCATTTTTCGGTTCTCACATTGATTGGACCCATTTCCGGTAGTCACCCGAACAGTTTTTCGATACTCGCACGGATTCTACCTTTTCCCGGTACTCGCACGGATTCGACCAGTTTTCGGTACTCACACTGATTGGACCATTTTTCGGTACACACCCGAACAGTTTTTCGATAATCGCAAGGATTCTACCATTTACGGGTAGTCGCCCGGATTCTACCATTTTTCGGTTCTCACATTGATTGGACCCATTTCCGGTAGTCACCCGAACAGTTTTTCGATACTCGCACGGATTCTACCTTTTCCCGGTACTCGCACGGATTCGACCATTTTTCGGTAGTCACACTGATTGGACCATTTTTCGGTACTCACCCGAACAGTTTTTCGATACTCGCACGGATTCTACCATTTACGGGTAGTCGCCCGGATTCTACCATTTTTCGGTACTCACAATGATTGGACCCATTTCCGGTAGGCACCCGAACAGTTTTTCGATACTCGCACGGATTCTACCTTTTCCCGGTACTCGCACGGATTCGACCATTTTTCGGTACTCACACTGAATGGACCATTTTTCGGTACACACCCGAACAGTTTTTCGATAGTCGCACGGATTCTACCTTTTCCCGGTACTCGCACGGATTCGACCATTTTTCGGTACTCACACTGATTGGACCATTTTTCGGTACTCACCCGAACAGTTTTTCGATAATCGCACGGATTCTACCATTTACGGGTAGTCGCCCGGATTCTACCATTTTTCGGTACTCACATTGATTGGACCATTTTTCGCTACACACCCGAACAGTTTTTCGATAATCGCACGGATTCTACCATTTACGGGTAGTCGCCCGGATTCTACCATTTTTCGGTTCTCACATTGATTGGACCCATTTCCGGTAGTCACCCGAACAGTTTTTCGATACTCGCACGGATTCTACCTTTTCCCGGTACTCGCACGGATTCGACCAGTTTTCGGTACTCACACTGATTGGACCATTTTTCGGTACACACCCGAACAGTTTTTCGATAATCGCAAGGATTCTACCATTTACGGGTAGTCGCCCGGATTCTACCATTTTTCGGTACTCACATTGATTGGACCCATTTCCGGTAGTCACCCGAACAGTTTTTCGATAGTCGCACGGATTCTACCTTTTCCCGGTACTCGCACGGATTCGACCATTTTTCGGTAGTCACACTGATTGGACCATTTTTCGGTACACACCCGAACAGTTTTTCGATAATCGCAAGGATTCTACCATTTACGGGTAGTCGCCCGGATTCTACCATTTTTCGGTTCTCACATTGATTGGACCCATTTCCGGTAGTCACCCGAACAGTTTTTCGATACTCGCACGGATTCTACCTTTTACCGGTACTCGCACGGATTCGACCATTTTTCGGTAGTCACACTGATTGGACCATTTTTCGGTACTCACCCGAACAGTTTTTCGATACTCGCACGGATTCTACCATTTACGGGTAGTCGCCCGGATTCTACCATTTTTCGGTACTCACATTGATTGGACCCATTTCCGGTAGGCACCCGAACAGTTTTTCGATACTCGCACGGATTCTACCTTTTCCCGGTACTCGCACGGATTCGAACATTTTTCGGTACTCACACTGATTGGACCATTTTTCGGTACACACCCGAACAGTTTTTCGATACTCGCACGGATTCTACCTTTTCCCGGTACTCGCACGGATTCGACCATTTTTCGGTAGTCACACTGATTGGACCATTTTTCGGTACTCACCCGAACAGTTTTTCGATAATCGCACGGATTCTACCATTTACGGGTAGTCGCCCGGATTCTACCATTTTTCGGTACTCACATTGATTGGACCATTTTTCGCTACACACCCGAACAGTTTTTCGATAATCGCACGGATTCTACCATTTACGGGTAGTCGCCCGGATTCTACCATTTTTCGGTACTCACATTGATTGGACCATTTTTCGCCACACACCCGAACAGTTTTTCGATAATCGCACGGATTCTACCATTTACGGGTAGTCGCCCGGATTCTACCATTTTTCGGTTCTCACATTGATTGGACCCATTTCCGGTAGTCACCCGAACAGTTTTTCGATACTCGCACGGATTCTACCTTTTCCCGGTACTCGCACGGATTCGACCATTTTTCGGTACTCACACTGATTGGACCATTTTTCGGTACACACCCGAACAGTTTTTCGATACTCGCACGGATTCTACCATTTACGGGTAGTCGCCCGGATTCTACCATTTTTCGGTTCTCACATTGATTGGACCCATTTCCGGTAGTCACCCGAACAGTTTTTCGATACTCGCACGGATTCTACCATTTACGGGTAGTCGCCCGGATTCTACCATCTTTCGGTACTCACATTGATTGGACCCATTTCCGGTAGTCAACCGAACAGTTTTTCGATAGTCGCACGGCTTCTACCTTTTCCAGGTACTCGCACGGATTCGAACATTTTTCAGTACTCACACTGATTGGACCATTTTTCGGTACACACCCGAACAGTTTTTCGATAATCGCACGGATTCTACCATTTACGGGTAGTCGCCCGGATTCTACCATTTTTCGGTTCTCACATTGATTGGACCCATTTCCGGTAGTCACCCGAACAGTTTTTCGATAGTCGCACGGATTCTACCTTTTCCCGGTACTCGCACGGATTCGACCATTTTTCGGTAGTCACACTGATTGGACCATTTTTCGGTACACACCCGAACAGTTTTTCGATAATCGCAAGGATTCTACCATTTACGGGTAGTCGCCCGGATTCTACCATTTTTCGGTTCTCACATTGATTGGACCCATTTCCGGTAGTCACCCGAACAGTTTTTCGATACTCGCACGGATTCTACCTTTTCCCGGTACTCGCACGGATTCGACCAGTTTTCGGTACTCACACTGATTGGACCATTTTTCGGTACACACCCGAACAGTTTTTCGATAATCGCAAGGATTCTACCATTTACGGGTAGTCGCCCGGATTCTACCATTTTTCGGTTCTCACATTGATTGGACCCATTTCCGGTAGTCACCCGAACAGTTTTTCGATACTCGCACGGATTCTACCTTTTCCAGGTACTCGCACGGATTCGAACATTTTTCAGTACTCACACTGATTGGACCATTTTTCGGTACACACCCGAACAGTTTTTCGATAATCGCACGGATTCTACCATTTACGGGTAGTCGCCCGGATTCTACCATTTTTCGGTACTCACATTGATTGGACCATTTTTCGCTACACACCCGAACAGTTTTTCGATAATCGCACGGATTCTACCATTTACGGGTAGTCGCCCGGATTCTACCATTTTTCGGTACTCACATTGATTGGACCATTTTTCGCTACACACCCGAACAGTTTTTCGATAATCGCACGGATTCTACCATTTACGGGTAGTCGCCCGGATTCTACCATTTTTCGGTTCTCACATTGATTGGACCCATTTCCGGTAGTCACCCGAACAGTTTTTCGATACTCGCACGGATTCTACCTTTTCCCGGTACTCGCACGGATTCGACCATTTTTCGGTAGTCACACTGATTGGACCATTTTTCGGTACTCACCCGAACAGTTTTTCGATACTCGCACGGATTCTACCATTTACGGGTAGTCGCCCGGATTCTACCATTTTTCGGTACTCACATTGATTGGACCCATTTCCGGTAGGCACCCGAACAGTTTTTCGATACTCGCACGGATTCTACCTTTTCCCGGTACTCGCACGGATTCGACCATTTTTCGGTACTCACACTGAATGGACCATTTTTCGGTACACACCCGAACAGTTTTTCGATAGTCGCACGGATTCTACCTTTTCCCGGTACTCGCACGGATTCGACCAGTTTTCGGTACTCACACTGATTGGACCATTTTTCGGTACACACCCGAACAGTTTTTCGATAATCGCAAGGATTCTACCATTTACGGGTAGTCGCCCGGATTCTACCATTTTTCGGTACTCACATTGATTGGACCCATTTCCGGTAGTCACCCGAACAGTTTTTCGATAGTCGCACGGATTCTACCTTTTCCCGGTACTCGCACGGATTCGACCATTTTTCGGTAGTCACACTGATTGGACCATTTTTCGGTACACACCCGAACAGTTTTTCGATAATCGCAAGGATTCTACCATTTACGGGTAGTCGCCCGGATTCTACCATTTTTCGGTTCTCACATTGATTGGACCCATTTCCGGTAGTCACCCGAACAGTTTTTCGATACTCGCACGGATTCTACCTTTTCCCGGTACTCGCACGGATTCGACCATTTTTCGGTAGTCACACTGATTGGACCATTTTTCGGTACTCACCCGAACAGTTTTTCGATACTCGCACGGATTCTACCATTTACGGGTAGTCGCCCGGATTCTACCATTTTTCGGTACTCACATTGATTGGACCCATTTCCGGTAGGCACCCGAACAGTTTTTCGATACTCGCACGGATTCTACCTTTTCCCGGTACTCGCACGGATTCGAACATTTTTCGGTACTCACACTGATTGGACCATTTTTCGGTACACACCCGAACAGTTTTTCGATACTCGCACGGATTCTACCTTTTCCCGGTACTCGCACGGATTCGACCATTTTTCGGTAGTCACACTGATTGGACCATTTTTCGGTACTCACCCGAACAGTTTTTCGATAATCGCACGGATTCTACCATTTACGGGTAGTCGCCCGGATTCTACCATTTTTCGGTACTCACATTGATTGGACCATTTTTCGCTACACACCCGAACAGTTTTTCGATAATCGCACGGATTCTACCATTTACGGGTAGTCGCCCGGATTCTACCATTTTTCGGTTCTCACATTGATTGGACCCATTTCCGGTAGTCACCCGAACAATTTTTCGATACTCGCACGGATTCTACCTTTTCCCGGTACTCGCACGGATTCGACCATTTTTCGGTAGTCACACTGATTGGACCATTTTTCGGTACTCACCCGAACAGTTTTTCGATACTCGCACGGATTCTACCATTTACGGGTAGTCGCCCGGATTCTACTATCTTTCGGTACTCACATTGATTGGACCCATTTCCGGTAGTCAACCGAACAGTTTTTCGATAGTCGCACGGATTCTACCTTTTCCAGGTACTCGCACGGATTAGAACATTTTTCGGTACTCACACTGATTGGACCATTTTTCGGTACACACCCGAACAGTTTTTCGATACTCGCACGGATTCTACCTTTTCCCGGTACTCGCACGGATTCGACCAGTTTTCGGTACTCACACTGATTGGACCATTTTTCGGTACACACCCGAACAGTTTTTCGATAATCGCACGGATTCTACCATTTACGGGTAGTCGCCCGGATTCTACCATTTTTCGGTACTCACATTGATTGGACCATTTTTCGCTACACACCCGAACAGTTTTTCGATAATCGCACGGATTCTACCATTTACGGGTAGTCGCCCGGATTCTACCATTTTTCGGTTCTCACATTGATTGGACCCATTTCCGGTAGTCACCCGAACAGTTTTTCGATACTCGCACGGATTCTACCTTTTCCCGGTACTCGCACGGATTCGACCATTTTTCGGTACTCACACTGATTGGACCATTTTTCGGTACACACCCGAACAGTTTTTCGATACTCGCACGGATTCTACCATTTACGGGTAGTCGCCCGGATTCTACCATTTTTCGGTTCTCACATTGATTGGACCCATTTCCGGTAGTCACCCGAACAGTTTTTCGATACTCGCACGGATTCTACCATTTACGGGTAGTCGCCCGGATTCTACCATCTTTCGGTACTCACATTGATTGGACCCATTTCCGGTAGTCAACCGAACAGTTTTTCGATAGTCGCACGGATTCTACCTTTTCCAGGTACTCGCACGGATTCGAACATTTTTCAGTACTCACACTGATTGGACCATTTTTCGGTACACACCCGAACAGTTTTTCGATAATCGCACGGATTCTACCATTTACGGGTAGTCGCCCGGATTCTACCATTTTTCGGTACTCACATTGATTGGACCATTTTTCGCTACACACCCGAACAGTTTTTCGATAATCGCACGGATTCTACCATTTACGGGTAGTCGCCCGGATTCTACCATTTTTCGGTTCTCACATTGATTGGACCCATTTCCGGTAGTCACCCGAACAGTTTTTCGATACTCGCACGGATTCTACCTTTTCCCGGTACTCGCACGGATTCGACCATTTTTCGGTACTCACACTGATTGGACCATTTTTCGGTACACACCCGAACAGTTTTTCGATAATCGCACGGATTCTATCATTTACGGGTAGTCGCCCGGATTCTACCATCTTTCGGTACTCACATTGATTGGACCCATTTCCGGTAGTCAACCGAACAGTTTTTCGATTCTTGCACGGATTCTACCTTTTCCCGGTACTCGCACGGATTCGACCATTTTTCGGTACTCACATTGATTGGACCATTTTTCGGTACTCACCCGAACAGTTTTTCGATAATCGCACGGATTCTACCATTTACGGGTAGTCGCCCGGATTCTACCATTTTTCGGTTCTCACATTGATTGGACCCATTTCCGGTAGTGACCCGAACAGTTTTTCGATACTCGCACGGATTCTACCATTTACGGGTAGTCGCCCGGATTCTACCATCTTTCGGTACTCACATTGATTGGACCCATTTCCGGTAGTCAACCGAACAGTTTTTCGATAGTCGCACGGATTCTACCTTTTCCAGGTACTCGCACGGATTCGAACATTTTTCAGTACTCACACTGATTGGACCATTTTTCGGTACACACCCGAACAGTTTTTCGATAATCGCACGGATTCTACCATTTACGGGTAGTCGCCCGGATTCTACCATTTTTCGGTACTCACATTGATTGGACCATTTTTCGCTACACACCCGAACAGTTTTTCGATAATCGCACGGATTCTACCATTTACGGGTAGTCGCCCGGATTCTACCATTTTTCGGTTCTCACATTGATTGGACCCATTTCCGGTAGTCACCCGAACAGTTTTTCGATACTCGCACGGATTCTACCTTTTCCCGGTACTCGCACGGATTCGACCATTTTTCGGTACTCACACTGATTGGACCATTTTTCGGTACACACCCGAACAGTTTTTCGATACTCGCACGGATTCTACCATTTACGGGTAGTCGCCCGGATTCTACCATTTTTCGGTTCTCACATTGATTGGACCCATTTCCGGTAGTCACCCGAACAGTTTTTCAATACTCGCACGGATTCTACCATTTACGGGTAGTCGCCCGGATTCTACCATCTTTCGGTACTCACATTGATTGGACCCATTTCCGGTAGTCAACCGAACAGTTTTTCGATAGTCGCACGGATTCTACCTTTTCCAGGTACTCGCACGGATTCGAACATTTTTCAGTACTCACACTGATTGGACCATTTTTCGGTACACACCCGAACAGTTTTTCGATAATCGCACGGATTCTACCATTTACGGGTAGTCGCCCGGATTCTACCATTTTTCGGTACTCACATTGATTGGACCATTTTTCGCTACACACCCGAACAGTTTTTCGATAATCGCACGGATTCTACCATTTACGGGTAGTCGCCCGGATTCTACCATTTTTCGGTTCTCACATTGATTGGACCCATTTCCGGTAGTCACCCGAACAGTTTTTCGATACTCGCACGGATTCTACCTTTTCCCGGTACTCGCACGGATTCGACCATTTTTCGGTACTCACACTGATTGGACCATTTTTCGGTACACACCCGAACAGTTTTTCGATAATCGCACGGATTCTATCATTTACGGGTAGTCGCCCGGATTCTACCATCTTTCGGTACTCACATTGATTGGACCCATTTCCGGTAGTCAACCGAACAGTTTTTCGATTCTCGCACGGATTCTACCTTTTCCCGGTACTCGCACGGATTCGACCATTTTTCGGTACTCACATTGATTGGACCATTTTTCGGTACTCACCCGAACAGTTTTTCGATAATCGCACGGATTCTACCATTTACGGGTAGTCGCCCGGATTCTACCATTTTTCGGTTCTCACATTGATTGGACCCATTTCCGGTAGTCACCCGAACAGTTTTTCGATACTCGCACGGATTCTACCTTTTCCCGGTACTCGCACGGATTCGACCATTTTTCGGTACTCACACTGATTGGACCATTTTTCGCTACACACCCGAACAGTTTTTCGATAATCGCACGGATTCTACCATTTACGGGTAGTCGCCCGGATTCTACCATTTTTCGCTTCTCACATTGATTGGACCCATTTCCGGTAGTCACCCGAACAGTTTTTCGATACTCGCACGGATTCTACCTTTTCCCGGTACTCGCACGGATTCGACCATTTTTCGGTACTCACACTGATTGGACCATTTTTCGGTACACACCCGAACAGTTTTTCGATACTCGCACGGATTCTACCATTTACGGGTAGTCGCCCGGATTCTACCATTTTTCGGTTCTCACATTGATTGGACCCATTTCCGGTAGTCACCCGAACAGTTTTTCAATACTCGCACGGATTCTACCATTTACGGGTAGTCGCCCGGATTCTACCATCTTTCGGTACTCACATTGATTGGACCCATTTCCGGTAGTCAACCGAACAGTTTTTCGATAGTCGCACGGATTCTACCTTTTCCAGGTACTCGCACGGATTCGAACATTTTTCAGTACTCACACTGATTGGACCATTTTTCGGTACACACCCGAACAGTTTTTCGATAATCGCACGGATTCTACCATTTACGGGTAGTCGCCCGGATTCTACCATTTTTCGGTACTCACATTGATTGGACCATTTTTCGCTACACACCCGAACAGTTTTTCGATAATCGCACGGATTCTACCATTTACGGGTAGTCGCCCGGATTCTACCATTTTTCGGTACTCACATTGATTGGACCATTTTTCGCTACACACCCGAACAGTTTTTCGATAATCGCACGGATTCTACCATTTACGGGTAGTCGCCCGGATTCTACCATTTTTCGGTTCTCACATTGATTGGACCCATTTCCGGTAGTCACCCGAACAGTTTTTCGATACTCGCACGGATTCTACCTTTTCCCGGTACTCGCACGGATTCGACCATTTTTCGGTACTCACACTGATTGGACCATTTTTCGGTACACACCCGAACAGTTTTTCGATAATCGCACGGATTCTATCATTTACGGGTAGTCGCCCGGATTCTACCATCTTTCGGTACTCACATTGATTGGACCCATTTCCGGTAGTCAACCGAACAGTTTTTCGATTCTCGCACGGATTCTACCTTTTCCCGGTACTCGCACGGATTCGACCATTTTTCGGTACTCACATTGATTGGACCATTTTTCGGTACTCACCCGAACAGTTTTTCGATAATCGCACGGATTCTACCATTTACGGGTAGTCGCCCGGATTCTACCATTTTTCGGTTCTCACATTGATTGGACCCATTTCCGGTAGTCACCCGAACAGTTTTTCGATACTCGCACGGATTCTACCATTTACGGGTAGTCGCCCGGATTCTACCATCTTTCGGTACTCACATTGATTGGACCCATTTCCGGTAGTCAACCGAACAGTTTTTCGATAGTCGCACGGATTCTACCTTTTCCAGGTACTCGCACGGATTCGAACATTTTTCAGTACTCACACTGATTGGACCATTTTTCGGTACACACCCGAACAGTTTTTCGATAATCGCACGGATTCTACCATTTACGGGTAGTCGCCCGGATTCTACCATTTTTCGGTACTCACATTGATTGGACCATTTTTCGCTACACACCCGAACAGTTTTTCGATAATCGCACGGATTCTACCATTTACGGGTAGTCACCCGGATTCTACCATTTTTCGGTTCTCACATTGATTGGACCCATTTCCGGTAGTCACCCGAACAGTTTTTCGATACTCGCACGGATTCTACCTTTTCCCGGTACTCGCACGGATTCGACCAGTTTTCGGTACTCACACTGATTGGACCATTTTTCGGTACACACCCGAACAGTTTTTCGATAATCGCAAGGATTCTACCATTTACGGGTAGTCGCCCGGATTCTACCATTTTTCGGTTCTCACATTGATTGGACCCATTTCCGGTAGTCACCCGAACAATTTTTCGATACTCGCACGGATTCTACCTTTTCCAGGTACTCGCACGGATTCGAACATTTTTCAGTACTCACACTGATTGGACCATTTTTCGGTACACACCCGAACAGTTTTTCGATAATCGCACGGATTCTACCATTTACGGGTAGTCGCCCGGATTCTACCATTTTTCGGTACTCACATTGATTGGACCATTTTTCGCTACACACCCGAACAGTTTTTCGATAATCGCACGGATTCTACCATTTACGGGTAGTCGCCCGGATTCTACCATTTTTCGGTTCTCACATTGATTGGACCCATTTCCGGTAGTCACCCGAACAGTTTTTCGATACTCGCACGGATTCTACCTTTTCCCGGTACTCGCACGGATTCGACCATTTTTCGGTACTCACACTGATTGGACCATTTTTCGGTACACACCCGAACAGTTTTTCGATACTCGCACGGATTCTACCATTTACGGGTAGTCGCCCGGATTCTACCATTTTTCGGTTCTCACATTGATTGGACCCATTTCCGGTAGTCACCCGAACAGTTTTTCAATACTCGCACGGATTCTACCATTTACGGGTAGTCGCCCGGATTCTACCATCTTTCGGTACTCACATTGATTGGACCCATTTCCGGTAGTCAACCGAACAGTTTTTCGATAGTCGCACGGATTCTACCTTTTCCAGGTACTCGCACGGATTCGAACATTTTTCAGTACTCACACTGATTGGACCATTTTTCGGTACACACCCGAACAGTTTTTCGATAATCGCACGGATTCTACCATTTACGGGTAGTCGCCCGGATTCTACCATTTTTCGGTACTCACATTGATTGGACCATTTTTCGCTACACACCCGAACAGTTTTTCGATAATCGCACGGATTCTACCATTTACGGGTAGTCGCCCGGATTCTACCATTTTTCGGTACTCACATTGATTGGACCATTTTTCGCTACACACCCGAACAGTTTTTCGATAATCGCACGGATTCTACCATTTACGGGTAGTCGCCCGGATTCTACCATTTTTCGGTTCTCACATTGATTGGACCCATTTCCGGTAGTCACCCGAACAGTTTTTCGATACTCGCACGGATTCTACCTTTTCCCGGTACTCGCACGGATTCGACCATTTTTCGGTACTCACACTGATTGGACCATTTTTCGGTACACACCCGAACAGTTTTTCGATAATCGCACGGATTCTATCATTTACGGGTAGTCGCCCGGATTCTACCATCTTTCGGTACTCACATTGATTGGACCCATTTCCGGTAGTCAACCGAACAGTTTTTCGATTCTCGCACGGATTCTACCTTTTCCCGGTACTCGCACGGATTCGAACATTTTTCGGTACTCACACTGATTGGACCATTTTTCGGTACACACCCGAATAGTTTTTCGATACTCGCACGGATTCTACCTTTTCCCGGTACTCGCACGGATTCGACCATTTTTCGGTAGTCACACTGATTGGACCATTTTTCGGTACTCACCCGAACAGTTTTTCGATAATCGCACGGATTCTACCATTTACGGGTAGTCGCCCGGATTCTACCATCTTTCGGTACTCACATTGATTGGACCCATTTCCGGTAGTCAACCGAACAGTTTTTCGATAGTCGCACGGATTCTACCTTTTCCAGGTACTCGCACGGATTCGAACATTTTTCAGTACTCACACTGATTGGACCATTTTTCGGTACACACCCGAACAGTTTTTCGATAATCGCACGGATTCTACCATTTACGGGTAGTCGCCCGGATTCTACCATTTTTCGGTACTCACATTGATTGGACCATTTTTCGCTACACACCCGAACAGTTTTTCGATAATCGCACGGATTCTACCATTTACGGGTAGTCGCCCGGATTCTACCATTTTTCGGTTCTCACATTGATTGGACCCATTTCCGGTAGTCACCCGAACAGTTTTTCGATACTCGCACGGATTCTACCTTTTCCCGGTACTCGCACGGATTCGACCATTTTTCGGTACTCACACTGATTGGACCATTTTTCGGTACACACCCGAACAGTTTTTCGATACTCGCACGGATTCTACCATTTACGGGTAGTCGCCCGGATTCTACCATTTTTCGGTTCTCACATTGATTGGACCCATTTCCGGTAGTCACCCGAACAGTTTTTCAATACTCGCACGGATTCTACCATTTACGGGTAGTCGCCCGGATTCTACCATCTTTCGGTACTCACATTGATTGGACCCATTTCCGGTAGTCAACCGAACAGTTTTTCGATAGTCGCACGGATTCTACCTTTTCCAGGTACTCGCACGGATTCGAACATTTTTCAGTACTCACACTGATTGGACCATTTTTCGGTACACACCCGAACAGTTTTTCGATAATCGCACGGATTCTACCATTTACGGGTAGTCGCCCGGATTCTACCATTTTTCGGTACTCACATTGATTGGACCATTTTTCGCTACACACCCGAACAGTTTTTCGATAATCGCACGGATTCTACCATTTACGGGTAGTCGCCCGGATTCTACCATTTTTCGGTACTCACATTGATTGGACCATTTTTCGCTACACACCCGAACAGTTTTTCGATAATCGCACGGATTC
This sequence comes from Vitis vinifera, assembly GCF_030704535.1. NCBI lineage: Eukaryota > Viridiplantae > Streptophyta > Magnoliopsida > Vitales > Vitaceae > Vitis > Vitis vinifera. The sequence continues at coordinate 12,157,117 of NC_081810.1, forward strand.
TACCATTTACGGGTAGTCGCCCGGATTCTACCATTTTTCGGTTCTCACATTGATTGGACCCATTTCCGGTAGTCACCCGAACAGTTTTTCGATACTCGCACGGATTCTACCTTTTCCCGGTACTCGCACGGATTCGACCATTTTTCGGTACTCACACTGATTGGACCATTTTTCGGTACACACCCGAACAGTTTTTCGATAATCGCACGGATTCTATCATTTACGGGTAGTCGCCCGGATTCTACCATCTTTCGGTACTCACATTGATTGGACCCATTTCCGGTAGTCAACCGAACAGTTTTTCGATTCTCGCACGGATTCTACCTTTTCCCGGTACTCGCACGGATTCGACCATTTTTCGGTACTCACATTGATTGGACCATTTTTCGGTACTCACCCGAACAGTTTTTCGATAATCGCACGGATTCTACCATTTACGGGTAGTCGCCCGGATTCTACCATTTTTCGGTTCTCACATTGATTGGACCCATTTCCGGTAGTCACCCGAACAGTTTTTCGATACTCGCACGGATTCTACCATTTACGGGTAGTCGCCCGGATTCTACCATCTTTCGGTACTCACATTGATTGGACCCATTTCCGGTAGTCAACCGAACAGTTTTTCGATAGTCGCACGGATTCTACCTTTTCCAGGTACTCGCACGGATTCGAACATTTTTCAGTACTCACACTGATTGGACCATTTTTCGGTACACACCCGAACAGTTTTTCGATAATCGCACGGATTCTACCATTTACGGGTAGTCGCCCGGATTCTACCATTTTTCGGTACTCACATTGATTGGACCATTTTTCGCTACACACCCGAACAGTTTTTCGATAATCGCACGGATTCTACCATTTACGGGTAGTCGCCCGGATTCTACCATTTTTCGGTTCTCACATTGATTGGACCCATTTCCGGTAGTCACCCGAACAGTTTTTCGATACTCGCACGGATTCTACCTTTTCCCGGTACTCGCACGGATTCGACCAGTTTTCGGTACTCACACTGATTGGACCATTTTTCGGTACACACCCGAACAGTTTTTCGATAATCGCAAGGATTCTACCATTTACGGGTAGTCGCCCGGATTCTACCATTTTTCGGTTCTCACATTGATTGGACCCATTTCCGGTAGTCACCCGAACAATTTTTCGATACTCGCACGGATTCTACCTTTTCCAGGTACTCGCACGGATTCGAACATTTTTCAGTACTCACACTGATTGGACCATTTTTCGGTACACACCCGAACAGTTTTTCGATAATCGCACGGATTCTACCATTTACGGGTAGTCGCCCGGATTCTACCATTTTTCGGTACTCACATTGATTGGACCATTTTTCGCTACACACCCGAACAGTTTTTCGATAATCGCACGGATTCTACCATTTACGGGTAGTCGCCCGGATTCTACCATTTTTCGGTTCTCACATTGATTGGACCCATTTCCGGTAGTCACCCGAACAGTTTTTCGATACTCGCACGGATTCTACCTTTTCCCGGTACTCGCACGGATTCGACCATTTTTCGGTACTCACACTGATTGGACCATTTTTCGGTACACACCCGAACAGTTTTTCGATACTCGCACGGATTCTACCATTTACGGGTAGTCGCCCGGATTCTACCATTTTTCGGTTCTCACATTGATTGGACCCATTTCCGGTAGTCACCCGAACAGTTTTTCAATACTCGCACGGATTCTACCATTTACGGGTAGTCGCCCGGATTCTACCATCTTTCGGTACTCACATTGATTGGACCCATTTCCGGTAGTCAACCGAACAGTTTTTCGATAGTCGCACGGATTCTACCTTTTCCAGGTACTCGCACGGATTCGAACATTTTTCAGTACTCACACTGATTGGACCATTTTTCGGTACACACCCGAACAGTTTTTCGATAATCGCACGGATTCTACCATTTACGGGTAGTCGCCCGGATTCTACCATTTTTCGGTACTCACATTGATTGGACCATTTTTCGCTACACACCCGAACAGTTTTTCGATAATCGCACGGATTCTACCATTTACGGGTAGTCGCCCGGATTCTACCATTTTTCGGTACTCACATTGATTGGACCATTTTTCGCTACACACCCGAACAGTTTTTCGATAATCGCACGGATTCTACCATTTACGGGTAGTCGCCCGGATTCTACCATTTTTCGGTTCTCACATTGATTGGACCCATTTCCGGTAGTCACCCGAACAGTTTTTCGATACTCGCACGGATTCTACCTTTTCCCGGTACTCGCACGGATTCGACCATTTTTCGGTACTCACACTGATTGGACCATTTTTCGGTACACACCCGAACAGTTTTTCGATAATCGCACGGATTCTATCATTTACGGGTAGTCGCCCGGATTCTACCATCTTTCGGTACTCACATTGATTGGACCCATTTCCGGTAGTCAACCGAACAGTTTTTCGATTCTCGCACGGATTCTACCTTTTCCCGGTACTCGCACGGATTCGACCATTTTTCGGTACTCACATTGATTGGACCATTTTTCGGTACTCACCCGAACAGTTTTTCAATAATCGCACGGATTCTACCATTTACGGGTAGTCGCCCGGATTCTACCATTTTTCGGTTCTCACATTGATTGGACCCATTTCCGGTAGTCACCCGAACAGTTTTTCGATACTCGCACGGATTCTACCATTTACGGGTAGTCGCCCGGATTCTACCATCTTTCGGTACTCACATTGATTGGACCCATTTCCGGTAGTCAACCGAACAGTTTTTCGATAGTCGCACGGATTCTACCTTTTCCAGGTACTCGCACGGATTCGAACATTTTTCAGTACTCACACTGATTGGACCATTTTTCGGTACACACCCGAACAGTTTTTCGATAATCGCACGGATTCTACCATTTACGGGTAGTCGCCCGGATTCTACCATTTTTCGGTACTCACATTGATTGGACCATTTTTCGCTACACACCCGAACAGTTTTTCGATAATCGCACGGATTCTACCATTTACGGGTAGTCGCCCGGATTCTACCATTTTTCGGTTCTCACATTGATTGGACCCATTTCCGGTAGTCACCCGAACAGTTTTTCGATACTCGCACGGATTCTACCTTTTCCCTGTACTCGCACGGATTCGACCATTTTTCGGTACTCTCACTGATTGGACCATTTTTCGGTACTCACCCGAACAGTTTTTCGATACTCGCACGGATTCTACCATTTACGGGTAGTCGCCCGGATTCTACCATTTTTCGGTACTCACATTGATTGGACCCATTTCCGGTAGGCACCCGAACAGTTTTTCGATACTCGCACGGATTCTACCTTTTCCCGGTACTCGCACGGATTCGAACATTTTTCGGTACTCACACTGATTGGACCATTTTTCGGTACACACCCGAATAGTTTTTCGATACTCGCACGGATTCTACCTTTTCCCGGTACTCGCACGGATTCGACCATTTTTCGGTACTCACATTGATTGGACCATTTTTCGGTACTCACCCGAACAGTTTTTCGATAATCGCACGGATTCTACCATTTACGGGTAGTCGCCCGGATTCTACCATTTTTCGGTTCTCACATTGATTGGACCCATTTCCGGTAGTCACCCGAACAGTTTTTCGATACTCGCACGGATTCTACCATTTACGGGTAGTCGCCCGGATTCTACCATCTTTCGGTACTCACATTGATTGGACCCATTTCCGGTAGTCAACCGAACAGTTTTTCGATAGTCGCACGGATTCTACCTTTTCCAGGTACTCGCACGGATTCGAACATTTTTCAGTACTCACACTGATTGGACCATTTTTCGGTACACACCCGAACAGTTTTTCGATAATCGCACGGATTCTACCATTTACGGGTAGTCGCCCGGATTCTACCATTTTTCGGTACTCACATTGATTGGACCATTTTTCGCTACACACCCGAACAGTTTTTCGATAATCGCACGGATTCTACCATTTACGGGTAGTCGCCCGGATTCTACCATTTTTCGGTTCTCACATTGATTGGACCCATTTCCGGTAGTCACCCGAACAGTTTTTCGATACTCGCACGGATTCTACCTTTTCCCTGTACTCGCACGGATTCGACCATTTTTCGGTACTCACACTGATTGGACCATTTTTCGGTACTCACCCGAACAGTTTTTCGATACTCGCACGGATTCTACCATTTACGGGTAGTCGCCCGGATTCTACCATTTTTCGGTACTCACATTGATTGGACCCATTTCCGGTAGGCACCCGAACAGTTTTTCGATACTCGCACGGATTCTACCTTTTCCCGGTACTCGCACGGATTCGAACATTTTTCGGTACTCACACTGATTGGACCATTTTTCGGTACACACCCGAATAGTTTTTCGATACTCGCACGGATTCTACCTTTTCCCGGTACTCGCACGGATTCGACCATTTTTCGGTAGTCACACTGATTGGACCATTTTTCGGTACTCACCCGAACAGTTTTTCGATAATCGCACGGATTCTACCATTTACGGGTAGTCGCCCGGATTCTACCATTTTTCGGTACTCACATTGATTGGACCATTTTTCGCTACACACCCGAACAGTTTTTCGATAATCGCACGGATTCTACCATTTACGGGTAGTCGCCCGGATTCTACCATTTTTCGGTTCTCACATTGATTGGACCCATTTCCGGTAGTCACCCGAACAGTTTTTCGATAGTCGCACGGATTCTACCTTTTCCCGGTACTCGCACGGATTCGACCATTTTTCGGTAGTCACACTGATTGGACCATTTTTCGGTACACACCCGAACAGTTTTTCGATAATCGCAAGGATTCTACCATTTACGGGTAGTCGCCCGGATTCTACCATTTTTCGGTTCTCACATTGATTGGACCCATTTCCGGTAGTCACCCGAACAGTTTTTCGATACTCGCACGGATTCTACCTTTTCCCGGTACTCGCACGGATTCGACCAGTTTTCGGTACTCACACTGATTGGACCATTTTTCGGTACACACCCGAACAGTTTTTCGATAATCGCAAGGATTCTACCATTTACGGGTAGTCGCCCGGATTCTACCATTTTTCGGTTCTCACATTGATTGGACCCATTTCCGGTAGTCACCCGAACAGTTTTTCGATACTCGCACGGATTCTACCTTTTCCAGGTACTCGCACGGATTCGAACATTTTTCAGTACTCACACTGATTGGACCATTTTTCGGTACACACCCGAACAGTTTTTCGATAATCGCACGGATTCTACCATTTACGGGTAGTCGCCCGGATTCTACCATTTTTCGGTACTCACATTGATTGGACCATTTTTCGCTACACACCCGAACAGTTTTTCGATAATCGCACGGATTCTACCATTTACGGGTAGTCGCCCGGATTCTACCATTTTTCGGTTCTCACATTGATTGGACCCATTTCCGGTAGTCACCCGAACAGTTTTTCGATACTCGCACGGATTCTACCTTTTCCCGGTACTCGCACGGATTCGACCATTTTTCGGTACTCACACTGATTGGACCATTTTTCGGTACACACCCGAACAGTTTTTCGATACTCGCACGGATTCTACCATTTACGGGTAGTCGCCCGGATTCTACCATTTTTCGGTACTCACATTGATTGGACCATTTTTCGCTACACACCCGAACAGTTTTTCGATAATCGCACGGATTCTACCATTTACGGGTAGTCGCCCGGATTCTACCATTTTTCGGTTCTCACATTGATTGGACCCATTTCCGGTAGTCACCCGAACAGTTTTTCGATACTCGCACGGATTCTACCTTTTCCCGGTACTCGCACGGATTCGACCATTTTTCGGTACTCACACTGATTGGACCATTTTTCGGTACACACCCGAACAGTTTTTCGATAATCGCACGGATTCTATCATTTACGGGTAGTCGCCCGGATTCTACCATCTTTCGGTACTCACATTGATTGGACCCATTTCCGGTAGTCAACCGAACAGTTTTTCGATTCTCGCACGGATTCTACCTTTTCCCGGTACTCGCACGGATTCGACCATTTTTCGGTACTCACATTGATTGGACCATTTTTCGGTACTCACCCGAACAGTTTTTCGATAATCGCACGGATTCTACCATTTACGGGTAGTCGCCCGGATTCTACCATTTTTCGGTTCTCACATTGATTGGACCCATTTCCGGTAGTCACCCGAACAGTTTTTCGATACTCGCACGGATTCTACCATTTACGGGTAGTCGCCCGGATTCTACCATCTTTCGGTACTCACATTGATTGGACCCATTTCCGGTAGTCAACCGAACAGTTTTTCGATAGTCGCACGGATTCTACCTTTTCCAGGTACTCGCACGGATTCGAACATTTTTCAGTACTCACACTGATTGGACCATTTTTCGGTACACACCCGAACAGTTTTTCGATAATCGCACGGATTCTACCATTTACGGGTAGTCGCCCGGATTCTACCATTTTTCGGTACTCACATTGATTGGACCATTTTTCGCTACACACCCGAACAGTTTTTCGATAATCGCACGGATTCTACCATTTACGGGTAGTCGCCCGGATTCTACCATTTTTCGGTTCTCACATTGATTGGACCCATTTCCGGTAGTCACCCGAACAGTTTTTCGATACTCGCACGGATTCTACCTTTTCCCGGTACTCGCACGGATTCGACCATTTTTCGGTACTCACACTGATTGGACCATTTTTCGGTACACACCCGAACAGTTTTTCGATAATCGCACGGATTCTATCATTTACGGGTAGTCGCCCGGATTCTACCATCTTTCGGTACTCACATTGATTGGACCCATTTCCGGTAGTCAACCGAACAGTTTTTCGATTCTCGCACGGATTCTACCTTTTCCCGGTACTCGCACGGATTCGACCATTTTTCGGTACTCACATTGATTGGACCATTTTTCGGTACTCACCCGAACAGTTTTTCGATAATCGCACGGATTCTACCATTTACGGGTAGTCGCCCGGATTCTACCATTTTTCGGTTCTCACATTGATTGGACCCATTTCCGGTAGTCACCCGAACAGTTTTTCGATACTCGCACGGATTCTACCATTTACGGGTAGTCGCCCGGATTCTACCATCTTTCGGTACTCACATTGATTGGACCCATTTCCGGTAGTCAACCGAACAGTTTTTCGATAGTCGCACGGATTCTACCTTTTCCAGGTACTCGCACGGATTCGAACATTTTTCAGTACTCACACTGATTGGACCATTTTTCGGTACACACCCGAACAGTTTTTCGATAATCGCACGGATTCTACCATTTACGGGTAGTCGCCCGGATTCTACCATTTTTCGGTACTCACATTGATTGGACCATTTTTCGCTACACACCCGAACAGTTTTTCGATAATCGCACGGATTCTACCATTTACGGGTAGTCGCCCGGATTCTACCATTTTTCGGTTCTCACATTGATTGGACCCATTTCCGGTAGTCACCCGAACAGTTTTTCGATACTCGCACGGATTCTACCTTTTCCCGGTACTCGCACGGATTCGACCATTTTTCGGTACTCACACTGATTGGACCATTTTTCGGTACTCACCCGAACAGTTTTTCGATACTCGCACGGATTCTACCATTTACGGGTAGTCGCCCGGATTCTACCATTTTTCGGTACTCACATTGATTGGACCCATTTCCGGTAGGCACCCGAACAGTTTTTCGATACTCGCACGGATTCTACCTTTTCCCGGTACTCGCACGGATTCGAACATTTTTCGGTACTCACACTGATTGGACCATTTTTCGGTACACACCCGAATAGTTTTTCGATACTCGCACGGATTCTACCTTTTCCCGGTACTCGCACGGATTCGACCATTTTTCGGTAGTCACACTGATTGGACCATTTTTCGGTACTCACCCGAACAGTTTTTCGATAATCGCACGGATTCTACCATTTACGGGTAGTCGCCCGGATTCTACCATTTTTCGGTACTCACATTGATTGGACCATTTTTCGCTACACACCCGAACAGTTTTTCGATAATCGCACGGATTCTACCATTTACGGGTAGTCGCCCGGATTCTACCATTTTTCGGTTCTCACATTGATTGGACCCATTTCCGGTAGTCACCCGAACAGTTTTTCGATAGTCGCACGGATTCTACCTTTTCCCGGTACTCGCACGGATTCGACCATTTTTCGGTAGTCACACTGATTGGACCATTTTTCGGTACACACCCGAACAGTTTTTCGATAATCGCAAGGATTCTACCATTTACGGGTAGTCGCCCGGATTGTACCATTTTTCGGTTCTCACATTGATTGGACCCATTTCCGGTAGTCACCCGAACAGTTTTTCGATACTCGCACGGATTCTACCTTTTCCCGGTACTCGCACGGATTCGACCAGTTTTCGGTACTCACACTGATTGGACCATTTTTCGGTACACACCCGAACAGTTTTTCGATAATCGCAAGGATTCTACCATTTACGGGTAGTCGCCCGGATTCTACCATTTTTCGGTTCTCACATTGATTGGACCCATTTCCGGTAGTCACCCGAACAGTTTTTCGATACTCGCACGGATTCTACCTTTTCCCGGTACTCGCACGGATTCGACCATTTTTCGGTAGTCACACTGATTGGACCATTTTTCGGTACTCACCCGAACAGTTTTTCGATACTCGCACGGATTCTACCATTTACGGGTAGTCGCCCGGATTCTACCATTTTTCGGTACTCACATTGATTGGACCCATTTCCGGTAGGCACCCGAACAGTTTTTCGATACTCGCACGGATTCTACCTTTTCCCGGTACTCGCACGGATTCGACCATTTTTCGGTACTCACACTGAATGGACCATTTTTCGGTACACACCCGAACAGTTTTTCGATAGTCGCACGGATTCTACCTTTTCCCGGTACTCGCACGGATTCGACCATTTTTCGGTAGTCACACTGATTGGACCATTTTTCGGTACTCACCCGAACAGTTTTTCGATAATCGCACGGATTCTACCATTTACGGGTAGTCGCCCGGATTCTACCATTTTTCGGTACTCACATTGATTGGACCATTTTTCGCTACACACCCGAACAGTTTTTCGATAATCGCACGGATTCTACCATTTACGGGTAGTCGCCCGGATTCTACCATTTTTCGGTTCTCACATTGATTGGACCCATTTCCGGTAGTCACCCGAACAGTTTTTCGATAGTCGCACGGATTCTACCTTTTCCCGGTACTCGCACGGATTCGACCATTTTTCGGTAGTCACACTGATTGGACCATTTTTCGGTACACACCCGAACAGTTTTTCGATAATCGCAAGGATTCTACCATTTACGGGTAGTCGCCCGGATTGTACCATTTTTCGGTTCTCACATTGATTGGACCCATTTCCGGTAGTCACCCGAACAGTTTTTCGATACTCGCACGGATTCTACCTTTTCCCGGTACTCGCACGGATTCGACCAGTTTTCGGTACTCACACTGATTGGACCATTTTTCGGTACACACCCGAACAGTTTTTCGATAATCGCAAGGATTCTACCATTTACGGGTAGTCGCCCGGATTCTACCATTTTTCGGTTCTCACATTGATTGGACCCATTTCCGGTAGTCACCCGAACAGTTTTTCGATACTCGCACGGATTCTACCTTTTCCCGGTACTCGCACGGATTCGACCATTTTTCGGTAGTCACACTGATTGGACCATTTTTCGGTACTCACCCGAACAGTTTTTCGATACTCGCACGGATTCTACCATTTACGGGTAGTCGCCCGGATTCTACCATTTTTCGGTACTCACATTGATTGGACCCATTTCCGGTAGGCACCCGAACAGTTTTTCGATACTCGCACGGATTCTACCTTTTCCCGGTACTCGCACGGATTCGACCATTTTTCGGTACTCACACTGAATGGACCATTTTTCGGTACACACCCGAACAGTTTTTCGATAGTCGCACGGATTCTACCTTTTCCCGGTACTCGCACGGATTCGACCATTTTTCGGTACTCACACTGATTGGACCATTTTTCGGTACTCACCCGAACAGTTTTTCGATAATCGCACGGATTCTACCATTTACGGGTAGTCGCCCGGATTCTACCATTTTTCGGTACTCACATTGATTGGACCATTTTTCGCTACACACCCGAACAGTTTTTCGATAATCGCACGGATTCTACCATTTACGGGTAGTCGCCCGGATTCTACCATTTTTCGGTTCTCACATTGATTGGACCCATTTCCGGTAGTCACCCGAACAGTTTTTCGATAGTCGCACGGATTCTACCTTTTCCCGGTACTCGCACGGATTCGACCATTTTTCGGTAGTCACACTGATTGGACCATTTTTCGGTACACACCCGAACAGTTTTTCGATAATCGCAAGGATTCTACCATTTACGGGTAGTCGCCCGGATTGTACCATTTTTCGGTTCTCACATTGATTGGACCCATTTCCGGTAGTCACCCGAACAGTTTTTCGATACTCGCACGGATTCTACCTTTTCCCGGTACTCGCACGGATTCGACCAGTTTTCGGTACTCACACTGATTGGACCATTTTTCGGTACACACCCGAACAGTTTTTCGATAATCGCAAGGATTCTACCATTTACGGGTAGTCGCCCGGATTCTACCATTTTTCGGTTCTCACATTGTTTGGACCCATTTCCGGTAGTCACCCGAACAGTTTTTCGATACTCGCACGGATTCTACCTTTTCCCGGTACTCGCACGGATTCGACCATTTTTCGGTAGTCACACTGATTGGACCATTTTTCGGTACTCACCCGAACAGTTTTTCGATACTCGCACGGATTCTACCATTTACGGGTAGTCGCCCGGATTCTACCATTTTTCGGTACTCACATTGATTGGACCCATTTCCGGTAGGCACCCGAACAGTTTTTCGATACTCGCACGGATTCTACCTTTTCCCGGTACTCGCACGGATTCGACCATTTTTCGGTACTCACACTGAATGGACCATTTTTCGGTACACACCCGAACAGTTTTTCGATAGTCGCACGGATTCTACCTTTTCCCGGTACTCGCACGGATTCGACCATTTTTCGGTACTCACACTGATTGGACCATTTTTCGGTACTCACCCGAACAGTTTTTCGATAATCGCACGGATTCTACCATTTACGGGTAGTCGCCCGGATTCTACCATTTTTCGGTACTCACATTGATTGGACCATTTTTCGCTACACACCCGAACAGTTTTTCGATAATCGCACGGATTCTACCATTTACGGGTAGTCGCCCGGATTCTACCATTTTTCGGTTCTCACATTGATTGGACCCATTTCCGGTAGTCACCCGAACAGTTTTTCGATACTCGCACGGATTCTACCTTTTCCCGGTACTCGCACGGATTGGACCATTTTTCGGTAGTCACACTGATTGGACCATTTTTCGGTACTCACCCGAACAGTTTTTCGATAATCGCACGGATTCTACCATTTACGGGTAGTCGCCCGGATTCTACCATTTTTCGGTACTCACACTGATTGGACCATTTTTCGGTACACACCCGAACAGTTTTTCGATAATCGCACGGATTCTATCATTTACGGGTAGTCGCCCGGATTCTACCATCTTTCGGTACTCACATTGATTGGACCCATTTCCGGTAGTCAACCGAACAGTTTTTCGATTCTCGCACGGATTCTACCTTTTCCCGGTACTCGCACGGATTCGACCATTTTTCGGTACTCACATTGATTGGACCATTTTTCGGTACTCACCCGAACAGTTTTTCGATAATCGCACGGATTCTACCATTTACGGGTAGTCGCCCGGATTCTACCATTTTTCGGTTCTCACATTGATTGGACCCATTTCCGGTAGTCACCCGAACAGTTTTTCGATACTCGCACGGATTCTACCATTTACGGGTAGTCGCCCGGATTCTACCATCTTTCGGTACTCACATTGATTGGACCCATTTCCGGTAGTCAACCGAACAGTTTTTCGATAGTCGCACGGATTCTACCTTTTCCAGGTACTCGCACGGATTCGAACATTTTTCAGTACTCACACTGATTGGACCATTTTTCGGTACACACCCGAACAGTTTTTCGATAATCGCACGGATTCTACCATTTACGGGTAGTCGCCCGGATTCTACCATTTTTCGGTACTCACATTGATTGGACCATTTTTCGCTACACACCCGAACAGTTTTTCGATAATCGCACGGATTCTACCATTTACGGGTAGTCGCCCGGATTCTACCATTTTTCGGTTCTCACATTGATTGGACCCATTTCCGGTAGTCACCCGAACAGTTTTTCGATACTCGCACGGATTCTACCTTTTCCCGGTACTCGCACGGATTCGACCATTTTTCGGTACTCACACTGATTGGACCATTTTTCGGTACTCACCCGAACAGTTTTTCGATACTCGCACGGATTCTACCATTTACGGGTAGTCGCCCGGATTCTACCATTTTTCGGTACTCACATTGATTGGACCCATTTCCGGTAGGCACCCGAACAGTTTTTCGATACTCGCACGGATTCTACCTTTTCCCGGTACTCGCACGGATTCGAACATTTTTCGGTACTCACACTGATTGGACCATTTTTCGGTACACACCCGAATAGTTTTTCGATACTCGCACGGATTCTACCTTTTCCCGGTACTCGCACGGATTCGACCATTTTTCGGTAGTCACACTGATTGGACCATTTTTCGGTACTCACCCGAACAGTTTTTCGATAATCGCACGGATTCTACCATTTACGGGTAGTCGCCCGGATTCTACCATTTTTCGGTACTCACATTGATTGGACCATTTTTCGCTACACACCCGAACAGTTTTTCGATAATCGCACGGATTCTACCATTTACGGGTAGTCGCCCGGATTCTACCATTTTTCGGTTCTCACATTGATTGGACCCATTTCCGGTAGTCACCCGAACAGTTTTTCGATAGTCGCACGGATTCTACCTTTTCCCGGTACTCGCACGGATTCGACCATTTTTCGGTAGTCACACTGATTGGACCATTTTTCGGTACACACCCGAACAGTTTTTCGATAATCGCAAGGATTCTACCATTTACGGGTAGTCGCCCGGATTCTACCATTTTTCGGTTCTCACATTGATTGGACCCATTTCCGGTAGTCACCCGAACAGTTTTTCGATACTCGCACGGATTCTACCTTTTCCCGGTACTCGCACGGATTCGACCAGTTTTCGGTACTCACACTGATTGGACCATTTTTCGGTACACACCCGAACAGTTTTTCGATAATCGCAAGGATTCTACCATTTACGGGTAGTCGCCCGGATTCTACCATTTTTCGGTTCTCACATTGATTGGACCCATTTCCGGTAGTCACCCGAACAGTTTTTCGATACTCGCACGGATTCTACCTTTTCCCGGTACTCGCACGGATTCGACCAGTTTTCGGTACTCACACTGATTGGACCATTTTTCGGTACACACCCGAACAGTTTTTCGATAATCGCAAGGATTCTACCATTTACGGGTAGTCGCCCGGATTCTACCATTTTTCGGTTCTCACATTGATTGGACCCATTTCCGGTAGTCACCCGAACAGTTTTTCGATACTCGCACGGATTCTACCTTTTCCCGGTACTCGCACGGATTCGACCAGTTTTCGGTACTCACACTGATTGGACCATTTTTCGGTACACACCCGAACAGTTTTTCGATAATCGCAAGGATTCTACCATTTACGGGTAGTCGCCCGGATTCTACCATTTTTCGGTTCTCACATTGATTGGACCCATTTCCGGTAGTCACCCGAACAGTTTTTCGATACTCGCACGGATTCTACCTTTTCCCGGTACTCGCACGGATTCGACCATTTTTCGGTAGTCACACTGATTGGACCATTTTTCGGTACTCACCCGAACAGTTTTTCGATACTCGCACGGATTCTACCATTTACGGGTAGTCGCCCGGATTCTACCATTTTTCGGTACTCACATTGATTGGACCCATTTCCGGTAGGCACCCGAACAGTTTTTCGATAATCGCACGGATTCTACCATTTACGGGTAGTCGCCCGGATTCTACCATTTTTCGGTTCTCACATTGATTGGACCCATTTCCGGTAGTCACCCGAACAGTTTTTCGATACTCGCACGGATTCTACCATTTACGGGTAGTCGCCCGGATTCTACCATCTTTCGGTACTCACATTGATTGGACCCATTTCCGGTAGTCAACCGAACAGTTTTTCGATAGTCGCACGGATTCTACCTTTTCCAGGTACTCGCACGGATTCGAACATTTTTCAGTACTCACACTGATTGGACCATTTTTCGGTACACACCCGAACAGTTTTTCGATAATCGCACGGATTCTACCATTTACGGGTAGTCGCCCGGATTCTACCATTTTTCGGTACTCACATTGATTGGACCATTTTTCGCTACACACCCGAACAGTTTTTCGATAATCGCACGGATTCTACCATTTACGGGTAGTCGCCCGGATTCTACCATTTTTCGGTTCTCACATTGATTGGACCCATTTCCGGTAGTCACCCGAACAGTTTTTCGATACTCGCACGGATTCTACCTTTTCCCGGTACTCGCACGGATTCGACCATTTTTCGGTACTCACACTGATTGGACCATTTTTCGGTACTCACCCGAACAGTTTTTCGATACTCGCACGGATTCTACCATTTACGGGTAGTCGCCCGGATTCTACCATTTTTCGGTACTCACATTGATTGGACCCATTTCCGGTAGGCACCCGAACAGTTTTTCGATACTCGCACGGATTCTACCTTTTCCCGGTACTCGCACGGATTCGACCAGTTTTCGGTACTCACACTGATTGGACCATTTTTCGGTACACACCCGAACAGTTTTTCGATAATCGCAAGGATTCTACCATTTACGGGTAGTCGCCCGGATTCTACCATTTTTCGGTTCTCACATTGATTGGACCCATTTCCGGTAGTCACCCGAACAGTTTTTCGATACTCGCACGGATTCTACCTTTTCCCGGTACTCGCACGGATTCGACCAGTTTTCGGTACTCACACTGATTGGACCATTTTTCGGTACACACCCGAACAGTTTTTCGATAATCGCAAGGATTCTACCATTTACGGGTAGTCGCCCGGATTCTACCATTTTTCGGTTCTCACATTGATTGGACCCATTTCCGGTAGTCACCCGAACAGTTTTTCGATACTCGCACGGATTCTACCTTTTCCCGGTACTCGCACGGATTCGACCAGTTTTCGGTACTCACACTGATTGGACCATTTTTCGGTACACACCCGAACAGTTTTTCGATAATCGCAAGGATTCTACCATTTACGGGTAGTCGCCCGGATTCTACCATTTTTCGGTTCTCACATTGATTGGACCCATTTCCGGTAGTCACCCGAACAGTTTTTCGATACTCGCACGGATTCTACCTTTTCCCGGTACTCGCACGGATTCGACCATTTTTCGGTAGTCACACTGATTGGACCATTTTTCGGTACTCACCCGAACAGTTTTTCGATACTCGCACGGATTCTACCATTTACGGGTAGTCGCCCGGATTCTACCATTTTTCGGTACTCACATTGATTGGACCCATTTCCGGTAGGCACCCGAACAGTTTTTCGATAATCGCACGGATTCTACCATTTACGGGTAGTCGCCCGGATTCTACCATTTTTCGGTTCTCACATTGATTGGACCCATTTCCGGTAGTCACCCGAACAGTTTTTCGATACTCGCACGGATTCTACCATTTACGGGTAGTCGCCCGGATTCTACCATCTTTCGGTACTCACATTGATTGGACCCATTTCCGGTAGTCAACCGAACAGTTTTTCGATAGTCGCACGGATTCTACCTTTTCCAGGTACTCGCACGGATTCGAACATTTTTCAGTACTCACACTGATTGGACCATTTTTCGGTACACACCCGAACAGTTTTTCGATAATCGCACGGATTCTACCATTTACGGGTAGTCGCCCGGATTCTACCATTTTTCGGTACTCACATTGATTGGACCATTTTTCGCTACACACCCGAACAGTTTTTCGATAATCGCACGGATTCTACCATTTACGGGTAGTCGCCCGGATTCTACCATTTTTCGGTTCTCACATTGATTGGACCCATTTCCGGTAGTCACCCGAACAGTTTTTCGATACTCGCACGGATTCTACCTTTTCCCGGTACTCGCACGGATTCGACCATTTTTCGGTACTCACACTGATTGGACCATTTTTCGGTACTCACCCGAACAGTTTTTCGATACTCGCACGGATTCTACCATTTACGGGTAGTCGCCCGGATTCTACCATTTTTCGGTACTCACATTGATTGGACCCATTTCCGGTAGGCACCCGAACAGTTTTTCGATACTCGCACGGATTCTACCTTTTCCCGGTACTCGCACGGATTCGAACATTTTTCGGTACTCACACTGATTGGACCATTTTTCGGTACACACCCGAATAGTTTTTCGATACTCGCACGGATTCTACCTTTTCCCGGTACTCGCACGGATTCGACCATTTTTCGGTAGTCACACTGATTGGACCATTTTTCGGTACTCACCCGAACAGTTTTTCGATAATCGCACGGATTCTACCATTTACGGGTAGTCGCCCGGATTCTACCATTTTTCGGTACTCACATTGATTGGACCATTTTTCGCTACACACCCGAACAGTTTTTCGATAATCGCACGGATTCTACCATTTACGGGTAGTCGCCCGGATTCTACCATTTTTCGGTTCTCACATTGATTGGACCCATTTCCGGTAGTCACCCGAACAGTTTTTCGATAGTCGCACGGATTCTACCTTTTCCCGGTACTCGCACGGATTCGACCATTTTTCGGTAGTCACACTGATTGGACCATTTTTCGGTACACACCCGAACAGTTTTTCGATAATCGCAAGGATTCTACCATTTACGGGTAGTCGCCCGGATTCTACCATTTTTCGGTTCTCACATTGATTGGACCCATTTCCGGTAGTCACCCGAACAGTTTTTCGATACTCGCACGGATTCTACCTTTTCCCGGTACTCGCACGGATTCGACCAGTTTTCGGTACTCACACTGATTGGACCATTTTTCGGTACACACCCGAACAGTTTTTCGATAATCGCAAGGATTCTACCATTTACGGGTAGTCGCCCGGATTCTACCATTTTTCGGTTCTCACATTGATTGGACCCATTTCCGGTAGTCACCCGAACAGTTTTTCGATACTCGCACGGATTCTACCTTTTCCCGGTACTCGCACGGATTCGACCAGTTTTCGGTACTCACACTGATTGGACCATTTTTCGGTACACACCCGAACAGTTTTTCGATAATCGCAAGGATTCTACCATTTACGGGTAGTCGCCCGGATTCTACCATTTTTCGGTTCTCACATTGATTGGACCCATTTCCGGTAGTCACCCGAACAGTTTTTCGATACCTGCACGGATTCTACCTTTTCCCGGTACTCGCACGGATTCGACCAGTTTTCGGTACTCACACTGATTGGACCATTTTTCGGTACACACCCGAACAGTTTTTCGATAATCGCAAGGATTCTACCATTTACGGGTAGTCGCCCGGATTCTACCATTTTTCGGTTCTCACATTGATTGGACCCATTTCCGGTAGTCACCCGAACAGTTTTTCGATACTCGCACGGATTCTACCTTTTCCCGGTACTCGCACGGATTCGACCATTTTTCGGTAGTCACACTGATTGGACCATTTTTCGGTACTCACCCGAACAGTTTTTCGATACTCGCACGGATTCTACCATTTACGGGTAGTCGCCCGGATTCTACCATTTTTCGGTACTCACATTGATTGGACCCATTTCCGGTAGGCACCCGAACAGTTTTTCGATACTCGCACGGATTCTACCTTTTCCCGGTACTCGCACGGATTCGACCATTTTTCGGTACTCACACTGAATGGACCATTTTTCGGTACACACCCGAACAGTTTTTCGATAGTCGCACGGATTCTACCTTTTCCCGGTACTCGCACGGATTCGACCATTTTTCGGTACTCACACTGATTGGACCATTTTTCGGTACTCACCCGAACAGTTTTTCGATAATCGCACGGATTCTACCATTTACGGGTAGTCGCCCGGATTCTACCATTTTTCGGTACTCACATTGATTGGACCATTTTTCGCTACACACCCGAACAGTTTTTCGATAATCGCACGGATTCTACCATTTACGGGTAGTCGCCCGGATTCTACCATTTTTCGGTTCTCACATTGATTGGACCCATTTCCGGTAGTCACCCGAACAGTTTTTCGATACTCGCACGGATTCTACCTTTTCCCGGTACTCGCACGGATTCGACCATTTTTCGGTAGTCACACTGATTGTACCATTTTTCGGTACTCACCCGAACAGTTTTTCGATACTCGCACGGATTCTACCATTTACGGGTAGTCGCCCGGATTCTACCATTTTTCGGTACTCACATTGATTGGACCCATTTCCGGTAGGCACCCGAACAGTTTTTCGATACTCGCACGGATTCTACCTTTTCCCGGTACTCGCACGGATTCGAACATTTTTCGGTACTCACACTGATTGGACCATTTTTCGGTACACACCCGAACAGTTTTTCGATACTCGCACGGATTCTACCTTTTCCCGGTACTCGCACGGATTCGACCATTTTTCGGTAGTCACACTGATTGGACCATTTTTCGGTACTCACCCGAACAGTTTTTCGATAATCGCACGGATTCTACCATTTACGGGTAGTCGCCCGGATTCTACCATTTTTCGGTACTCACATTGATTGGACCATTTTTCGCTACACACCCGAACAGTTTTTCGATAATCGCACGGATTCTACCATTTACGGGTAGTCGCCCGGATTCTACCATTTTTCGGTTCTCACATTGATTGGACCCATTTCCGGTAGTCACCCGAACAGTTTTTCGATACTCGCACGGATTCTACCTTTTCCCGGTACTCGCACGGATTCGACCATTTTTCGGTAGTCACACTGATTGGACCATTTTTCGGTACTCACCCGAACAGTTTTTCGATACTCGCACGGATTCTACCATTTACGGGTAGTCGCCCGGATTCTACTATCTTTCGGTACTCACATTGATTGGACCCATTTCCGGTAGTCAACCGAACAGTTTTTCGATAGTCGCACGGATTCTACCTTTTCCAGGTACTCGCACGGATTAGAACATTTTTCGGTACTCACACTGATTGGACCATTTTTCGGTACACACCCGAACAGTTTTTCGATACTCGCACGGATTCTACCTTTTCCCGGTACTCGCACGGATTCGACCAGTTTTCGGTACTCACACTGATTGGACCATTTTTCGGTACACACCCGAACAGTTTTTCGATAATCGCACGGATTCTACCATTTACGGGTAGTCGCCCGGATTCTACCATTTTTCGGTACTCACATTGATTGGACCATTTTTCGCTACACACCCGAACAGTTTTTCGATAATCGCACGGATTCTACCATTTACGGGTAGTCGCCCGGATTCTACCATTTTTCGGTTCTCACATTGATTGGACCCATTTCCGGTAGTCACCCGAACAGTTTTTCGATACTCGCACGGATTCTACCTTTTCCCGGTACTCGCACGGATTCGACCATTTTTCGGTACTCACACTGATTGGACCATTTTTCGGTACACACCCGAACAGTTTTTCGATACTCGCACGGATTCTACCATTTACGGGTAGTCGCCCGGATTCTACCATTTTTCGGTTCTCACATTGATTGGACCCATTTCCGGTAGTCACCCGAACAGTTTTTCGATACTCGCACGGATTCTACCATTTACGGGTAGTCGCCCGGATTCTACCATCTTTCGGTACTCACATTGATTGGACCCATTTCCGGTAGTCAACCGAACAGTTTTTCGATAGTCGCACGGATTCTACCTTTTCCAGGTACTCGCACGGATTCGAACATTTTTCAGTACTCACACTGATTGGACCATTTTTCGGTACACACCCGAACAGTTTTTCGATAATCGCAAGGATTCTACCATTTACGGGTAGTCGCCCGGATTCTACCATTTTTCGGTACTCACATTGATTGGACCCATTTCCGGTAGTCACCCGAACAGTTTTTCGATAGTCGCACGGATTCTACCTTTTCCCGGTACTCGCACGGATTCGACCATTTTTCGGTAGTCACACTGATTGGACCATTTTTCGGTACACACCCGAACAGTTTTTCGATAATCGCAAGGATTCTACCATTTACGGGTAGTCGCCCGGATTCTACCATTTTTCGGTTCTCACATTGATTGGACCCATTTCCGGTAGTCACCCGAACAGTTTTTCGATACTCGCACGGATTCTACCTTTTCCCGGTACTCGCACGGATTCGACCATTTTTCGGTAGTCACACTGATTGTACCATTTTTCGGTACTCACCCGAACAGTTTTTCGATACTCGCACGGATTCTACCATTTACGGGTAGTCGCCCGGATTCTACCATTTTTCGGTACTCACATTGATTGGACCCATTTCCGGTAGGCACCCGAACAGTTTTTCGATACTCGCACGGATTCTACCTTTTCCCGGTACTCGCACGGATTCGAACATTTTTCGGTACTCACACTGATTGGACCATTTTTCGGTACACACCCGAACAGTTTTTCGATACTCGCACGGATTCTACCTTTTCCCGGTACTCGCACGGATTCGACCATTTTTCGGTAGTCACACTGATTGGACCATTTTTCGGTACTCACCCGAACAGTTTTTCGATAATCGCACGGATTCTACCATTTACGGGTAGTCGCCCGGATTCTACCATTTTTCGGTACTCACATTGATTGGACCATTTTTCGCTACACACCCGAACAGTTTTTCGATAATCGCACGGATTCTACCATTTACGGGTAGTCGCCCGGATTCTACCATTTTTCGGTTCTCACATTGATTGGACCCATTTCCGGTAGTCACCCGAACAGTTTTTCGATACTCGCACGGATTCTACCTTTTCCCGGTACTCGCACGGATTCGACCATTTTTCGGTAGTCACACTGATTGGACCATTTTTCGGTACTCACCCGAACAGTTTTTCGATACTCGCACGGATTCTACCATTTACGGGTAGTCGCCCGGATTCTACTATCTTTCGGTACTCACATTGATTGGACCCATTTCCGGTAGTCAACCGAACAGTTTTTCGATAGTCGCACGGATTCTACCTTTTCCAGGTACTCGCACGGATTAGAACATTTTTCGGTACTCACACTGATTGGACCATTTTTCGGTACACACCCGAACAGTTTTTCGATACTCGCACGGATTCTACCTTTTCCCGGTACTCGCACGGATTCGACCAGTTTTCGGTACTCACACTGATTGGACCATTTTTCGGTACACACCCGAACAGTTTTTCGATAATCGCACGGATTCTACCATTTACGGGTAGTCGCCCGGATTCTACCATTTTTCGGTACTCACATTGATTGGACCATTTTTCGCTACACACCCGAACAGTTTTTCGATAATCGCACGGATTCTACCATTTACGGGTAGTCGCCCGGATTCTACCATTTTTCGGTTCTCACATTGATTGGACCCATTTCCGGTAGTCACCCGAACAGTTTTTCGATACTCGCACGGATTCTACCTTTTCCCGGTACTCGCACGGATTCGACCATTTTTCGGTACTCACACTGATTGGACCATTTTTCGGTACACACCCGAACAGTTTTTCGATACTCGCACGGATTCTACCATTTACGGGTAGTCGCCCGGATTCTACCATTTTTCGGTTCTCACATTGATTGGACCCATTTCCGGTAGTCACCCGAACAGTTTTTCGATACTCGCACGGATTCTACCATTTACGGGTAGTCGCCCGGATTCTACCATCTTTCGGTACTCACATTGATTGGACCCATTTCCGGTAGTCAACCGAACAGTTTTTCGATAGTCGCACGGATTCTACCTTTTCCAGGTACTCGCACGGATTCGAACATTTTTCAGTACTCACACTGATTGGACCATTTTTCGGTACACACCCGAACAGTTTTTCGATAATCGCAAGGATTCTACCATTTACGGGTAGTCGCCCGGATTCTACCATTTTTCGGTACTCACATTGATTGGACCCATTTCCGGTAGTCACCCGAACAGTTTTTCGATAGTCGCACGGATTCTACCTTTTCCCGGTACTCGCACGGATTCGACCATTTTTCGGTAGTCACACTGATTGGACCATTTTTCGGTACACACCCGAACAGTTTTTCGATAATCGCAAGGATTCTACCATTTACGGGTAGTCGCCCGGATTCTACCATTTTTCGGTTCTCACATTGATTGGACCCATTTCCGGTAGTCACCCGAACAGTTTTTCGATACTCGCACGGATTCTACCTTTTCCCGGTACTCGCACGGATTCGACCATTTTTCGGTAGTCACACTGATTGTACCATTTTTCGGTACTCACCCGAACAGTTTTTCGATACTCGCACGGATTCTACCATTTACGGGTAGTCGCCCGGATTCTACCATTTTTCGGTACTCACATTGATTGGACCCATTTCCGGTAGGCACCCGAACAGTTTTTCGATACTCGCACGGATTCTACCTTTTCCCGGTACTCGCACGGATTCGAACATTTTTCGGTACTCACACTGATTGGACCATTTTTCGGTACACACCCGAACAGTTTTTCGATACTCGCACGGATTCTACCTTTTCCCGGTACTCGCACGGATTCGACCATTTTTCGGTAGTCACACTGATTGGACCATTTTTCGGTACTCACCCGAACAGTTTTTCGATAATCGCACGGATTCTACCATTTACGGGTAGTCGCCCGGATTCTACCATTTTTCGGTACTCACATTGATTGGACCATTTTTCGCTACACACCCGAACAGTTTTTCGATAATCGCACGGATTCTACCATTTACGGGTAGTCGCCCGGATTCTACCATTTTTCGGTTCTCACATTGATTGGACCCATTTCCGGTAGTCACCCGAACAGTTTTTCGATACTCGCACGGATTCTACCTTTTCCCGGTACTCGCACGGATTCGACCATTTTTCGGTAGTCACACTGATTGGACCATTTTTCGGTACTCACCCGAACAGTTTTTCGATACTCGCACGGATTCTACCATTTACGGGTAGTCGCCCGGATTCTACTATCTTTCGGTACTCACATTGATTGGACCCATTTCCGGTAGTCAACCGAACAGTTTTTCGATAGTCGCACGGATTCTACCTTTTCCAGGTACTCGCACGGATTAGAACATTTTTCGGTACTCACACTGATTGGACCATTTTTCGGTACACACCCGAACAGTTTTTCGATACTCGCACGGATTCTACCTTTTCCCGGTACTCGCACGGATTCGACCAGTTTTCGGTACTCACACTGATTGGACCATTTTTCGGTACACACCCGAACAGTTTTTCGATAATCGCACGGATTCTACCATTTACGGGTAGTCGCCCGGATTCTACCATTTTTCGGTACTCACATTGATTGGACCATTTTTCGCTACACACCCGAACAGTTTTTCGATAATCGCACGAATTCTACCATTTACGGGTAGTCGCCCGGATTCTACCATTTTTCGGTTCTCACATTGATTGGACCCATTTCCGGTAGTCACCCGAACAGTTTTTCGATACTCGCACGGATTCTACCTTTTCCCGGTACTCGCACGGATTCGACCATTTTTCGGTACTCACACTGATTGGACCATTTTTCGGTACACACCCGAACAGTTTTTCGATACTCGCACGGATTCTACCATTTACGGGTAGTCGCCCGGATTCTACCATTTTTCGGTTCTCACATTGATTGGACCCATTTCCGGTAGTCACCCGAACAGTTTTTCGATACTCGCACGGATTCTACCATTTACGGGTAGTCGCCCGGATTCTACCATCTTTCGGTACTCACATTGATTGGACCCATTTCCGGTAGTCAACCGAACAGTTTTTCGATAGTCGCACGGATTCTACCTTTTCCAGGTACTCGCACGGATTCGAACATTTTTCAGTACTCACACTGATTGGACCATTTTTCGGTACACACCCGAACAGTTTTTCGATAATCGCACGGATTCTACCATTTACGGGTAGTCGCCCGGATTCTACCATTTTTCGGTACTCACATTGATTGGACCATTTTTCGCTACACACCCGAACAGTTTTTCGATAATCGCACGGATTCTACCATTTACGGGTAGTCGCCCGGATTCTACCATTTTTCGGTTCTCACATTGATTGGACCCATTTCCGGTAGTCACCCGAACAGTTTTTCGATACTCGCACGGATTCTACCTTTTCCCGGTACTCGCACGGATTCGACCATTTTTCGGTACTCACACTGATTGGACCATTTTTCGGTACACACCCGAACAGTTTTTCGATAATCGCACGGATTCTATCATTCACGGGTAGTCGCCCGGATTCTACCATCTTTCGGTACTCACATTGATTGGACCCATTTCCGGTAGGCACCCGAACAGTTTTTCGATACTCGCACGGATTCTACCTTTTCCCGGTACTCGCACGGATTCGACCAGTTTTCGGTACTCACACTGATTGGACCATTTTTCGGTACACACCCGAACAGTTTTTCGATAATCGCAAGGATTCTACCATTTACGGGTAGTCGCCCGGATTCTACCATTTTTCGGTTCTCACATTGATTGGACCCATTTCCGGTAGTCACCCGAACAGTTTTTCGATACTCGCACGGATTCTACCTTTTCCCGGTACTCGCACGGATTCGACCATTTTTCGGTAGTCACACTGATTGGACCATTTTTCGGTACTCACCCGAACAGTTTTTCGATACTCGCACGGATTCTACCATTTACGGGTAGTCGCCCGGATTCTACCATTTTTCGGTACTCACATTGATTGGACCCATTTCCGGTAGGCACCCGAACAGTTTTTCGATACTCGCACGGATTCTACCTTTTCCCGGTACTCGCACGGATTCGACCATTTTTCGGTACTCACACTGAATGGACCATTTTTCGGTACACACCCGAACAGTTTTTCGATAGTCGCACGGATTCTACCTTTTCCCGGTACTCGCACGGATTCGACCATTTTTCGGTACTCACACTGATTGGACCATTTTTCGGTACTCACCCGAACAGTTTTTCGATAATCGCACGGATTCTACCATTTACGGGTAGTCGCCCGGATTCTACCATTTTTCGGTACTCACATTGATTGGACCATTTTTCGCTACACACCCGAACAGTTTTTCGATAATCGCACGGATTCTACCATTTACGGGTAGTCGCCCGGATTCTACCATTTTTCGGTTCTCACATTGATTGGACCCATTTCCGGTAGTCACCCGAACAGTTTTTCGATACTCGCACGGATTCTACCTTTTCCCGGTACTCGCACGGATTCGACCAGTTTTCGGTACTCACACTGATTGGACCATTTTTCGGTACACACCCGAACAGTTTTTCGATAATCGCACGGATTCTACCATTTACGGGTAGTCGCCCGGATTCTACCATTTTTCGGTTCTCACATTGATTGGACCCATTTCCGGTAGTCACCCGAACAGTTTTTCGATACTCGCACGGATTCTACCTTTTCCCGGTACTCGCACGGATTCGACCATTTTTCGGTACTCACACTGAATGGACCATTTTTCGGTACACACCCGAACAGTTTTTCGATAGTCGCACGGATTCTACCTTTTCCCGGTACTCGCACGGATTCGACCATTTTTCGGTACTCACACTGATTGGACCATTTTTCGGTACTCACCCGAACAGTTTTTCGATAATCGCACGGATTCTACCATTTACGGGTAGTCGCCCGGATTCTACCATTTTTCGGTACTCACATTGATTGGACCATTTTTCGCTACACACCCGAACAGTTTTTCGATAATCGCACGGATTCTACCATTTACGGGTAGTCGCCCGGATTCTACCATTTTTCGGTTCTCACATTGATTGGACCCATTTCCGGTAGTCACCCGAACAGTTTTTCGATACTCGCACGGATTCTACCTTTTCCCGGTACTCGCACGGATTCGACCATTTTTCGGTACTCACACTGATTGGACCATTTTTCGGTACACACCCGAACAGTTTTTCGATACTCGCACGGATTCTACCATTTACGGGTAGTCGCCCGGATTCTACCATTTTTCGGTTCTCACATTGATTGGACCCATTTCCGGTAGTCACCCGAACAGTTTTTCGATACTCGCACGGATTCTACCATTTACGGGTAGTCGCCCGGATTCTACCATCTTTCGGTACTCACATTGATTGGACCCATTTCCGGTAGTCAACCGAACAGTTTTTCGATAGTCGCACGGATTCTACCTTTTCCAGGTACTCGCACGGATTCGAACATTTTTCAGTACTCACACTGATTGGACCATTTTTCGGTACACACCCGAACAGTTTTTCGATAATCGCACGGATTCTACCATTTACGGGTAGTCGCCCGGATTCTACCATTTTTCGGTACTCACATTGATTGGACCATTTTTCGCTACACACCCGAACAGTTTTTCGATAATCGCACGGATTCTACCATTTACGGGTAGTCGCCCGGATTCTACCATTTTTCGGTTCTCACATTGATTGGACCCATTTCCGGTAGTCACCCGAACAGTTTTTCGATACTCGCACGGATTCTACCTTTTCCCGGTACTCGCACGGATTCGACCATTTTTCGGTACTCACACTGATTGGACCATTTTTCGGTACACACCCGAACAGTTTTTCGATAATCGCACGGATTCTATCATTCACGGGTAGTCGCCCGGATTCTACCATCTTTCGGTACTCACATTGATTGGACCCATTTCCGGTAGGCACCCGAACAGTTTTTCGATACTCGCACGGATTCTACCTTTTCCCGGTACTCGCACGGATTCGAACATTTTTCGGTACTCACACTGATTGGACCATTTTTCGGTACACACCCGAACAGTTTTTCGATACTCGCACGGATTCTACCTTTTCCCGGTACTCGCACGGATTCGACCATTTTTCGGTAGTCACACTGATTGGACCATTTTTCGGTACTCACCCGAACAGTTTTTCGATAATCGCACGGATTCTACCATTTACGGGTAGTCGCCCGGATTCTACCATTTTTCGGTACTCACATTGATTGGACCATTTTTCGCTACACACCCGAACAGTTTTTCGATAATCGCACGGATTCTACCATTTACGGGTAGTCGCCCGGATTCTACCATTTTTCGGTTCTCACATTGATTGGACCCATTTCCGGTAGTCACCCGAACAGTTTTTCGATACTCGCACGGATTCTACCTTTTCCCGGTACTCGCACGGATTCGACCATTTTTCGGTAGTCACACTGATTGGACCATTTTTCGGTACTCACCCGAACAGTTTTTCGATACTCGCACGGATTCTACCATTTACGGGTAGTCGCCCGGATTCTACTATCTTTCGGTACTCACATTGATTGGACCCATTTCCGGTAGTCAACCGAACAGTTTTTCGATAGTCGCACGGATTCTACCTTTTCCAGGTACTCGCACGGATTAGAACATTTTTCGGTACTCACACTGATTGGACCATTTTTCGGTACACACCCGAACAGTTTTTCGATACTCGCACGGATTCTACCTTTTCCCGGTACTCGCACGGATTCGACCAGTTTTCGGTACTCACACTGATTGGACCATTTTTCGGTACACACCCGAACAGTTTTTCGATAATCGCACGGATTCTACCATTTACGGGTAGTCGCCCGGATTCTACCATTTTTCGGTACTCACATTGATTGGACCATTTTTCGCTACACACCCGAACAGTTTTTCGATAATCGCACGGATTCTACCATTTACGGGTAGTCGCCCGGATTCTACCATTTTTCGGTTCTCACATTGATTGGACCCATTTCCGGTAGTCACCCGAACAGTTTTTCGATACTCGCACGGATTCTACCTTTTCCCGGTACTCGCACGGATTCGACCATTTTTCGGTACTCACACTGATTGGACCATTTTTCGGTACACACCCGAACAGTTTTTCGATACTCGCACGGATTCTACCATTTACGGGTAGTCGCCCGGATTCTACCATTTTTCGGTTCTCACATTGATTGGACCCATTTCCGGTAGTCACCCGAACAGTTTTTCGATACTCGCACGGATTCTACCATTTACGGGTAGTCGCCCGGATTCTACCATCTTTCGGTACTCACATTGATTGGACCCATTTTCGGTAGTCAACCGAACAGTTTTTCGATAGTCGCACGGATTCTACCTTTTCCAGGTACTCGCACGGATTCGAACATTTTTCAGTACTCACACTGATTGGACCATTTTTCGGTACACACCCGAACAGTTTTTCGATAATCGCACGGATTCTACCATTTACGGGTAGTCGCCCGGATTCTACCATTTTTCGGTTCTCACATTGATTGGACCCATTTCCGGTAGTCACCCGAACAGTTTTTCGATACTCGCACGGATTCTACCTTTTCCCGGTACTCGCACGGATTCGACCATTTTTCGGTACTCACACTGAATGGACCATTTTTCGGTACACACCCGAACAGTTTTTCGATAGTCGCACGGATTCTACCTTTTCCCGGTACTCGCACGGATTCGACCATTTTTCGGTACTCACACTGATTGGACCATTTTTCGGTACTCACCCGAACAGTTTTTCGATAATCGCACGGATTCTACCATTTACGGGTAGTCGCCCGGATTCTACCATTTTTCGGTACTCACATTGATTGGACCATTTTTCGCTACACACCCGAACAGTTTTTCGATAATCGCACGGATTCTACCATTTACGGGTAGTCGCCCGGATTCTACCATTTTTCGGTTCTCACATTGATTGGACCCATTTCCGGTAGTCACCCGAACAGTTTTTCGATACTCGCACGGATTCTACCTTTTCCCGGTACTCGCACGGATTCGACCATTTTTCGGTACTCACACTGATTGGACCATTTTTCGGTACACACCCGAACAGTTTTTCGATACTCGCACGGATTCTACCATTTACGGGTAGTCGCCCGGATTCTACCATTTTTCGGTTCTCACATTGATTGGACCCATTTCCGGTAGTCACCCGAACAGTTTTTCGATACTCGCACGGATTCTACCATTTACGGGTAGTCGCCCGGATTCTACCATCTTTCGGTACTCACATTGATTGGACCCATTTCCGGTAGTCAACCGAACAGTTTTTCGATAGTCGCACGGATTCTACCTTTTCCAGGTACTCGCACGGATTCGAACATTTTTCAGTACTCACACTGATTGGACCATTTTTCGGTACACACCCGAACAGTTTTTCGATAATCGCACGGATTCTACCATTTACGGGTAGTCGCCCGGATTCTACCATTTTTCGGTACTCACATTGATTGGACCATTTTTCGCTACACACCCGAACAGTTTTTCGATAATCGCACGGATTCTACCATTTACGGGTAGTCGCCCGGATTCTACCATTTTTCGGTTCTCACATTGATTGGACCCATTTCCGGTAGTCACCCGAACAGTTTTTCGATACTCGCACGGATTCTACCTTTTCCCGGTACTCGCACGGATTCGACCATTTTTCGGTACTCACACTGATTGGACCATTTTTCGGTACACACCCGAACAGTTTTTCGATAATCGCACGGATTCTATCATTCACGGGTAGTCGCCCGGATTCTACCATCTTTCGGTACTCACATTGATTGGACCCATTTCCGGTAGGCACCCGAACAGTTTTTCGATACTCGCACGGATTCTACCTTTTCCCGGTACTCGCACGGATTCGAACATTTTTCGGTACTCACACTGATTGGACCATTTTTCGGTACACACCCGAACAGTTTTTCGATACTCGCACGGATTCTACCTTTTCCCGGTACTCGCACGGATTCGACCATTTTTCGGTAGTCACACTGATTGGACCATTTTTCGGTACTCACCCGAACAGTTTTTCGATAATCGCACGGATTCTACCATTTACGGGTAGTCGCCCGGATTCTACCATTTTTCGGTACTCACATTGATTGGACCATTTTTCGCTACACACCCGAACAGTTTTTCGATAATCGCACGGATTCTACCATTTACGGGTAGTCGCCCGGATTCTACCATTTTTCGGTTCTCACATTGATTGGACCCATTTCCGGTAGTCACCCGAACAGTTTTTCGATACTCGCACGGATTCTACCTTTTCCCGGTACTCGCACGGATTCGACCATTTTTCGGTAGTCACACTGATTGGACCATTTTTCGGTACTCACCCGAACAGTTTTTCGATACTCGCACGGATTCTACCATTTACGGGTAGTCGCCCGGATTCTACTATCTTTCGGTACTCACATTGATTGGACCCATTTCCGGTAGTCAACCGAACAGTTTTTCGATAGTCGCACGGATTCTACCTTTTCCAGGTACTCGCACGGATTAGAACATTTTTCGGTACTCACACTGATTGGACCATTTTTCGGTACACACCCGAACAGTTTTTCGATACTCGCACGGATTCTACCTTTTCCCGGTACTCGCACGGATTCGACCAGTTTTCGGTACTCACACTGATTGGACCATTTTTCGGTACACACCCGAACAGTTTTTCGATAATCGCACGGATTCTACCATTTACGGGTAGTCGCCCGGATTCTACCATTTTTCGGTACTCACATTGATTGGACCATTTTTCGCTACACACCCGAACAGTTTTTCGATAATCGCACGGATTCTACCATTTACGGGTAGTCGCCCGGATTCTACCATTTTTCGGTTCTCACATTGATTGGACCCATTTCCGGTAGTCACCCGAACAGTTTTTCGATACTCGCACGGATTCTACCTTTTCCCGGTACTCGCACGGATTCGACCATTTTTCGGTACTCACACTGATTGGACCATTTTTCGGTACACACCCGAACAGTTTTTCGATACTCGCACGGATTCTACCATTTACGGGTAGTCGCCCGGATTCTACCATTTTTCGGTTCTCACATTGATTGGACCCATTTCCGGTAGTCACCCGAACAGTTTTTCGATACTCGCACGGATTCTACCATTTACGGGTAGTCGCCCGGATTCTACCATCTTTCGGTACTCACATTGATTGGACCCATTTTCGGTAGTCAACCGAACAGTTTTTCGATAGTCGCACGGATTCTACCTTTTCCAGGTACTCGCACGGATTCGAACATTTTTCAGTACTCACACTGATTGGACCATTTTTCGGTACACACCCGAACAGTTTTTCGATAATCGCACGGATTCTACCATTTACGGGTAGTCGCCCGGATTCTACCATTTTTCGGTACTCACATTGATTGGACCATTTTTCGCTACACACCCGAACAGTTTTTCGATAATCGCACGGATTCTACCATTTACGGGTAGTCGCCCGGATTCTACCATTTTTCGGTTCTCACATTGATTGGACCCATTTCCGGTAGTCACCCGAACAGTTTTTCGATACTCGCACGGATTCTACCTTTTCCCGGTACTCGCACGGATTCGACCATTTTTCGGTACTCACACTGATTGGACCATTTTTCGGTACACACCCGAACAGTTTTTCGATAATCGCACGGATTCTATCATTCACGGGTAGTCGCCCGGATTCTACCATCTTTCGGTACTCACATTGATTGGACCCATTTCCGGTAGTCAACCGAACAGTTTTTCGATTCTCGCACGGATTCTACCTTTTCCCGGTACTCGCACGGATTCGACCATTTTTCGGTACTCACATTGATTGGACCATTTTTCGGTACTCACCCAAACAGTTTTTCGATAATCGCACGGATTCTACCATTTACGGGTAGTCGCCCGGATTCTACCATTTTTCGGTTCTCACATTGATTGGACCCATTTCCGGTAGTCACCCGAACAGTTTTTCGATACTCGCACGGATTCTACCATTTACGGGTAGTCGCCCGGATTCTACCATCTTTCGGTACTCACATTGATTGGACCCATTTCCGGTAGTCAACCGAACAGTTTTTCGATAGTCGCACGGATTCTACCTTTTCCAGGTACTCGCACGGATTCGAACATTTTTCAGTACTCACACTGATTGGACCATTTTTCGGTACACACCCGAACAGTTTTTCGATAATCGCACGGATTCTACCATTTACGGGTAGTCGCCCGGATTCTACCATTTTTCGGTACTCACATTGATTGGACCATTTTTCGCTACACACCCGAACAGTTTTTCGATAATCGCACGGATTCTACCATTTACGGGTAGTCGCCCGGATTCTACCATTTTTCGGTTCCCACATTGATTGGACCCATTTCCGGTAGTCACCCGAACAGTTTTTCGATACTCGCACGGATTCTACCTTTTCCCGGTACTCGCACGGATTCGACCATTTTTCGGTACTCACACTGATTGGACCATTTTTCGGTACACACCCGAACAGTTTTTCGATAATCGCACGGATTCTATCATTCACGGGTAGTCGCCCGGATTCTACCATCTTTCGGTACTCACATTGATTGGACCCATTTCCGGTAGTCAACCGAACAGTTTTTCGATTCTCGCACGGATTCTACCTTTTCCCGGTACTCGCACGGATTCGACCATTTTTCGGTACTCACATTGATTGGACCATTTTTCGGTACTCACCCGAACAGTTTTTCGATAATCGCACGGATTCTACCATTTACGGGTAGTCGCCCGGATTCTACCATTTTTCGGTTCTCACATTGATTGGACCCATTTCCGGTAGTCACCCGAACAGTTTTTCGATACTCGCACGGATTCTACCATTTACGGGTAGTCGCCCGGATTCTACCATCTTTCGGTACTCACATTGATTGGACCCATTTCCGGTAGTCAACCGAACAGTTTTTCGATAGTCGCACGGATTCTACCTTTTCCAGGTACTCGCACGGATTCGAACATTTTTCAGTACTCACACTGATTGGACCATTTTTCGGTACACACCCGAACAGTTTTTCGATAATCGCACGGATTCTACCATTTACGGGTAGTCGCCCGGATTCTACCATTTTTCGGTACTCACATTGATTGGACCATTTTTCGCTACACACCCGAACAGTTTTTCGATAATCGCACGGATTCTACCATTTACGGGTAGTCGCCCGGATTCTACCATTTTTCGGTTCCCACATTGATTGGACCCATTTCCGGTAGTCACCCGAACAGTTTTTCGATACTCGCACGGATTCTACCTTTTCCCGGTACTCGCACGGATTCGACCATTTTTCGGTACTCACACTGATTGGACCATTTTTCGGTACACACCCGAACAGTTTTTCGATAATCGCACGGATTCTATCATTCACGGGTAGTCGCCCGGATTCTACCATCTTTCGGTACTCACATTGATTGGACCCATTTCCGGTAGTCAACCGAACAGTTTTTCGATTCTCGCACGGATTCTACCTTTTCCCGGTACTCGCGCGGATTCGACCATTTTTCGGTACTCACATTGATTGGACCATTTTTCGGTACTCACCCGAACAGTTTTTCGATAATCGCACGGATTCTACCATTTACGGGTAGTCGCCCGGATTCTACCATTTTTCGGTTCTCACATTGATTGGACCCATTTCCGGTAGTCACCCGAACAGTTTTTCGATACTCGCACGGATTCTACCATTTACGGGTAGTCGCCCGGATTCTACCATCTTTCGGTACTCACATTGATTGGACCCATTTCCGGTAGTCAACCGAACAGTTTTTCGATAGTCGCACGGATTCTACCTTTTCCAGGTACTCGCACGGATTCGAACATTTTTCAGTACTCACACTGATTGGACCATTTTTCGGTACACACCCGAACAGTTTTTCGATACTCGCACGGATTCTACCTTTTCCCGGTACTCGCACGGATTCGACCAGTTTTCGGTACTCACACTGATTGGACCATTTTTCGGTACACACCCGAACAGTTTTTCGATAATCGCAAGGATTCTACCATTTACGGGTAGTCGCCCGGATTCTACCATTTTTCGGTACTCACATTGATTGGACCCATTTCCGGTAGTCACCCGAAATGTTTTTCGATAGTCGCACGGATTCTACCTTTTCCCGGTACTCGCACGGATTCGACCATTTTTCGGTACTCACACTGATTGGACCATTTTTCGGTACACACCCGAACAGTTTTTCGATAATCGCACGGATTCTACCATTTACGGGTAGTCGCCCGGATTCTACCATTTTTCGGTACTCACATTGATTGGACCATTTTTCGCTACACACCCGAACAGTTTTTCGATAATCGCACGGATTCTACCATTTACGGGTAGTCGCCCGGATTCTACCATTTTTCGGTTCTCACATTATTTGGACCCATTTCCGGTAGTCACCCGAACAGTTTTTCGATACTCGCACGGATTCTACCTTTTCCCGGTACTCGCACGGATTCGACCATTTTTCGGTAGTCACACTGATTGGACCATTTTTCGGTACTCACCCGAACAGTTTTTCGATACTCGCACGGATTCTACCATTTACGGGTAGTCGCCCGGATTCTACTATCTTTCGGTACTCACATTGATTGGACCCATTTCCGGTAGTCAACCGAACAGTTTTTCGATAGTCGCACGGATTCTACCTTTTCCAGGTACTCGCACGGATTAGAACATTTTTCGGTACTCACACTGATTGGACCATTTTTCGGTACACACCCGAACAGTTTTTCGATACTCGCACGGATTCTACCTTTTCCCGGTACTCGCACGGATTCGACCAGTTTTCGGTACTCACACTGATTGGACCATTTTTCGGTATACACCCGAACAGTTTTTCGATAATCGCACGGATTCTACCATTTACGGGTAGTCGCCCGGATTCTACCATTTTTCGGTACTCACATTGATTGGACCATTTTTCGCTACACACCCGAACAGTTTTTCGATAATCGCACGGATTCTACCATTTACGGGTAGTCGCCCGGATTCTACCATTTTTCGGTTCTCACATTGATTGGACCCATTTCCGGTAGTCACCCGAACAGTTTTTCGATACTCGCACGGATTCTACCTTTTCCCGGTACTCGCACGGATTCGACCATTTTTCGGTACTCACACTGATTGGACCATTTTTCGGTACACACCCGAACAGTTTTTTGATACTCGCACGGATTCTACCATTTACGGGTAGTCGCCCGGATTCTACCATTTTTCGGTTCTCACATTGATTGGACCCATTTCCGGTAGTCACCCGAACAGTTTTTCGATACTCGCACGGATTCTACCATTTACGGGTAGTCGCCCGGATTCTACCATCTTTCGGTACTCACATTGATTGGACCCATTTCCGGTAGTCAACCGAACAGTTTTTCGATAGTCGCACGGATTCTACCTTTTCCAGGTACTCGCACGGATTCGAACATTTTTCAGTACTCACACTGATTGGACCATTTTTCGGTACACACCCGAACAGTTTTTCGATAATCGCACGGATTCTACCATTTACGGGTAGTCGCCCGGATTCTACCATTTTTCGGTACTCACATTGATTGGACCATTTTTCGCTACACACCCGAACAGTTTTTCGATAATCGCACGGATTCTACCATTTACGGGTAGTCGCCCGGATTCTACCATTTTTCGGTTCTCACATTGATTGGACCCATTTCCGGTAGTCACTTGAACAGTTTTTCGATACTCGCACGGATTCTACCATTTACGGGTAGTCGCCCGGATTCTACCATTTTTCGGTTCTCACATTGATTGGACCCATTTCCGGTAGTCACCCGAACAGTTTTTCGATACTCGCACGGATTCTACCTTTTCCCGGTACTCGCACGGATTCGACCATTTTTCGGTACTCACACTGATTGGACCATTTTTCGGTACACACCCGAACAGTTTTTTGATACTCGCACGGATTCTACCATTTACGGGTAGTCGCCCGGATTCTACCATTTTTCGGTTCTCACATTGATTGGACCCATTTCCGGTAGTCACCCGAACAGTTTTTCGATACTCGCACGGATTCTACCATTTACGGGTAGTCGCCCGGATTCTACCATCTTTCGGTACTCACATTGATTGGACCCATTTCCGGTAGTCAACCGAACAGTTTTTCGATAGTCGCACGGATTCTACCTTTTCCAGGTACTCGCACGGATTCGAACATTTTTCAGTACTCACACTGATTGGACCATTTTTCGGTACACACCCGAACAGTTTTTCGATAATCGCACGGATTCTACCACTTACGGGTAGTCGCCCGGATTCTACCATTTTTCGGTACTCACATTGATTGGACCATTTTTCGCTACACACCCGAACAGTTTTTCGATAATCGCACGGATTCTACCATTTACGGGTAGTCGCCCGGATTCTACCATTTTTCGGTTCTCACATTGATTGGACCCATTTCCGGTAGTCACCCGAACAGTTTTTCGATACTCGCACGGATTCTACCTTTTCCCGGTACTCGCACGGATTCGACCATTTTTCGGTACTCACACTGATTGGACCATTTTTCGGTACACACCCGAACAGTTTTTCGATAATCGCACGGATTCTATCATTTACGGGTAGTCGCCCGGATTCTACCATCTTTCGGTACTCACATTGATTGGACCCATTTCCGGTAGTCAACCGAACAGTTTTTCGATTCTCGCACGGATTATACCTTTTCCCGGTACTCGCACGGATTCGACCATTTTTCGGTACTCACATTGATTGGACCATTTTTCGGTACTCACCCGAACAGTTTTTCGATAATCGCACGGATTCTACCATTTACGGGTAGTCGCCCGGATTCTACCATTTTTCGGTTCTCACATTGATTGGACCCATTTCCGGTAGTCACCCGTACAGTTTTTCGATACTCGCACGGATTCTACCATTTACGGGTAGTCGCCCGGATTCTACCATCTTTCGGTACTCACATTGATTGGACCCATTTCCGGTAGTCAACCGAACAGTTTTTCGATAGTCGCACGGATTCTACCTTTTCCAGGTACTCGCACGGATTCGAACATTTTTCAGTACTCACACTGATTGGACCATTTTTCGGTACACACCCGAACAGTTTTTCGATAATCGCACGGATTCTACCATTTACGGGTAGTCGCCCGGATTCTACCATTTTTCGGTACTCACATTGATTGGACCATTTTTCGCTACACACCCGAACAGTTTTTCGATAATCGCACGGATTCTACCATTTACGGGTAGTCGCCCGGATTCTACCATTTTTCGGTTCTCACATTGATTGGACCCATTTCCGGTAGTCACCCGAACAGTTTTTCGATACTCGCACGGATTCTACCTTTTCCCGGTACTCGCACGGATTCGACCATTTTTCGGTACTCACACTGATTGGACCATTTTTCGGTACACACCCGAACAGTTTTTCGATAATCGCACGGATTCTATCATTTACGGGTAGTCGCCCAGATTCTACCATCTTTCGGTACTCACATTGATTGGACCCATTTCCGGTAGTCAACCGAACAGTTTTTCGATTCTCGCACGGATTCTACCTTTTCCCGGTACTCGCACGGATTCGACCATTTTTCGGTACTCACATTGATTGGACCATTTTTCGGTACTCACCCGAACAGTTTTTCGATAATCGCACGGATTCTACCATTTACGGGTAGTCGCCCGGATTCTACCATTTTTCGGTTCTCACATTGATTGGACCCATTTCCGGTAGTCACCCGAACAGTTTTTCGATACTCGCACGGATTCTACCTTTTCCCGGTACTCGCACGGATTCGACCATTTTTCGGTACTCACACTGATTGGACCATTTTTCGGTACACACCCGAACAGTTTTTCGATAATCGCACGGATTCTACCATTTACGGGTAGTCGCCCGGATTCTACCATTTTTCGGTTCTCACATTGATTGGACCCATTTCCGGTAGTCACCCGAACAGTTTTTCGATACTCGCACGGATTCTACCATTTACGGGTAGTCGCCCGGATTCTACCATTTTTCGGTTCTCACATTGATTGGACCCATTTCCGGTAGTCACCCGAACAGTTTTTCGATACTCGCACGGATTCTACCTTTTCCCGGTACTCGCACGGATTCGACCATTTTTCGGTAGTCACACTGATTGGACCATTTTTCGGTACTCACCCGAACAGTTTTTCGATACTCGCACGGATTCTACCATTTACGGGTAGTCGCCCGGATTCTACTATCTTTCGGTACTCACATTGATTGGACCCATTTCCGGTAGTCAACCGAACAGTTTTTCGATTCTCGCACGGATTCTACCTTTTCCCGGTACTCGCACGGATTCGACCATTTTTCGGTACTCACACTGATTGGACCATTTTTCGGTACACACCCGAACAGTTTTTCGATAATCGCAAGGATTCTACCATTTACGGGTAGTCGCCCGGATTCTACCATTTTTCGGTTCTCACATTGATTGGACCCATTTCCGGTAGTCACCCGAACAGTTTTTCGATACTCGCACGGATTCTACCTTTTCCCGGTACTCGCACGGATTCGACCATTTTTCGGTACTCACACTGATTGGACCATTTTTCGGTACACACCCGAACAGTTTTTCGATAATCGCACGGATTCTATCATTTACGGGTAGTCGCCCGGATTCTACCATCTTTCGGTACTCACATTGATTGGACCCATTTCCGGTAGTCAACCGAACAGTTTTTCGATTCTCGCACGGATTATACCTTTTCCCGGTACTCGCACGGATTCGACCATTTTTCGGTACTCACATTGATTGGACCATTTTTCGGTACTCACCCGAACAGTTTTTCGATAATCGCACGGATTCTACCATTTACGGGTAGTCGCCCGGATTCTACCATTTTTCGGTTCTCACATTGATTGGACCCATTTCCGGTAGTCACCCGAACAGTTTTTCGATACTCGCACGGATTCTACCATTTACGGGTAGTCGCCCGGATTCTACCATCTTTCGGTACTCACATTGATTGGACCCATTTCCGGTAGTCAACCGAACAGTTTTTCGATAGTCGCACGGATTCTACCTTTTCCAGGTACTCGCACGGATTCGAACATTTTTCAGTACTCACACTGATTGGACCATTTTTCGGTACACACCCGAACAGTTTTTCGATAATCGCACGGATTCTACCATTTACGGGTAGTCGCCCGGATTCTACCATTTTTCGGTACTCACATTGATTGGACCATTTTTCGCTACACACCCGAACAGTTTTTCGATAATCGCACGGATTCTACCATTTACGGGTAGTCGCCCGGATTCTACCATTTTTCGGTTCTCACATTGATTGGACCCATTTCCGGTAGTCACCCGAACAGTTTTTCGATACTCGCACGGATTCTACCTTTTCCCGGTACTCGCACGGATTCGACCATTTTTCGGTACTCACACTGATTGGACCATTTTTCGGTACACACCCGAACAGTTTTTCGATAATCGCACGGATTCTATCATTTACGGGTAGTCGCCCAGATTCTACCATCTTTCGGTACTCACATTGATTGGACCCATTTCCGGTAGTCAACCGAACAGTTTTTCGATTCTCGCACGGATTCTACCTTTTCCCGGTACTCGCACGGATTCGACCATTTTTCGGTACTCACATTGATTGGACCATTTTTCGGTACTCACCCGAACAGTTTTTCGATAATCGCACGGATTCTACCATTTACGGGTAGTCGCCCGGATTCTACCATTTTTCGGTTCTCACATTGATTGGACCCATTTCCGGTAGTCACCCGAACAGTTTTTCGATACTCGCACGGATTCTACCATTTACGGGTAGTCGCCCGGATTCTACCATCTTTCGGTACTCACATTGATTGGACCCATTTCCGGTAGTCAACCGAACAGTTTTTCGATAGTCGCACGGATTCTACCTTTTCCAGGTACTCGCACGGATTCGAACATTTTTCAGTACTCACACTGATTGGACCATTTTTCGGTACACACCCGAACAGTTTTTCGATACTCGCACGGATTCTACCTTTTCCCGGTACTCGCACGGATTCGACCAGTTTTCGGTACTCACACTGATTGGACCATTTTTCGGTACACACCCGAACAGTTTTTCGATAATCGCAAGGATTCTACCATTTACGGGTAGTCGCCCGGATTCTACCATTTTTCGGTACTCACATTGATTGGACCCATTTCCGGTAGTCACCCGAACAGTTTTTCGATAGTCGCACGGATTCTACCTTTTCCCGGTACTCGCACGGATTCGACCATTTTTCGGTACTCACACTGATTGGACCATTTTTCGGTACACACCCGAACAGTTTTTCGATAATCGCACGGATTCTACCATTTACGGGTAGTCGCCCGGATTCTACCATTTTTCGGTTCTCACATTGATTGGACCCATTTCCGGTAGTCACCCGAACAGTTTTTCGATACTCGCACGGATTCTACCATTTACGGGTAGTCGCCCGGATTCTACCATTTTTCGGTTCTCACATTGATTGGACCCATTTCCGGTAGTCACCCGAACAGTTTTTCGATACTCGCACGGATTCTACCTTTTCCCGGTACTCGCACGGATTCGACCATTTTTCGGTAGTCACACTGATTGGACCATTTTTCGGTACTCACCCGAACAGTTTTTCGATACTCGCACGGATTCTACCATTTACGGGTAGTCGCCCGGATTCTACTATCTTTCGGTACTCACATTGATTGGACCCATTTCCGGTAGTCAACCGAACAGTTTTTCGATAGTCGCACGGATTCTACCTTTTCCAGGTACTCGCACGGATTAGAACATTTTTCGGTACTCACACTGATTGGACCATTTTTCGGTACACACCCGAACAGTTTTTCGATACTCGCACGGATTCTACCTTTTCCCGGTACTCGCACGGATTCGACCAGTTTTCGGTACTCACACTGATTGGACCATTTTTCGGTACACACCCGAACAGTTTTTCGATAATCGCACGGATTCTACCATTTACGGGTAGTCGCCCGGATTCTACCATTTTTCGGTACTCACATTGATTGGACCATTTTTCGCTACACACCCGAACAGTTTTTCGATAATCGCACGGATTCTACCATTTACGGGTAGTCGCCCGGATTCTACCATTTTTCGGTTCTCACATTGATTGGACCCATTTCCGGTAGTCACCCGAACAGTTTTTCGATACTCGCACGGATTCTACCTTTTCCCGGTACTCGCACGGATTCGACCATTTTTCGGTACTCACACTGATTGGACCATTTTTCGGTACACACCCGAACAGTTTTTTGATACTCGCACGGATTCTACCATTTACGGGTAGTCGCCCGGATTCTACCATGTTTCGGTTCTCACATTGATTGGACCCATTTCCGGTAGTCACCCGAACAGTTTTTCGATACTCGCACGGATTCTACCATTTACGGGTAGTCGCCCGGATTCTACCATCTTTCGGTACTCACATTGATTGGACCCATTTCCGGTAGTCAACCGAACAGTTTTTCGATAGTCGCACGGATTCTACCTTTTCCAGGTACTCGCACGGATTCGAACATTTTTCAGTACTCACACTGATTGGACCATTTTTCGGTACACACCCGAACAGTTTTTCGATAATCGCACGGATTCTACCATTTACGGGTAGTCGCCCGGATTCTACCATTTTTCGGTACTCACATTGATTGGACCATTTTTCGCTACACACCCGAACAGTTTTTCGATAATCGCACGGATTCTACCATTTACGGGTAGTCGCCCGGATTCTACCATTTTTCGGTTCTCACATTGATTGGACCCATTTCCGGTAGTCACCCGAACAGTTTTTCGATACTCGCACGGATTCTACCTTTTCCCGGTACTCGCACGGATTCGACCATTTTTCGGTACTCACACTGATTGGACCATTTTTCGGTACACACCCGAACAGTTTTTCGATAATCGCACGGATTCTATCATTTACGGGTAGTCGCCCAGATTCTACCATCTTTCGGTACTCACATTGATTGGACCCATTTCCGGTAGTCAACCGAACAGTTTTTCGATTCTCGCACGGATTCT
Source organism: Vitis vinifera (assembly GCF_030704535.1). Taxonomy (NCBI): domain Eukaryota; kingdom Viridiplantae; phylum Streptophyta; class Magnoliopsida; order Vitales; family Vitaceae; genus Vitis; species Vitis vinifera. The sequence continues at coordinate 12,199,062 of NC_081810.1, forward strand.
ACCTTTTCCCGGTACTCGCACGGATTCGACCATTTTTCGGTACTCACATTGATTGGACCATTTTTCGGTACTCACCCGAACAGTTTTTCGATAATCGCACGGATTCTACCATTTACGGGTAGTCGCCCGGATTCTACCATTTTTCGGTTCTCACATTGATTGGACCCATTTCCGGTAGTCACCCGAACAGTTTTTCGATACTCGCACGGATTCTACCATTTACGGGTAGTCGCCCGGATTCTACCATCTTTCGGTACTCACATTGATTGGACCCATTTCCGGTAGTCAACCGAACAGTTTTTCGATAGTCGCACGGATTCTACCTTTTCCAGGTACTCGCACGGATTCGAACATTTTTCAGTACTCACACTGATTGGACCATTTTTCGGTACACACCCGAACAGTTTTTCGATACTCGCACGGATTCTACCTTTTCCCGGTACTCGCACGGATTCGACCAGTTTTCGGTACTCACACTGATTGGACCATTTTTCGGTACACACCCGAACAGTTTTTCGATAATCGCAAGGATTCTACCATTTACGGGTAGTCGCCCGGATTCTACCATTTTTCGGTACTCACATTGATTGGACCCATTTCCGGTAGTCACCCGAACAGTTTTTCGATAGTCGCACGGATTCTACCTTTTCCCGGTACTCGCACGGATTCGACCATTTTTCGGTACTCACACTGATTGGACCATTTTTCGGTACACACCCGAACAGTTTTTCGATAATCGCACGGATTCTACCATTTACGGGTAGTCGCCCGGATTCTACCATTTTTCGGTTCTCACATTGATTGGACCCATTTCCGGTAGTCACCCGAACAGTTTTTCGATACTCGCACGGATTCTACCATTTACGGGTAGTCGCCCGGATTCTACCATTTTTCGGTTCTCACATTGATTGGACCCATTTCCGGTAGTCACCCGAACAGTTTTTCGATACTCGCACGGATTCTACCTTTTCCCGGTACTCGCACGGATTCGACCATTTTTCGGTAGTCACACTGATTGGACCATTTTTCGGTACTCACCCGAACAGTTTTTCGATACTCGCACGGATTCTACCATTTACGGGTAGTCGCCCGGATTCTACTATCTTTCGGTACTCACATTGATTGGACCCATTTCCGGTAGTCAACCGAACAGTTTTTCGATAGTCGCACGGATTCTACCTTTTCCAGGTACTCGCACGGATTAGAACATTTTTCGGTACTCACACTGATTGGACCATTTTTCGGTACACACCCGAACAGTTTTTCGATACTCGCACGGATTCTACCTTTTCCCGGTACTCGCACGGATTCGACCAGTTTTCGGTACTCACACTGATTGGACCATTTTTCGGTACACACCCGAACAGTTTTTCGATAATCGCACGGATTCTACCATTTACGGGTAGTCGCCCGGATTCTACCATTTTTCGGTACTCACATTGATTGGACCATTTTTCGCTACACACCCGAACAGTTTTTCGATAATCGCACGGATTCTACCATTTACGGGTAGTCGCCCGGATTCTACCATTTTTCGGTTCTCACATTGATTGGACCCATTTCCGGTAGTCACCCGAACAGTTTTTCGATACTCGCACGGATTCTACCTTTTCCCGGTACTCGCACGGATTCGACCATTTTTCGGTACTCACACTGATTGGACCATTTTTCGGTACACACCCGAACAGTTTTTTGATACTCGCACGGATTCTACCATTTACGGGTAGTCGCCCGGATTCTACCATTTTTCGGTTCTCACATTGATTGGACCCATTTCCGGTAGTCACCCGAACAGTTTTTCGATACTCGCACGGATTCTACCATTTACGGGTAGTCGCCCGGATTCTACCATCTTTCGGTACTCACATTGATTGGACCCATTTCCGGTAGTCAACCGAACAGTTTTTCGATAGTCGCACGGATTCTACCTTTTCCAGGTACTCGCACGGATTCGAACATTTTTCAGTACTCACACTGATTGGACCATTTTTCGGTACACACCCGAACAGTTTTTCGATAATCGCACGGATTCTACCACTTACGGGTAGTCGCCCGGATTCTACCATTTTTCGGTACTCACATTGATTGGACCATTTTTCGCTACACACCCGAACAGTTTTTCGATAATCGCACGGATTCTACCATTTACGGGTAGTCGCCCGGATTCTACCATTTTTCGGTTCTCACATTGATTGGACCCATTTCCGGTAGTCACCCGAACAGTTTTTCGATACTCGCACGGATTCTACCTTTTCCCGGTACTCGCACGGATTCGACCATTTTTCGGTACTCACACTGATTGGACCATTTTTCGGTACACACCCGAACAGTTTTTCGATAATCGCACGGATTCTATCATTTACGGGTAGTCGCCCGGATTCTACCATCTTTCGGTACTCACATTGATTGGACCCATTTCCGGTAGTCAACCGAACAGTTTTTCGATAGTCGCACGGATTCTACCTTTTCCAGGTACTCGCACGGATTCGAACATTTTTCAGTACTCACACTGATTGGACCATTTTTCGGTACACACCCGAACAGTTTTTCGATACTCGCACGGATTCTACCTTTTCCCGGTACTCGCACGGATTCGACCAGTTTTCGGTACTCACACTGATTGGACCATTTTTCGGTACACACCCGAACAGTTTTTCGATAATCGCAAGGATTCTACCATTTACGGGTAGTCGCCCGGATTCTACCATTTTTCGGTACTCACATTGATTGGACCCATTTCCGGTAGTCACCCGAACAGTTTTTCGATAGTCGCACGGATTCTACCTTTTCCCGGTACTCGCACGGATTCGACCATTTTTCGGTACTCACACTGATTGGACCATTTTTCGGTACACACCCGAACAGTTTTTCGATAATCGCACGGATTCTACCATTTACGGGTAGTCGCCCGGATTCTACCATTTTTCGGTTCTCACATTGATTGGACCCATTTCCGGTAGTCACCCGAACAGTTTTTCGATACTCGCACGGATTCTACCATTTACGGGTAGTCGCCCGGATTCTACCATTTTTCGGTTCTCACATTGATTGGACCCATTTCCGGTAGTCACCCGAACAGTTTTTCGATACTCGCACGGATTCTACCTTTTCCCGGTACTCGCACGGATTCGACCATTTTTCGGTAGTCACACTGATTGGACCATTTTTCGGTACTCACCCGAACAGTTTTTCGATACTCGCACGGATTCTACCATTTACGGGTAGTCGCCCGGATTCTACTATCTTTCGGTACTCACATTGATTGGACCCATTTCCGGTAGTCAACCGAACAGTTTTTCGATAGTCGCACGGATTCTACCTTTTCCAGGTACTCGCACGGATTAGAACATTTTTCGGTACTCACACTGATTGGACCATTTTTCGGTACACACCCGAACAGTTTTTCGATACTCGCACGGATTCTACCTTTTCCCGGTACTCGCACGGATTCGACCAGTTTTCGGTACTCACACTGATTGGACCATTTTTCGGTACACACCCGAACAGTTTTTCGATAATCGCACGGATTCTACCATTTACGGGTAGTCGCCCGGATTCTACCATTTTTCGGTACTCACATTGATTGGACCATTTTTCGCTACACACCCGAACAGTTTTTCGATAATCGCACGGATTCTACCATTTACGGGTAGTCGCCCGGATTCTACCATTTTTCGGTTCTCACATTGATTGGACCCATTTCCGGTAGTCACCCGAACAGTTTTTCGATACTCGCACGGATTCTACCTTTTCCCGGTACTCGCACGGATTCGACCATTTTTCGGTACTCACACTGATTGGACCATTTTTCGGTACACACCCGAACAGTTTTTTGATACTCGCACGGATTCTACCATTTACGGGTAGTCGCCCGGATTCTACCATTTTTCGGTTCTCACATTGATTGGACCCATTTCCGGTAGTCACCCGAACAGTTTTTCGATACTCGCACGGATTCTACCATTTACGGGTAGTCGCCCGGATTCTACCATCTTTCGGTACTCACATTGATTGGACCCATTTCCGGTAGTCAACCGAACAGTTTTTCGATAGTCGCACGGATTCTACCTTTTCCAGGTACTCGCACGGATTCGAACATTTTTCAGTACTCACACTGATTGGACCATTTTTCGGTACACACCCGAACAGTTTTTCGATAATCGCACGGATTCTACCACTTACGGGTAGTCGCCCGGATTCTACCATTTTTCGGTACTCACATTGATTGGACCATTTTTCGCTACACACCCGAACAGTTTTTCGATAATCGCACGGATTCTACCATTTACGGGTAGTCGCCCGGATTCTACCATTTTTCGGTTCTCACATTGATTGGACCCATTTCCGGTAGTCACCCGAACAGTTTTTCGATACTCGCACGGATTCTACCTTTTCCCGGTACTCGCACGGATTCGACCATTTTTCGGTACTCACACTGATTGGACCATTTTTCGGTACACACCCGAACAGTTTTTCGATAATCGCACGGATTCTATCATTTACGGGTAGTCGCCCGGATTCTACCATCTTTCGGTACTCACATTGATTGGACCCATTTCCGGTAGTCAACCGAACAGTTTTTCGATTCTCGCACGGATTATACCTTTTCCCGGTACTCGCACGGATTCGACCATTTTTCGGTACTCACATTGATTGGACCATTTTTCGGTACTCACCCGAACAGTTTTTCGATAATCGCACGGATTCTACCATTTACGGGTAGTCGCCCGGATTCTACCATTTTTCGGTTCTCACATTGATTGGACCCATTTCCGGTAGTCACCCGAACAGTTTTTCGATACTCGCACGGATTCTACCATTTACGGGTAGTCGCCCGGATTCTACCATCTTTCGGTACTCACATTGATTGGACCCATTTCCGGTAGTCAACCGAACAGTTTTTCGATTCTCGCACGGATTATACCTTTTCCCGGTACTCGCACGGATTCGACCATTTTTCGGTACTCACATTGATTGGACCATTTTTCGGTACTCACCCGAACAGTTTTTCGATAATCGCACGGATTCTACCATTTACGGGTAGTCGCCCGGATTCTACCATTTTTCGGTTCTCACATTGATTGGACCCATTTCCGGTAGTCACCGGAACAGTTTTTCGATACTCGCACGGATTCTACCTTTTCCCGGTACTCGCACGGATTCGACCATTTTTCGGTAGTCACACTGATTGGACCATTTTTCGGTACTCACCCGAACAGTTTTTCGATACTCGCACGGATTCTACCATTTTATGGTAGTCGCCCGGATTCTACCATTTTTCGGTTCTCACATTGATTGGACCCATTTCCTGTAGTCACCGGAACAGTTTTTCGATACTCGCACGGATTCTACCTTTTCCCGGTACTCGCACGGATTCGACCATTTTTCGGTAGTCACACTGATTGGACCATTTTTCAATACACCCGAACAGTTTTTCGATAATCGCACGGATTCTACCATTTACGGGTAGTCGCCCGGATTCTACCATTTTTCGGTTCTCACATTGATTGGACCCATTTCCGGTAGTCACCCGAACAGTTTTTCGAGACTCGCACGGATTCTACCTTTTCCCGGTACTCGCACGGATTCGACCTGTTTTCGGTACTCACACTGATTGGACCATTTTTCGGTACACACCCGAACAGTTTTTCGATAATCGCAAGGATTCTACCATTTACGGGTAGTCGCCCGGATTCTACCATTTTTTGGTACTCACATTGATTGGACCCATTTCCGGTAGTCACCCGAACAGTTTTTCGATAGTCGCACGGATTCTACCTTTTCCCGGTACTCGCACGGATTCGACCATTTTTCGGTAGTCACACTGATTGGACCATTTTTCGGTACTCACCCGAACAGTTTTTCGATAATCGCACGGATTCTACCATTTACGGGTAGTCGCCCGGATTCTACCATTTTTCGGTTCTCACATTGATTGGACCCATTTCCGGTAGTCACCCGAACAGTTTTTCGATTCTCGCACGGATTCTACCTTTTCCCGGTACTCGCACGGATTCGACCATTTTTCGGTAGTCACACTGATTGGACCATTTTTCGGTACTCACCCGAACAGTTTTTCGATACTCGCACGGATTCTACCATTTACGGGTAGTCGCCCGGATTCTACCATTTTTCGGTTCTCACATTGATTGGACCCATTTCCGGTAGTCACCCGAACAGTTTTTCGATACTGGCACGGATTCTACCTTTTCCCGGTACTCGCACGGATTCGACCATTTTTCGGTAGTCACACTGATTGGACCATTTTTCGGTACTCACCCGAACAGTTTTTCGATACTCGCACGGATTCTACCATTTACCGGTAGTCGCCCGGATTCTACCATTTTTCGGTACTCACATTGATAGGACCCATTTCCGGTAGGCACCCGAACAGTTTTTCGATACTCGCACGGATTCTACCTTTTCCCGGTACTCGCACGGATTCGACCATTTTTCGGTAGTCACACTGATTGGACCATTTTTCGGTACTCACCCGAACAGTTTTTCGATACTCGCACGGATTCTACCATTTTACGGTAGTCGCCCGGATTCTACCATTTTTCGGTACTCACATTGATAGGACCCATTTCCGGTAGGCACCCGAACAGTTTTTCGATACTCGCACGGATTCTACCTTTTGCCGGTACTCGCACGGATTCGACCATTTTTCGGTAATCACACTGATTGGACCATTTTTCAATACACCCGAACAGTTTTTCGATAATCGCACGGATTCTACCTTTTACGGGTAGTCGCCCGGATTCTACCATTTTTCGGTTCTCACATTGATTGGACCCATTTCCGGTAGTCACCCGAACAGTTTTTCGAGACTCGCACGGATTCTACCTTTTCCCGGTACTCGCACGGATTCGACCATTTTTCGGTAGTCACACTGATTGGACCATTTTTCGGTACTCACCCGAACAGTTTTTCGATAATCGCACGGATTCTACCATTTACGGGTAGTCGCCCGGATTCTACCATTTTTCGGTACTCACATTGATAGGACCCATTTCCGGTATTCAACCGAACAGTTTTTCGATAGTCGCACGGATTCTACCTTTTCCAGGTACTCGCACGGATTCGAACATTTTTCGGTACTCACACTGATTGGACCATTTTTCGGTACACACCCGAACAGTTTTTCGATAGTCGCACGGATTCTACCTTTTCCCGGTACTCGCACGGATTCGACCATTTTTCGGTAGTCACACTGATTGGACCATTTTTCGGTACTCACCCGAACAGTTTTTCGATACTCGCATGGATTCTACCATTTACCGGTAGTCGCCCGGATTCTACCATTTTTCGGTACTCACATTGATAGGACCCATTTCCGGTAGGCACCCGAACAGTTTTTCGATACTCGCACGGATTCTACCTTTTCCCGGTACTCGCACGGATTCGACCATTTTTCGGTAGTCACACTGATTGGACAATTTTTCGGTACTCACCCGAACAGTTTTTCGATACTCGCACGGATTCTACCATTTTACGGTAGTCGCCCGGATTCTACCATTTTTCGGTACTCACATTGATTGGACCCATTTCCGGTAGTCACCCGAACAGTTTTTCGATACTGGCACGGATTCTACCTTTTCCCGGTACTCGCACGGATTCGACCATTTTTCGGTAGTCACACTGATTGGACCATTTTTCGGTACTCACCCGAACAGTTTTTCGATACTCGCACGGATTCTACCTTTTCCCGGTACTCGCACGGATTCGACCATTTTTCGGTACTCACACTGATTGGACCATTTTTCGCTACACACCCGAACAGATTTTCGATAATCGCACGGATTCTACCATTTACGGGTAGTCGCACGGATTCGACCATTTTTCGGTAGTCACACTGATTGGACCATTTTTCGGTACTCACCCGAACAGTTTTTCGATACTCGCACGGATTCTACCATTTACGGGTAGTCGCCCGGATTCTACCATTTTTCGGTACTCACATTGATTGGACCCATTTCCGGTAGTCACCCGAACAGTTTTTCGATAGTCGCACGGATTCTACCTTTTCCCGGTACTCGCACGGATTCGACCATTTTTCGGTACTCACACTGATTGGACCATTTTTCGGTACACACCCGAACAGTTTTTCGATAATCGGACGGATTCTACCATTTACGGGTAGTCGCCCGGATTCTACCATTTTTCGGTTCTCACATTGATTGGACCCATTTCTGGTAGTCACCCGAACAGTTTTTCGATACTCGCACGGATTCTACCTTTTCCCGGTACTCGCACGGATTCGACCATTTTTCGGTAGTCACACTGATTGGACCATTTTTCGGTACTCACCCGAACAGTTTTTCGATAATCGCACGGATTCTACCATTTACGGGTAGTCGCCCGGATTCTACCATTTTTCGGTTCTCACATTGATTGGACCCATTTCCGGTAGTCAACCGAACAGTTTTTCGATACTGGCACGGATTCTACCTTTTCCCGGTACTCGCACGGATTCGACCATTTTTCGGTAGTCACACTGATTGGACCATTTTTCGGTACTCACCCGAACAGTTTTTCGATACTCGCACGGATTCTACCATTTACCGGTAGTCGCCCGGATTCTACCATTTTTCGGTACTCACATTGATAGGACCCATTTCCGGTAGGCACCCGAACAGTTTTTCGATAGTCGCACGGATTCTACCTTTTCCCGGTACTCGCACGGATTCGACCATTTTTCGGTAATCACACTGATTGGACCATTTTTCGGTACACACCCGAACAGTTTTTCGATAATCGCACGGATTCTACCATTTACGGGTAGTCGCCCGGATTCTACCATTTTTCGGTTCTCACATTGATTGGACCCATTTCCGGTAGTCACCCGAACAGTTTTTCGAGACTCGCACGGATTCCACCTTTTCCCGGTACTCACATGGATTCGACCATTTTTCGGTAGTCACACTGATTGGACCATTTTTCGGTACTCACCCGAACAGTTTTTCGATAATCGCACGGATTCTACCATTTACGGGTAGTCGCCCGGATTCTACCATTTTTCGGTTCTCACATTGATTGGACCCATTTCCGGTAGTCACCCGAACAGTTTTTCGATAATCGCACGGATTCTACCTTTTCCCGGTACTCGCACGGATTCGACCATTTTTCGGTACTCACACTGAATGGACCATTTTTCGGTACACACCCGAACAGTTTTTCGATAGTCGCACGGATTCTACCTTTTCCCGGTACTCGCACGGATTCGACCATTTTTCGGTACTCACACTGATTGGACCATTTTTCGGTACACACCCGAACAATTTTTCGATACTCGCACGGATTCTACCATTTACGGGTAGTCGCCCGGATTCTACCATTTTTCGGTACTCACATTGATTGGACCCATTTCCGGTAGTCACCCGAACAGTTTTTCGATAGTCGCACGGATTCTACCTTTTCCCGGTACTCGCACGGATTCGACCATTTTTCTGTACTCACACTGATTGGACCATTTTTCGGTACACACCCGAACAGTTTTTCGATAATCGGACGGATTCTACCATTTACGGGTAGTCGCCCGGATTTTACCATTTTTCGGTTCTCACATTGATTGGACCCATTTCCGATAGTCACCCGAACAGTTTTTCGATACTCGCACGGATTCTACCTTTTCCCGGTACTCGCACGGATTCGACCATTTTTCGGTAGTCACACTGATTGGACCATTTTTCGGTACTCACCCGAACAGTTTTTCGATAATCGCACGGATTCTACCATTTACGGGTAGTCGCCCGGATTCTACCATTTTTCGGTTCTCACATTGATTGGACCCATTTCCGGTAGTCAACCGAACAGTTTTTCGATACTGGCACGGATTCTACCTTTTCCCGGTACTCGCACGGATTCGACCATTTTTCGGTAGTCACACTGATTGGACCATTTTTCGGTACTCACCCGAACAGTTTTTCGATACTCGCACGGATTCTACCATTTACCGGTAGTCGCACGGATTCTACCATTTTTCGGTACTCACATTGATTGGACCATTTTTCGGTACACACCCGAACAGTTTTTCGATAATCGCAAGGATTCTACCATTTACGGGTAGTTGCCCGGATTCTACCATTTTTCGGTTCTCACATTGATTGGACCCATTTCCGGTAGTCACCCGAACAGTTTTTCGATAATCGCACGGATTCTACCTTTTCCCGGTACTCGCACGGATTCGACCATTTTTCGGTACTCACACTGAATGGACCATTTTTCGGTACACACCCGAACAGTTTTTCGATAGTCGCACGGATTCTACCTTTTCCCGGTACTCGCACGGATTCGACCATTTTTCGGTACTCACACTGATTGGACCATTTTTCGATACACACCCGAACAGTTTTTCGATAATCGCAAGGATTCTACCATTTACGGGTACTCGCCCGGATTCTACCATTTTTCGGTACTCACATTGATTGGACCCATTTCCGGTAGTCACCCGAACAGTTTTTCGATAGTCGCACGGATTCTACCTTTTCCCGGTACTCGCACGGATTCGACCATTTTTCGGTACTCACACTGATTGGACCATTTTTCGGTACACACCCGAACAGTTTTTCGATAATCGCACGGATTCTACCTTTTCCCGGTACTCGCACGGATTCGACCAGTTTTCGGTACTCACACTGATTGGACCATTTTTCGGTACACACCCGAACAGTTTTTCGATAATCGCAAGGATTCTACCATTTACGGGTAGTCGCCCGGATTCTACCATTATTCGGTTCTCACATTGATTGGACCCATTTCCGGTAGGCACCCGAACAGTTTTTCGATACTCGCACGGATTCTACCATTTACGGGTAGTCGCCCGGATTCTACCATTATTCGGTTCTCACATTGATTGGACCCATTTCCTGTAGTCACCGGAACAGTTTTTCGATAATCGCACGGATTCTACCATTTACGGGTAGTCGCACGGATTCGACCATTTTTCGGTAGTCACACTTATTGGACCATTTTTCGGTACTCACCCGAACAGTTTTTCGATACTCGCACGGATTCTACCATTTACGGGTAGTCGCCCGGATTCTACCATTTTTCGGTACTCACATTGATTGGACCCATTTCCGGTAGTCACCCGAACAGTTTTTCGATAATCGCACGGATTCTACCTTTTCCCGGTACTCGCACGGATTCGACCATTTTTCGGTACTCACACTGAATGGACCATTTTTCGGTACACACCCGAACAGTTTTTCGATAGTCGCACGGATTCTACCTTTTCCCGGTACTCGCACGGATTCGACCATTTTTCGGTACTCACACTGATTGGACCATTTTTCGATACACACCCGAACAGTTTTTCGATAATCGCAAGGATTCTACCATTTACGGGTACTCGCCCGGATTCTACCATTTTTCGGTACTCACATTGATTGGACCCATTTCCGGTAGTCACCCGAACAGTTTTTCGATAGTCGCACGGATTCTACCTTTTCCCGGTACTCGCACGGATTCGACCATTTTTCGGTACTCACACTGATTGGACCATTTTTCGGTACACACCCGAACAGTTTTTCGATAATCGCACGGATTCTACCTTTTCCCGGTACTCGCACGGATTCGACCATTTTTCGGTACTCACACTGATTGGACCATTTTTCGGTACACACCCGAACAGTTTTTCGATAATCGCACGGATTCTACCATTTACGGGTAGTCGCCCGGATTCTACCATTTTTCGGTTCTCACATTGATTGGACCCATTTCCGGTAGTCACCCGAACAGTTTTTCGATACTCGCACGGATTCTACCTTTTCCCGGTACTCGCACGGATTCGACCATTTTTCGGTAGTCACACTGATTGGACCATTTTTCGGTACTCACCCGAACAGTTTTTCGATAATCGCACGGATTCTACCATTTACGGGTAGTCGCCCGGATTCTACCATTTTTCGGTTCTCACATTGATTGGACCCATTTCCGGTAGTCACCCGAACAGTTTTTCGATACTGGCACGGATTCTACCTTTTCCCGGTACTCGCACGGATTCGACCATTTTTCGGTAGTCACACTGATTGGACCATTTTTCGGTACTCACCCGAACAGTTTTTCGATACTCGCACGGATTCTACCATTTACCGGTAGTCGCCCGGATTCTACCATTTTTCGGTACTCACATTGATAGGACCCATTTCCGGTAGGCACCCGAACAGTTTTTCGATACTCGCACGGATTCTACCTTTTCCCGGTACTCGCACGGATTCGACCATTTTTCGGTAATCACACTGATTGGACCATTTTTCGCTACACACCCGAACAGTTTTTCGATAATCGCACGGATTCTACCATTTACGGGTAGTCGCCCGGATTCTACCATTATTCGGTTCTCACATTGATTGGACCCATTTCCGGTAGGCACCCGAACAGTTTTTCGATACTCGCACGGATTCTACCATTTACGGGTAGTCGCCCGGATTCTACCATTTTTCGGTACTCACATTGATTGGACCCATTTCCGGTAGTCAACCGAACAGTTTTTCGATAGTCGCACGGATTCTACCTTTTCCAGGTACTCGCACGGATTCGAACATTTTTCGGTACTCACACTGATTGGACCATTTTTCGGTACACACCCGAACAGTTTTTCGATAGTCGCACGGATTCTACCTTTTCCCGGTACTCGCACGGATTCGACCATTTTTCGGTACTCACACTGATTGGACCATTTTTCGATACACACCCGAACAGTTTTTCGATAATCGCAAGGATTCTACCATTTACGGGTACTCGCCCGGATTCTACCATTTTTCGGTACTCACATTGATTGGACCCATTTCCGGTAGTCACCCGAACAGTTTTTCGATAGTCGCACGGATTCTACCTTTTCCCGGTACTCGCACGGATTCGACCATTTTTCGGTACTCACACTGATTGGACCATTTTTCGGTACACACCCGAACAGTTTTTCGATAATCGCACGGATTCTACCTTTTCCCGGTACTCGCACGGATTCGACCAGTTTTCGGTACTCACACTGATTGGACCATTTTTCGGTACACACCCGAACAGTTTTTCGATAATCGCAAGGATTCTACCATTTACGGGTAGTCGCCCGGATTCTACCATTATTCGGTTCTCACATTGATTGGACCCATTTCCGGTAGGCACCCGAACAGTTTTTCGATACTCGCACGGATTCTACCATTTACGGGTAGTCGCCCGGATTCTACTATTTTTCGGTACTCACATTGATTGGACCCATTTCCGGTAGTCAACCGAACAGTTTTTCGATAGTCGCACGGATTCTACCTTTTCCAGGTACTCGCACGGATTCGAACATTTTTCGGTACTCACACTGATTGGACCATTTTTCGGTACACACCCGAACAGTTTTTCGATAGTCGCACGGATTCTACCTTTTCCCGGTACTCGCACGGATTCGACCATTTTTCGGTACTCACACTGATTGGACCATTTTTCGATACACACCCGAACAGTTTTTCGATAATCGCAAGGATTCTACCATTTACGGGTAGTCGCCCGGATTCTACCATTTTTCGGTTCTCACATTGATTGGACCCATTTCCGGTAGTCACCCGAACAGTTTTTCGATAATCGCACGGATTCTACCTTTTCCCGGTACTCGCACGGATTCGACCATTTTTCGGTACTCACACTGAATGGACCATTTTTCGGTACACACCCGAACAGTTTTTCGATAGTCGCACGGATTCTACCTTTTCCCGGTACTCGCACGGATTCGACCATTTTTCGGTACTCACACTGAATGGACCATTTTTCGGTACACACCCGAACAGTTTTTCGATACTCGCACGGATTCTACCTTTTCCCGGTACTCGCACGGATTCGACCATTTTTCGGTACTCACACTGATTGGACCATTTTTCGGTACACACCCGAACAGTTTTTCGATAATCGCACGGATTCTACCATTTACGGGTAGTCGCCCGGATTCTACCATTTTTCGGTTCTCACATTGATTGGACCCATTTCCGGTAGGCACCCGAACAGTTTTTCGATACTCGCACGGATTCTACCTTTTCCCGGTACTCGCACGGATTCGACCATTTTTCGGTACTCACACTGATTGGACCATTTTTCGCTACACACCCGAACAGATTTTCGATAATCGCACGGATTCTACCATTTACGGGTAGTCGCACGGATTCGACCATTTTTCGGTAGTCACACTTATTGGACCATTTTTCGGTACTCACCCGAACAGTTTTTCGATACTCGCACGGATTCTACCATTTACGGGTAGTCGCCCGGATTCTACCATTTTTCGGTACTCACATTGATTGGACCCATTTCCGGTAGTCACCCGAACAGTTTTTCGATAGTCGCACGGATTCTACCTTTTCCCGGTACTCGCACGGATTCGACCATTTTTCGGTACTCACACTGATTGGACCATTTTTCGGTACACACCCGAACAGTTTTTCGATAATCGCACGGATTCTACCATTTACGGGTAGTCGCCCGGATTCTACCATTTTTCGGTTCTCACATTGATTGGACCCATTTCCGGTAGTCACCCGAACAGTTTTTCGATACTCGCACAGATTCTACCTTTTCCCGGTACTCGCACGGATTCGACCATTTTTCGGTAGTCACACTGATTGGACCATTTTTCGGTACTCACCCGAACAGTTTTTCGATAATCGCACGGATTCTACCATTTACGGGTAGTCGCCCGGATTCTACCATTTTTCGGTTCTCACATTGATTGGACCCATTTCCGGTAGTCACCCGAACAGTTTTTCGATACTCGCACGGATTCTACCTTTTCCCGGTACTCGCACGGATTCGACCATTTTTCGGTAGTCACACTGATTGGACCATTTTTCGGTACTCACCCGAACAGTTTTTCGATAATCGCACGGATTCTACCATTTACGGGTAGTCGCCCGGATTCTACCATTTTTCGGTTCTCACATTGATTGGACCCATTTCCGGTAGTCACCCGAACAGTTTTTCGATACTGGCACGGATTCTACCTTTTCCCGGTACTCGCACGGATTCGACCATTTTTCGGTAGTCACACTGATTGGACCATTTTTCGGTACTCACCCGAACAGTTTTTCGATACTCGCACGGATTCTACCATTTACCGGTAGTCGCCCGGATTCTACCATTTTTCGGTACTCACATTGATTGGACCCATTTCCGGTAGGCACCCGAACAGTTTTTCGATACTCGCACGGATTCTACCTTTTCCCGGTACTCGCACGGATTCGACCATTTTTCGGTAATCACACTGATTGGACCATTTTTCGCTACACACCCGAACAGTTTTTCGATAATCGCACGGATTCTACCATTTACGGGTAGTCGCCCGGATTCTACCATTATTCGGTTCTCACATTGATTGGACCCATTTCCGGTAGGCACCCGAACAGTTTTTCGATACTCGCACGGATTCTACCATTTACGGGTAGTCGCCCGGATTCTACCATTTTTCGGTACTCACATTGATTGGACCCATTTCCGGTAGTCAACCGAACAGTTTTTCGATAGTCGCACGGATTCTACCTTTTCCAGGTACTCGCACGGATTCGAACATTTTTCGGTACTCACACTGATTGGACCATTTTTCGGTACACACCCGAACAGTTTTTCGATAGTCGCACGGATTCTACCTTTTCCCGGTACTCGCACGGATTCGACCATTTTTCGGTACTCACACTGATTGGACCATTTTTCGATACACACCCGAACAGTTTTTCGATAATCGCAAGGATTCTACCATTTACGGGTACTCGCCCGGATTCTACCATTTTTCGGTACTCACATTGATTGGACCCATTTCCGGTAGTCACCCGAACAGTTTTTCGATAGTCGCACAGATTCTACCTTTTCCCGGTACTCGCACGGATTCGACCATTTTTCGGTACTCACACTGATTGGACCATTTTTCGGTACACACCCGAACAGTTTTTCGATAATCGCACGGATTCTACCTTTTCCCGGTACTCGCACGGATTCGACCAGTTTTCGGTACTCACACTGATTGGACCATTTTTCGGTACACACCCGAACAGTTTTTCGATAATCGCAAGGATTCTACCATTTACGGGTAGTTGCCCGGATTCTACCAATTTTCGGTTCTCACATTGATTGGACCCATTTCCGGTAGTCACCCGAACAGTTTTTCGATAATCGCACGGATTCTACCTTTTCCCGGTACTCGCACGGATTCGACCATTTTTCGGTACTCACACTGAATGGACCATTTTTCGGTACACACCCGAACAGTTTTTCGATAGTCGCACGGATTCTACCTTTTCCCGGTACTCGCACGGATTCGACCATTTTTCGGTACTCACACTGATTGGACCATTTTTCGGTACACACCCGAACAGTTTTTCGATACTCGCACGGATTCTACCATTTACGGGTAGTCGCCCGGATTCTACCATTTTTCGGTTCTCACATTGATTGGACCCATTTCCGGTAGGCACCCGAACAGTTTTTCGATACTCGCACGGATTCTACCATTTACGGGTAGTCGCCCGGATTCTACCATTTTTCGGTTCTCACATTGATTGGACCCATTTCCGGTAGTCACCCGAACAGTTTTTCGATAATCGCACGGATTCTACCTTTTCCCGGTACTCGCACGGATTCGACCATTTTTCGGTACTCACACTGAATGGACCATTTTTCGGTACACACCCGAACAGTTTTTCGATAGTCGCACGGATTCTACCTTTTCCCGGTACTCGCACGGATTCGACCATTTTTCGGTACTCACACTGAATGGACCATTTTTCGGTACACACCCGAACAGTTTTTCGATACTCGCACGGATTCTACCTTTTCCCGGTACTCGCACGGATTCGACAATTTTTCGGTACTCACACTGATTGGACCATTTTTCGGTACACACCCGAACAGTTTTTCGATAATCGCACGGATTCTACCATTTACGGGTAGTCGCCCGGATTCTACCATTTTTCGGTTCTCACATTGATTGGACCCATTTCCGGTAGGCACCCGAACAGTTTTTCGATACTCGCACGGATTCTACCTTTTCCCGGTACTCGCACGGATTCGACCATTTTTCGGTACTCACACTGATTGGACCATTTTTCGCTACACACCCGAACAGATTTTCGATAATCGCACGGATTCTACCATTTACGGGTAGTCGCACGGATTCGACCATTTTTCGGTAGTCACACTTATTGGACCATTTTTCGGTACTCACCCGAACAGTTTTTCGATACTCGCACGGATTCTACCATTTACGGGTAGTCGCCCGGATTCTACCATTTTTCGGTACTCACATTGATTGGACCCATTTCCGGTAGTCACCCGAACAGTTTTTCGATAGTCGCACGGATTCTACCTTTTCCCGGTACTCGCACGGATTCGACCATTTTTCGGTACTCACACTGATTGGACCATTTTTCGGTACACACCCGAACAGTTTTTCGATAATCGCACGGATTCTACCATTTACGGGTAGTCGCCCGGATTCTACCATTTTTCGGTTCTCACATTGATTGGACCCATTTCCGGTAGTCACCCGAACAGTTTTTCGATACTCGCACGGATTCTACCTTTTCCCGGTACTCGCACGGATTCGACCATTTTTCGGTAGTCACACTGATTGGACCATTTTTCGGTACTCACCCGAACAGTTTTTCGATAATCGCACGGATTCTACCATTTACGGGTAGTCGCCCGGATTCTACCATTTTTCGGTTCTCACATTGATTGGACCCATTTCCGGTAGTCACCCGAACAGTTTTTCGATACTGGCACGGATTCTACCTTTTCCCGGTACTCGCACGGATTCGACCATTTTTCGGTAGTCACACTGATTGGACCATTTTTCGGTACTCACCCGAACAGTTTTTCGATACTCGCACGGATTCTACCATTTACCGGTAGTCGCCCGGATTCTACCATTTTTCGGTACTCACATTGATAGGACCCATTTCCGGTAGGCACCCGAACAGTTTTTCGATACTCGCACGGATTCTACCTTTTCCCGGTACTCGCACGGATTCGACCATTTTTCGGTAATCACACTGATTGGACCATTTTTCGCTACACACCCGAACAGTTTTTCGATAATCGCACGGATTCTACCATTTACGGGTAGTCGCCCGGATTCTACCATTATTCGGTTCTCACATTGATTGGACCCATTTCCGGTAGGCACCCGAACAGTTTTTCGATACTCGCACGGATTCTACCATTTACGGGTAGTCGCCCGGATTCTACCATTTTTCGGTACTCACATTGATTGGACCCATTTCCGGTAGTCAACCGAACAGTTTTTCGATAGTCGCACGGATTCTACCTTTTCCAGGTACTCGCACGGATTCGAACATTTTTCGGTACTCACACTGATTGGACCATTTTTCGGTACACACCCGAACAGTTTTTCGATACTCGCACGGATTCTACCATTTACGGGTAGTCGCCCGGATTCTACCATTTTTCGGTTCTCACATTGATTGGACCCATTTCCGGTAGGCACCCGAACAGTTTTTCGATACTCGCACGGATTCTACCATTTACGGGTAGTCGCCCGGATTCTACCATTTTTCGGTTCTCACATTGGTTGGACCCATTTCCGGTAGTCACCCGAACAGTTTTTCGATAATCGCACGGATTCTACCTTTTCCCGGTACTCGCACGGATTCGACCATTTTTCGGTACTCACACTGAATGGACCATTTTTCGGTACACACCCGAACAGTTTTTCGATAGTCGCACGGATTCTACCTTTTCCCGGTACTCGCACGGATTCGACCATTTTTCGGTACTCACACTGAATGGACCATTTTTCGGTACACACCCGAACAGTTTTTCGATACTCGCACGGATTCTACCTTTTCCCGGTACTCGCACGGATTCGACCATTTTTCGGTACTCACACTGATTGGACCATTTTTCGGTACACACCCGAACAGTTTTTCGATAATCGCACGGATTCTACCATTTACGGGTAGTCGCCCGGATTCTACCATTTTTCGGTTCTCACATTGATTGGACCCATTTCCGGTAGGCACCCGAACAGTTTTTCGATACTCGCACGGATTCTACCTTTTCCCGGTACTCGCACGGATTCGACCATTTTTCGGTACTCACACTGATTGGACCATTTTTCGCTACACACCCGAACAGATTTTCGATAATCGCACGGATTCTACCATTTACGGGTAGTCGCACGGATTCGACCATTTTTCGGTAGTCACACTTATTGGACCATTTTTCGGTACTCACCCGAACAGTTTTTCGATACTCGCACGGATTCTACCATTTACGGGTAGTCGCCCGGATTCTACCATTTTTCGGTACTCACATTGATTGGACCCATTTCCGGTAGTCACCCGAACAGTTTTTCGATAGTCGCACGGATTCTACCTTTTCCCGGTACTCGCACGGATTCGACCATTTTTCGGTACTCACACTGATTGGACCATTTTTCGGTACACACCCGAACAGTTTTTCGATAATCGCACGGATTCTACCATTTACGGGTAGTCGCCCGGATTCTACCATTTTTCGGTTCTCACATTGATTGGACCCATTTCCGGTAGTCACCCGAACAGTTTTTCGATACTCGCACAGATTCTACCTTTTCCCGGTACTCGCACGGATTCGACCATTTTTCGGTAGTCACACTGATTGGACCATTTTTCGGTACTCACCCGAACAGTTTTTCGATAATCGCACGGATTCTACCATTTACGGGTAGTCGCCCGGATTCTACCATTTTTCGGTTCTCACATTGATTGGACCCATTTCCGGTAGTCACCCGAACAGTTTTTCGATACTGGCACGGATTCTACCTTTTCCCGGTACTCGCACGGATTCGACCATTTTTCGGTAGTCACACTGATTGGACCATTTTTCGGTACTCACCCGAACAGTTTTTCGATACTCGCACGGATTCTACCATTTACCGGTAGTCGCCCGGATTCTACCATTTTTCGGTACTCACATTGATAGGACCCATTTCCGGTAGGCACCCGAACAGTTTTTCGATACTCGCACGGATTCTACCTTTTCCCGGTACTCGCACGGATTCGACCATTTTTCGGTAATCACACTGATTGGACCATTTTTCGCTACACACCCGAACAGTTTTTCGATAATCGCACGGATTCTACCATTTACGGGTAGTCGCCCGGATTCTACCATTATTCGGTTCTCACATTGATTGGACCCATTTCCGGTAGGCACCCGAACAGTTTTTCGATACTCGCACGGATTCTACCATTTACGGGTAGTCGCCCGGATTCTACCATTTTTCGGTACTCACATTGATTGGACCCATTTCCGGTAGTCAACCGAACAGTTTTTCGATAGTCGCACGGATTCTACCTTTTCCAGGTACTCGCACGGATTCGAACATTTTTCGGTACTCACACTGATTGGACCATTTTTCGGTACACACCCGAACAGTTTTTCGATAGTCGCACGGATTCTACCTTTTCCCGGTACTCGCACGGATTCGACCATTTTTCGGTACTCACACTGATTGGACCATTTTTCGATACACACCCGAACAGTTTTTCGATAATCGCAAGGATTCTACCATTTACGGGTACTCGCCCGGATTCTACCATTTTTCGGTACTCACATTGATTGGACCCATTTCCGGTAGTCACCCGAACAGTTTTTCGATAGTCGCACGGATTCTACCTTTTCCCGGTACTCGCACGGATTCGACCATTTTTCGGTACTCACACTGATTGGACCATTTTTCGGTACACACCCGAACAGTTTTTCGATAATCGCACGGATTCTACCTTTTCCCGGTACTCGCACGGATTCGACCAGTTTTCGGTACTCACACTGATTGGACCATTTTTCGGTACACACCCGAACAGTTTTTCGATAATCGCAAGGATTCTACCATTTACGGGTAGTTGCCCGGATTCTACCAATTTTCGGTTCTCACATTGATTGGACCCATTTCCGGTAGTCACCCGAACAGTTTTTCGATAATCGCACGGATTCTACCTTTTCCCGGTACTCGCACGGATTCGACCATTTTTCGGTACTCACACTGAATGGACCATTTTTCGGTACTCACCCGAACAGTTTTTCGATACTCGCACGGATTCTACCATTTACGGGTAGTCGCCCGGATTCTACCATTTTTCGGTACTCACATTGATTGGACCCATTTCCGGTAGTCACCCGAACAGTTTTTCGATACTCGCACGGATTCTACCATTTACCGGTAGTCGCCCGGATTCTACCATTTTTCGGTACTCACATTGATAGGACCCATTTCCGGTAGGCACCCGAACAGTTTTTCGATACTCGCACGGATTCTACCTTTTCCCGGTACTCGCACGGATTCGACCATTTTTCGGTACTCACACTGATTGGACCATTTTTCGCTACACACCCGAACAGATTTTCGATAATCGCACGGATTCTACCATTTACGGGTAGTCGCACGGATTCGACCATTTTTCGGTAGTCACACTTATTGGACCATTTTTCGGTACTCACCCGAACAGTTTTTCGATACTCGCACGGATTCTACCATTTACGGGTAGTCGCCCGGATTCTACCATTTTTCGGTTCTCACATTGATTGGACCCATTTCCGGTAGTCACCCGAACAGTTTTTCGATACTCGCACGGATTCTACCTTTTCCCGGTACTCGCACGGATTCGACCATTTTTCGGTACTCACACTGAATGGACCATTTTTCGGTACACACCCGAACAGTTTTTCGATAGTCGCACGGATTCTACCTTTTCCCGGTACTCGCACGGATTCGACCATTTTTCGGTACTCACACTGAATGGACCATTTTTCGGTACACACCCGAACAGTTTTTCGATACTCGCACGGATTCTACCTTTTCCCGGTACTCGCACGGATTCGACCATTTTTCGGTACTCACACTGATTGGACCATTTTTCGGTACACACCCGAACAGTATTTCGATAATCGCACGGATTCTACCATTTACGGGTAGTCGCCCGGATTCTACCATTTTTCGGTTCTCACATTGATTGGACCCATTTCCGGTAGGCACCCGAACAGTTTTTCGATACTCGCACGGATTCTACCTTTTCCCGGTACTCGCACGGATTCGACCATTTTTCGGTACTCACACTGATTGGACCATTTTTCGCTACACACCCGAACAGATTTTCGATAATCGCACGGATTCTACCATTTACGGGTAGTCGCACGGATTCGACCATTTTTCGGTAGTCACACTTATTGGACCATTTTTCGGTACTCACCCGAACAGTTTTTCGATACTCGCACGGATTCTACCATTTACGGGTAGTCGCCCGGATTCTACCATTTTTCGGTACTCACATTGATTGGACCCATTTCCGGTAGTCACCCGAACAGTTTTTCGATACTCGCACGGATTCTACCTTTTCCCGGTACTCGCACGGATTCGACCATTTTTCGGTACTCACACTGAATGGACCATTTTTCGGTACACACCCGAACAGTTTTTCGATAGTCGCACGGATTCTACCTTTTCCCGGTACTCGCACGGATTCGACCATTTTTCGGTACTCACACTGAATGGACCATTTTTCGGTACACACCCGAACAGTTTTTCGATACTCGCACGGATTCTACCTTTTCCCGGTACTCGCACGGATTCGACCATTTTTCGGTACTCACACTGATTGGACCATTTTTCGGTACACACCCGAACAGTATTTCGATAATCGCACGGATTCTACCATTTACGGGTAGTCGCCCGGATTCTACCATTTTTCGGTTCTCACATTGATTGGACCCATTTCCGGTAGGCACCCGAACAGTTTTTCGATACTCGCACGGATTCTACCTTTTCCCGGTACTCGCACGGATTCGACCATTTTTCGGTACTCACACTGATTGGACCATTTTTCGCTACACACCCGAACAGATTTTCGATAATCGCACGGATTCTACCATTTACGGGTAGTCGCACGGATTCGACCATTTTTCGGTAGTCACACTTATTGGACCATTTTTCGGTACTCACCCGAACAGTTTTTCGATACTCGCACGGATTCTACCATTTACGGGTAGTCGCCCGGATTCTACCATTTTTCGGTACTCACATTGATTGGACCCATTTCCGGTAGTCACCCGAACAGTTTTTCGATAGTCGCACGGATTCTACCTTTTCCCGGTACTCGCACGGATTCGACCATTTTTCGGTACTCACACTGATTGGACCATTTTTCGGTACACACCCGAACAGTTTTTCGATAATCGCACGGATTCTACCATTTACGGGTAGTCGCCCGGATTCTACCATTTTTCGGTTCTCACATTGATTGGACCCATTTCCGGTAGTCACCCGAACAGTTTTTCGATACTCGCACGGATTCTACCTTTTCCCGGTACTCGCACGGATTCGACCATTTTTCGGTAGTCACACTGATTGGACCATTTTTCGGTACTCACCCGAACAGTTTTTCGATAATCGCACGGATTCTACCATTTACGGGTAGTCGCCCGGATTCTACCATTTTTCGGTTCTCACATTGATTGGACCCATTTCCGGTAGTCACCCGAACAGTTTTTCGATACTGGCACGGATTCTACCTTTTCCCGGTACTCGCACGGATTCGACCATTTTTCGGTAGTCACACTGATTGGACCATTTTTCGGTACTCACCCGAACAGTTTTTCGATACTCGCACGGATTCTACCATTTACCGGTAGTCGCCCGGATTCTACCATTTTTCGGTACTCACATTGATAGGACCCATTTCCGGTAGGCACCCGAACAGTTTTTCGATACTCGCACGGATTCTACCTTTTCCCGGTACTCGCACGGATTCGACCATTTTTCGGTAATCACACTGATTGGACCATTTTTCGCTACACACCCGAACAGTTTTTCGATAATCGCACGGATTCTACCATTTACGGGTAGTCGCCCGGATTCTACCATTATTCGGTTCTCACATTGATTGGACCCATTTCCGGTAGGCACCCGAACAGTTTTTCGATACTCGCACGGATTCTACCATTTACGGGTAGTCGCCCGGATTCTACCATTTTTCGGTACTCACATTGATTGGACCCATTTCCGGTAGTCAACCGAACAGTTTTTCGATAGTCGCACGGATTCTACCTTTTCCAGGTACTCGCACGGATTCGAACATTTTTCGGTACTCACACTGATTGGACCATTTTTCGGTACACACCCGAACAGTTTTTCGATAGTCGCACGGATTCTACCTTTTCCCGGTACTCGCACGGATTCGACCATTTTTCGGTACTCACACTGATTGGACCATTTTTCGATACACACCCGAACAGTTTTTCGATAATCGCAAGGATTCTACCATTTACGGGTACTCGCCCGGATTCTACCATTTTTCGGTACTCACATTGATTGGACCCATTTCCGGTAGTCACCCGAACAGTTTTTCGATAGTCGCACGGATTCTACCTTTTCCCGGTACTCGCACGGATTCGACCATTTTTCGGTACTCACACTGATTGGACCATTTTTCGGTACACACCCGAACAGTTTTTCGATAATCGCACGGATTCTACCTTTTCCCGGTACTCGCACGGATTCGACCAGTTTTCGGTACTCACACTGATTGGACCATTTTTCGGTACACACCCGAACAGTTTTTCGATAATCGCAAGGATTCTACCATTTACGGGTAGTTGCCCGGATTCTACCAATTTTCGGTTCTCACATTGATTGGACCCATTTCCGGTAGTCACCCGAACAGTTTTTCGATAATCGCACGGATTCTACCTTTTCCCGGTACTCGCACGGATTCGACCATTTTTCGGTACTCACACTGAATGGACCATTTTTCGGTACACACCCGAACAGTTTTTCGATAGTCGCACGGATTCTACCTTTTCCCGGTACTCGCACGGATTCGACCATTTTTCGGTACTCACACTGATTGGACCATTTTTCGGTACACACCCGAACAGTTTTTCGATACTCGCACGGATTCTACCATTTACGGGTAGTCGCCCGGATTCTACCATTTTTCGGTTCTCACATTGATTGGACCCATTTCCGGTAGGCACCCGAACAGTTTTTCGATACTCGCACGGATTCTACCATTTACGGGTAGTCACCCGGATTCTACCATTTTTCGGTTCTCACATTGATTGGACCCATTTCCGGTAGTCACCCGAACAGTTTTTCGATAATCGCACGGATTCTACCATTTACGGGTAGTCGCACGGATTCGACCATTTTTCGGTAGTCACACTTATTGGACCATTTTTCGGTACTCACCCGAACAGTTTTTCGATTCTAGCACGGATTCTACCATTTACGGGTAGTCGCCCGGATTCTACCATTTTTCGGTACTCACATTGATTGGACCCATTTCCGGTAGTCACCCGAACAGTTTTTCGATAGTCGCACGGATTCTACCTTTTCCCGGTACTCGCACGGATTCGACCATTTTTCGGTACTCACACTGATTGGACCATTTTTCGGTACACACCCGAACAGTTTTTCGATAATCGCACGGATTCTACCATTTACGGGTAGTCGCCCGGATTCTACCATTTTTCGGTTCTCACATTGATTGGACCCATTTCCGGTAGTCACCCGAACAGTTTTTCGATACTCGCACGGATTCTACCTTTTCCCGGTACTCGCACGGATTCGACCATTTTTCGGTAGTCACACTGATTGGACCATTTTTCGGTACTCACCCGAACAGTTTTTCGATAATCGCACGGATTCTTCCATTTACGGGTAGTCGCCCGGATTCTACCATTTTTCGGTTCTCACATTGATTGGACCCATTTCCGGTAGTCACCCGAACAGTTTTTCGATACTGGCACGGATTCTACCTTTTCCCGGTACTCGCACGGATTCGACCATTTTTCGGTAGTCACACTGATTGGACCATTTTTCGGTACTCACCCGAACAGTTTTTCGATACTCGCACGGATTCTACCATTTACCGGTAGTCGCCCGGATTCTACCATTTTTCGGTACTCACATTGATAGGACCCATTTCCGGTAGGCACCCGAACTGTTTTTCGATACTCGCACGGATTCTACCTTTTCCCGGTACTCGCACGGATTCGACCATTTTTCGGTAATCACACTGATTGGACCATTTTTCGCTACACACCCGAACAGTTTTTCGATAATCGCACGGATTCTACCATTTACGGGTAGTCGCCCGGATTCTACCATTTTTCGGTTCTCACATTGATTGGACCCATTTCCGGTAGTCACCCGAACACTTTTTCGAGACTCGCACGGATTCTACCTTTTCCCGGTACTCGCATGGATTCGACCATTTTTCGGTAGTCACACTGATTGGACCATTTTTCGGTACTCACCCGAACAGTTTTTCGATAATCGCACGGATTCTACCATTTACAGGTAGTCGCCCGGATTCTACCATTTTTCGGTTCTCACATTGATTAGACCCATTTCCGGTAGTCACCCGAACAGTTTTTCGATAGTCGCACGGATTCTACCTTTTCCCGGTACTCGCACGGATTCGACCATTTTTCGGTACTCACACTGAATGGACCATTTTTCGGTACACACCCGAACAGTTTTTCGATAGTCGCACGGATTCTACCTTTTCCCGGTACTCGCACGGATTCGACCATTTTTCGGTATTCACACTGATTGGACCATTTTTCGGTACACACCCGAACAGTTTATCGATACTCGCACGGATTCTACCATTTACGGGTAGTCGCCCGGATTCTACCATTATTCGGTTCTCACATTGATTGGACCCATTTCCGGTAGGCACCCGAACAGTTTTTCGATACTCGCACGGATTCTACCATTTACGGGTAGTCGCCCGGATTCTACCATTTTTCGGTACTCACATTGATTGGACCCATTTCCGGTAGTCACCCGAACAGTTTTTCGATAGTCGCACGGATTCTACCTTTTCCCGGTACTCGCACGGATTCGACCATTTTTCGGTACTCACACTGATTGGACCATTTTTCGGTACACACCCGAACAGTTTTTCGATAATCGCACGGATTCTACCTTTTCCCGGTACTCGCACGGATTCGACCAGTTTTCGGTACTCACACTGATTGGACCATTTTTCGGTACACACCCGAACAGTTTTTCGATAATCGCAAGGATTCTACCATTTACGGGTAGTTGCCCGGATTCTACCATTTTTCGGTTCTCACATTGATTGGACCCATTTCCGGTAGTCACCCGAACAGTTTTTCGATAATCGCACGGATTCTACCTTTTCCCGGTACTCGCACGGATTCGACCATTTTTCGGTACTCACACTGAATGGACCATTTTTCGGTACACACCCGAACAGTTTTTCGATAGTCGCACGGATTCTACCTTTTCCCGGTACTCGCACGGATTCGACCATTTTTCGGTACTCACACTGATTGGACCATTTTTCGGTACACACCCGAACAGTTTTTCGATACTCGCACAGATTCTACCATTTACGGGTAGTCGCCGGGATTCTACCATTTTTCGGTTCTCACATTGATTGGACCCATTTCCGGTAGGCACCCGAACAGTTTTTCGATACTCGCACGGATTCTACCATTTACGGGTAGTCGCCCGGATTCTACCATTTTTCGGTTCTCACATTGATTGGACCCATTTCCGGTAGTCACCCGAACAGTTTTTCGATAATCGCACGGATTCTACCTTTTCCCGGTACTCGCACGGATTCGACCATTTTTCGGTACTCACACTGAATGGACCATTTTTCGGTACACACCCGAACAGTTTTTCGATAGTCGCACGGATTCTACCTTTTCCCGGTACTCGCACGGATTCGACCATTTTTCGGTACTCACACTGATTGGACCATTTTTCGGTACACACCCGAACAGTTTTTCGATACTCGCACGGATTCTACCATTTACGGGTAGTCGCCCGGATTCTACCATTTTTCGGTTCTCACATTGATTGGACCCATTTCCGGTAGGCACCCGAACAGTTTTTCGATACTCGCACGGATTCTACCATTTACGGGTAGTCGCCCGGATTCTACCATTTTTCGGTACTCACATTGATTGGACCCATTTCCGGTAGTCAACCCAACAGTTTTTCGATAGTCGCACGGATTCTACCTTTTCCAGGTACTCGCACGGATTCGAACATTTTTCGGTACTCACACTGATTGGACCATTTTTCGGTACACACCCGAACAGTTTTTCGATAGTCGCACGGATTCTACCTTTTCCCGGTACTCGCACGGATTCGACCATTTTTCGGTAATCACACTGATTGGACCATTTTTCGCTACACACCCGAACAGTTTTTCGATAATCGCACGGATTCTACCATTTACGGGTAGTCGCCCGGATTCTACCATTTTTCGGTTCTCACATTGATTGGACCCATTTCCGGTAGTCACCCGAACAGTTTTTCGAGACTCGCACGGATTCTACCTTTTCCCGGTACTCGCATGGATTCGACCATTTTTCGGTAGTCACACTGATTGGACCATTTCTCGGTACTCACCCGAACAGTTTTTCGATAATCGCACGGATTCTACCATTTACGGGTAGTCGCCCGGATTCTACCATTTTTCGGTTCTCACATTGATTAGACCCATTTCCGGTAGTCACCCGAACAGTTTTTCGATAATCGCACGGATTCTACCTTTTCCCAGTACTCGCACGGATTCGACCATTTTTCGGTACTCACACTGAATGGACCATTTTTCGGTACACACCCGAACAGTTTTTCGATAGTCGCACGGATTCTACCTTTTCCCGGTACTCGCACGGATTCGACCATTTTTCGGTACTCACACTGATTGGACCATTATTCGCTACACACCCGAACAGTTTTTCGATAATCGCAAGGATTCTACCATTTATGGGTACTCGCCCGGATTCTACCATTTTTCGGTACTCACATTGATTGGACCCATTTCCGGTAGTCACCCGAACAGTTTTTCGATAGTCGCACGGATTCTACCTTTTCCCGGTACTCGCACGGATTCGACCAGTTTTCGGTACTCACACTGATTGGACCATTTTTCGGTACACACCCGAACAGTTTTTCGATAATCGCAAGGATTCTACCATTTATGGGTAGTTGCCCGGATTCTACCATTTTTCGGTTCTCACATTGATTGGACCCATTTCCGGTAGTCACCCGAACAGTTTTTCGATAGTCGCACGGATTCTACCTTTTCCCGGTACTCGCACGGATTCGACCATTTTTCGGTACTCACACTGATTGGACCATTTTTCGGTACACACCCGAACAGTTTTTCGATAATCGCACGGATTCTACCATTTACGGGTAGTCGCCCGGATTCTACCATTTTTCGGTTCTCACATTGATTGGACCCATTTCCGGTAGTCACCCGAACAGTTTTTCGATACTCGCACGGATTCTACCTTTTCCCGGTACTCGCACGGATTCGACCATTTTTCGGTAGTCACACTGATTGGACCATTTTTCGGTACTCACCCGAACAGTTTTTCGATAATCGCACGGATTCTACCATTTACGGGTAGTCGCCCGGATTCTACCATTTTTCGGTTCTCACATTGATTGGACCCATTTCCGGTAGTCACCCGAACAGTTTTTCGATACTGGCACGGATTCTACCTTTTCCCGGTACTCGCACGGATTCGACCATTTTTCGGTAGTCACACTGATTGGACCATTTTTCGGTACTCACCCGAACAGTTTTTCGATACTCGCACGGATTCTACCATTTACCGGTAGTCGCCCGGATTCTACCATTTTTCGGTACTCACATTGATAGGACCCATTTCCGGTAGGCACCCGAACTGTTTTTCGATACTCGCACGGATTCTACCTTTTCCCGGTACTCGCACGGATTCGACCATTTTTCGGTAATCACACTGATTGGACCATTTTTCGCTACACACCCGAACAGTTTTTCGATAATCGCACGGATTCTACCATTTACGGGTAGTCGCCCGGATTCTACCATTTTTCGGTTCTCACATTGATTGGACCCATTTCCGGTAGTCACCCGAACAGTTTTTCGAGACTCGCACGGATTCTACCTTTTCCCGGTACTCGCATGGATTCGACCATTTTTCGGTAGTCACACTGATTGGACCATTTTTCGGTACTCACCCGAACAGTTTTTCGATAATCGCACGGATTCTACCATTTACAGGTAGTCGCCCGGATTCTACCATTTTTCGGTTCTCACATTGATTAGACCCATTTCCGGTAGTCACCCGAACAGTTTTTCGATAGTCGCACGGATTCTACCTTTTCCCGGTACTCGCACGGATTCGACCATTTTTCGGTACTCACACTGAATGGACCATTTTTCGGTACACACCCGAACAGTTTTTCGATAGTCGCACGGATTCTACCTTTTCCCGGTACTCGCACGGATTCGACCATTTTTCGGTATTCACACTGATTGGACCATTTTTCGGTACACACCCGAACAGTTTATCGATACTCGCACGGATTCTACCATTTACGGGTAGTCGCCCGGATTCTACCATTATTCGGTTCTCACATTGATTGGACCCATTTCCGGTAGTCACCCGAACAGTTTTTCGATACTCGCACGGATTCTACCTTTTCCCGGTACTCGCACGGATTCGACCATTTTTCGGTAGTCACACTGATTGGACCATTTTTCGGTACTCACCCGAACAGTTTTTCGATAATCGCACGGATTCTACCATTTACGGGTAGTCGCCCGGATTCTACCATTTTTCGGTTCTCACATTGATTGGACCCATTTCCGGTAGTCACCCGAACAGTTTTTCGATACTGGCACGGATTCTACCTTTTCCCGGTACTCGCACGGATTCGACCATTTTTCGGTAGTCACACTGATTGGACCATTTTTCGGTACTCACCCGAACAGTTTTTCGATACTCGCACGGATTCTACCATTTACCGGTAGTCGCCCGGATTCTACCATTTTTCGGTACTCACATTGATAGGACCCATTTCCGGTAGGCACCCGAACTGTTTTTCGATACTCGCACGGATTCTACCTTTTCCCGGTACTCGCACGGATTCGACCATTTTTCGGTAATCACACTGATTGGACCATTTTTCGCTACACACCCGAACAGTTTTTCGATAATCGCACGGATTCTACCATTTACGGGTAGTCGCCCGGATTCTACCATTTTTCGGTTCTCACATTGATTGGACCCATTTCCGGTAGTCACCCGAACAGTTTTTCGAGACTCGCACGGATTCTACCTTTTCCCGGTACTCGCATGGATTCGACCATTTTTCGGTAGTCACACTGATTGGACCATTTTTCGGTACTCACCCGAACAGTTTTTCGATAATCGCACGGATTCTACCATTTACAGGTAGTCGCCCGGATTCTACCATTTTTCGGTTCTCACATTGATTAGACCCATTTCCGGTAGTCACCCGAACAGTTTTTCGATAGTCGCACGGATTCTACCTTTTCCCGGTACTCGCACGGATTCGACCATTTTTCGGTACTCACACTGAATGGACCATTTTTCGGTACACACCCGAACAGTTTTTCGATAGTCGCACGGATTCTACCTTTTCCCGGTACTCGCACGGATTCGACCATTTTTCGGTATTCACACTGATTGGACCATTTTTCGGTACACACCCGAACAGTTTATCGATACTCGCACGGATTCTACCATTTACGGGTAGTCGCCCGGATTCTACCATTATTCGGTTCTCACATTGATTGGACCCATTTCCGGTAGGCACCCGAACAGTTTTTCGATACTCGCACGGATTCTACCATTTACGGGTAGTCGCCCGGATTCTACCATTTTTCGGTACTCACATTGATTGGACCCATTTCCGGTAGTCAACCGAACAGTTTTTCGATAGTCGCACGGATTCTACCTTTTCCAGGTACTCGCACGGATTCGAACATTTTTCGGTACTCACACTGATTGGACCATTTTTCGGTACACACCCGAACAGTTTTTCGATAGTCGCACGGATTCTACCTTTTCCCGGTACTCGCACGGATTCGACCATTTTTCGGTACTCACACTGATTGGACCATTTTTCGATACACACCCGAACAGTTTTTCGATAATCGCAAGGATTCTACCATTTACGGGTACTCGCCCGGATTCTACCATTTTTCGGTACTCACATTGATTGGACCCATTTCCGGTAGTCACCCGAACAGTTTTTCGATAGTCGCACGGATTCTACCTTTTCCCGGTACTCGCACGGATTCGACCATTTTTCGGTACTCACACTGATTGGACCATTTTTCGGTACACACCCGAACAGTTTTTCGATAATCGCACGGATTCTACCTTTTCCCGGTACTCGCACGGATTCGACCAGTTTTCGGTACTCACACTGATTGGACCATTTTTCGGTACACACCCGAACAGTTTTTCGATAATCGCAAGGATTCTACCATTTACGGGTAGTTGCCCGGATTCTACCATTTTTCGGTTCTCACATTGATTGGACCCATTTCCGGTAGTCACCCGAACAGTTTTTCGATAATCGCACGGATTCTACCTTTTCCCGGTACTCGCACGGATTCGACCATTTTTCGGTACTCACACTGAATGGACCATTTTTCGGTACACACCCGAACAGTTTTTCGATAGTCGCACGGATTCTACCTTTTCCCGGTACTCGCACGGATTCGACCATTTTTCGGTACTCACACTGATTGGACCATTTTTCGGTACACACCCGAACAGTTTTTCGATACTCGCACAGATTCTACCATTTACGGGTAGTCGCCCGGATTCTACCATTTTTCGGTTCTCACATTGATTGGACCCATTTCCGGTAGGCACCCGAACAGTTTTTCGATACTCGCACGGATTCTACCATTTACGGGTAGTCGCCCGGATTCTACCATTTTTCGGTTCTCACATTGATTGGACCCATTTCCGGTAGTCACCCGAACAGTTTTTCGATAATCGCACGGATTCTACCTTTTCCCGGTACTCGCACGGATTCGACCATTTTTCGGTACTCACACTGAATGGACCATTTTTCGGTACACACCCGAACAGTTTTTCGATAGTCGCACGGATTCTACCTTTTCCCGGTACTCGCACGGATTCGACCATTTTTCGGTACTCACACTGATTGGACCATTTTTCGGTACACACCCGAACAGTTTTTCGATACTCGCACGGATTCTACCATTTACGGGTAGTCGCCCGGATTCTACCATTTTTCGGTTCTCACATTGATTGGACCCATTTCCGGTAGGCACCCGAACAGTTTTTCGATACTCGCACGGATTCTACCATTTACGGGTAGTCGCCCGGATTCTACCATTTTTCGGTACTCACATTGATTGGACCCATTTCCGGTAGTCAACCCAACAGTTTTTCCATAGTCGCACGGATTCTACCTTTTCCAGGTACTCGCACGGATTCGAACATTTTTCGGTACTCACACTGATTGGACCATTTTTCGGTACACACCCGAACAGTTTTTCGATGGTCGCACGGATTCTACCTTTTCCCGGTACTCGCACGGATTCGACCATTTTTCGGTAATCACACTGATTGGACCATTTTTCGCTACACACCCGAACAGTTTTTCGATAATCGCACGGATTCTACCATTTACGGGTAGTCGCCCGGATTCTACCATTTTTCGGTTCTCACATTGATTGGACCCATTTCCGGTAGTCACCCGAACAGTTTTTCGAGACTCGCACGGATTCTACCTTTTCCCGGTACTCGCATGGATTCGACCATTTTTCGGTAGTCACACTGATTGGACCATTTCTCGGTACTCACCCGAACAGTTTTTCGATAATCGCACGGATTCTACCATTTACGGGTAGTCGCCCGGATTCTACCATTTTTCGGTTCTCACATTGATTAGACCCATTTCCGGTAGTCACCCGAACAGTTTTTCGATAATCGCACGGATTCTACCTTTTCCCGGTACTCGCACGGATTCGACCATTTTTCGGTACTCACACTGAATGGACCATTTTTCGGTACACACCCGAACAGTTTTTCGATAGTCGCACGGATTCTACCTTTTCCCGGTACTCGCACGGATTCGACCATTTTTCGGTACTCACACTGATTGGACCATTATTCGCTACACACCCGAACAGTTTTTCGATAATCGCAAGGATTCTACCATTTATGGGTACTCGCCCGGATTCTACCATTTTTCGGTACTCACATTGATTGGACCCATTTCCGGTAGTCACCCGAACAGTTTTTCGATAGTCGCACGGATTCTACCTTTTCCCGGTACTCGCACGGATTCGACCAGTTTTCGGTACTCACACTGATTGGACCATTTTTCGGTACACACCCGAACAGTTTTTCGATAATCGCAAGGATTCTACCATTTATGGGTAGTTGCCCGGATTCTACCATTTTTCGGTTCTCACATTGATTGGACCCATTTCCGGTAGTCACCCGAACAGTTTTTCGATAATCGCACGGATTCTACCTTTTCCCGGTACTCGCACGGATTCGACCATTTTTCGGTACTCACACTGAATGGACCATTTTTCGGTACACACCCGAACAGTTTTTCGATAGTCGCACGGATTCTACCTTTTCCCGGTACTCGCACGGATTCGACCATTTTTCGGTACTCACACTGATTGGACCATTTTTCGGTACACACCCGAACAGTTTTTCGATACTCGCACGGATTCTACCATTTACGGGTAGTCGCCCGGATTCTACCATTTTTCGGTTCTCACATTGATTGGACCCATTTCCAGTAGGCACCCGAATAGTTTTTCGATACTCGCACGGATTCTACCTTTTCCCGGTACTCGCACGGATTCGACCATTTTTCGGTACTCACACTGATTGGACCATTTTTCGCTACACACCCGAACAGATTTTCGATAATCGCACGGATTCTACCATTTACGGGTAGTCGCACGGATTCGACCATTTTTCGGTAGTCACACTTATTGGACCATTTTTCGGTACTCACCCGAACAGTTTTTCGATACTCGCACGGATTCTACCATTTACGGGTAGTCGCCCGGATTCTAACATTTTTCGGTACTCACATTGATTGGACCCATTTCCGGTAGTCACCCGAACAGTTTTTCGATAGTCGCACGGATTCTACCTTTTCCCGGTACTCGCACGGATTCGACCATTTTTCGGTACTCACACTGATTGGACCATTTTTCGGTACACACCCGAACAGTTTTTCGATAATCGCACGGATTCTACCATTTACGGGTAGTCGCCCGGATTCTACCATTTTTCGGTTCTCACATTGATTGGACCCATTTCCGGTAGTCACCCGAACAGTTTTTCGATACTCGCACGGATTCTACCTTTTCCCGGTACTCGCACGGATTCGACCATTTTTCGGTACTCACACTGATTGGACCATTTTTCGGTACTCACCCGAACAGTTTTTCGATAATCGCACGGATTCTACCATTTACGGGTAGTCGCCCGGATTCTACCATTTTTCGGTTCTCACATTGATTGGACCCATTTCCGGTAGTCACCCGAACAGTTTTTCGATACTGGCACGGATTCTACCTTTTCCCGGTACTCGCACGGATTCGACCATTTTTCGGTAGTCACACTGATTGGACCATTTTTCGGTACTCACCCGAACAGTTTTTCGATACTCGCACGGATTCTACCATTTACCGGTAGTCGCCCGGATTCTACCATTTTTCGGTACTCACATTGATAGGACCCATTTCCGGTAGGCACCCGAACAGTTTTTCGATACTCGCACGGATTCTACCTTTTCCCGGTACTCGCACGGATTCGACCATTTTTCGGTAATCACACTGATTGGACCATTTTTCGCTACACACCCGAACAGTTTTTCGATAATCGCACGGATTCTACCATTTACGGGTAGTCGCCCGGATTCTACCATTTTTCGGTTCTCACATTGATTGGACCCATTTCCGGTAGTCACCCGAACAGTTTTTCGAGACTCGCACGGATTCTACCTTTTCCCGGTACTCGCATGGATTCGACCATTTTTCGGTAGTCACACTGATTGGACCATTTTTCGGTACTCACCCGAACAGTTTTTCGATAATCGCACGGATTCTACCATTTACGGGTAGTCGCCCGGATTCTACCATTTTTCGGTTCTCACATTGAATGGACCCATTTCCGGTAGTCACCCGAACAGTTTTTCGATAATCGCACGGATTCTACCTTTTCCCGGTACTCGCACGGATTCGACCATTTTTCGGTACTCACACTGAATGGACCATTTTTCGGTACACACCCGAACAGTTTTTCGATAGTCGCACGGATTCTACCTTTTCCCGGTACTCGCACGGATTCGACCATTTTTCGGTACTCACACTGATTGGACCATTTTTCGCTACACACCCGAACAGATTTTCGATAATCGCACGGATTCTACCATTTACGGGTAGTCGCACGGATTCGACCATTTTTCGGTAGTCACACTTATTGGACCATTTTTCGGTACTCACCCGAACAGTTTTTCGATACTCGCACGGATTCTACCATTTACGGGTAGTCGCCCGGATTCTACCATTTTTCGGTACTCACATTGATTGGACCCATTTCCGGTAGTCACCCGAACAGTTTTTCGATAGTCGCACGGATTCTACCTTTTCCCGGTACTCGCACGGATTCGACCATTTTTCGGTACTCACACTGATTGGACCATTTTTCGGTACACACCCGAACAGTTTTTCGATAATCGCACGGATTCTACCATTTACGGGTAGTCGCCCGGATTCTACCATTTTTCGGTTCTCACATTGATTGGACCCATTTCCGGTAGTCACCCGAACAGTTTTTCGATACTCGCACGGATTCTACCTTTTCCCGGTACTCGCATGGATTCGACCATTTTTCGGTAGTCACACTGATTGGACCATTTTTCGGTACTCACCCGAACAGTTTTTCGATAATCGCACGGATTCTACCATTTACGGGTAGTCGCCCGGATTCTACCATTTTTCGGTTCTCACATTGAATGGACCCATTTCCGGTAGTCACCCGAACAGTTTTTCGATAATCGCACGGATTCTACCTTTTCCCGGTACTCGCACGGATTCGACCATTTTTCGGTACTCACACTGAATGGACCATTTTTCGGTACACACCCGAACAGTTTTTCGATAGTCGCACGGATTCTACCTTTTCCCGGTACTCGCACGGATTCGACCATTTTTCGGTACTCACACTGAATGGACCATTTTTCGGTACACACCCGAACAGTTTTTCGATAGTCGCACGGATTCTACCTTTTCCCGGTACTCGCACGGATTCGACCATTTTTCGGTACTCACACTGATTGGACCATTTTTCGGTACACACCCGAACAGTTTATCGATACTCGCACGGATTCTACCATTTACGGGTAGTCGCCCGGATTCTACCATTTTTCGGTTCTCACATTGATTGGACCCATTTCCGGTAGGCACCCGAACAGTTTTTCGATACTCGCACGGATTCTACCATTTACGGGTAGTCGCCCGGATTCTACCATTTTTCGGTACTCACATTGATTGGACCCATTTCCGGTAGTCAACCGAACAGTTTTTCGATAGTCGCACGGATTCTACCTTTTCCAGGTACTCGCACGGATTCGAACATTTTTCGGTACTCACACTGATTGGACCATTTTTCGGTACACACCCGAACAGTTTTTCGATAGTCGCACGGATTCTACCTTTTCCCGGTACTCGCACGGATTCGACCATTTTTCGGTACTCACACTGATTGGACCATTTTTCGCTACACACCCGAACAGTTTTTCGATAATCGCAAGGATTCTACCATTTACGGGTACTCGCCCGGATTCTACCATTTTTCGGTACTCACATTGATTGGACCGATTTCCGGTAGGCACCCGAACAGTTTTTCGATAGTCGCACGGATTCTACCTTTTCCCGGTACTCGCACGGATTCGACCATTTTTCGGTAATCACACTGATTGGACCATTTTTCGCTACACACCCGAACAGTTTTTCGATAATCGCACGGATTCTACCATTTACGGGTAGTCGCCCGGATTCTACCATTTTTCGGTTCTCACATTGATTGGACCCATTTCCGGTAGTCACCCGAACAGTTTTTCGAGACTCGCACGGATTCTACCTTTTCCCGGTACTCGCATGGATTCGACCATTTTTCGGTAGTCACACTGATTGGACCATTTTTCGGTACTCACCCGAACAGTTTTTCGATAATCGCACGGATTCTACCATTTACGGTTAGTCGCCCGGATTCTACCATTTTTCGGTTCTCACATTGATTGGACCCATTTCCGGTAGTCACCCGAACAGTTTTTCGATAATCGCACGGATTCTACCTTTTCCCGGTACTCGCACGGATTCGACCATTTTTCGGTACTCACACTGAATGGACCATTTTTCGGTACACACCCGAACAGTTTTTCGATAGTCGCACGGATTCTACCTTTTCCCGGTACTCGCACGGATTCGACCATTTTTCGGTACTCACACTGATTGGACCATTTTTCGCTACACACCCGAACAGTTTTTCGATAATCGCACGGATTCTACCATTTACAGGTAGTCGCCCGGATTCTACCATTTTTCGGTTCTCACATTGATTGGACCCATTTCCGGTAGTCACCCGAACAGTTTTTCGAGACTCGCACGGATTCTACCTTTTCCCGGTACTCGCATGGATTCGACCATTTTTCGGTAGTCACACTGATTGGACCATTTTTCGGTACTCACCCGAACAGTTTTTCGATAATCGCACGGATTCTACCATTTACGGGTAGTCGCCCGGATTCTACCATTTTTCGGTTCTCACATTGAATGGACCCATTTCCGGTAGTCACCCGAACAGTTTTTCGATAATCGCACGGATTCTACCTTTTCCCGGTACTCGCACGGATTCGACCATTTTTCGGTACTCACACTGAATGGACCATTTTTCGGTACACACCCGAACAGTTTTTCGATAGTCGCACGGATTCTACCTTTTCCCGGTACTCGCACGGATTCGACCATTTTTCGGTACTCACACTGAATGGACCATTTTTCGGTACACACCCGAACAGTTTTTCGATAGTCGCACGGATTCTACCTTTTCCCGGTACTCGCACGGATTCGACCATTTTTCGGTACTCACACTGATTGGACCATTTTTCGGTACACACCCGAACAGTTTATCGATACTCGCACGGATTCTACCATTTACGGGTAGTCGCCCGGATTCTACCATTTTTCGGTTCTCACATTGATTGGACCCATTTCCGGTAGGCACCCGAACAGTTTTTCGATACTCGCACGGATTCTACCATTTACGGGTAGTCGCCCGGATTCTACCATTTTTCGGTACTCACATTGATTGGACCCATTTCCGGTAGTCAACCGAACAGTTTTTCGATAGTCGCACGGATTCTACCTTTTCCAGGTACTCGCACGGATTCGAACATTTTTCGGTACTCACACTGATTGGACCATTTTTCGGTACACACCCGAACAGTTTTTCGATAGTCGCACGGATTCTACCTTTTCCCGGTACTCGCACGGATTCGACCATTTTTCGGTACTCACACTGATTGGACCATTTTTCGCTACACACCCGAACA
The DNA here is from genome assembly GCF_030704535.1 of Vitis vinifera. Lineage (NCBI taxonomy): Eukaryota > Viridiplantae > Streptophyta > Magnoliopsida > Vitales > Vitaceae > Vitis > Vitis vinifera. Next base: position 12,238,516 of record NC_081810.1, read on the forward strand.
GTTTTTCGATAATCGCAAGGATTCTACCATTTACGGGTACTCGCCCGGATTCTACCATTTTTCGGTACTCACATTGATTGGACCGATTTCCGGTAGGCACCCGAACAGTTTTTCGATAGTCGCACGGATTCTACCTTTTCCCGGTACTCGCACGGATTCGACCATTTTTCGGTAATCACACTGATTGGACCATTTTTCGCTACACACCCGAACAGTTTTTCGATAATCGCACGGATTCTACCATTTACGGGTAGTCGCCCGGATTCTACCATTTTTCGGTTCTCACATTGATTGGACCCATTTCCGGTAGTCACCCGAACAGTTTTTCGAGACTCGCACGGATTCTACCTTTTCCCGGTACTCGCATGGATTCGACCATTTTTCGGTAGTCACACTGATTGGACCATTTTTCGGTACTCACCCGAACAGTTTTTCGATAATCGCACGGATTCTACCATTTACGGTTAGTCGCCCGGATTCTACCATTTTTCGGTTCTCACATTGATTGGACCCATTTCCGGTAGTCACCCGAACAGTTTTTCGATAATCGCACGGATTCTACCTTTTCCCGGTACTCGCACGGATTCGACCATTTTTCGGTACTCACACTGAATGGACCATTTTTCGGTACACACCCGAACAGTTTTTCGATAGTCGCACGGATTCTACCTTTTCCCGGTACTCGCACGGATTCGACCATTTTTCGGTACTCACACTGATTGGACCATTATTCGCTACACACCCGAACAGTTTTTCGATAATCGCAAGGATTCTACCATTTATGGGTACTCGCCCGGATTCTACCATTTTTCGGTACTCACATTGATTGGACCCATTTCCGGTAGTCACCCGAACAGTTTTTCGATAGTCGCACGGATTCTACCTTTTCCCGGTACTCGCACGGATTCGACCATTTTTCGGTACTCACACTGATTGGACCATTTTTCGGTACACACCCGAACAGTTTTTCGATAGTCGCACGGATTCTACCTTTTCCCGGTACTCGCACGGATTCGACCATTTTTCGGTACTCACACTGATTGGACCATTTTTCGCTACACACCCGAACAGTTTTTCGATAATCGCAAGGATTCTACCATTTACGGGTATTCGCCCGGATTCTACCATTTTTCGGTACTCACATTGATTGGACCGATTTCCGGTAGGCACCCGAACAGTTTTTCGATAGTCGCACGGATTCTACCTTTTCCCGGTACTCGCACGGATTCGACCATTTTTCGGTACTCACACTGATTGGACCATTTTTCGGTACACACCCGAACAGTTTTTCGATAATCGCACGGATTCTACCATTTACGGGTAGTCGCCCGGATTCTACCATTTTTCGGTTCTCACATTGATTGGACCCATTTCCGGTAGTCACCCGAACAGTTTTTCGAGACTCGCACGGATTCTACCTTTTCCCGGTACTCGCATGGATTCGACCATTTTTCGGTAGTCACACTGATTGGACCATTTTTCGGTACTCACCCGAACAGTTTTTCGATAATCGCACGGATTCTACCATTTACGGGTAGTCGCCCGGATTCTACCATTTTTCGGTTCTCACATTGATTGGACCCATTTCCGGTAGTCACCCGAACAGTTTTTCGATAATCGCACGGATTCTACCTTTTCCCGGTACTCGCACGGATTCGACCATTTTTCGGTACTCACACTGAATGGACCATTTTTCGGTACACACCCGAACAGTTTTTCGATAGTCGCACGGATTCTACCTTTTCCCGGTACTCGCACGGATTCGACCATTTTTCGGTACTCACACTGATTGGACCATTTTTCGGTACACACCCGAACAGTTTTTCGATACTCGCACGGATTCTACCATTTACGGGTAGTCGCCCGGATTCTACCATTTTTCGGTTCTCACATTGATTGGACCCATTTCCGGTAGGCACCCGAACAGTTTTTCGATACTCGCACGGATTCTACCATTTACGGGTAGTCGCCCGGATTCTACCATTTTTCGGTACTCACATTGATTGGACCCATTTCCGGTAGTCAACCGAACAGTTTTTCGATAGTCGCACGGATTCTACCTTTTCCAGGTACTCGCACGGATTCGAACATTTTTCGGTACTCACACTGATTGGACCATTTTTCGGTACACACCCGAACAGTTTTTCGATAGTCGCACGGATTCTACCTTTTCCCGGTACTCGCACGGATTCGACCATTTTTCGGTACTCACACTGATTGGGCCATTTTTCGCTACACACCCGAACAGTTTTTCGATAATCGCAAGGATTCTACCATTTACGGGTACTCGCCCGGATTCTACCATTTTTCGGTACTCACATTGATTGGACCGATTTCCGGTAGGCACCCGAACAGTTTTTCGATAGTCGCACGGATTCTACCTTTTCCCGGTACTCGCACGGATTCGACCATTTTTCGGTAATCACACTGATTGGACCATTTTTCGCTACACACCCGAACAGTTTTTCGATAATCGCACGGATTCTACCATTTACGGGTAGTCGCCCGGATTCTACCATTTTTCGGTTCTCACATTGATTGGACCCATTTCCGGTAGTCACCCGAACAGTTTTTCGAGACTCGGACGGATTCTACCTTTTCCCGGTACTCGCATGGATTCGACCATTTTTCGGTAGTCACACTGATTGGACCATTTTTCGGTACTCACCCGAACAGTTTTTCGATAATCGCACGGATTCTACCATTTACGGGTAGTCGCCCGGATTCTACCATTTTTCGGTTCTCACATTGATTGGACCCATTTCCGGTAGTCACCCGAACAGTTTTTCGATAATCGCACGGATTCTACCTTTTCCCGGTACTCGCACGGATTCGACCATTTTTCGGTACTCACACTGAATGGACCATTTTTCGGTACACACCCGAACAGTTTTTCGATAGTCGCACGGATTCTACCTTTTCCCGGTACTCGCACGGATTCGACCATTTTTCGGTACTCACACTGATTGGACCATTTTTCGGTACACACCCGAACAGTTTTTCGATACTCGCACGGATTCTACCATTTACGGGTAGTCGCCCGGATTCTACCATTTTTCGGTTCTCACATTGATTGGACCCATTTCCGGTAGGCACCCGAACAGTTTTTCGATACTCGCACGGATTCTACCATTTACGGGTAGTCGCCCGGATTCTACCATTTTTCGGTACTCACATTGATTGGACCCATTTCCGGTAGTCAACCGAACAGTTTTTCGATAGTCGCACGGATTCTACCTTTTCCAGGTACTCGCACGGATTCGAACATTTTTCGGTACTCACACTGATTGGACCATTTTTCGGTACACACCCGAACAGTTTTTCGATAGTCGCACGGATTCTACCTATTCCCGGTACTCGCACGGATTCGACCATTTTTCGGTAATCACACTGATTGGACCATTTTTCGCTACACACCCGAACAGTTTTTCGATAATCGCACGGATTCTACCATTTACGGGTAGTCGCCCGGATTCTACCATTTTTCGGTTCTCACATTGATTGGACCCATTTCCGGTAGTCACCCGAACAGTTTTTCGAGACTCGCACGGATTCGACCTTTTCCCGGTACTCGCATGGATTCGACCACTTTTCGGTAGTCACACTGATTGGACCATTTTTCGGTACTCACCCGAACAGTTTTTCGATAATCGCACGGATTCTACCATTTACGGGTAGTCGCCCGGATTCTACCATTTTTCGGTTCTCACATTGATTGGACCCATTTCCGGTAGTCACCCGAACAGTTTTTCGATAATCGCACGGATTCTACCTTTTCCCGGTACTCGCACGGATTCGACCATTTTTCGGTACTCACACTGAATGGACCATTTTTCGGTACACACCCGAACAGTTTTTCGATAGTCGCACGGATTCTACCTTTTCCCGGTACTCGCACGGATTCGACCATTTTTCGGTACTCACACTGATTGGACCATTTTTCGGTACACACCCGAACAGTTTATCGATACTCGCACGGATTCTACCATTTACGGGTAGTCGCCCGGATTCTACCATTTTTCGGTTCTCACATTGATTGGACCCATTTCCGGTAGGCACCCGAACAGTTTTTCGATACTCGCACGGATTCTACCATTTACGGGTAGTCGCCCGGATTCTACCATTTTTCGGTACTCACATTGATTGGACCCATTTCCGGTAGGCACCCGAACAGTTTTTCGATACTCGCACGGATTCTACCATTTACGGGTAGTCGCCCGGATTCTACCATTTTTCGGTTCTCACATTGATTGGACCCATTTCCGGTAGGCACCCGAACAGTTTTTCGATACTCGCACGGATTCTACCATTTACGGGTAGTCGCCCGGATTCTACCATTTTTCGGTACTCACATTGATTGGACCCATTTCCGGTAGTCAACCGAACAGTTTTTCAATAGTCGCACGGATTCTACCTTTTCCAGGTACTCGCACGGATTCGAACATTTTTCGGTACTCACACTGATTGGACCATTTTTCGGTACACACCCGAACAGTTTTTCGATAGTCGCACGGATTCTACCTTTTCCCGGTACTCGCACGGATTCGACCATTTTTCGGTACTCACACTGATTGGACCATTTTTCGCTACACACCCGAACAGTTTTTCGATAATCGCAAGGATTCTACCATTTACGGGTACTCGCCCGGATTCTACCATTTTTCGGTACTCACATTGATTGGACCCATTTCCGGTAGTCACCCGAACAGTTTTTCGATAGTCGCACGGATTCTACCTTTTCCCGGTACTCGCACGGATTCGACCATTTTTCGGTACTCACACTGATTGGACCATTTTTCGGTACACACCCGAACAGTTTTTCGATAATCGCACGGATTCTACCTTTTCCCGGTACTCGCACGGATTCGACCAGTTTTCGGTACTCACACTGATTGGACCATTTTTCGGTACACACCCGAACAGTTTTTCGATAATCGCAAGGATTCTACCATTTACAGGTAGTTGCCCGGATTCTACCATTTTTCGGTTCTCACATTGATTGGACCCATTTCCGGTAGTCACCCGAACAGTTTTTCGATAATCGCACGGATTCTACCTTTTCCAGGTACTCGCACGGATTCGAACATTTTTCGGTACTCACACTGATTGGACCATTTTTCGGTACACACCCGAACAGTTTTTCGATAGTCGCACGGATTCTACCTTTTCCCGGTACTCGCACGGATTCGACCATTTTTCGGTACTCACACTGATTGGACCATTTTTCGCTACACACCCGAACAGTTTTTCGATAATCGCAAGGATTCTACCATTTACGGGTACTCGCCCGGATTCTACCATTTTTCGGTACTCACATTGATTGGACCCATTTCCGGTAGTCACCCGAACAGTTTTTCGATAGTCGCACGGATTCTACCTTTTCCCGGTACTCGCACGGATTCGACCATTTTTCGGTACTCACACTGATTGGACCATTTTTCGGTACACACCCGAACAGTTTTTCGATAATCGCACGGATTCTACCTTTTCCCGGTACTCGCACGGATTCGACCATTTTTCGGTACTCACACTGATTGGACCATTTTTCGCTACACACCCGAACAGTTTTTCGATAATCGCAAGGATTCTACCATTTACGGGTACTCGCCCGGATTCTACCATTTTTCGGTACTCACATTGATTGGACCCATTTCCGGTAGTCACCCGAACAGTTTTTCGATAATCGCACGGATTCTACCTTTTCCCGGTACTCGCACGGATTCGACCATTTTTCGGTACTCACACTGAATGGACCATTTTTCGGTACACACCCGAACAGTTTTTCGATAGTCGCACGGATTCTACCTTTTCCCGGTACTCGCACGGATTCGACCAGTTTTCGGTACTCACACTGATTGGACCATTTTTCGCTACACACCCGAACAGTTTTTCGATAATCGCAAGGATTCTACCATTTACAGGTAGTTGCCCGGATTCTACCATTTTTCGGTTCTCACATTGATTGGACCCATTTCCGGTAGTCACCCGAACAGTTTTTCGATAATCGCACGGATTCTACCTTTTCCCGGTACTCGCACGGATTCGACCATTTTTCGGTACTCACACTGAATGGACCATTTTTCGGTACACACCCGAACAGTTTTTCGATAGTCGCACGGATTCTACCTTTTCCCGGTACTCGCACGGATTCGACCATTTTTCGGTACTCACACTGATTGGACCATTTTTCGGTACACACCCGAACAGTTTTTCGATACTCGCACGGATTCTACCATTTACGGGTAGTCGCCCGGATTCTACCATTTTTCGGTTCTCACATTGATTGGACCCATTTCCGGTAGTCACCCGAACAGTTTTTCGATAATCGCACGGATTCTACCTTTTCCCGGTACTCGCACGGATTCGACCATTTTTCGGTACTCACACTGAATGGACCATTTTTCGGTACACACCCGAACAGTTTTTCGATAGTCGCACGGATTCTACCTTTTCCCGGTACTCGCACGGATTCGACCATTTTTCGGTACTCACACTGATTGGACCATTTTTCGGTACACACCCGAACAGTTTATCGATACTCGCACGGATTCTACCATTTACGGGTAGTCGCCCGGATTCTACCATTTTTCGGTTCTCACATTGATTGGACCCATTTCCGGTAGGCACCCGAACAGTTTTTCGATACTCGCACGGATTCTACCATTTACGGGTAGTCGCCCGGATTCTACCATTTTTCGGTACTCACATTGATTGGACCCATTTCCGGTAGGCACCCGAACAGTTTTTCGATACTCGCACGGATTCTACCATTTACGGGTAGTCGCCCGGATTCTACCATTTTTCGGTTCTCACATTGATTGGACCCATTTCCGGTAGGCACCCGAACAGTTTTTCGATACTCGCACGGATTCTACCATTTACGGGTAGTCGCCCGGATTCTACCATTTTTCGGTACTCACATTGATTGGACCCATTTCCGGTAGTCAACCGAACAGTTTTTCGATAGTCGCACGGATTCTACCTTTTCCAGGTACTCGCACGGATTCGAACATTTTTCGGTACTCACACTGATTGGACCATTTTTCGGTACACACCCGAACAGTTTTTCGATAGTCGCACGGATTCTACCTTTTCCCGGTACTCGCACGGATTCGACCATTTTTCGGTACTCACACTGATTGGACCATTTTTCGCTACACACCCGAACAGTTTTTCGATAATCGCAAGGATTCTACCATTTACGGGTACTCGCCCGGATTCTACCATTTTTCGGTACTCACATTGATTGGACCCATTTCCGGTAGTCACCCGAACAGTTTTTCGATAGTCGCACGGATTCTACCTTTTCCCGGTACTCGCACGGATTCGACCATTTTTCGGTACTCACACTGATTGGACCATTTTTCGGTACACACCCGAACAGTTTTTCGATAATCGCACGGATTCTACCTTTTCCCGGTACTCGCACGGATTCGACCAGTTTTCGGTACTCACACTGATTGGACCATTTTTCGGTACACACCCGAACAGTTTTTCGATAATCGCAAGGATTCTACCATTTACAGGTAGTTGCCCGGATTCGACCATTTTTCGGTTCTCACATTGATTGGACCCATTTCCGGTAGTCACCCGAACAGTTTTTCGATAATCGCACGGATTCTACCTTTTCCAGGTACTCGCACGGATTCGAACATTTTTCGGTACTCACACTGATTGGACCATTTTTCGGTACACACCCGAACAGTTTTTCGATAGTCGCACGGATTCTACCTTTTCCCGGTACTCGCACGGATTCGACCATTTTTCGGTACTCACACTGATTGGACCATTTTTCGCTACACACCCGAACAGTTTTTCGATAATCGCAAGGATTCTACCATTTACGGGTACTCGCCCGGATTCTACCATTTTTCGGTACTCACATTGATTGGACCCATTTCCGGTAGTCACCCGAACAGTTTTTCGATAGTCGCACGGATTCTACCTTTTCCCGGTACTCGCACGGATTCGACCATTTTTCGGTACTCACACTGATTGGACCATTTTTCGGTACACACCCGAACAGTTTTTCGATAATCGCACGGATTCTACCTTTTCCCGGTACTCGCACGGATTCGACCATTTTTCGGTACTCACACTGATTGGACCATTTTTCGCTACACACCCGAACAGTTTTTCGATAATCGCAAGGATTCTACCATTTACGGGTACTCGCCCGGATTCTACCATTTTTCGGTACTCACATTGATTGGACCCATTTCCGGTAGTCACCCGAACAGTTTTTCGATAATCGCACGGATTCTACCTTTTCCCGGTACTCGCACGGATTCGACCATTTTTCGGTACTCACACTGAATGGACCATTTTTCGGTACACACCCGAACAGTTTTTCGATAGTCGCACGGATTCTACCTTTTCCCGGTACTCGCACGGATTCGACCATTTTTCGGTACTCACACTGATTGGACCATTTTTCGCTACACACCCGAACAGTTTTTCGATAATCGCAAGGATTCTACCATTTACGGGTACTCGCCCGGATTCTACCATTTTTCGGTACTCACATTGATTGGACCCATTTCCGGTAGTCACCCGAACAGTTTTTCGATAGTCGCACGGATTCTACCTTTTCCCGGTACTCGCACGGATTCGACCATTTTTCGGTACTCACACTGATTGGACCATTTTTCGGTACACACCCGAACAGTTTTTCGATAATCGCACGGATTCTACCTTTTCCCGGTACTCGCACGGATTCGACCAGTTTTCGGTACTCACACTGATTGGACCATTTTTCGGTACACACCCGAACAGTTTTTCGATAATCGCAAGGATTCTACCATTTACAGGTAGTTGCCCGGATTCGACCATTTTTCGGTTCTCACATTGATTGGACCCATTTCCGGTAGTCACCCGAACAGTTTTTCGATAATCGCACGGATTCTACCTTTTCCAGGTACTCGCACGGATTCGAACATTTTTCGGTACTCACACTGATTGGACCATTTTTCGGTACACACCCGAACAGTTTTTCGATAGTCGCACGGATTCTACCTTTTCCCGGTACTCGCACGGATTCGACCATTTTTCGGTACTCACACTGATTGGACCATTTTTCGCTACACACCCGAACAGTTTTTCGATAATCGCAAGGATTCTACCATTTACGGGTACTCGCCCGGATTCTACCATTTTTCGGTACTCACATTGATTGGACCCATTTCCGGTAGTCACCCGAACAGTTTTTCGATAGTCGCACGGATTCTACCTTTTCCCGGTACTCGCACGGATTCGACCATTTTTCGGTACTCACACTGATTGGACCATTTTTCGGTACACACCCGAACAGTTTTTCGATAATCGCACGGATTCTACCTTTTCCCGGTACTCGCACGGATTCGACCATTTTTCGGTACTCACACTGATTGGACCATTTTTCGCTACACACCCGAACAGTTTTTCGATAATCGCAAGGATTCTACCATTTACGGGTACTCGCCCGGATTCTACCATTTTTCGGTACTCACATTGATTGGACCCATTTCCGGTAGTCACCCGAACAGTTTTTCGATAATCGCACGGATTCTACCTTTTCCCGGTACTCGCACGGATTCGACCATTTTTCGGTACTCACACTGAATGGACCATTTTTCGGTACACACCCGAACAGTTTTTCGATAGTCGCACGGATTCTACCTTTTCCCGGTACTCGCACGGATTCGACCATTTTTCGGTACTCACACTGATTGGACCATTTTTCGCTACACACCCGAACAGTTTTTCGATAATCGCAAGGATTCTACCATTTACGGGTACTCGCCCGGATTCTACCATTTTTCGGTACTCACATTGATTGGACCCATTTCCGGTAGTCACCCGAACAGTTTTTCGATAGTCGCACGGATTCTACCTTTTCCCGGTACTCGCACGGATTCGACCATTTTTCGGTACTCACACTGATTGGACCATTTTTCGGTACACACCCGAACAGTTTTTCGATAATCGCACGGATTCTACCTTTTCCCGGTACTCGCACGGATTCGACCAGTTTTCGGTACTCACACTGATTGGACCATTTTTCGGTACACACCCGAACAGTTTTTCGATAATCGCAAGGATTCTACCATTTACAGGTAGTTGCCCGGATTCTACCATTTTTCGGTTCTCACATTGATTGGACCCATTTCCGGTAGTCACCCGAACAGTTTTTCGATAATCGCACGGATTCTACCTTTTCCCGGTACTCGCACGGATTCGACCATTTTTCGGTACTCACACTGATTGGACCATTTTTCGGTACACACCCGAACAGTTTATCGATACTCGCACGGATTCTACCATTTACGGGTAGTCGCCCGGATTCTACCATTTTTCGGTTCTCACATTGATTGGACCCATTTCCGGTAGGCACCCGAACAGTTTTTCGATACTCGCACGGATTCTACCATTTACGGGTAGTCGCCCGGATTCTACCATTTTTCGGTACTCACATTGATTGGACCCATTTCCGGTAGGCACCCGAACAGTTTTTCGATACTCGCACGGATTCTACCATTTACGGGTAGTCGCCCGGATTCTACCATTTTTCGGTTCTCACATTGATTGGACCCATTTCCGGTAGGCACCCGAACAGTTTTTCGATACTCGCACGGATTCTACCTTTTCCCGGTACTCGCACGGATTCGACCATTTTTCGGTACTCACACTGATTGGACCATTTTTCGGTACACACCCGAACAGTTTTTCGATACTCGCACGGATTCTACCATTTACGGGTAGTCGCCCGGATTCTACCATTTTTCGGTTCTCACATTGATTGGACCCATTTCCGGTAGTCACCCGAACAGTTTTTCGATAGTCGCACGGATTCTACCTTTTCCCGGTACTCGCACGGATTCGACCATTTTTCGGTACTCACACTGATTGGACCATTTTTCGGTACACACCCGAACAGTTTTTCGATAATCGCACGGATTCTACCTTTTCCCGGTACTCGCACGGATTCGACCATTTTTCGGTACTCACACTGATTGGACCATTTTTCGGTACACACCCGAACAGTTTTTCGATAATCGCAAGGATTCTACCATTTACAGGTAGTTGCCCGGATTCGACCATTTTTCGGTTCTCACATTGATTGGACCCATTTCCGGTAGTCACCCGAACAGTTTTTCGATAATCGCACGGATTCTACCTTTTCCAGGTACTCGCACGGATTCGAACATTTTTCGGTACTCACACTGATTGGACCATTTTTCGGTACACACCCGAACAGTTTTTCGATAGTCGCACGGATTCTACCTTTTCCCGGTACTCGCACGGATTCGACCATTTTTCGGTACTCACACTGATTGGACCATTTTTCGCTACACACCCGAACAGTTTTTCGATAATCGCAAGGATTCTACCATTTACGGGTACTCGCCCGGATTCTACCATTTTTCGGTACTCACATTGATTGGACCCATTTCCGGTAGTCACCCGAACAGTTTTTCGATAGTCGCACGGATTCTACCTTTTCCCGGTACTCGCACGGATTCGACCATTTTTCGGTACTCACACTGATTGGACCATTTTTCGGTACACACCCGAACAGTTTTTCGATAATCGCACGGATTCTACCTTTTCCCGGTACTCGCACGGATTCGACCATTTTTCGGTACTCACACTGATTGGACCATTTTTCGCTACACACCCGAACAGTTTTTCGATAATCGCAAGGATTCTACCATTTACGGGTACTCGCCCGGATTCTACCATTTTTCGGTACTCACATTGATTGGACCCATTTCCGGTAGTCACCCGAACAGTTTTTCGATAATCGCACGGATTCTACCTTTTCCCGGTACTCGCACGGATTCGACCATTTTTCGGTACTCACACTGAATGGACCATTTTTCGGTACACACCCGAACAGTTTTTCGATAGTCGCACGGATTCTACCTTTTCCCGGTACTCGCACGGATTCGACCATTTTTCGGTACTCACACTGAATGGACCATTTTTCGGTACACACCCGAACAGTTTTTCGATAGTCGCACGGATTCTACCTTTTCCCGGTACTCGCACGGATTCGACCATTTTTCGGTACTCACACTGATTGGACCATTTTTCGCTACACACCCGAACAGTTTTTCGATAATCGCAAGGATTCTACCATTTACGGGTACTCGCCCGGATTCTACCATTTTTCGGTACTCACATTGATTGGACCCATTTCCGGTAGTCACCCGAACAGTTTTTCGATAGTCGCACGGATTCTACCTTTTCCCGGTACTCGCACGGATTCGACCATTTTTCGGTACTCACACTGATTGGACCATTTTTCGGTACACACCCGAACAGTTTTTCGATAATCGCACGGATTCTACCTTTTCCCGGTACTCGCACGGATTCGACCAGTTTTCGGTACTCACACTGATTGGACCATTTTTCGGTACACACCCGAACAGTTTTTCGATAATCGCAAGGATTCTACCATTTACAGGTAGTTGCCCGGATTCGACCATTTTTCGGTTCTCACATTGATTGGACCCATTTCCGGTAGTCACCCGAACAGTTTTTCGATAATCGCACGGATTCTACCTTTTCCAGGTACTCGCACGGATTCGAACATTTTTCGGTACTCACACTGATTGGACCATTTTTCGGTACACACCCGAACAGTTTTTCGATAGTCGCACGGATTCTACCTTTTCCCGGTACTCGCACGGATTCGACCATTTTTCGGTACTCACACTGATTGGACCATTTTTCGCTACACACCCGAACAGTTTTTCGATAATCGCAAGGATTCTACCATTTACGGGTACTCGCCCGGATTCTACCATTTTTCGGTACTCACATTGATTGGACCCATTTCCGGTAGTCACCCGAACAGTTTTTCGATAGTCGCACGGATTCTACCTTTTCCCGGTACTCGCACGGATTCGACCATTTTTCGGTACTCACACTGATTGGACCATTTTTCGGTACACACCCGAACAGTTTTTCGATAATCGCACGGATTCTACCTTTTCCCGGTACTCGCACGGATTCGACCATTTTTCGGTACTCACACTGATTGGACCATTTTTCGCTACACACCCGAACAGTTTTTCGATAATCGCAAGGATTCTACCATTTACGGGTACTCGCCCGGATTCTACCATTTTTCGGTACTCACATTGATTGGACCCATTTCCGGTAGTCACCCGAACAGTTTTTCGATAATCGCACGGATTCTACCTTTTCCCGGTACTCGCACGGATTCGACCATTTTTCGGTACTCACACTGAATGGACCATTTTTCGGTACACACCCGAACAGTTTTTCGATAGTCGCACGGATTCTACCTTTTCCCGGTACTCGCACGGATTCGACCATTTTTCGGTACTCACACTGATTGGACCATTTTTCGCTACACACCCGAACAGTTTTTCGATAATCGCAAGGATTCTACCATTTACGGGTACTCGCCCGGATTCTACCATTTTTCGGTACTCACATTGATTGGACCCATTTCCGGTAGTCACCCGAACAGTTTTTCGATAGTCGCACGGATTCTACCTTTTCCCGGTACTCGCACGGATTCGACCATTTTTCGGTACTCACACTGATTGGACCATTTTTCGGTACACACCCGAACAGTTTTTCGATAATCGCACGGATTCTACCTTTTCCCGGTACTCGCACGGATTCGACCAGTTTTCGGTACTCACACTGATTGGACCATTTTTCGGTACACACCCGAACAGTTTTTCGATAATCGCAAGGATTCTACCATTTACAGGTAGTTGCCCGGATTCTACCATTTTTCGGTTCTCACATTGATTGGACCCATTTCCGGTAGTCACCCGAACAGTTTTTCGATAATCGCACGGATTCTACCTTTTCCCGGTACTCGCACGGATTCGACCATTTTTCGGTACTCACACTGATTGGACCATTTTTCGGTACACACCCGAACAGTTTATCGATACTCGCACGGATTCTACCATTTACGGGTAGTCGCCCGGATTCTACCATTTTTCGGTTCTCACATTGATTGGACCCATTTCCGGTAGGCACCCGAACAGTTTTTCGATACTCGCACGGATTCTACCATTTACGGGTAGTCGCCCGGATTCTACCATTTTTCGGTACTCACATTGATTGGACCCATTTCCGGTAGGCACCCGAACAGTTTTTCGATACTCGCACGGATTCTACCATTTACGGGTAGTCGCCCGGATTCTACCATTTTTCGGTTCTCACATTGATTGGACCCATTTCCGGTAGGCACCCGAACAGTTTTTCGATACTCGCACGGATTCTACCTTTTCCCGGTACTCGCACGGATTCGACCATTTTTCGGTACTCACACTGATTGGACCATTTTTCGGTACACACCCGAACAGTTTTTCGATACTCGCACGGATTCTACCATTTACGGGTAGTCGCCCGGATTCTACCATTTTTCGGTTCTCACATTGATTGGACCCATTTCCGGTAGTCACCCGAACAGTTTTTCGATAGTCGCACGGATTCTACCTTTTCCCGGTACTCGCACGGATTCGACCATTTTTCGGTACTCACACTGATTGGACCATTTTTCGGTACACACCCGAACAGTTTTTCGATAATCGCACGGATTCTACCTTTTCCCGGTACTCGCACGGATTCGACCATTTTTCGGTACTCACACTGATTGGACCATTTTTCGGTACACACCCGAACAGTTTTTCGATAATCGCAAGGATTCTACCATTTACAGGTAGTTGCCCGGATTCGACCATTTTTCGGTTCTCACATTGATTGGACCCATTTCCGGTAGTCACCCGAACAGTTTTTCGATAATCGCACGGATTCTACCTTTTCCAGGTACTCGCACGGATTCGAACATTTTTCGGTACTCACACTGATTGGACCATTTTTCGGTACACACCCGAACAGTTTTTCGATAGTCGCACGGATTCTACCTTTTCCCGGTACTCGCACGGATTCGACCATTTTTCGGTACTCACACTGATTGGACCATTTTTCGCTACACACCCGAACAGTTTTTCGATAATCGCAAGGATTCTACCATTTACGGGTACTCGCCCGGATTCTACCATTTTTCGGTACTCACATTGATTGGACCCATTTCCGGTAGTCACCCGAACAGTTTTTCGATAGTCGCACGGATTCTACCTTTTCCCGGTACTCGCACGGATTCGACCATTTTTCGGTACTCACACTGATTGGACCATTTTTCGGTACACACCCGAACAGTTTTTCGATAATCGCACGGATTCTACCTTTTCCCGGTACTCGCACGGATTCGACCATTTTTCGGTACTCACACTGATTGGACCATTTTTCGCTACACACCCGAACAGTTTTTCGATAATCGCAAGGATTCTACCATTTACGGGTACTCGCCCGGATTCTACCATTTTTCGGTACTCACATTGATTGGACCCATTTCCGGTAGTCACCCGAACAGTTTTTCGATAATCGCACGGATTCTACCTTTTCCCGGTACTCGCACGGATTCGACCATTTTTCGGTACTCACACTGAATGGACCATTTTTCGGTACACACCCGAACAGTTTTTCGATAGTCGCACGGATTCTACCTTTTCCCGGTACTCGCACGGATTCGACCATTTTTCGGTACTCACACTGATTGGACCATTTTTCGCTACACACCCGAACAGTTTTTCGATAATCGCAAGGATTCTACCATTTACGGGTACTCGCCCGGATTCTACCATTTTTCGGTACTCACATTGATTGGACCCATTTCCGGTAGTCACCCGAACTGTTTTTCGATAGTCGCACGGATTCTACCTTTTCCCGGTACTCGCACGGATTCGACCATTTTTCGGTACTCACACTGATTGGACCATTTTTCGGTACACACCCGAACAGTTTTTCGATAATCGCACGGATTCTACCTTTTCCCGGTACTCGCACGGATTCGACCAGTTTTCGGTACTCACACTGATTGGACCATTTTTCGGTACACACCCGAACAGTTTTTCGATAATCGCAAGGATTCTACCATTTACAGGTAGTTGCCCGGATTCTACCATTTTTCGGTTCTCACATTGATTGGACCCATTTCCGGTAGTCACCCGAACAGTTTTTCGATAATCGCACGGATTCTACCTTTTCCCGGTACTCGCACGGATTCGACCATTTTTCGGTACTCACACTGATTGGACCATTTTTCGGTACACACCCGAACAGTTTATCGATACTCGCACGGATTCTACCATTTACGGGTAGTCGCCCGGATTCTACCATTTTTCGGTTCTCACATTGATTGGACCCATTTCCGGTAGGCACCCGAACAGTTTTTCGATACTCGCACGGATTCTACCATTTACGGGTAGTCGCCCGGATTCTACCATTTTTCGGTACTCACATTGATTGGACCCATTTCCGGTAGGCACCCGAACAGTTTTTCGATACTCGCACGGATTCTACCATTTACGGGTAGTCGCCCGGATTTTACCATTTTTCGGTTCTCACATTGATTGGACCCATTTCCGGTAGGCACCCGAACAGTTTTTCGATACTCGCACGGATTCTACCATTTACGGGTAGTCGCCCGGATTCTACCATTTTTCGGTACTCACATTGATTGGACCCATTTCCGGTAGTCAACCGAACAGTTTTTCGATAGTCGCACGGATTCTACCTTTTCCAGGTACTCGCACGGATTCGAACATTTTTCGGTACTCACACTGATTGGACCATTTTTCGGTACACACCCGAACAGTTTTTCGATAGTCGCACGGATTCTACCTTTTCCCGGTACTCGCACGGATTCGACCATTTTTCGGTACTCACACTGATTGGACCATTTTTCGCTACACACCCGAACAGTTTTTCGATAATCGCAAGGATTCTACCATTTACGGGTACTCGCCCGGATTCTACCATTTTTCGGTACTCACATTGATTGGACCCATTTCCGGTAGTCACCCGAACAGTTTTTCGATAGTCGCACGGATTCTACCTTTTCCCGGTACTCGCACGGATTCGACCATTTTTCGGTACTCACACTGATTGGACCATTTTTCGGTACACACCCGAACAGTTTTTCGATAATCGCACGGATTCTACCTTTTCCCGGTACTCGCACGGATTCGACCATTTTTCGGTACTCACACTGATTGGACCATTTTTCGGTACACACCCGAACAGTTTTTCGATAATCGCAAGGATTCTACCATTTACGGGTACTCGCCCGGATTCTACCATTTTTCGGTACTCACATTGATTGGACCCATTTCCGGTAGTCACCCGAACAGTTTTTCGATAATCGCACGGATTCTACCTTTTCCCGGTACTCGCACGGATTCGACCATTTTTCGGTACTCACACTGAATGGACCATTTTTCGGTACACACCCGAACAGTTTTTCGATAGTCGCACGGATTCTACCTTTTCCCGGTACTCGCACGGATTCGACCATTTTTCGGTACTCACACTGATTGGACCATTTTTCGCTACACACCCGAACAGTTTTTCGATAATCGCAAGGATTCTACCATTTACGGGTACTCGCCCGGATTCTACCATTTTTCGGTACTCACATTGATTGGACCCATTTCCGGTAGTCACCCGAACAGTTTTTCGATAGTCGCACGGATTCTACCTTTTCCCGGTACTCGCACGGATTCGACCATTTTTCGGTACTCACACTGATTGGACCATTTTTCGGTACACACCCGAACAGTTTTTCGATAATCGCACGGATTCTACCTTTTCCCGGTACTCGCACGGATTCGACCAGTTTTCGGTACTCACACTGATTGGACCATTTTTCGGTACACACCCGAACAGTTTTTCGATAATCGCAAGGATTCTACCATTTACAGGTAGTTGCCCGGATTCTACCATTTTTCGGTTCTCACATTGATTGGACCCATTTCCGGTAGTCACCCGAACAGTTTTTCGATAATCGCACGGATTCTACCTTTTCCCGGTACTCGCACGGATTCGACCATTTTTCGGTACTCACACTGAATGGACCATTTTTCGGTACACACCCGAACAGTTTTTCGATAGTCGCACGGATTCTACCTTTTCCCGGTACTCGCACGGATTCGACCATTTTTCGGTACTCACACTGATTGGACCATTTTTCGGTACACACCCGAACAGTTTTTCGATACTCGCACGGATTCTACCATTTACGGGTAGTCGCCCGGATTCTACCATTTTTCGGTTCTCACATTGATTGGACCCATTTCCGGTAGTCACCCGAACAGTTTTTCGATAATCGCACGGATTCTACCTTTTCCCGGTACTCGCACGGATTCGACCATTTTTCGGTACTCACACTGAATGGACCATTTTTCGGTACACACCCGAACAGTTTTTCGATAGTCGCACGGATTCTACCTTTTCCCGGTACTCGCACGGATTCGACCATTTTTCGGTACTCACACTGATTGGACCATTTTTCGGTACACACCCGAACAGTTTATCGATAATCGCAAGGATTCTACCATTTACAGGTAGTTGCCCGGATTCGACCATTTTTCGGTTCTCACATTGATTGGACCCATTTCCGGTAGTCACCCGAACAGTTTTTCGATAATCGCACGGATTCTACCTTTTCCAGGTACTCGCACGGATTCGAACATTTTTCGGTACTCACACTGATTGGACCATTTTTCGGTACACACCCGAACAGTTTTTCGATAGTCGCACGGATTCTACCTTTTCCCGGTACTCGCACGGATTCGACCATTTTTCGGTACTCACACTGATTTGACCATTTTTCGCTACACACCCGAACAGTTTTTCGATAATCGCAAGGATTCTACCATTTACGGGTACTCGCCCGGATTCTACCATTTTTCGGTACTCACATTGATTGGACCCATTTCCGGTAGTCACCCGAACAGTTTTTCGATAGTCGCACGGATTCTACCTTTTCCCGGTACTCGCACGGATTCGACCATTTTTCGGTACTCACACTAATTGGACCATTTTTCGGTACACACCCGAACAGTTTTTCGATAATCGCACGGATTCTACCTTTTCCCGGTACTCGCACGGATTCGACCATTTTTCGGTACTCACACTGATTGGACCATTTTTCGCTACACACCCGAACAGTTTTTCGATAATCGCAAGGATTCTACCATTTACGGGTACTCGCCCGGATTCTACCATTTTTCGGTACTCACATTGATTGGACCCATTTCCGGTAGTCACCCGAACAGTTTTTCGATAATCGCACGGATTCTACCTTTTCCCGGTACTCGCACGGATTCGACCATTTTTCGGTACTCACACTGAATGGACCATTTTTCGGTACACACCCGAACAGTTTTTCGATAGTCGCACGGATTCTACCTTTTCCCGGTACTCGCACGGATTCGACCATTTTTCGGTACTCACACTGATTGGACCATTTTTCGCTACACACCCGAACAGTTTTTCGATAATCGCAAGGATTCTACCATTTACGGGTACTCGCCCGGATTCTACCATTTTTCGGTACTCACATTGATTGGACCCATTTCCGGTAGTCACCCGAACAGTTTTTCGATAGTCGCACGGATTCTACCTTTTCCCGGTACTCGCACGGATTCGACCATTTTTCGGTACTCACACTGATTGGACCATTTTTCGGTACACACCCGAACAGTTTTTCGATAATCGCACGGATTCTACCTTTTCCCGGTACTCGCACGGATTCGACCAGTTTTCGGTACTCACACTGATTGGACCATTTTTCGGTACACACCCGAACAGTTTTTCGATAATCGCAAGGATTCTACCATTTACAGGTAGTTGCCCGGATTCTACCATTTTTCGGTTCTCACATTGATTGGACCCATTTCCGGTAGTCACCCGAACAGTTTTTCGATAATCGCACGGATTCTACCTTTTCCCGGTACTCGCACGGATTCGACCATTTTTCGGTACTCACACTGAATGGACCATTTTTCGGTACACACCCGAACAGTTTTTCGATAGTCGCACGGATTCTACCTTTTCCCGGTACTCGCACGGATTCGACCATTTTTCGGTACTCACACTGATTGGACCATTTTTCGGTACACACCCGAACAGTTTTTCGATACTCGCACGGATTCTACCATTTACGGGTAGTCGCCCGGATTCTACCATTTTTCGGTTCTCACATTGATTGGACCCATTTCCGGTAGTCACCCGAACAGTTTTTCGATAATCGCACGGATTCTACCTTTTCCCGGTACTCGCACGGATTCGACCATTTTTCGGTACTCACACTGAATGGACCATTTTTCGGTACACACCCGAACAGTTTTTCGATAGTCGCACGGATTCTACCTTTTCCCGGTACTCGCACGGATTCGACCATTTTTCGGTACTCACACTGATTGGACCATTTTTCGGTACACACCCGAACAGTTTATCGATACTCGCACGGATTCTACCATTTACGGGTAGTCGCCCGGATTCTACCATTTTTCGGTTCTCACATTGATTGGACCCATTTCCGGTAGGCACCCGAACAGTTTTTCGATACTCGCACGGATTCTACCATTTACGGGTAGTCGCCCGGATTCTACCATTTTTCGGTACTCACATTGATTGGACCCATTTCCGGTAGTCAACCGAACAGTTTTTCGATAGTCGCACGGATTCTACCTTTTCCAGGTACTCGCACGGATTCGAACATTTTTCGGTACTCACACTGATTGGACCATTTTTCGGTACACACCCGAACAGTTTTTCGATAGTCGCACGGATTCTACCTTTTCCCGGTACTCGCACGGATTCGACCATTTTTCGGTACTCACACTGATTGGACCATTTTTCGCTACACACCCGAACAGTTTTTCGATAATCGCAAGGATTCTACCATTTACGGGTACTCGCCCGGATTCTACCATTTTTCGGTACTCACATTGATTGGACCCATTTCCGGTAGTCACCCGAACAGTTTTTCGATAGTCGCACGGATTCTACCTTTTCCAGGTACTCGCACGGATTCGAAATTTTTCGGTACTCACACTGATTGGACCATTTTTCAGTACACACCCGAACAGTTTTTCGATAGTCGCACGGATTCTACCTTTTCCCGGTACTCGCACGGATTCGACCATTTTTCGGTACTCACACTGATTGGACCATTTTTCGCTACACACCCGAACAGTTTTTCGATAATCGCAAGGATTCTACCATTTACGGGTACTCGCCCGGATTCTACCATTTTTCGGTACTCACATTGATTGGACCCATTTCCGGTAGTCACCCGAACAGTTTTTCGATAGTCGCACGGATTCTACCTTTTCCCGGTACTCGCACGGATTCGACCATTTTTCGGTACTCACACTGATTGGACCATTTTTCGGTACACACCCGAACAGTTTTTCGATAATCGCACGGATTCTACCTTTTCCCGATACTCGCACGGATTCGACCAGTTTTCGGTACTCACACTGATTGGACCATTTTTCGGTACACACCCGAACAGTTTTTCGATAATCGCAAGGATTCTACCATTTAGAGGTAGTTGCCCGGATTCTACCATTTTTCGGTTCTCACATTGATTGGACCCATTTCCGGTAGGCACCCGAACAGTTTTTCGATACTCGCACGGATTCTACCATTTACGGGTAGTCGCCCGGATTCTACCATTTTTCGGTACTCACATTGATTGGACCCATTTCCGGTAGTCAACCGAACAGTTTTTCGATAGTCGCACGGATTCTACCTTTTCCAGGTACTCGCACGGATTCCACCATTTTTCGGTACTCACACTGAATGGACCATTTTTGGGTACACACCCGAACAGTTTTTCGATAGTCGCACGGATTCTACCTTTTCCCGGTACTCGCACGGATTCGACCATTTTTCGGTACTCACACTGATTGGACCATTTTTCGGTACACACCCGAACAGTTTTTCGATACTCGCACGGATTCTACCATTTACGGGTAGTCGCCCGGATTCTACCAATTTTCGGTTCTCACATTGATTGGACCCATTTCCGGTAGTCACCCGAACAGTTTTTCGATAATCGCACGGATTCTACCTTTTCCCGGTACTCGCACGGATTCGACCATTTTTCGGTACTCACACTGAATGGACCATTTTTCGGTACACACCCGAACAGTTTTTCGATAGTCGCACGGATTCTACCTTTTCCCGGTACTCGCACGGATTCGACCATTTTTCGGTACTCACACTGATTGGACCATTTTTCGGTACACACCCGAACAGTTTTTCGATACTCGCACGGATTCTACCATTTACGGGTAGTCGCCCGGATTCTACCATTTTTCGGTTCTCACATTGATTGGACCCATTTCCGGTAGGCACCCGAACAGTTTTTCGATACTCGCACGGATTCTACCATTTACGGGTAGTCGCCCGGATTCTACCATTTTTCGGTACTCACATTGATTGGACCCATTTCCAGTAGTCAACCGAACAGTTTTTCGATAGTCGCACGGATTCTACCTTTTCCAGGTACTCGCACGGATTCGAACATTTTTCGGTACTCACACTGATTGGACCATTTTTCGGTACACACCCGAACAGTTTTTCGATAGTCGCACGGATTCTACCTTTTCCCGGTACTCGCACGGATTCGACCATTTTTCGGTAATCACACTGATTGGACCATTTTTCGCTACACACCCGAACAGTTTTTCGATAATCGCACGGATTCTACCATTTACGGGTAGTCGCCCGGATTCTACCATTTTTCGGTTCTCACATTGATTGGACCCATTTCCGGTAGTCACCCGAACAGTTTTTCGAGACTCGCACGGATTCTACCTTTTCCCGGTACTCGCATGGATTCGACCATTTTTCGGTAGTCACACTGATTGGACCATTTTTCGGTACTCACCCGAACAGTTTTTCGATAATCGCACGGATTCTACCATTTACGGGTAGTCGCCCGGATTCTACCATTTTTCGGTTCTCACATTGATTGGACCCATTTCCGGTAGTCACCCGAACAGTTTTTCGATAATCGCACGGATTCTACCTTTTCCCGGTACTCGCACGGATTCGACCATTTTTCGGTACTCACACTGATTGGACCATTTTTCGGTACACACCCGAACAGTTTTTCGATAATCGCACGGATTCTACCTTTTCCCGGTACTCGCACGGATTCGACCATTTTTCGGTACTCACACTGATTGGACCATTTTTCGCTACACACCCGAACAGTTTTTCGATAATCGCAAGGATTCTACCATTTACGGGTACTCGCCCGGATTCTACCATTTTTCGGTACTCACATTGATTGGACCCATTTCCGGTAGTCACCCGAACAGTTTTTCGATAGTCGCACGGATTCTACCTTTTCCAGGTACTCGCACGGATTCGAAATTTTTCGGTACTCACACTGATTGGACCATTTTTCAGTACACACCCGAACAGTTTTTCGATAGTCGCACGGATTCTACCTTTTCCCGGTACTCGCACGGATTCGACCATTTTTCGGTACTCACACTGATTGGACCATTTTTCGCTACACACCCGAACAGTTTTTCGATAATCGCAAGGATTCTACCATTTACGGGTACTCGCCCGGATTCTACCATTTTTCGGTACTCACATTGATTGGACCCATTTCCGGTAGTCACCCGAACAGTTTTTCGATAGTCGCACGGATTCTACCTTTTCCCGGTACTCGCACGGATTCGACCATTTTTCGGTACTCACACTGATTGGACCATTTTTCGGTACACACCCGAACAGTTTTTCGATAATCGCACGGATTCTACCTTTTCCCGATACTCGCACGGATTCGACCAGTTTTCGGTACTCACACTGATTGGACCATTTTTCGGTACACACCCGAACAGTTTTTCGATAATCGCAAGGATTCTACCATTTAGAGGTAGTTGCCCGGATTCTACCATTTTTCGGTTCTCACATTGATTGGACCCATTTCCGGTAGGCACCCGAACAGTTTTTCGATACTCGCACGGATTCTACCATTTACGGGTAGTCGCCCGGATTCTACCATTTTTCGGTACTCACATTGATTGGACCCATTTCCGGTAGTCAACCGAACAGTTTTTCGATAGTCGCACGGATTCTACCTTTTCCAGGTACTCGCACGGATTCCACCATTTTTCGGTACTCACACTGAATGGACCATTTTTGGGTACACACCCGAACAGTTTTTCGATAGTCGCACGGATTCTACCTTTTCCCGGTACTCGCACGGATTCGACCATTTTTCGGTACTCACACTGATTGGACCATTTTTCGGTACACACCCGAACAGTTTTTCGATACTCGCACGGATTCTACCATTTACGGGTAGTCGCCCGGATTCTACCAATTTTCGGTTCTCACATTGATTGGACCCATTTCCGGTAGTCACCCGAACAGTTTTTCGATAATCGCACGGATTCTACCTTTTCCCGGTACTCGCACGGATTCGACCATTTTTCGGTACTCACACTGAATGGACCATTTTTCGGTACACACCCGAACAGTTTTTCGATAGTCGCACGGATTCTACCTTTTCCCGGTACTCGCACGGATTCGACCATTTTTCGGTACTCACACTGATTGGACCATTTTTCGGTACACACCCGAACAGTTTTTCGATACTCGCACGGATTCTACCATTTACGGGTAGTCGCCCGGATTCTACCATTTTTCGGTTCTCACATTGATTGGACCCATTTCCGGTAGGCACCCGAACAGTTTTTCGATACTCGCACGGATTCTACCATTTACGGGTAGTCGCCCGGATTCTACCATTTTTCGGTACTCACATTGATTGGACCCATTTCCAGTAGTCAACCGAACAGTTTTTCGATAGTCGCACGGATTCTACCTTTTCCAGGTACTCGCACGGATTCGAACATTTTTCGGTACTCACACTGATTGGACCATTTTTCGGTACACACCCGAACAGTTTTTCGATAGTCGCACGGATTCTACCTTTTCCCGGTACTCGCACGGATTCGACCATTTTTCGGTAATCACACTGATTGGACCATTTTTCGCTACACACCCGAACAGTTTTTCGATAATCGCACGGATTCTACCATTTACGGGTAGTCGCCCGGATTCTACCATTTTTCGGTTCTCACATTGATTGGACCCATTTCCGGTAGTCACCCGAACAGTTTTTCGAGACTCGCACGGATTCTACCTTTTCCCGGTACTCGCATGGATTCGACCATTTTTCGGTAGTCACACTGATTGGACCATTTTTCGGTACTCACCCGAACAGTTTTTCGATAATCGCACGGATTCTACCATTTACGGGTAGTCGCCCGGATTCTACCATTTTTCGGTTCTCACATTGATTGGACCCATTTCCGGTAGTCACCCGAACAGTTTTTCGATAATCGCACGGATTCTACCTTTTCCCGGTACTCGCACGGATTCGACCATTTTTCGGTACTCACACTGATTGGACCATTTTTCGGTACACACCCGAACAGTTTTTCGATAATCGCACGGATTCTACCTTTTCCCGGTACTCGCACGGATTCGACCATTTTTCGGTACTCACACTGATTGGACCATTTTTCGCTACACACCCGAACAGTTTTTCGATAATCGCAAGGATTCTACCATTTACGGGTACTCGCCCGGATTCTACCATTTTTCGGTACTCACATTGATTGGACCCATTTCCGGTAGTCACCCGAACAGTTTTTCGATAGTCGCACGGATTCTACCTTTTCCAGGTACTCGCACGGATTCGAAATTTTTCGGTACTCACACTGATTGGACCATTTTTCAGTACACACCCGAACAGTTTTTCGATAGTCGCACGGATTCTACCTTTTCCCGGTACTCGCACGGATTCGACCATTTTTCGGTACTCACACTGATTGGACCATTTTTCGCTACACACCCGAACAGTTTTTCGATAATCGCAAGGATTCTACCATTTACGGGTACTCGCCCGGATTCTACCATTTTTCGGTACTCACATTGATTGGACCCATTTCCGGTAGTCACCCGAACAGTTTTTCGATAGTCGCACGGATTCTACCTTTTCCCGGTACTCGCACGGATTCGACCATTTTTCGGTACTCACACTGATTGGACCATTTTTCGGTACACACCCGAACAGTTTTTCGATAATCGCACGGATTCTACCTTTTCCCGATACTCGCACGGATTCGACCAGTTTTCGGTACTCACACTGATTGGACCATTTTTCGGTACACACCCGAACAGTTTTTCGATAATCGCAAGGATTCTACCATTTAGAGGTAGTTGCCCGGATTCTACCATTTTTCGGTTCTCACATTGATTGGACCCATTTCCGGTAGGCACCCGAACAGTTTTTCGATACTCGCACGGATTCTACCATTTACGGGTAGTCGCCCGGATTCTACCATTTTTCGGTACTCACATTGATTGGACCCATTTCCGGTAGTCAACCGAACAGTTTTTCGATAGTCGCACGGATTCTACCTTTTCCAGGTACTCGCACGGATTCCACCATTTTTCGGTACTCACACTGAATGGACCATTTTTGGGTACACACCCGAACAGTTTTTCGATAGTCGCACGGATTCTACCTTTTCCCGGTACTCGCACGGATTCGACCATTTTTCGGTACTCACACTGATTGGACCATTTTTCGGTACACACCCGAACAGTTTTTCGATACTCGCACGGATTCTACCATTTACGGGTAGTCGCCCGGATTCTACCAATTTTCGGTTCTCACATTGATTGGACCCATTTCCGGTAGTCACCCGAACAGTTTTTCGATAATCGCACGGATTCTACCTTTTCCCGGTACTCGCACGGATTCGACCATTTTTCGGTACTCACACTGAATGGACCATTTTTCGGTACACACCCGAACAGTTTTTCGATAGTCGCACGGATTCTACCTTTTCCCGGTACTCGCACGGATTCGACCATTTTTCGGTACTCACACTGATTGGACCATTTTTCGGTACACACCCGAACAGTTTTTCGATACTCGCACGGATTCTACCATTTACGGGTAGTCGCCCGGATTCTACCATTTTTCGGTTCTCACATTGATTGGACCCATTTCCGGTAGGCACCCGAACAGTTTTTCGATACTCGCACGGATTCTACCATTTACGGGTAGTCGCCCGGATTCTACCATTTTTCGGTACTCACATTGATTGGACCCATTTCCGGTAGTCAACCGAACAGTTTTTCGATAGTCGCACGGATTCTACCTTTTCCAGGTACTCGCACGGATTCGAACATTTTTCGGTACTCACACTGATTGGACCATTTTTCGGTACACACCCGAACAGTTTTTCGATAGTCGCACGGATTCTACCTTTTCCCGGTACTCGCACGGATTCGACCATTTTTCGGTAATCACACTGATTGGACCATTTTTCGCTACACACCCGAACAGTTTTTCGATAATCGCACGGATTCTACCATTTACGGGTAGTCGCCCGGATTCTACCATTTTTCGGTTCTCACATTGATTGGACCCATTTCCGGTAGTCACCCGAACAGTTTTTCGAGACTCGCACGGATTCTACCTTTTCCCGGTACTCGCATGGATTCGACCATTTTTCGGTAGTCACACTGATTGGACCATTTTTCGGTACTCACCCGAACAGTTTTTCGATAATCGCACGGATTCTACCATTTACGGGTAGTCGCCCGGATTCTACCATTTTTCGGTTCTCACATTGATTGGACCCATTTCCGGTAGTCACCCGAACAGTTTTTCGATAATCGCACGGATTCTACCTTTTCCCGGTACTCGCACGGATTCGACCATTTTTCGGTACTCACACTGATTGGACCATTTTTCGGTACACACCCGAACAGTTTTTCGATAATCGCACGGATTCTACCTTTTCCCGGTACTCGCACGGATTCGACCATTTTTCGGTACTCACACTGATTGGACCATTTTTCGCTACACACCCGAACAGTTTTTCGATAATCGCAAGGATTCTACCATTTACGGGTACTCGCCCGGATTCTACCATTTTTCGGTACTCACATTGATTGGACCCATTTCCGGTAGTCACCCGAACAGTTTTTCGATAATCGCACGGATTCTACCTTTTCCCGGTACTCGCACGGATTCGACCATTTTTCGGTACTCACACTGAATGGACCATTTTTCGGTACACACCCGAACAGTTTTTCGATAGTCGCACGGATTCTACCTTTTCCCGGTACTCGCACGGATTCGACCATTTTTCGGTACTCACACTGATTGGACCATTTTTCGCTACACACCCGAACAGTTTTTCGATAATCGCAAGGATTCTACCATTTACGGGTACTCGCCCGGATTCTACCATTTTTCGGTACTCACATTGATTGGACCCATTTCCGGTAGTCACCCGAACAGTTTTTCGATAGTCGCACGGATTCTACCTTTTCCCGGTACTCGCACGGATTCGACCATTTTTCGGTACTCACACTGATTGGACCATTTTTCGGTACACACCCGAACAGTTTTTCGATAATCGCACGGATTCTACCTTTTCCCGGTACTCGCACGGATTCGACCAGTTTTCGGTACTCACACTGATTGGACCATTTTTCGGTACACACCCGAACAGTTTTTCGATAATCGCAAGGATTCTACCATTTACAGGTAGTTGCCCGGATTCTACCATTTTTCGGTTCTCACATTGATTGGACCCATTTCCGGTAGTCACCCGAACAGTTTTTCGATAATCGCACGGATTCTACCTTTTCCCGGTACTCGCACGGATTCGACCATTTTTCGGTACTCACACTGAATGGACCATTTTTCGGTACACACCCGAACAGTTTTTCGATAGTCGCACGGATTCTACCTTTTCCCGGTACTCGCACGGATTCGACCATTTTTCGGTACTCACACTGATTGGACCATTTTTCGGTACACACCCGAACAGTTTTTCGATACTCGCACGGATTCTACCATTTACGGGTAGTCGCCCGGATTCTACCATTTTTCGGTTCTCACATTGATTGGACCCATTTCCGGTAGTCACCCGAACAGTTTTTCGATAATCGCACGGATTCTACCTTTTCCCGGTACTCGCACGGATTCGACCATTTTTCGGTACTCACACTGAATGGACCATTTTTCGGTACACACCCGAACAGTTTTTCGATAGTCGCACGGATTCTACCTTTTCCCGGTACTCGCACGGATTCGACCATTTTTCGGTACTCACACTGATTGGACCATTTTTCGGTACACACCCGAACAGTTTTTCGATAATCGCAAGGATTCTACCATTTACGGGTACTCGCCCGGATTCTACCATTTTTCGGTACTCACATTGATTGGACCCATTTCCGGTAGTCACCCGAACAGTTTTTCGATAGTCGCACGGATTCTACCTTTTCCAGGTACTCGCACGGATTCGAAATTTTTCGGTACTCACACTGATTGGACCATTTTTCAGTACACACCCGAACAGTTTTTCGATAGTCGCACGGATTCTACCTTTTCCCGGTACTCGCACGGATTCGACCATTTTTCGGTACTCACACTGATTGGACCATTTTTCGCTACACACCCGAACAGTTTTTCGATAATCGCAAGGATTCTACCATTTACGGGTACTCGCCCGGATTCTACCATTTTTCGGTACTCACATTGATTGGACCCATTTCCGGTAGTCACCCGAACAGTTTTTCGATAGTCGCACGGATTCTACCTTTTCCCGGTACTCGCACGGATTCGACCATTTTTCGGTACTCACACTGATTGGACCATTTTTCGGTACACACCCGAACAGTTTTTCGATAATCGCACGGATTCTACCTTTTCCCGATACTCGCACGGATTCGACCAGTTTTCGGTACTCACACTGATTGGACCATTTTTCGGTACACACCCGAACAGTTTTTCGATAATCGCAAGGATTCTACCATTTAGAGGTAGTTGCCCGGATTCTACCATTTTTCGGTTCTCACATTGATTGGACCCATTTCCGGTAGGCACCCGAACAGTTTTTCGATACTCGCACGGATTCTACCATTTACGGGTAGTCGCCCGGATTCTACCATTTTTCGGTACTCACATTGATTGGACCCATTTCCGGTAGTCAACCGAACAGTTTTTCGATAGTCGCACGGATTCTACCTTTTCCAGGTACTCGCACGGATTCCACCATTTTTCGGTACTCACACTGAATGGACCATTTTTGGGTACACACCCGAACAGTTTTTCGATAGTCGCACGGATTCTACCTTTTCCCGGTACTCGCACGGATTCGACCATTTTTCGGTACTCACACTGATTGGACCATTTTTCGGTACACACCCGAACAGTTTTTCGATACTCGCACGGATTCTACCATTTACGGGTAGTCGCCCGGATTCTACCAATTTTCGGTTCTCACATTGATTGGACCCATTTCCGGTAGTCACCCGAACAGTTTTTCGATAATCGCACGGATTCTACCTTTTCCCGGTACTCGCACGGATTCGACCATTTTTCGGTACTCACACTGAATGGACCATTTTTCGGTACACACCCGAACAGTTTTTCGATAGTCGCACGGATTCTACCTTTTCCCGGTACTCGCACGGATTCGACCATTTTTCGGTACTCACACTGATTGGACCATTTTTCGGTACACACCCGAACAGTTTTTCGATACTCGCACGGATTCTACCATTTACGGGTAGTCGCCCGGATTCTACCATTTTTCGGTTCTCACATTGATTGGACCCATTTCCGGTAGGCACCCGAACAGTTTTTCGATACTCGCACGGATTCTACCATTTACGGGTAGTCGCCCGGATTCTACCATTTTTCGGTACTCACATTGATTGGACCCATTTCCGGTAGTCAACCGAACAGTTTTTCGATAGTCGCACGGATTCTACCTTTTCCAGGTACTCGCACGGATTCGAACATTTTTCGGTACTCACACTGATTGGACCATTTTTCGGTACACACCCGAACAGTTTTTCGATAGTCGCACGGATTCTACCTTTTCCCGGTACTCGCACGGATTCGACCATTTTTCGGTAATCACACTGATTGGACCATTTTTCGCTACACACCCGAACAGTTTTTCGATAATCGCACGGATTCTACCATTTACGGGTAGTCGCCCGGATTCTACCATTTTTCGGTTCTCACATTGATTGGACCCATTTCCGGTAGTCACCCGAACAGTTTTTCGAGACTCGCACGGATTCTACCTTTTCCCGGTACTCGCATGGATTCGACCATTTTTCGGTAGTCACACTGATTGGACCATTTTTCGGTACTCACCCGAACAGTTTTTCGATAATCGCACGGATTCTACCATTTACGGGTAGTCGCCCGGATTCTACCATTTTTCGGTTCTCACATTGATTGGACCCATTTCCGGTAGTCACCCGAACAGTTTTTCGATAATCGCACGGATTCTACCTTTTCCCGGTACTCGCACGGATTCGACCATTTTTCGGTACTCACACTGAATGGACCATTTTTCGGTACACACCCGAACAGTTTTTCGATAGTCGCACGGATTCTACCTTTTCCCGGTACTCGCACGGATTCGACCATTTTTCGGTACTCACACTGATTGGACCATTTTTCGGTACACACCCGAACAGTTTTTCGATACTCGCACGGATTCTACCATTTACGGGTAGTCGCCCGGATTCTACCATTTTTCGGTTCTCACATTGATTGGACCCATTTCCGGTAGGCACCCGAACAGTTTTTCGATACTCGCACGGATTCTACCTTTTCCCGGTACTCGCACGGATTCGACCATTTTTCGGTACTCACACTGATTGGACCATTTTTCGCTACACACCCGAACAGATTTTCGATAATCGCACGGATTCTACCATTTACGGGTAGTCGCACGGATTCGACCATTTTTCGGTAGTCACACTGATTGGACCATTTTTCGGTACTCACCCGAACAGTTTTTCGATACTCGCACGGATTCTACCATTTACGGGTAGTCGCCCGGATTCTACCATTTTTCGGTACTCACATTGATTGGACCCATTTCCGGTAGTCACCCGAACAGTTTTTCGATAGTCGCACGGATTCTACCTTTTCCCGGTACTCGCACGGATTCGACCATTTTTCGGTACTCACACTGATTGGACCATTTTTCGGTACACACCCGAACAGTTTTTCGATAATCGGACGGATTCTACCATTTACGGGTAGTCGCCCGGATTCTACCATTTTTCGGTAGTCACACTGATTGGACCATTTTTCGGTACTCACCCGAACAGTTTTTCGATACTCGCACGGATTCTACCATTTACGGGTAGTCGCCCGGATTCTACCATTTTTCGGTACTCACATTGATTGGACCCATTTCCGGTAGTCACCCGAACAGTTTTTCGATAGTCGCACGGATTCTACCTTTTCCCGGTACTCGCACGGATTCGACCAGTTTTCGGTACTCACACTGATTGGACCATTTTTCGGTACACACCCGAACAGTTTTTCGATAATCGCAAGGATTCTACCATTTACAGGTAGTCGCCCGGATTCTACCATTTTTCGGTTCTCACATTGATTGGACCCATTTCCGGTAGTCACCCGAACAGTTTTTCGATAATCGCACGGATTCTACCTTTTCCCGGTACTCGCACGGATTCGACCATTTTTCGGTACTCACACTGAATGGACCATTTTTCGGTACACACCCGAACAGTTTTTCGATAGTCGCACGGATTCTACCATTTACGGGTAGTCGCCCGGATTCTACCATTTTTCGGTTCTCACATTGATTGGACCCATTTCCGGTAGTCACCCGAACAGTTTTTCGATACTGGCACGGATTCTACCTTTTCCCGGTACTCGCACGGATTCGACCATTTTTCGGTACTCACACTGATTGGACCATTTTTCGGTACACACCCGAACAGTTTTTCGATACTCGCACGGATTCTACCATTTACGGGTAGTCGCCCGGATTCTACCATTTTTCGGTTCTCACATTGATTGGACCCATTTCCGGTAGGCACCCGAACAGTTTGTCGATACTCGCATGGATTCTACCTTTTCCCGGTACTCGCACGGATTCGACCATTTTTCGGTACTCACACTGATTGGACCATTTTTCGCTACACACCCGAACAGATTTTCGATAATCGCACGGATTCTACCATTTACGGGTAGTCGCACGGATTCGACCATTTTTCGGTAGTCACACTGATTGGACCATTTTTCGGTACTCACCCGAACAGTTTTTCGATACTCGCACGGATTCTACCATTTACGGGTAGTCGCCCGGATTCTACCATTTTTCGGTACTCACATTGATTGGACCCATTTCCGGTAGTCACCCGAACAGTTTTTCGATAGTCGCACGGATTCTACCTTTTCCCGGTACTCGCACGGATTCGACCATTTTTCGGTACTCACACTGATTGGACCATTTTTCGGTACACACCCGAACAGTTTTTCGATAATCGGACGAATTCTACCATTTACGGGTAGTCGCCCGGATTCTACCATTTTTCGGTAGTCACACTGATTGGACCATTTTTCGGTACTCACCCGAACAGTTTTTCGATACTCACACGGATTCTACCATTTACGGGTAGTCGCCCGGATTCTACCATTTTTCGGTACTCACATTGATTGGACCCATTTCCGGTAGTCACCTGAACAGTTTTTCGATAGTCGCACGGATTCTACCTTTTCCCGGTACTCGCACGGATTCGACCATTTTTCGGTACTCACACTGATTGGACCATTTTTCGGTACACACCCGAACAGTTTTTCGATAATCGGACGGATTCTACCATTTACGGGTAGTCGCCCGGATTCTACCATTTTTCGGTTCTCACATTGATTGGACCCAT
This sequence comes from Vitis vinifera, assembly GCF_030704535.1. NCBI lineage: Eukaryota > Viridiplantae > Streptophyta > Magnoliopsida > Vitales > Vitaceae > Vitis > Vitis vinifera. The sequence goes on from NC_081810.1 coordinate 12,272,197, forward strand.
TTCCGGTAGTCACCCGAACAGTTTTTCGATACTCGCACGGATTCTACCTTTTCCCGGTACTCGCACGGATTCGACCATTTTTCGGTAGTCACACTGATTGGACTATTTTTCGGTACTCACCCGAACAGTTTTTCGATAATCGGACGGATTCTACCATTTACGGGTAGTCGCCCGGATTCTACCATTTTTCGGTTCTCACATTGATTGTACCCATTTCCGGTAGTCACCCGAACAGTTTTTCGATACTGGCACGGATTCTACCTTTTCCCGGTACTCGCACGGATTCGACCATTTTTCGGTACTCACACTGATTGGACCATTTTTCGGTACACACCCGAACAGTTTTTCGATACTCGCACGGATTCTACCATTTACGGGTAGTCGCCCGGGTTCTACCATTTTTCGGTTCTCACATTGATTGGACCCATTTCCGGTAGGCACCCGAACAGTTTTTCGATACTCGCACGGATTCTACCTTTTCCCGGTACTCGCACGGATTCGACCATTTTTCGGTACTCACACTGATTGGACCATTTTTCGCTACACACCCGAACAGATTTTCGATAATCGCACGGATTCTACCATTTACGGGTAGTCGCACGGATTCGACCATTTTTCGGTACTCACACTGATTGGACCATTTTTCGGTACTCACCCGAACAGTTTTTCGATACTCGCACGGATTCTACCATTTACGGGTAGTCGCCCGGATTCTACCATTTTTCGGTACTCACATTGATTGGACCCATTTCCGGTAGTCACCCGAACAGTTTTTCGATAGTCGCACGGATTCTACCTTTTCCCGGTACTCGCACGGATTCGACCATTTTTCGGTACTCACACTGATTGGACCATTTTTCGGTACACACCCGAACAGTTTTTCGATAATCGGACGGATTCTACCATTTACGGGTAGTCGCCCGGATTCTACCATTTTTCGGTAGTCACACTGATTGGACCATTTTTCGGTACTCACCCGAACAGTTTTTCGATACTCGCACGGATTCTACCATTTACGGGTAGTCGCCCGGATTCTACCATTTTTCGGTACTCACATTGATTGGACCCATTTCCGGTAGCCACCCGAACAGTTTTTCGATAGTCGCACGGATTCTACCTTTTCCCGGTACTCGCACGGATTCGACCATTTTTCGGTACTCACACTGATTGGACCATTTTTCGGTACACACCCGAACAGTTTTTCGATAATCGGACGGATTCTACCATTTACGGGTAGTCGCCCGGATTCTACCATTTTTCGGTTCTCACATTGATTGGACCCATTTCCGGTAGTCACCCGAACAGTTTTTCGATACTCGCACGGATTCTACCTTTTCCCGGTACTCGCACGGATTCGACCATTTTTCGGTAGTCACACTGATTGGACCATTTTTCGGTACTCACCCGAACAGTTTTTCGATACTCGCACGGATTCTACCATTTACGGGTAGTCGCCCGGATTCTACCATTTTTCGGTTCTCACATTGATTGGACCCATTTCCGGTAGGCACCCGAACAGTTTTTCGATACTCGCACGGATTCTACCTTTTCCCGGTACTCGCACGGATTCGACGATTTTTCGGTACTCACACTGATTGGACCATTTTTCGCTACACACCCGAACAGATTTTTGATAATCGCACGGATTCTACCATTTACGGGTAGTCGCACGGATTCGACCATTTTTCGGTAGTCACACTGATTGGACCATTTTTCGGTACTCACCCGAACAGTTTTTCGATACTCGCACGGATTCTACCATTTACGGGTAGTCGCCCGGATTCTACCATTTTTCGGTACTCACATTGATTGGACCCATTTCCGGTAGTCACCCGAACAGTTTTTCGATAGTCGCACGGATTCTACCTTTTCCCGGTACTCGCACGGATTCGACCATTTTTCGGTACTCACACTGATTGGACCATTTTTCGGTACACACCCGAACAGTTTTTCGATAATCGGACGGATTCTACCATTTACGGGTAGTCGCCCGGATTCTACCATTTTTCGGTAGTCACACTGATTGGACCATTTTTCGGTACTCACCCGAACAGTTTTTCGATACTCGCACGGATTCTACCATTTACGGGTAGTCGCCCGGATTCTACCATTTTTCGGTACTCACATTGATTGGACCCATTTCCGGTAGTCACCCGAACAGTTTTTCGATAGTCGCACGGATTCTACCGTTTCCCGGTACTCGCACGGATTCGACCATTTTTCGGTACTCACACTGATTGGACCATTTTTCGGTACACACCCGAACAGTTTTTCGATAATCGGACGGATTCTACCATTTACGGGTAGTCGCCCGGATTCTACCATTTTTCGGTTCTCACATTGATTGGACCCATTTCCGGTAGTCACCCGAACAGTTTTTCGATACTCGCACGGATTCTACCTTTTCCCGGTACTCGCACGGATTCGACCATTTTTCGGTAGTCACACTGATTGGACCATTTTTCGGTACTCACCCGAACAGTTTTTCCATAATCGCACGGATTCTACCATTTACGGGTAGTCGCCCGGATTCTACCATTTTTCGGTTCTCACATTGATTGGACCCATTTCCGGTAGTCACCCGAACAGTTTTTCGATACTGGCACGGATTCTACCTTTTCCCGGTACTCGCACGGATTCGACCATTTTTCGGTACTCACACTGATTGGACCATTTTTCGGTACACACCCGAACAGTTTTTCGATACTCGCACGGATTCTACCATTTACGGGTAGTCGCCCGGATTCTACCATTTTTCGGTTCTCACATTGATTGGACCCATTTCCGGTAGGCACCCGAACAGTTTGTCGATACTCGCACGGATTCTACCTTTTCCCGGTACTCGCACGGATTCGACCATTTTTCGGTACTCACACTGATTGGACCATTTTTCGCTACACACCCGAACAGATTTTCGATAATCGCACGGATTCTACCATTTACGGGTAGTCGCACGGATTCGACCATTTTTCGGTAGTCACACTGATTGGACCATTTTTCGGTACTCACCCGAACAGTTTTTCGATACTCGCACGGATTCTACCATTTACGGGTAGTCGCCCGGATTCTACCATTTTTCGGTACTCACATTGATTGGACCCATTTCCGGTAGTCACCCGAACAGTTTTTCGATAGTCGCACGGATTCTACCTTTTCCCGGTACTCGCACGGATTCGACCATTTTTCGGTACTCACACTGATTGGACCATTTTTCGGTACACACCCGAACAGTTTTTCGATAATCGGACGGATTCTACCATTTACGGGTAGTCGCCCGGATTCTACCATTTTTCGGTAGTCACACTGATTGGACCATTTTTCGATACTCACCCGAACAGTTTTTCGATACTCGCACGGATTCTACCATTTACGGGTAGTCGCCCGGATTCTACCATTTTTCGGTACTCACATTGATTGGACCCATTTCCGGTAGTCACCCGAACAGTTTTTCGATAGTCGCACGGATTCTACCGTTTCCCGGTACTCGCACGGATTCGACCATTTTTCGGTACTCACACTGATTGGACCATTTTTCGGTACACACCCGAACAGTTTTTCGATAATCGGACGGATTCTACCATTTACGGGTAGTCGCCCGGATTCTACCATTTTTCGGTTCTCACATTGATTGGACCCATTTCCGGTAGTCACCCGAACAGTTTTTCGATACTCGCACGGATTCTACCTTTTCCCGGTACTCGCACGGATTCGACCATTTTTCGGTAGTCACACTGATTGGACCATTTTTCGGTACTCACCCGAACAGTTTTTCCATAATCGTACGGATTCTACCATTTACGGGTAGTCGCCCGGATTCTACCATTTTTCGGTTCTCACATTGATTGGACCCATTTCCGGTAGTCACCCGAACAGTTTTTCGATACTGGCACGGATTCTACCTTTTCCCGGTACTCGCACGGATTCGACCATTTTTCGGTACTCACACTGATTGGACCATTTTTCGGTACACACCCGAACAGTTTTTCGATACTCGCACGGATTCTACCATTTACGGGTAGTCGCCCGGATTCTACCATTTTTCGGTTCTCACATTGATTGGACCCATTTCCGGTAGGCACCCGAACAGTTTGTCGATACTCGCACGGATTCTACCTTTTCCCGGTACTCGCACGGATTCGACCATTTTTCGGTACTCACACTGATTGGACCATTTTTCGGTACACACCCGAACAGTTTTTCGATAATCGGACGGATTCTACCATTTACGGGTAGTCGCCCGGATTCTACCATTTTTCGGTTCTCACATTGATTGGACCCATTTCCGGTAGTCACCCGAACAGTTTTTCGATACTCGCACGGATTCTACCTTTTCCCGGTACTCGCACGGATTCGACCATTTTTCGGTAGTCACACTGATTGGACCATTTTTCGGTACTCACCCGAACAGTTTTTCCATAATCGCACGGATTCTACCATTTACGGGTAGTCGCCCGGATTCTACCATTTTTCGGTTCTCACATTGATTGGACCCATTTCCGGTAGTCACCCGAACAGTTTTTCGATACTGGCACGGATTCTACCTTTTCCCGGTACTCGCACGGATTCGACCATTTTTCGGTACTCACACTGATTGGACCATTTTTCGGTACACACCCGAACAGTTTTTCGATACTCGCACGGATTCTACCATTTACGGGTAGTCGCCCGGATTCTACCATTTTTCGGTTCTCACATTGATTGGACCCATTTCCGGTAGGCACCCGAACAGTTTGTCGATACTCGCACGGATTCTACCTTTTCCCGGTACTCGCACGGATTCGACCATTTTTCGGTACTCACACTGATTGGACCATTTTTCGCTACACACCCGAACAGATTTTCGATAATCGCACGGATTCTACCATTTACGGGTAGTCGCACGGATTCGACCATTTTTCGGTAGTCACACTGATTGGACCATTTTTCGGTACTCACCCGAACAGTTTTTCGATACTCGCACGGATTCTACCATTTACGGGTAGTCGCCCGGATTCTACCATTTTTCGGTACTCACATTGATTGGACCCATTTCCGGTAGTCACCCGAACAGTTTTTCGATAGTCGCACGGATTCTACCGTTTCCCGGTACTCGCACGGATTCGACCATTTTTCGGTACTCACACTGATTGGACCATTTTTCGGTACACACCCGAACAGTTTTTCGATAATCGGACGGATTCTACCATTTACGGGTAGTCGCCCGGATTCTACCATTTTTCGGTTCTCACATTGATTGGACCCATTTCCGGTAGTCACCCGAACAGTTTTTCGATACTCGCACGGATTCTACCTTTTCCCGGTACTCGCACGGATTCGACCATTTTTCGGTAGTCACACTGATTGGACCATTTTTCGGTACTCACCCGAACAGTTTTTCCATAATCGCACGGATTCTACCATTTACGGGTAGTCGCCCGGATTCTACCATTTTTCGGTTCTCACATTGATTGGACCCATTTCCGGTAGTCACCCGAACAGTTTTTCGATACTGGCACGGATTCTACCTTTTCCCGGTACTCGCACGGATTCGACCATTTTTCGGTACTCACACTGATTGGACCATTTTTCGGTACACACCCGAACAGTTTTTCGATACTCGCACGGATTCTACCATTTACGGGTAGTCGCCCGGATTCTACCATTTTTCGGTTCTCACATTGATTGGACCCATTTCCGGTAGGCACCCGAACAGTTTGTCGATACTCGCACGGATTCTACCTTTTCCCGGTACTCGCACGGATTCGACCATTTTTCGGTACTCACACTGATTGGACCATTTTTCGCTACACACCCGAACAGATTTTCGATAATCGCACGGATTCTACCATTTACGGGTAGTCGCACGGATTCGACCATTTTTCGGTAGTCACACTGATTGGACCATTTTTCGGTACTCACCCGAACAGTTTTTCGATACTCGCACGGATTCTACCATTTACGGGTAGTCGCCCGGATTCTACCATTTTTCGGTACTCACATTGATTGGACCCATTTCCGGTAGTCACCCGAACAGTTTTTCGATAGTCGCACGGATTCTACCTTTTCCCGGTACTCGCACGGATTCGACCATTTTTCGGTACTCACACTGATTGGACCATTTTTCGGTACACACCCGAACAGTTTTTCGATAATCGGACGGATTCTACCATTTACGGGTAGTCGCCCGGATTCTACCATTTTTCGGTAGTCACACTGATTGGACCATTTTTCGGTACTCACCCGAACAGTTTTTCGATACTCGCACGGATTCTACCATTTACGGGTAGTCGCCCGGATTCTACCATTTTTCGGTACTCACATTGATTGGACCCATTTCCGGTAGTCACCCGAACAGTTTTTCGATAGTCGCACGGATTCTACCTTTTCCCGGTACTCGCACGGATTCGACCATTTTTCGGTACTCACACTGATTGGACCATTTTTCGGTACACACCCGAACAGTTTTTCGATAATCGGACGGATTCTACCATTTACGGGTAGTCGCCCGGATTCTACCATTTTTCGGTTCTCACATTGATTGGACCCATTTCCGGTAGTCACCCGAACAGTTTTTCGATACTCGCACGGATTCTACCTTTTCCCGGTACTCGCACGGATTCGACCATTTTTCGGTAGTCACACTGATTGGACTATTTTTCGGTACTCACCCGAACAGTTTTTCAATAATCGCACGGATTCTACCATTTACGGGTAGTCGCCCGGATTCTACCATTTTTCGGTTCTCACATTGATTGGACCCATTTCCGGTAGTCACCCGAACAGTTTTTCGATACTGGCACGGATTCTACCTTTTCCCGGTACTCGCACGGATTCGACCATTTTTCGGTACTCACACTGATTGGACCATTTTTCGGTACACACCCGAACAGTTTTTCGATACTCGCACGGATTCTACCATTTACGGGTAGTCGCCCGGGTTCTACCATTTTTCGGTTCTCACATTGATTGGACCCATTTCCGGTAGGCACCCGAACAGTTTTTCGATACTCGCACGGATTCTACCTTTTCCCGGTACTCGCACGGATTCGACCATTTTTCGGTACTCACACTGATTGGACCATTTTTCGCTACACACCCGAACAGATTTTCGATAATCGCACGGATTCTACCATTTACGGGTAGTCGCACGGATTCGACCATTTTTCGGTACAAACACTGATTGGACCATTTTTCGCTACACACCCGAACAGATTTTCGATAATCGCACGGATTCTACCATTTACGGGTAGTCGCACGGATTCGACCATTTTTCGGTACTCACACTGATTGGACCATTTTTCGGTACTCACCCGAACAGTTTTTCGATACTCGCACGGATTCTACCATTTACGGGTAGTCGCCCGGATTCTACCATTTTTCGGTACTCACATTGATTGGACCCATTTCCGGTAGTCACCCGAACAGTTTTTCGATAGTCGCACGGATTCTACCTTTTCCCGGTACTCGCACGGATTCGACTATTTTTCGGTACTCACACTGATTGGACCATTTTTCGGTACACACCCGAACAGTTTTTCGATAATCGGACGGATTCTACCATTTACGGGTAGTCGCCCGGATTCTACCATTTTTCGGTTCTCACATTGATTGGACCCATTTCCGGTAGTCACCCGAACAGTTTTTCGATACTCGCACGGATTCTACCTTTTCCCGGTACTCGCACGGATTCGACCATTTTTCGGTAGTCACACTGATTGGACCATTTTTCGGTACTCACCCGAACAGTTTTTCAATAATCGCACTTATTCTACCATTTACGGGTAGTCGCCCGGATTCTACCATTTTTCGGTTCTCACATTGATTGGACCCATTTCCGGTAGTCACCCGAACAGTTTTTCGATACTGGCACGGATTCTACCTTTTCCCGGTACTCGCACGGATTCGACCATTTTTCGGTAGTCACACTGATTGGACCATTTTTCGGTACTCACCCGAACAGTTTTTCGATACTCGCACGGATTCTACCATTTACCGGTAGTCGCCCGGATTCTACCATTTTTCGGTAGTCACATTGATAGGACCCATTTCCGGTAGGCACCCGAACAGTTTTTCGATACTCGCACGGATTCTACCATTTACCGGTAGTCGCCCGGATTCTACCATTTTTCGGTAGTCACATTGATAGGACCCATTTCCGGTAGGCACCCGAACAGTTTTTCGATACTCGCACGGATTCTACCTTTTCCCGGTACTCGCACGGATTCGACCATTTTTCGGTAATCACACTGATTGGACCATTTTTCGCTACACACCCGAACAGTTTTTCGATAATCGCACGGATTCTACCATTTACGGGTAGTCGCCCGGATTCTACCATTTTTCGGTTCTCACATTGATTGGACCCATTTCCGGTAGTCACCCGAACAGTTTTTCGAGACTCGCACGGATTCTACCTTTTCCCGGTACTCGCATGGATTCGACCATTTTTCGGTAGTCACACTGATTGGACCATTTTTCGGTACTCACCCGAACAGTTTTTCGATACTCGCACGGATTCTACCATTTACGGGTAGTCGCCCGGATTCTACCATTTTTCGGTACTCACATTGATTGGACCCATTTCCGGTAGTCACCGGAACAGTTTTTCGATAGTCGCACGGATTCTACCTTTTCCCGGTACTCGCACGGATTCGACCATTTTTCGGTACTCACACTGATTGGACCATTTTTCGCTACACACCCGAACAGATTTTCGATAATCGCACGGATTCTACCATTTACGGGTAGTCGCACGGATTCGACCATTTTTCGGTACTCACACTGATTGGACCATTTTTCGGTACTCACCCGAACAGTTTTTCGATACTCGCACGGATTCTACCATTTACGGGTAGTCGCCCGGATTCTACCATTTTTCGGTACTCACATTGATTGGACCCATTTCCGGTAGTCACCCGAACAGTTTTTCGATAGTCGCACGGATTCTACCTTTTCCCGGTACTCGCACGGATTCGACCATTTTTCGGTACTCACACTGATTGGACCATTTTTCGGTACACACCCGAACAGTTTTTCGATAATCGGACGGATTCTACCATTTACGGGTAGTCGCCCGGATTCTACCATTTTTCGGTAGTCACACTGATTGGACCATTTTTCGGTACTCACCCGAACAGTTTTTCGATACTCGCACGGATTCTACCATTTACGGGTAGTCGCCCGGATTCTACCATTTTTCGGTACTCACATTGATTGGACCCATTTCCGGTAGTCACCCGAACAGTTTTTCGATAGTCGCACGGATTCTACCTTTTCCCGGTACTCGCACGGATTCGACCATTTTTCGGTACTCACACTGATTGGACCATTTTTCGGTACACACCCGAACAGTTTTTCGATACTCGCACGGATTCTACCATTTACGGGTAGTCGCCCGGATTCTACCATTTTTCGGTTCTCACATTGATTGGACCCATTTCCGGTAGGCACCCGAACAGTTTGTCGATACTCGCACGGATTCTACCTTTTCCCGGTACTCGCACGGATTCGACCATTTTTCGGTACTCACACTGATTGGACCATTTTTCGCTACACACCCGAACAGATTTTCGATAATCGCACGGATTCTACCATTTACGGGTAGTCGCACGGATTCGACCATTTTTCGGTAGTCACACTGATTCGACCATTTTTCGGTACTCACCCGAACAGTTTTTCGATACTGGCACGGATTCTACCTTTTCCCGGTACTCGCACGGATTCGACCATTTTTCGGTAGTCACACTGATTGGACCATTTTTCGGTACACACCCGAACAGTTTTTCGATACTCGCACGGATTCTACCATTTACGGGTAGTCGCCCGGGTTCTACCATTTTTCGGTTCTCACATTGATTGGACCCATTTCCGGTAGGCACCCGAACAGTTTTTCGATACTCGCACGGATTCTACCTTTTCCCGGTACTCGCACGGATTCGACCATTTTTCGGTACTCACACTGATTGGACCATTTTTCGCTACACACCCGAACAGATTTTCGATAATCGCACGGATTCTACCATTTACGGGTAGTCGCACGGATTCGACCATTTTTCGGTACTCACACTGATTGGACCATTTTTCGGTACTCACCCGAACAGTTTTTCGATACTCGCACGGATTCTACCATTTACGGGTAGTCGCCCGGATTCTACCATTTTTCGGTACTCACATTGATTGGACCCATTTCCGGTAGTCACCCGAACAGTTTTTCGATAGTCGCACGGATTCTACCTTTTCCCGGTACTCGCACGGATTCGACCATTTTTCGGTACTCACACTGATTGGACCATTTTTCGGTACACACCCGAACAGTTTTTCGATAATCGGACGGATTCTACCATTTACGGGTAGTCGCCCGGATTCTACCATTTTTCGGTAGTCACACTGATTGGACCATTTTTCGGTACTCACCCGAACAGTTTTTCGATACTCGCACGGATTCTACCATTTACGGGTAGTCGCCCGGATTCTACCATTTTTCGGTAGTCACATTGATAGGACCCATTTCCGGTAGGCACCCGAACAGTTTTTCGATACTCGCACGGATTCTACCATTTACCGGTAGTCGCCCGGATTCTACCATTTTTCGGTAGTCACATTGATAGGACCCATTTCCGGTAGGCACCCGAACAGTTTTTCGATACTCGCACGGATTCTACCTTTTCCCGGTACTCGCACGGATTCGACCATTTTTCGGTAATCACACTGATTGGACCATTTTTCGCTACACACCCGAACAGTTTTTCGATAATCGCACGGATTCTACCATTTACGGGTCGTCGCCCGGATTCTACCATTTTTCGGTTCTCACATTGATTGGACCCATTTCCGGTAGTCACCCGAACAGTTTTTCGAGACTCGCACGGATTCTACCTTTTCCCGGTACTCGCATGGATTCGACCATTTTTCGGTAGTCACACTGATTGGACCATTTTTCGGTACTCACCCGAACAGTTTTTCGATACTCGCACGGATTCTACCATTTACGGGTAGTCGCCCGGATTCTACCATTTTTCGGTACTCACATTGATTGGACCCATTTCCGGTAGTCACCGGAACAGTTTTTCGATAGTCGCACGGATTCTACCTTTTCCAGGTACTCGCACGGATTCGAACATTTTTCGCTACTCACACTGATTGGACCATTTTTCGGTACACACCCGAACAGTTTTTCGATAGTCGCACGGATTCTACCTTTTCGCGGTACTCGCACGGATTCGACCATTTTTCGGTACTCACACTGATTGGACCATTTTTCGCTACACACCCGAACAGTTTTTCGATAATCGCACGGATTCTACCATTTACGGGTAGTCGCCCGGATTCTACCATTTTTCGGTTCTCACATTGATTGGACCCATTTCCGGTAGTCACCCGAACAGTTTTTCGAGACTCGCACGGATTCTACCTTTTCCCGGTACTCGCATGGATTCGACCATTTTTCGGTAGTCACACTGATTGGACCATTTTTCGGTACTCACCCGAACAGTTTTTCGATAATCGCACGGATTCTACCATTTACGGGTAGTCGCCCGGATTCTAACATTTTTCGGTTCTCACATTGATTGGACCCATTTCCGGTAGTCACCCGAACAGTTTTTCGATAATCGCACGGATTCTACCTTTTCCCGGTACTCGCACGGATTCGACCATTTTTCGGTACTCACACTGAATGGACCATTTTTCGGTACACACCCGAACAGTTTTTCGATAGTCGCACGGATTCTACCTTTTCCCGGTACTCGCACGGATTCGACCATTTTTCGGTACTCACACTGATTGGACCATTTTTCGGTACACACCCGAACAGTTTTTCGATACTCGCACGGATTCTACCATTTACGGGTAGTCGCCCGGATTCTACCATTTTTCGGTTCTCACATTGATTGGACCCATTTCCGGTAGGCACCCGACCAGTTTTTCGATACTCGCACGGATTCTACCATTTACGGGTAGTCGCCCGGATTCTACCATTTTTCGGTACTCACATTGATTGGACCCATTTCCGGTAGTCAACCGAACAGTTTTTCGATAGTCGCACGGATTCTACCTTTTCCAGGTACTCGCACGGATTCGAACATTTTTCGGTACTCACACTGATTGGACCATTTTTCGGTACACACCCGAACAGTTTTTCGATAGTCGCACGGATTCTACCTTTTCCCGGTACTCGCACGGATTCGACCATTTTTCGGTACTCACACTGATTGGACCATTTTTCGCTACACACCCGAACAGTTTTTCGATAATCGCAAGGATTCTACCATTTACGGGTACTCGCCCGGATTCTACCATTTTTCGGTACTCACATTGATTGGACCCATTTCCGGTAGTCACCCGAACAGTTTTTCGATAGTCGCACGGATTCTACCTTTTCCCGGTACTCGCACGGATTCGACCATTTTTCGGTAGTCACACTGATTGGACCATTTTTCGGTACTCACCCGAACAGTTTTTCAATAATCGCACTTATTCTACCATTTACGGGTAGTCGCCCGGATTCTACCATTTTTCGGTTCTCACATTGATTGGACCCATTTCCGGTAATCACCCGAACAGTTTTTCGATACTGGCACGGATTCTACCTTTTCCCGGTACTCGCACGGATTCGACCATTTTTCGGTAGTCACACTGATTGGACCATTTTTCGGTACTCACCCGAACAGTTTTTCGATACTCGCACGGATTCTACCATTTACCGGTAGTCGCCCGGATTCTACCATTTTTCGGTAGTCACATTGATAGGACCCATTTCCGGTAGGCACCCGAACAGTTTTTCGATACTCGCACGGATTCTACCATTTACCGGTAGTCGCCCGGATTCTACCATTTTTCGGTAGTCACATTGATAGGACCCATTTCCGGTAGGCACCCGAACAGTTTTTCGATACTCGCACGGATTCTACCTTTTCCCGGTACTCGCACGGATTCGACCATTTTTCGGTAATCACACTGATTGGACCATTTTTCGCTACACACCCGAACAGTTTTTCGATAATCGCACGGATTCTACCATTTACGGGTAGTCGCCCGGATTCTACCATTTTTCGGTTCTCACATTGATTGGACCCATTTCCGGTAGTCACCCGAACAGTTTTTCGAGACTCGCACGGATTCTACCTTTTCCCGGTACTCGCATGGATTCGACCATTTTTCGGTAGTCACACTGATTGGACCATTTTTCGGTACTCACCCGAACAGTTTTTCGATACTCGCACGGATTCTACCATTTACGGGTAGTCGCCCGGATTCTACCATTTTTCGGTACTCACATTGATTGGACCCATTTCCGGTAGTCACCGGAACAGTTTTTCGATAGTCGCACGGATTCTACCTTTTCCCGGTACTCGCACGGATTCGACCATTTTTCGGTACTCACACTGAATGGACCATTTTTCGGTACACACCCGAACAGTTTTTCGATAGTCGCACGGATTCTACCTTTTCCCGGTACTCGCACGGATTCGACCATTTTTCGGTACTCACACTGATTGGACCATTTTTCGGTACACACCCGAACAGTTTTTCGATACTCGCACGGATTCTACCATTTACGGGTAGTCGCCCGGATTCTACCATTTTTCGCTTCTCACATTGATTGGACCCATTTCCGGTAGGCACCCGACCAGTTTTTCGATACTCGCACGGATTCTACCATTTACGGGTAGTCGCCCGGATTCTACCATTTTTCGGTACTCACATTGATTGGACCCATTTCCGGTAGTCAACCGAACAGTTTTTTGATAGTCGCACGGATTCTACCTTTTCCAGGTACTCGCACGGATTCGAACATTTTTCGGTACTCACACTGATTGGACCATTTTTCGGTACACACCCGAACAGTTTTTCGATAGTCGCACGGATTCTACCTTTTCCCGGTACTCGCACGGATTCGACCATTTTTCGGTACTCACACTGATTGGACCATTTTTCGCTACACACCCGAACAGTTTTTCGATAATCGCAAGGATTCTACCATTTACGGGTACTCGCCCGGATTCTACCATTTTTCGGTACTCACATTGATTGGACCCATTTCCGGTAGTCAACCGAACAGTTTTTCGATAGTCGCACGGATTCTACCTTTTCCAGGTACTCGCACGGATTCGAACATTTTTCGGTACTCACACTGATTGGACCATTTTTCGGTACACACCCGAACAGTTTTTCGATAGTCGCACGGATTCTACCTTTTCCCGGTACTCGCACGGATTCGACCATTTTTCGGTACTCACACTGATTGGACCATTTTTCGCTACACACCCGAACAGTTTTTCGATAATCGCAAGGATTCTACCATTTACGGGTACTCGCCCGGATTCTACCATTTTTCGGTACTCACATTGATTGGACCCATTTCCGGTAGTCACCCGAACAGTTTTTCGATAGTCGCACGGATTCTACCTTTTCCCGGTACTCGCACGGATTCGACCATTTTTCGGTACTCACACTGATTGGACCATTTTTCGCTACACACCCGAACAGTTTTTCGATAATCGCAAGGATTCTACCATTTACGGGTACTCGCCCGGATTCTACCATTTTTCGGTACTCACATTGATTGGACCCATTTCCGGTAGTCACCCGAACAGTTTTTCGATAGTCGCACGGATTCTACCTTTTCCCGGTACTCGCACGGATTCGACCATTTTTCGGTAGTCACACTGATTGGACCATTTTTCGGTACTCACCCGAACAGTTTTTCAATAATCGCACTTATTCTACCATTTACGGGTAGTCGCCCGGATTCTACCATTTTTCGGTTCTCACATTGATTGGACCCATTTCCGGTAATCACCCGAACAGTTTTTCGATACTGGCACGGATTCTACCTTTTCCCGGTACTCGCACGGATTCGACCATTTTTCGGTAGTCACACTGATTGGACCATTTTTCGGTACTCACCCGAACAGTTTTTCGATACTCGCACGGATTCTACCATTTACCGGTAGTCGCCCGGATTCTACCATTTTTCGGTAGTCACATTGATAGGACCCATTTCCGGTAGGCACCCGAACAGTTTTTCGATACTCGCACGGATTCTACCATTTACCGGTAGTCGCCCGGATTCTACCATTTTTCGGTAGTCACATTGATAGGACCCATTTCCGGTAGGCACCCGAACAGTTTTTCGATACTCGCACGGATTCTACCTTTTCCCGGTACTCGCACGGATTCGACCATTTTTCGGTAATCACACTGATTGGACCATTTTTCGCTACACACCCGAACAGTTTTTCGATAATCGCACGGATTCTACCATTTACGGGTAGTCGCCCGGATTCTACCATTTTTCGGTTCTCACATTGATTGGACCCATTTCCGGTAGTCACCCGAACAGTTTTTCGAGACTCGCACGGATTCTACCTTTTCCCGGTACTCGCATGGATTCGACCATTTTTCGGTAGTCACACTGATTGGACCATTTTTCGGTACTCACCCGAACAGTTTTTCGATACTCGCACGGATTCTACCATTTACGGGTAGTCGCCCGGATTCTACCATTTTTCGGTACTCACATTGATTGGACCCATTTCCGGTAGTCACCGGAACAGTTTTTCGATAGTCGCACGGATTCTACCTTTTCCCGGTACTCGCACGGATTCGACCATTTTTCGGTACTCACACTGAATGGACCATTTTTCGGTACACACCCGAACAGTTTTTCGATAGTCGCACGGATTCTACCTTTTCCCGGTACTCGCACGGATTCGACCATTTTTCGGTACTCACACTGATTGGACCATTTTTCGGTACACACCCGAACAGTTTTTCGATACTCGCACGGATTCTACCATTTACGGGTAGTCGCCCGGATTCTACCATTTTTCGCTTCTCACATTGATTGGACCCATTTCCGGTAGGCACCCGACCAGTTTTTCGATACTCGCACGGATTCTACCATTTACGGGTAGTCGCCCGGATTCTACCATTTTTCGGTACTCACATTGATTGGACCCATTTCCGGTAGTCAACCGAACAGTTTTTTGATAGTCGCACGGATTCTACCTTTTCCAGGTACTCGCACGGATTCGAACATTTTTCGGTACTCACACTGATTGGACCATTTTTCGGTACACACCCGAACAGTTTTTCGATAGTCGCACGGATTCTACCTTTTCCCGGTACTCGCACGGATTCGACCATTTTTCGGTACTCACACTGATTGGACCATTTTTCGCTACACACCCGAACAGTTTTTCGATAATCGCAAGGATTCTACCATTTACGGGTACTCGCCCGGATTCTACCATTTTTCGGTACTCACATTGATTGGACCCATTTCCGGTAGTCAACCGAACAGTTTTTCGATAGTCGCACGGATTCTACCTTTTCCAGGTACTCGCACGGATTCGAACATTTTTCGGTACTCACACTGATTGGACCATTTTTCGGTACACACCCGAACAGTTTTTCGATAGTCGCACGGATTCTACCTTTTCCCGGTACTCGCACGGATTCGACCATTTTTCGGTACTCACACTGATTGGACCATTTTTCGCTACACACCCGAACAGTTTTTCGATAATCGCAAGGATTCTACCATTTACGGGTACTCGCCCGGATTCTACCATTTTTCGGTACTCACATTGATTGGACCCATTTCCGGTAGTCACCCGAACAGTTTTTCGATAGTCGCACGGATTCTACCTTTTCCCGGTACTCGCACGGATTCGACCATTTTTCGGTAGTCACACTGATTGGACCATTTTTCGGTACTCACCCGAACAGTTTTTCAATAATCGCACTTATTCTACCATTTACGGGTAGTCGCCCGGATTCTACCATTTTTCGGTTCTCACATTGATTGGACCCATTTCCGGTAATCACCCGAACAGTTTTTCGATACTGGCACGGATTCTACCTTTTCCCGGTACTCGCACGGATTCGACCATTTTTCGGTAGTCACACTGATTGGACCATTTTTCGGTACTCACCCGAACAGTTTTTCGATACTCGCACGGATTCTACCATTTACCGGTAGTCGCCCGGATTCTACCATTTTTCGGTAGTCACATTGATAGGACCCATTTCCGGTAGGCACCCGAACAGTTTTTCGATACTCGCACGGATTCTACCATTTACCGGTAGTCGCCCGGATTCTACCATTTTTCGGTAGTCACATTGATAGGACCCATTTCCGGTAGGCACCCGAACAGTTTTTCGATACTCGCACGGATTCTACCTTTTCCCGGTACTCGCACGGATTCGACCATTTTTCGGTAATCACACTGATTGGACCATTTTTCGCTACACACCCGAACAGTTTTTCGATAATCGCACGGATTCTACCATTTACGGGTAGTCGCCCGGATTCTACCATTTTTCGGTTCTCACATTGATTGGACCCATTTCCGGTAGTCACCCGAACAGTTTTTCGAGACTCGCACGGATTCTACCTTTTCCCGGTACTCGCATGGATTCGACCATTTTTCGGTAGTCACACTGATTGGACCATTTTTCGGTACTCACCCGAACAGTTTTTCGATACTCGCACGGATTCTACCATTTACGGGTAGTCGCCCGGATTCTACCATTTTTCGGTACTCACATTGATTGGACCCATTTCCGGTAGTCACCGGAACAGTTTTTCGATAGTCGCACGGATTCTACCTTTTCCCGGTACTCGCACGGATTCGACCATTTTTCGGTACTCACACTGATTGGACCATTTTTCGCTACACACCCGAACAGTTTTTCGATAATCGCAAGGATTCTACCATTTACGGGTACTCGCCCGGATTCTACCATTTTTCGGTACTCACATTGATTGGACCCATTTCCGGTAGTCACCCGAACAGTTTTTCGATAGTCGCACGGATTCTACCTTTTCCCGGTACTCGCACGGATTCGACCATTTTTCGGTAGTCACACTGATTGGACCATTTTTCGGTACTCACCCGAACAGTTTTTCAATAATCGCACTTATTCTACCATTTACGGGTAGTCGCCCGGATTCTACCATTTTTCGGTTCTCACATTGATTGGACCCATTTCCGGTAATCACCCGAACAGTTTTTCGATACTGGCACGGATTCTACCTTTTCCCGGTACTCGCACGGATTCGACCATTTTTCGGTAGTCACACTGATTGGACCATTTTTCGGTACTCACCCGAACAGTTTTTCGATACTCGCACGGATTCTACCATTTACCGGTAGTCGCCCGGATTCTACCATTTTTCGGTAGTCACATTGATAGGACCCATTTCCGGTAGGCACCCGAACAGTTTTTCGATACTCGCACGGATTCTACCATTTACCGGTAGTCGCCCGGATTCTACCATTTTTCGGTAGTCACATTGATAGGACCCATTTCCGGTAGGCACCCGAACAGTTTTTCGATACTCGCACGGATTCTACCTTTTCCCGGTACTCGCACGGATTCGACCATTTTTCGGTAATCACACTGATTGGACCATTTTTCGCTACACACCCGAACAGTTTTTCGATAATCGCACGGATTCTACCATTTACGGGTAGTCGCCCGGATTCTACCATTTTTCGGTTCTCACATTGATTGGACCCATTTCCGGTAGTCACCCGAACAGTTTTTCGAGACTCGCACGGATTCTACCTTTTCCCGGTACTCGCATGGATTCGACCATTTTTCGGTAGTCACACTGATTGGACCATTTTTCGGTACTCACCCGAACAGTTTTTCGATACTCGCACGGATTCTACCATTTACGGGTAGTCGCCCGGATTCTACCATTTTTCGGTACTCACATTGATTGGACCCATTTCCGGTAGTCACCGGAACAGTTTTTCGATAGTCGCACGGATTCTACCTTTTCCCGGTACTCGCACGGATTCGACCATTTTTCGGTACTCACACTGAATGGACCATTTTTCGGTACACACCCGAACAGTTTTTCGATAGTCGCACGGATTCTACCTTTTCCCGGTACTCGCACGGATTCGACCATTTTTCGGTACTCACACTGATTGGACCATTTTTCGGTACACACCCGAACAGTTTTTCGATACTCGCACGGATTCTACCATTTACGGGTAGTCGCCCGGATTCTACCATTTTTCGCTTCTCACATTGATTGGACCCATTTCCGGTAGGCACCCGACCAGTTTTTCGATACTCGCACGGATTCTACCATTTACGGGTAGTCGCCCGGATTCTACCATTTTTCGGTACTCACATTGATTGGACCCATTTCCGGTAGTCAACCGAACAGTTTTTTGATAGTCGCACGGATTCTACCTTTTCCAGGTACTCGCACGGATTCGAACATTTTTCGGTACTCACACTGATTGGACCATTTTTCGGTACACACCCGAACAGTTTTTCGATAGTCGCACGGATTCTACCTTTTCCCGGTACTCGCACGGATTCGACCATTTTTCGGTACTCACACTGATTGGACCATTTTTCGCTACACACCCGAACAGTTTTTCGATAATCGCAAGGATTCTACCATTTACGGGTACTCGCCCGGATTCTACCATTTTTCGGTACTCACATTGATTGGACCCATTTCCGGTAGTCAACCGAACAGTTTTTCGATAGTCGCACGGATTCTACCTTTTCCAGGTACTCGCACGGATTCGAACATTTTTCGGTACTCACACTGATTGGACCATTTTTCGGTACACACCCGAACAGTTTTTCGATAGTCGCACGGATTCTACCTTTTCCCGGTACTCGCACGGATTCGACCATTTTTCGGTACTCACACTGATTGGACCATTTTTCGCTACACACCCGAACAGTTTTTCGATAATCGCAAGGATTCTACCATTTACGGGTACTCGCCCGGATTCTACCATTTTTCGGTACTCACATTGATTGGACCCATTTCCGGTAGTCACCCGAACAGTTTTTCGATAGTCGCACGGATTCTACCTTTTCCCGGTACTCGCACGGATTCGACCATTTTTCGGTAGTCACACTGATTGGACCATTTTTCGGTACTCACCCGAACAGTTTTTCAATAATCGCACTTATTCTACCATTTACGGGTAGTCGCCCGGATTCTACCATTTTTCGGTTCTCACATTGATTGGACCCATTTCCGGTAATCACCCGAACAGTTTTTCGATACTGGCACGGATTCTACCTTTTCCCGGTACTCGCACGGATTCGACCATTTTTCGGTAGTCACACTGATTGGACCATTTTTCGGTACTCACCCGAACAGTTTTTCGATACTCGCACGGATTCTACCATTTACCGGTAGTCGCCCGGATTCTACCATTTTTCGGTAGTCACATTGATAGGACCCATTTCCGGTAGGCACCCGAACAGTTTTTCGATACTCGCACGGATTCTACCATTTACCGGTAGTCGCCCGGATTCTACCATTTTTCGGTAGTCACATTGATAGGACCCATTTCCGGTAGGCACCCGAACAGTTTTTCGATACTCGCACGGATTCTACCTTTTCCCGGTACTCGCACGGATTCGACCATTTTTCGGTAATCACACTGATTGGACCATTTTTCGCTACACACCCGAACAGTTTTTCGATAATCGCACGGATTCTACCATTTACGGGTAGTCGCCCGGATTCTACCATTTTTCGGTTCTCACATTGATTGGACCCATTTCCGGTAGTCACCCGAACAGTTTTTCGAGACTCGCACGGATTCTACCTTTTCCCGGTACTCGCATGGATTCGACCATTTTTCGGTAGTCACACTGATTGGACCATTTTTCGGTACTCACCCGAACAGTTTTTCGATACTCGCACGGATTCTACCATTTACGGGTAGTCGCCCGGATTCTACCATTTTTCGGTACTCACATTGATTGGACCCATTTCCGGTAGTCACCGGAACAGTTTTTCGATAGTCGCACGGATTCTACCTTTTCCCGGTACTCGCACGGATTCGACCATTTTTCGGTACTCACACTGAATGGACCATTTTTCGGTACACACCCGAACAGTTTTTCGATAGTCGCACGGATTCTACCTTTTCCCGGTACTCGCACGGATTCGACCATTTTTCGGTACTCACACTGATTGGACCATTTTTCGGTACACACCCGAACAGTTTTTCGATACTCGCACGGATTCTACCATTTACGGGTAGTCGCCCGGATTCTACCATTTTTCGCTTCTCACATTGATTGGACCCATTTCCGGTAGGCACCCGACCAGTTTTTCGATACTCGCACGGATTCTACCATTTACGGGTAGTCGCCCGGATTCTACCATTTTTCGGTACTCACATTGATTGGACCCATTTCCGGTAGTCAACCGAACAGTTTTTTGATAGTCGCACGGATTCTACCTTTTCCAGGTACTCGCACGGATTCGAACATTTTTCGGTACTCACACTGATTGGACCATTTTTCGGTACACACCCGAACAGTTTTTCGATAGTCGCACGGATTCTACCTTTTCCCGGTACTCGCACGGATTCGACCATTTTTCGGTACTCACACTGATTGGACCATTTTTCGCTACACACCCGAACAGTTTTTCGATAATCGCAAGGATTCTACCATTTACGGGTACTCGCCCGGATTCTACCATTTTTCGGTACTCACATTGATTGGACCCATTTCCGGTAGTCAACCGAACAGTTTTTCGATAGTCGCACGGATTCTACCTTTTCCAGGTACTCGCACGGATTCGAACATTTTTCGGTACTCACACTGATTGGACCATTTTTCGGTACACACCCGAACAGTTTTTCGATAGTCGCACGGATTCTACCTTTTCCCGGTACTCGCACGGATTCGACCATTTTTCGGTACTCACACTGATTGGACCATTTTTCGCTACACACCCGAACAGTTTTTCGATAATCGCAAGGATTCTACCATTTACGGGTACTCGCCCGGATTCTACCATTTTTCGGTACTCACATTGATTGGACCCATTTCCGGTAGTCACCCGAACAGTTTTTCGATAGTCGCACGGATTCTACCTTTTCCCGGTACTCGCACGGATTCGACCATTTTTCGGTAGTCACACTGATTGGACCATTTTTCGGTACTCACCCGAACAGTTTTTCAATAATCGCACTTATTCTACCATTTACGGGTAGTCGCCCGGATTCTACCATTTTTCGGTTCTCACATTGATTGGACCCATTTCCGGTAATCACCCGAACAGTTTTTCGATACTGGCACGGATTCTACCTTTTCCCGGTACTCGCACGGATTCGACCATTTTTCGGTAGTCACACTGATTGGACCATTTTTCGGTACTCACCCGAACAGTTTTTCGATACTCGCACGGATTCTACCATTTACCGGTAGTCGCCCGGATTCTACCATTTTTCGGTAGTCACATTGATAGGACCCATTTCCGGTAGGCACCCGAACAGTTTTTCGATACTCGCACGGATTCTACCATTTACCGGTAGTCGCCCGGATTCTACCATTTTTCGGTAGTCACATTGATAGGACCCATTTCCGGTAGGCACCCGAACAGTTTTTCGATACTCGCACGGATTCTACCTTTTCCCGGTACTCGCACGGATTCGACCATTTTTCGGTAATCACACTGATTGGACCATTTTTCGCTACACACCCGAACAGTTTTTCGATAATCGCACGGATTCTACCATTTACGGGTAGTCGCCCGGATTCTACCATTTTTCGGTTCTCACATTGATTGGACCCATTTCCGGTAGTCACCCGAACAGTTTTTCGAGACTCGCACGGATTCTACCTTTTCCCGGTACTCGCATGGATTCGACCATTTTTCGGTAGTCACACTGATTGGACCATTTTTCGGTACTCACCCGAACAGTTTTTCGATACTCGCACGGATTCTACCATTTACGGGTAGTCGCCCGGATTCTACCATTTTTCGGTACTCACATTGATTGGACCCATTTCCGGTAGTCACCGGAACAGTTTTTCGATAGTCGCACGGATTCTACCTTTTCCCGGTACTCGCACGGATTCGACCATTTTTCGGTACTCACACTGAATGGACCATTTTTCGGTACACACCCGAACAGTTTTTCGATAGTCGCACGGATTCTACCTTTTCCCGGTACTCGCACGGATTCGACCATTTTTCGGTACTCACACTGATTGGACCATTTTTCGGTACACACCCGAACAGTTTTTCGATACTCGCACGGATTCTACCATTTACGGGTAGTCGCCCGGATTCTACCATTTTTCGCTTCTCACATTGATTGGACCCATTTCCGGTAGGCACCCGACCAGTTTTTCGATACTCGCACGGATTCTACCATTTACGGGTAGTCGCCCGGATTCTACCATTTTTCGGTACTCACATTGATTGGACCCATTTCCGGTAGTCAACCGAACAGTTTTTTGATAGTCGCACGGATTCTACCTTTTCCAGGTACTCGCACGGATTCGAACATTTTTCGGTACTCACACTGATTGGACCATTTTTCGGTACACACCCGAACAGTTTTTCGATAGTCGCACGGATTCTACCTTTTCCCGGTACTCGCACGGATTCGACCATTTTTCGGTACTCACACTGATTGGACCATTTTTCGCTACACACCCGAACAGTTTTTCGATAATCGCAAGGATTCTACCATTTACGGGTACTCGCCCGGATTCTACCATTTTTCGGTACTCACATTGATTGGACCCATTTCCGGTAGTCACCCGAACAGTTTTTCGATAGTCGCACGGATTCTACCTTTTCCCGGTACTCGCACGGATTCGACCATTTCTCGGTACTCACACTGATTGGACCATTTTTCGGTACACACCCGAATAGTTTTTCGATAATCGCACGGATTCTACCTTTTCCCGGTACTCGCACGGATTCGACCAGTTTTCGGTACTCACACTGATTGGACCATTTTTCGGTACACACCCGAACAGTTTTTCGATAATCGCAAGGATTCTACCATTTACGGGTAGTTGCCCGGATTCTACCATTTTTCGGTTCTCACATTGATTGGACCCATTTCCGGTAGTCACCCGAACAGTTTTTCGATAATCGCACGGATTCTACCTTTTCCCGGTACTCGCACGGATTCGACCATTTTTCGGTACTCACACTGAATGGACCATTTTTCGGTACACACCCGAACAGTTTTTCCTTAGTCGCACGGATTCTACCTTTTCCCGGTACTCACACGGATTCGACCATTTTTCGGTACTCACACTGATTGGACCATTTTTCGGTACACACCCGAACAGTTTTTCGATACTCGCACGGATTCTACCATTTACGGGTAGTCGCCCGGATTCTACCATTTTTCGGTACTCACATTGATTGGACCCATTTCCGGTAGTCACCGGAACAGTTTTTCGATAGTCGCACGGATTCTACCTTTTCCAGGTACTCGCACGGATTCGAACATTTTTCGGTACTCACACTGATTGGACCATTTTTCGGTACACACCCGAACAGTTTTTCGATACTCGCACGGATTCTACCTTTTCCCGGTACTCGCACGGATTCGACCAGTTTTCGGTACTCACACTGAATGGACCATTTTTCGGTACACACCCGAACAGTTTTTCGATAATGGCAAGGATTCTACCATTTACGGGTAGTCGCCCGGATTCTACCATTTTTCGGTACTCACATTGATTGGACCCATTTCCGGTAGTCACCCGAACAGTTTTTCGATAGTCGCACGGATTCTACCTTTTCCCGGTACTCGCACGGATTCGACCATTTTTCGGTACTCACACTGATTGGACCATTTTTCGGTACTCACCCGAACAGTTTTTCGATAATCGCACGGATTCTACCATTTACGGGTAGTTGCCCGGATTCTACCATTTTTCGGTTCTCACATTGATTGGACCCATTTCCAGTAGTCACCCGAACAGTTTTTCGATACTGGCACGGATTCTACCTTTTCCCGGTACTCGCACGGATTCGACCATTTTTCGGTAGTCACACTGATTGGACCATTTTTTGGTACTCACCCGAATAGTTTTTCGATACTCGCACGGATTCTACCATTTACCGGTAGTCGCCCGGATTCTACCATTTTTCGGTACTCACATTGATAGGACCCATTTCCGGTAGGCACCCGAACAGTTTTTCGATACTCGCACGGATTCTACCTTTTCCCGGTACTCGCACGGATTCGACCATTTTTCGGTAGTCACACTGATTGGACCATTTTTCGGTACACACCCGAACAGTTTTTCGATAGTCGCACGGATTCTACCTTTTCCCGGTACTCGCACGGATTCGACCATTTTTCGGTACTCACACTGATTGGACCTTTTTTCGCTACACACCCGAACAGTTTTTCGATAATCGCAAGGATTCTACCATTTACGGGTACTCGCCCGGATTCTACCATTTTTCGGTACTCACATTGATTGGACCCATTTCCGGTAGTCACCCGAACAGTTTTTCGATAGTCGCACGGATTCTACCTTTTCCCGGTACTCGCACGGATTCGACTATTTTTCGGTACTCACACTTATTGGACCATTTTTCGGTACACACCCGAACAGTTTTTCGATACTCGCACGGATTCTACCATTTACGGGTAGTCGCCCGGATTCTACCATTTTTCGGTTCTCACATTGATTGGACCCATTTCCGGTAGCCACCCGAACAGTTTGTCGATACTCGCACGGATTCTACCTTTTCCCGGTACTCGCACGGATTCGACCATTTTTCGGCAGTCACACTGATTGGACCATTTTTCGGTACTCACCCGAACAGTTTTTCGATACTCGCACGGATTCTACCATTTACGGGTAGTCGCCCGGATTCTACCATTTTTCGGTTCTCACATTGATTGGACCCATTTCCGGTAGTCACCCGAACAGTTTTTCGATACTCGCACGGATTCTACCATTTACGGGTAGTCGCCCGGATTCTACCATTTTTCGGTTCTCACATTGATTGGACCCATTTCCGGTAGTCACCCGAACAGTTTTTCGATAGTCGCACGGATTCTACCTTTTCCCGGTACTCGCACGGATTCGACCAGTTTTCGGTACTCACACTGATTGGACCATTTTTCGGTACACACCCGAACAGTTTTTCGATAATCGCAAGGATTCTACCATTTACGGGTAGTTGCCCGGATTCTACCATTTTTCGGTTCTCACATTGATTGGACCCATTTCCGGTAGGCACCCGAACAGTTTTTCGATTCTCGCACGGATTCTACCTTTTCCCGGTACTCGCACGGATTCGACCATTTTTCGGTATTCACACTGATTGGACCATTTTTCGCTACACACCCGAACAGATTTTCGATAATCGCACGGATTCTACCATTTACGGGTAGTCGCACGGATTCGACCATTTTTCGGAAGTCACACTGATTGGACCATTTTTCGGTACTCACCCGAACAGTTTTTCGATACTCGCACGGATTCTACCATTTACGGGTAGTCGCCCGGATTCTACCATTTTTCGGTACTCACATTGATTGGACCCATTTCCGGTAGTCACCGGAACAGTTTTTCGATAGTCGCACGGATTCTACCTTTTCCAGGTACTCGCACGGATTCGAACATTTTTCGGTACTCACACTGATTGGACCATTTTTCGGTACACACCCGAACAGTTTTTCGATACTCGCACGGATTCTACCTTTTCCCGGTACTCGCACGGATTCGACCAGTTTTCGGTACTCACACTGATTGGACCATTTTTCGGTACACACCCGAACAGTTTTTCGATAATGGCAAGGATTCTACCATTTACGGGTAGTCGCCCGGATTCTACCATTTTTCGGTACTCACATTGATTGGACCCATTTCCGGTAGTCACCCGAACAGTTTTTCGATAGTCGCACGGATTCTACCATTTACGGGTAGTCGCCCGGATTCTACCATTTTTCGGTACTCACATTGATTGGACCCATTTCCAGTAGTCACCGGAACAGTTTTTCGATAGTCGCACGGATTCTACCTTTTCCAGGTACTCGCACGGATTCGACCATTTTTCGGTACTCACACTGATTGGACCATTTTTCGGTACACACCCGAACAGTTTTTCGATAATCGCACGGATTCTACCATTTACGGGTAGTCGCCCGGATTCTACCATTTTTCGGTTCTCACATTGATTGGACCCATTTCCGGTAGTCACCCGAACAGTTTTTCGATACTCGCACGGATTCTACCTTTTCCCGGTACTCGCACGGATTCGACCATTTTTCGGTAGTCACACTGATTGGACCATTTTTCGGTACTCACCCGAACAGTTTTTCGATACTCGCACGGATTCTACCATTTACGGGTAGTCGCCCGGATTCTACCATTTTTCGGTACTCACATTGATTGGACCCATTTCCGGTAGTCACCGGAACAGTTTGTCGATAGTCGCACGGATTCTACCTTTTCCAGGTACTCGCACGGATTCGACCATTTTTCGGTACTCACACTGATTGGACCATTTTTCGGTACACACCCGAACAGTTTTTCGATAATCGCACGGATTCTACCATTTACGGGTAGTCGCCCGGATTCTACCATTTTTCGGTTCTCACATTGATTGGACCCATTTCCGGTAGTCACCCGAACAGTTTTTCGATACTCGCACGGATTCTACCTTTTCCCGGTACTCGCACGGATTCGACCATTTTTCGGTAGTCACACTGATTGGACCATTTTTCGGTACTCACCCGAACAGTTTTTCGATAATCGCACGGATTCTACCATTTACGGGTAGTCGCCCGGATTCTACCATTTTTCGGTTCTCACATTGATTGGACCCATTTCCGGTAGGCACCCGAACAGTTTTTCGATACTCGCACGGATTCTACCTTTTCCCGGTACTCGCACGGATTCGACCATTTTTCGGTACTCACACTGATTGGACCATTTTTCGCTACACACCCGAACAGTTTTTCGATAATCGCACGGATTCTACCATTTACGGGTAGTCGCACGGATTCGACCATTTTTCGGTAGTCACACTGATTGGACCATTTTTCGGTACTCACCCGAACAGTTTTTCGATACTCGCACGGATTCTACCATTTACGGGTAGTCGCCCGGATTCTACCATTTTTCATTACTCACATTGATTGGACCCATTTCCGGTAGTCACCGGAACAGTTTTTCGATAGTCGCACGGATTCTACCTTTTCCAGGTACTCGCATGGATTCGAACATTTTTCGGTACTCACACTGATTGGACCATTTTTCGGTACACACCCGAACAGTTTTTCGATAATCGCACGAATTCTACCTTTTCCCGGTACTCGCACGGATTCGACCATTTTTCGGTACTCACACTGAATGGACCATTTTTCGGTACACACCCGAACAGTTTTTCGATAGTCGCACGGATTCTACCTTTTCCAGGTACTCGCACGGATTCGAACATTTTTCGGTACTCACACTGATTGGACCATTTTTCGGTACACACCCGAACAGTTTTTCGATAATCGCACGAATTCTACCTTTTCCCGGTACTCGCACGGATTCGACCATTTTTCGGTACTCACACTGATTGGACCATTTTTCGGTACACACCCGAACAGTTTTTCGATAATCGCACGGATTCTACCATTTACGGGTAGTCGCCCGGATTCTACCATTTTTCGGTTCTCACATTGATTGGACCCATTTCCGGTAGTCACCCGAACAGTTTTTCGATACTCGCACGGATTCTACCTTTTCCCGGTACTCGCACGGATTCGACCATTTTTCGGTAGTCACACTGATTGGACCATTTTTCGGTACTCACCCGAACAGTTTTTCGATAATCGCACGGATTCTACCATTTACGGGTAGTCGCCCGGATTCTACCATTTTTCGGTTCTCACATTGATTGGACCCATTTCCGGTAGGCACCCGAACAGTTTTTCGATACTCGCACGGATTCTACCTTTTCCCGGTACTCGCACGGATTCGACCATTTTTCGGTACTCACACTGATTGGACCATTTTTCGCTACACACCCGAACAGTTTTTCGATAATCGCACGGATTCTACCATTTACGGGTAGTCGCACGGATTCGACCATTTTTCGGTAGTCACACTGATTGGACCATTTTTCGGTACTCACCCGAACAGTTTTTCGATACTCGCACGGATTCTACCATTTACGGGTAGTCGCCCGGATTCTACCATTTTTCATTACTCACATTGATTGGACCCATTTCCGGTAGTCACCGGAACAGTTTTTCGATAGTCGCACGGATTCTACCTTTTCCAGGTACTCGCACGGATTCGAACATTTTTCGGTACTCACACTGATTGGACCATTTTTCGGTACACACCCGAACAGTTTTTCGATAATCGCACGAATTCTACCTTTTCCCGGTACTCGCACGGATTCGACCATTTTTCGGTACTCACACTGAATGGACCATTTTTCGGTACACACCCGAACAGTTTTTCGATAGTCGCACGGATTCTACCTTTTCCAGGTACTCGCACGGATTCGAACATTTTTCGGTACTCACACTGATTGGACCATTTTTCGGTACACACCCGAACAGTTTTTCGATAATCGCACGAATTCTACCTTTTCCCGGTACTCGCACGGATTCGACCATTTTTCGGTACTCACACTGATTGGACCATTTTTCGGTACACACCCGAACAGTTTTTCGATAATCGCACGGATTCTACCATTTACGGGTAGTCGCCCGGATTCTACCATTTTTCGGTTCTCACATTGATTGGACCCATTTCCGGTAGTCACCCGAACAGTTTTTCGATACTCGCACGGATTCTACCTTTTCCCGGTACTCGCACGGATTCGACCATTTTTCGGTAGTCACACTGATTGGACCATTTTTCGGTACTCACCCGAACAGTTTTTCGATAATCGCACGGATTCTACCATTTACGGGTAGTCGCCCGGATTCTACCATTTTTCGGTTCTCACATTGATTGGACCCATTTCCGGTAGGCACCCGAACAGTTTTTCGATACTCGCACGGATTCTACCTTTTCCCGGTACTCGCACGGATTCGACCATTTTTCGGTACTCACACTGATTGGACCATTTTTCGCTACACACCCGAACAGTTTTTCGATAATCGCACGGATTCTACCATTTACGGGTAGTCGCACGGATTCGACCATTTTTCGGTAGTCACACTGATTGGACCATTTTTCGGTACTCACCCGAACAGTTTTTCGATACTCGCACGGATTCTACCATTTACGGGTAGTCGCCCGGATTCTACCATTTTTCATTACTCACATTGATTGGACCCATTTCCGGTAGTCACCGGAACAGTTTTTCGATAGTCGCACGGATTCTACCTTTTCCAGGTACTCGCACGGATTCGAACATTTTTCGGTACTCACACTGATTGGACCATTTTTCGGTACACACCCGAACAGTTTTTCGATAATCGCACGAATTCTACCTTTTCCCGGTACTCGCACGGATTCGACCATTTTTCGGTACTCACACTGAATGGACCATTTTTCGGTACACACCCGAACAGTTTTTCGATAGTCGCACGGATTCTACCTTTTCCCGGTACTCGCACGGATTCGACCATTTTTCGGTACTCACACTGATTGGACCATTTTTCGGTACACACCCGAACAGTTTTTCGATACTCGCACGGATTCTACCATTTACGGGTAGTCGCCCGGATTCTACCATTTTTCGGTTCTCACATTGATTGGACCCATTTCCGGTAGGCACCCGAACAGTTTTTCGATACTCGCACGGATTCTACCTTTTCCCGGTACTCGCACGGATTCGACCATTTTTCGGTACTCACACTGATTGGACCATTTTTCGCTAAACACCCGAACAGTTTTTCGATAATCGCACGGATTCTACCATTTACGGGTAGTCGCACGGATTCGACCATTTTTCGGTAGTCACACTGATTGGACCATTTTTCGGTACTCACCCGAACAGTTTTTCGATACTCGCACGGATTCTACCATTTACGGGTAGTCGCCCGGATTCTACCATTTTTCGGTAGTCACACTGATTGGACCATTTTTCGGTACTCACCCGAACAGTTTTTCGATACTCGCACGGATTCTACCATTTACGGGTAGTCGCCCGGATTCTACCATTTTTCGGTACTCACATTGATTGGACCCATTTCCGGTAGTCACCCGAACAGTTTTTCGATAGTCGCACGGATTCTACCGTTTCCCGGTACTCGCACGGATTCGACCATTTTTCGGTACTCACACTGATTGGACCATTTTTCGGTACACACCCGAACAGTTTTTCGATAATCGGACGGATTCTACCATTTACGGGTAGTCGCCCGGATTCTACCATTTTTCGGTTCTCACATTGATTGGACCCATTTCCGGTAGTCACCCGAACAGTTTTTCGATACTCGCACGGATTCTACCTTTTCCCGGTACTCGCACGGATTCGACCATTTTTCGGTAGTCACACTGATTGGACCATTTTTCGGTACTCACCCGAACAGTTTTTCAATAATCGCACGGATTCTACCATTTACGGGTAGTCGCCCGGATTCTACCATTTTTCGGTTCTCACATTGATTGGACCCATTTCCGGTAGTCACCCGAACAGTTTTTCGATACTGGCACGGATTCTACCTTTTCCCGGTACTCGCACGGATTCGACCATTTTTCGGTACTCACACTGATTGGACCATTTTTCGGTACACACCCGAACAGTTTTTCGATACTCGCACGGATTCTACCATTTACGGGTAGTCGCCCGGATTCTACCATTTTTCGGTTCTCACATTGATTGGACCCATTTCCGGTAGGCACCCGAACAGTTTGTCGATACTCGCACGGATTCTACCTTTTCCCGGTACTCGCACGGATTCGACCATTTTTCGGTACTCACACTGATTGGACCATTTTTCGCTACACACCCGAACAGATTTTCGATAATCGCACGGATTCTACCATTTACGGGTAGTCGCACGGATTCGACCATTTTTCGGTAGTCACACTGATTGGACCATTTTTCGGTACTCACCCGAACAGTTTTTCGATACTCGCACGGATTCTACCATTTACGGGTAGTCGCCCGGATTCTACCATTTTTCGGTACTCACATTGATTGGACCCATTTCCGGTAGTCACCCGAACAGTTTTTCGATAGTCGCACGGATTCTACCTTTTCCCGGTACTCGCACGGATTCGACCATTTTTCGGTACTCACACTGATTGGACCATTTTTCGGTACACACCCGAACAGTTTTTCGATAATCGGACGGATTCTACCATTTACGGGTAGTCGCCCGGATTCTACCATTTTTCGGTACTCACATTGATTGGACCCATTTCCGGTAGTCACCGGAACAGTTTTTCGATAGTCGCACGGATTCTACCTTTTCCAGGTACTCGCACGGATTCGAACATTTTTCGGTACTCACCCGAACAGTTTTTCGATACTCGCACGGATTCTACCATTTACGGGTAGTCGCCCGGATTCTACCATTTTTCGGTACTCACATTGATTGGACCCATTTCCGGTAGTCACCGGAACAGTTTTTCGATAGTCGCACGGATTCTACCTTTTCCAGGTACTCGCACGGATTCGAACATTTTTCGGTACTCACACTGATTGGACCATTTTTCGGTACACACCCGAACAGTTTTTCGATAATCGCACGGATTCTACCTTTTCCCGGTACTCGCACGGATTCGACCATTTTTCGGTACTCACACTGAATGGACCATTTTTCGGTACACACCCGAACAGTTTTTCGATAGTCGCACGGATTCTACCTTTTCCCGGTACTCGCACGGATTCGACCATTTTTCGGTACTCACACTGATTGGACCATTTTTCGGTACACACCCGAACAGTTTTTCGATACTCGCACGGATTCTACCATTTACGGGTAGTCGCCCGGATTCTACCATTTTTCGGTTCTCACATTGATTGGACCCATTTCCGGTAGGCACCCGAACAGTTTTTCGATACTCGCACGGATTCTACCTTTTCCCGGTACTCGCACGGATTCGACCATTTTTCGGTACTCACACTGATTGGACCATTTTTCGCTACACACCCGAACAGTTTTTCGATAATCGCACGGATTCTACCATTTACGGGTAGTCGCACGGATTCGACCATTTTTCGGTAGTCACACTGATTGGACCATTTTTCGGTGCTCACCCGAACAGTTTTTCGATACTCGCACGGATTCTACCATTTACGGGTAGTCGCCCGGATTCTACCATTTTTCGGTACTCACATTGATTGGACCCATTTCCGGTAGTCACCGGAACAGTTTTTCGATAGTCGCACGGATTCTACCTTTTCCAGGTACTCGCACGGATTCGAACATTTTTCGGTACTCACACTGATTGGACCATTTTTCGGTACACACCCGAACAGTTTTTCGATAATCGCACGGATTCTACCTTTTCCCGGTACTCGCACGGATTCGACCATTTTTCGGTACTCACACTGAATGGACCATTTTTCGGTACACACCCGAACAGTTTTTCGATAGTCGCACGGATTCTACCTTTTCCCGGTACTCGCACGGATTCGACCATTTTTCGGTACTCACACTGATTGGACCATTTTTCGGTACACACCCGAACAGTTTTTCGATACTCGCACGGATTCTACCATTTACGGGTAGTCGCCCGGATTCTACCATTTTTCGGTTCTCACATTGATTGGACCCATTTCCGGTAGGCACCCGAACAGTTTTTCGATACTCGCACGGATTCTACCTTTTCCCGGTACTCGCACGGATTCGACCATTTTTCGGTACTCACACTGATTGGACCATTTTTCGCTACACACCCGAACAGTTTTTCGATAATCGCACGGATTCTACCATTTACGGGTAGTCGCACGGATTCGACCATTTTTCGGTAGTCACACTGATTGGACCATTTTTCGGTGCTCACCCGAACAGTTTTTCGATACTCGCACGGATTCTACCATTTACGGGTAGTCGCCCGGATTCTACCATTTTTCGGTACTCACATTGATTGGACCCATTTCCGGTAGTCACCGGAACAGTTTTTCGATAGTCGCACGGATTCTACCTTTTCCAGGTACTCGCACGGATTCGAACATTTTTCGGTACTCACACTGATTGGACCATTTTTCGGTACACACCCGAACAGTTTTTCGATAATCGCACGGATTCTACCTTTTCCCGGTACTCGCACGGATTCGACCATTTTTCGGTACTCACACTGAATGGACCATTTTTCGGTACACACCCGAACAGTTTTTCGATAGTCGCACGGATTCTACCTTTTCCCGGTACTCGCACGGATTCGACCATTTTTCGGTACTCACACTGATTGGACCATTTTTCGGTACACACCCGAACAGTTTTTCGATACTCGCACGGATTCTACCATTTACGGGTAGTCGCCCGGATTCTACCATTTTTCGGTTCTCACATTGATTGGACCCATTTCCGGTAGGCACCCGAACAGTTTTTCGATACTCGCACGGATTCTACCTTTTCCCGGTACTCGCACGGATTCGACCATTTTTCGGTACTCACACTGATTGGACCATTTTTCGGTACACACCCGAACAGTTTTTCGATACTCGCACGGATTCTACCATTTACGGGTAGTCGCCCGGATTCTACCATTTTTCGGTTCTCACATTGATTGGACCCATTTCCGGTAGGCACCCGAACAGTTTTTCGATACTCGCACGGATTCTACCTTTTCCCGGTACTCGCACGGATTCGACCATTTTTCGGTACTCACACTGATTGGACCATTTTTCGCTACACACCCGAACAGTTTTTCGATAATCGCACGGATTCTACCATTTACGGGTAGTCGCACGGATTCGACCATTTTTCGGTAGTCACACTGATTGGACCATTTTTCGGTGCTCACCCGAACAGTTTTTCGATACTCGCACGGATTCTACCATTTACGGGTAGTCGCCCGGATTCTACCATTTTTCGGTACTCACATTGATTGGACCCATTTCCGGTAGTCACCGGAACAGTTTTTCGATAGTCGCATGGATTCTACCTTTTCCAGGTACTCGCACGGATTCGAACATTTTTCGGTACTCACACTGATTGGACCATTTTTCGGTACACACCCAAACAGTTTTTCGATACTCGCACGGATTCTACCTTTTCCCGGTACTCGCACGGATTCGACCATTTTTCGGTAGTGACACTGATTGGACCATTTTTCGGTACTCACCCGAATAGTTTTTCGATAATCGCACGGATTCTACCATTTACGGGTAGTCGCCCGGATTCTACCATTTTTCGGTTCTCACATTGATTGGACCCATTTCCGGTAGTCACCCGAACAGTTTTTCGATACTCACACGGATTCTACCTTTTCCCGGTAGTCGCACGGATTCGACTATTTTTCGGTAGTCACACTGATTGGACCATTTTTCGGTACTCACCCGAACAGTTTTTCGATACTCGCACGGATTCTACCATTTACCGGTAGTCGCCCGGATTCTACCATTTTTCGGTACTCACATTGATAGGACCCATTTCCGGTAGGCACCCGAATAGTTTTTCGATACTCGCACGGATTCTACCTTTTCCCGGTACTCGCACGGATTCGACCATTTTTCGGTAATCACACTGATTGGACCATTTTTCGCTACACACCCGAACAGTTTTTCGATAATCGCACGGATTCTACCATTTACGGGTAGTCGCCCGGATTCTACCATTTTTCGGTTCTCACATTGATTGGACCCATTTCCGGTAGTCAACCGAACAGTTTTTCGATAGTCGCACGGATTCTACCTTTTCCCGGTACTCGCACGGATTCGACCATTTTTCGGTACTCACACTGATTGGACCATTTTTCGCTACACACCCGAACATTTTTTCGAAAATCGCACGGATTCTACCATTTACGGGTAGTCGCACGGATTCGACCATTTTTCGGTAGTCACACTGATTGGACCATTTTTCGGTACTCACCCGAACAATTTTTCGATACTCGCACGGATTCTACCATTTACGGGTAGTCGCCCGGATTCTACCATTTTTCGGTACTCACATTGATTGGACCCATTTCCGGTAGTCACCGGAACAGTTTTTCGATAGTCGCACGGATTCTACCTTTTCCAGGTACTCGCACGGATTCGAACATTTTTCGGTACTCACACTGATTGGACCATTTTTCGGTACACACCCGAACAGTTTTTCGATACTCGCACGGATTCTACCTTTTCCCGGTACTCGCACGGATTCGACCATTTTTCGGTAGTCACACTGATTGGACCATTTTTCGGTACTCACCCGAACAGTTTTTCGATAATCGCACGGATTCTACCATTTACGGGTAGTCGCCCGGATTCTACCATTTTTCGGTTCTCACATTGATTGGGCCCATTTCCGGTAGTCACCCGAACAGTTTTTCGATTCTCGCACGGATTCTACCTTTTCCCGGTACTCGCACGGATTCGACCATTTTTCGGTAGTCACACTGATTGGACCATTTTTCGGTACTCACCCGAACAGTTTTTCGATACTCGCACGGATTCTACCATTTACGGGTAGTCGCCCGGATTCTACCATTTTTCGGTACTCACATTGATTGGACCCATTTCCGGTAGTCACCCGAACAGTTTTTCGGTAATCGCACGGATTCTACCTTTTCCCGGTACTCGCACGGATTCGACCATTTTTCGGTACTCACACTGAATGGACCATTTTTCGGTACTCACCCGAACAGTTTTTCGATAATCGCACGGATTCTACCATTTACAGGTAGTCGCCCGGATTCTACCATTTTTCGGTTCTCACATTGATTGGACCCATTTCCGGTAGTCACCCGAACAGTTTTTCGATACTCGCACGGATTCTACCATTTACGGGTAGTCGCCCGGATTCTACCATTTTTCGGTACTCACATTGATTGGACCATTTTTCGCTACACACCCGAACAGTTTTTCGATAATCGCACGGATTCTACCATTTACGGGTAGTCGCCCGGATTCTACCATTTTTCGGTTCTCACATTGATTGGACCCATTTCCGGTAGTCACCCGAACAGTTTTTCGAGACTCGCACGGATTCTACCTTTTCCCGGTACTCGCACGGATTCGACCATTTTTCGGTAGTCACACTGATTGGACCATTTTTCGGTACTCACCCGAACAGTTTTTCGATAATCGCACGGATTCTACCATTTACGGGTAGTCGCCCGGATTCTACCATTTTTCGGTTCTCACATTGATTGGACCCATTTCCGGTAGTCACCCGAACAGTTTTTCGATTCTCGCACGGATTCTACCTTTTCCCGGTACTCGCACGGATTCGACCATTTTTCGGTAGTCACACTGATTGGACCATTTTTCGGTACTCACCCGAACAGTTTTTCGATACTCGCACGGATTCTACCATTTACGGGTAGTCGCCCGGATTCTACCATTTTTCGGTACTCACATTGAATGGACCATTTTTCGGTACTCACACTGAATGGACCATTTTTCGGTACACACCCGAACAGTTTTTCGATAGTCGCATGGATTCTACCTTTTCCCGGTACTCGCACGGATTCGACCATTTTTCGGTACTCACACTGATTGGACCATTTTTCGGTACACACCCGAACAGTTTTTCGATACTCGCACGGATTCTACCATTTACGGGTAGTCGCCCGGATTCTACCATTTTTCGGTTCTCACATTGATTGGACCCATTTTCGGTAGGCACCCGAACAGTTTTCGATACTCGCACAGATTCTACCATTTACGGGTAGTCGCCCGGATTCTACCATTTTTCGGTACTCACATTGATTGGACCCATTTCCGGTAGTCAACCGAACAGTTTTTCGATAGTCGCACGGATTCTACCTTTTCCAGGTACTCGCACGGATTCGAACATTTTTCGGTACTCACACTGATTGGACCATTTTTCGGTACACACCCGAACAGTTTTTCGATACTCGCACAGATTCTACCTTTTCCCGGTACTCGCACGGATTCGACCATTTTTCGGTAGTCACACTGATTGGACCATTTTTCGGTACTCACCCGAACAGTTTTTCGATAATCGCACGGATTCTACCATTTACGGGTAGTCGCCCGGATTCTACCATTTTTCGGTTTTCACATTGATTGGACCCATTTCCGGTAGTCACCCGAACAGTTTTTCGGTAATCGCACGGATTCTACCTTTTCCCGGTACTCGCACGGATTCGACCATTTTTCGGTACTCACACTGAATGGACCATTTTTCGGTACACACCCGAACAGTTTTTCGATAGTCGCATGGATTCTACCTTTTCCCGGTACTCGCACGGATTCGACCATTTTTCGGTAGTCACACTGATTGGACCATTTTTCGGTACTCACCCGAACAGTTTTTCGATAATCGCACGGATTCTACCATTTACGGGTAGTCGCCCGGATTCTACCATTTTTCGGTTTTCACATTGATTGGACCCATTTCCGGTAGTCACCCGAACAGTTTTTCGATTCTCGCACGGATTCTATCTTTTCCCGGTACTCGCACGGATTCGACCATTTTTCGGTAGTCACACTGATTGGACCATTTTTCGGTACTCACCCGAACAGTTTTTCGATACTCGCACGGATTCTACCATTTACGGGTAGTCGCCCGGATTCTACCATTTTTCGGTACTCACATTGATTGGACCATTTTTCGCTACACACCCGAACAGTTTTTCGATAATCGCACGGATTCTACCATTTACGGGTAGTCGCCCGGATTCTACCATTTTTCGGTTCTCACATTGATTGGACCCATTTCCGGTAGTCACCCGAACAGTTTTTCGATACTCGCACGGATTCTACCTTTTCCCGGTACTCGCACGGATTCGACCATTTTTCGGTAGTCACACTGATTGGACCATTTTTCGGTACTCACCCGAACAGTTTTTCGATAATCGCACGGATTCTACCATTTACGGGTAGTCGCCCGGATTCTACCATTTTTCGGTTCTCACATTGATTGGATCCATTTCCGGTAGTCACCCGAACAGTTTTTCGATACTCGCACGGATTCTACCTTTTCCCGGTACTCGCACGGATTCGACTATTTTTCGGTAGTCACACTGATTGGACCATTTTTCGGTACTCACCCGAACAGTTTTTCGATACTCGCACGGATTCTACCATTTACCGGTAGTCGCCCGGATTCTACCATTTTTCGGTACTCACATTGATAGGACCCATTTCCGGTAGGCACCCGAACAGTTTTTCGATACTCGCACGGATTCTACCTTTTCCCGGTACTCGCACGGATTCGACCATTTTTCGGTAATCACACTGATTGGACCATTTTTCGCTACACACCCGAACAGTTTTTCGATAATCGCACGGATTCTACCATTTACGGGTAGTCGCCCGGATTCTACCATTTTTCAGTTCTCACATTGATTGGACCCATTTCCGGTAGTCACCCGAACAGTTTTTCGAGACTCGCACGGATTCTACCTTTTCCCGGTACTCGCACGGATTCGACCATTTTTCGGTAGTCACACTGATTGGACCATTTTTCGGTACTCACCCGAACAGTTTTTCGATAATCGCACGGATTCTACCATTTACGGGTAGTCGCCCGGATTCTACCATTTTTCGGTTCTCACATTGATTGGACCCATTTCCGGTAGTCACCCGAACAGTTTTTCGATTCTCGCACGGATTCTACCTTTTCCCGGTACTCGCACGGATTCGACCATTTTTCGGTAGTCACACTGATTGGACCATTTTTCGGTACTCACCCGAACAGTTTTTCGATACTCGCACGGATTCTACCATTTACGGGTAGTCGCCCGGATTCTACCATTTTTCGGTACTCACATTGAATGGACCATTTTTCGGTACTCACACTGAATGGACCATTTTTCGGTACACACCCGAACAGTTTTTCGATAGTCGCATGGATTCTACCTTTTCCCGGTACTCGCACGGATTCGACCATTTTTCGGTACTCACACTGATTGGACCATTTTTCGGTACACACCCGAACAGTTTTTCGATACTCGCACGGATTCTACCATTTACGGGTAGTCGCCCGGATTCTACCATTTTTCGGTTCTCACATTGATTGGACCCATTTCCGGTAGGCACCCGAACAGTTTTCGATACTCGCACAGATTCTACCATTTACGGGTAGTCGCCCGGATTCTACCATTTTTCGGTACTCACATTGATTGGACCCATTTCCGGTAGTCAACCGAACAGTTTTTCGATAGTCGCACGGATTCTACCTTTTCCAGGTACTCGCACGGATTCGAACATTTTTCGGTACTCACACTGATTGGACCATTTTTCGGTACACACCCGAACAGTTTTTCGATACTCGCACGGATTATACCTTTTCCCGGTACTCGCACGGATTCGACCATTTTTCGGTAGTCACACTGATTGGACCATTTTTCGGTACTCACCCGAACAGTTTTTCGATAATCGCACGGATTCTACCATTTACGGGTAGTCGCCCGGATTCTACCATTTTTCGGTTTTCACATTGATTGGACCCATTTCCGGTAGTCACCCGAACAGTTTTTCGGTAATCGCACGGATTCTACCTTTTCCCGGTACTCGCACGGATTCGACCATTTTTCGGTACTCACACTGAATGGACCATTTTTCGGTACACACCCGAACAGTTTTTCGATAGTCGCATGGATTCTACCTTTTCCCGGTACTCGCACGGATTCGACCATTTTTCGGTAGTCACACTGATTGGACCATTTTTCGGTACTCACCCGAACAGTTTTTCGATAATCGCACGGATTCTACCATTTACGGGTAGTCGCCCGGATTCTACCATTTTTCGGTTTTCACATTGATTGGACCCATTTCCGGTAGTCACCCGAACAGTTTTTCGATTCTCGCACGGATTCTATCTTTTCCCGGTACTCGCACGGATTCGACCATTTTTCGGTAGTCACACTGATTGGACCATTTTTCGGTACTCACCCGAACAGTTTTTCGATACTCGCACGGATTCTACCATTTACGGGTAGTCGCCCGGATTCTACCATTTTTCGGTACTCACATTGATTGGACCATTTTTCGCTACACACCCGAACAGTTTTTCGATAATCGCACGGATTCTACCATTTACGGGTAGTCGCCCGGATTCTACCATTTTTCGGTTCTCACATTGATTGGACCCATTTCCGGTAGTCACCCGAACAGTTTTTCGATACTCGCACGGATTCTACCTTTTCCCGGTACTCGCACGGATTCGACCATTTTTCGGTAGTCACACTGATTGGACCATTTTTCGGTACTCACCCGAACAGTTTTTCGATAATCGCACGGATTCTACCATTTACGGGTAGTCGCCCGGATTCTACCATTTTTCGGTTCTCACATTGATTGGATCCATTTCCGGTAGTCACCCGAACAGTTTTTCGATTCTCGCACGGATTCTACCTTTTCCCGGTACTCGCACGGATTCGACCATTTTTCGGTAGTCACACTGATTGGACCATTTTTCGGTACTCACCCGAACAGTTTTTCGATAATCGCACGGATTCTACCATTTACGGGTAGTCGCCCGGATTCTACCATTTTTCGGTTTTCACATTGATTGGACCCATTTCCGGTAGTCACCCGAACAGTTTTTCGGTAATCGCACGGATTCTACCTTTTCCCTGTACTCGCACGGATTCGACCATTTTTCGGTAGTCACACTGATTGGACCATTTTTCGGTACTCACCCGAACAGTTTTTCGATAATCGCACGGATTCTACCATTTACGGGTAGTCGCCCGGATTCTACCATTTTTCGGTTTTCACATTGATTGGACCCATTTCCGGTAGTCACCCGAACAGTTTTTCGGTAATCGCACGGATTCTACCTTTTCCCGGTACTCGCACGGATTCGACCATTTTTCGGTAGTCACACTGATTGGACCATTTTTCGGTACTCACCCGAACAGTTTTTCGATAATCGCACGGATTCTACCATTTACGGGTAGTCGCCCGCATTCTACCATTTTTCGGTTCTCACATTGATTGGACCCATTTCCGGTAGTCACCCGAACAGTTTTTCGATTCTCGCACGGATTCTACCTTTTCCCTGTACTCGCACGGATTCGACCATTTTTCGGTAGTCACACTGATTGGACCATTTTTCGGTACTCACCCGAACAGTTTTTCGATACTCGCACGGATTCTACCATTTACGGGTAGTCGCCCGGATTCTACCATTTTTCGGTACTCACATTGATTGGACCATTTTTCGCTACACACCCGAACAGTTTTTCGATAATCGCACGGATTCTACCATTTACGGGTAGTCGCCCGGATTCTACCATTTTTCGGTTCTCACATTGATTGGACCCATTTCCGGTAGTCACCCGAACAGTTTTTCGATACTCGCACGGATTCTACCTTTTCCCGGTACTCGCACGGATTCGACCATTTTTCGGTAGTCACACTGATTGGACCATTTTTCGGTACTCACCCGAACAGTTTTTCGGTAATCGCACGGATTCTACCATTTACGGGTAGTCGCCCGGATTCTACCATTTTTCGGTTCTCACATTGATTGGACCCATTTCCGGTAGTCACCCGAACAGTTTTTCGATTCTCGCACGGATTCTACCTTTTCCCGGTACTCGCACGGATTCGATCATTTTTCGGTAGTCACACTGATTGGACCATTTTTCGGTACTCATCCGAACAGTTTTTCGATAATCGCACGGATTCTACCATTTACGGGTAGTCGCCCGGATTCTACCATTTTTCGGTTTTCACATTGATTGGACCCATTTCCGGTAGTCACCCGAACAGTTTTTCGGTAATCGCACGGATTCTACCTTTTCCCGGTACTCGCACGGATTCGACCATTTTTCGGTAGTCACACTGATTGGACCATTTTTCGGTACTCACCCGAACAGTTTTTCGATAATCGCACGGATTCTACCATTTACGGGTAGTCGCCCGCATTCTACCATTTTTCGGTTCTCACATTGATTGGACCCATTTCCGGTAGTCACCCGAACAGTTTTTCGATTCTCGCACGGATTCTACCTTTTCCCGGTACTCGCACGGATTCGACCATTTTTCGGTAGTCACACTGATTGGACCATTTTTCGGTACTCACCCGAACAGTTTTTCGATAATCGCACGGATTCTACCATTTACGGGTAGTCGCCCGGATTCTACCATTTTTCGGTTTTCACATTGATTGGACCCATTTCCGGTAGTCACCCGAACAGTTTTTCGGTAATCGCACGGATTCTACCTTTTCCCGGTACTCGCACGGATTCGACCATTTTTCGGTACTCACACTGAATGGACCATTTTTCGGTACACACCCGAACAGTTTTTCGATAGTCGCATGGATTCTACCTTTTCCCGGTACTCGCACGGATTCGACCATTTTTCGGTAGTCACACTGATTGGACCATTTTTCGGTACTCACCCGAACAGTTTTTCGATAATCGCACGGATTCTACCATTTACGGGTAGTCGCCCGGATTCTACCATTTTTCGGTTTTCACATTGATTGGACCCATTTCCGGTAGTCACCCGAACAGTTTTTCGATTCTCGCACGGATTCTATCTTTTCCCGGTACTCGCACGGATTCGACCATTTTTCGGTAGTCACACTGATTGGACCATTTTTCGGTACTCACCCGAACAGTTTTTCGATACTCGCACGGATTCTACCATTTACGGGTAGTCGCCCGGATTCTACCATTTTTCGGTACTCACATTGATTGGACCATTTTTCGCTACACACCCGAACAGTTTTTCGATAATCGCACGGATTCTACCATTTACGGGTAGTCGCCCGGATTCTACCATTTTTCGGTTCTCACATTGATTGGACCCATTTCCGGTAGTCACCCGAACAGTTTTTCGATACTCGCACGGATTCTACCTTTTCCCGGTACTCGCACGGATTCGACCATTTTTCGGTAGTCACACTGATTGGACCATTTTTCGGTACTCACCCGAACAGTTTTTCGATAATCGCATGGATTCTACCATTTACGGGTAGTCGCCCGGATTCTACCATTTTTCGGTTCTCACATTGATTGGATCCATTTCCGGTAGTCACCCGAACAGTTTTTCGATTCTCGCACGGATTCTACCTTTTCCCGGTACTCGCACGGATTCGACCATTTTTCGGTAGTCACACTGATTGGACCATTTTTCGGTACTCACCCGAACAGTTTTTCGATAATCGCACGGATTCTACCATTTACGGGTAGTCGCCCGGATTCTACCATTTTTCGGTTCTCACATTGATTGGATCCATTTCCGGTAGTCACCCGAACAGTTTTTCGATTCTCGCACGGATTCTACCTTTTCCCGGTACTCGCACGGATTCGACCATTTTTCGGTAGTCACACTGATTGGACCATTTTTCGGTACTCACCCGAACAGTTTTTCGATAATCGCACGGATTCTACCATTTACGGGTAGTCGCCCGGATTCTACCATTTTTCGGTTTTCACATTGATTGGACCCATTTCCGGTAGTCACCCGAACAGTTTTTCGGTAATCGCACGGATTCTACCTTTTCCCTGTACTCGCACGGATTCGACCATTTTTCGGTAGTCACACTGATTGGACCATTTTTCGGTACTCACCCGAACAGTTTTTCGATAATCGCACGGATTCTACCATTTACGGGTAGTCGCCCGGATTCTACCATTTTTCGGTTCTCACATTGATTGGACCCATTTCCGGTAGTCACCCGAACAGTTTTTCGATTCTCGCACGGATTCTACCTTTTCCCGGTACTCGCACGGATTCGACCATTTTTCGGTTTTCACATTGATTGGACCCATTTCCGGTAGTCACCCGAACAGTTTTTCGATTCTCGCACGGATTCTATCTTTTCCCGGTACTCGCACGGATTCGACCATTTTTCGGTAGTCACACTGATTGGACCATTTTTCGGTACTCACCCGAACAGTTTTTCGATACTCGCACGGATTCTACCATTTACGGGTAGTCGCCCGGATTCTACCATTTTTCGGTACTCACATTGATTGGACCATTTTTCGCTACACACCCGAACAGTTTTTCGATAATCGCACGGATTCTACCATTTACGGGTAGTCGCCCGGATTCTACCATTTTTCGGTTCTCACATTGATTGGACCCATTTCCGGTAGTCACCCGAACAGTTTTTCGATACTCGCACGGATTCTACCTTTTCCCGGTACTCGCACGGATTCGACCATTTTTCGGTAGTCACACTGATTGGACCATTTTTCGGTACTCACCCGAA
The DNA here is from genome assembly GCF_030704535.1 of Vitis vinifera. Taxonomy (NCBI): domain Eukaryota; kingdom Viridiplantae; phylum Streptophyta; class Magnoliopsida; order Vitales; family Vitaceae; genus Vitis; species Vitis vinifera. The sequence goes on from NC_081810.1 coordinate 12,317,181, forward strand.
CAGTTTTTCGATACTCGCACGGATTCTACCATTTACGGGTAGTCGCCCGGATTCTACCATTTTTCGGTTCTCACATTGATTGGACCCATTTCCGGTAGTCACCCGAACAGTTTTTCGATTCTCGCACGGATTCTACCTTTTCCCGGTACTCGCACGGATTCGACCATTTTTCGGTTTTCACATTGATTGGACCCATTTCCGGTAGTCACCCGAACAGTTTTTCGATTCTCGCACGGATTCTATCTTTTCCCGGTACTCGCACGGATTCGACCATTTTTCGGTAGTCACACTGATTGGACCATTTTTCGGTACTCACCCGAACAGTTTTTCGATACTCGCACGGATTCTACCATTTACGGGTAGTCGCCCGGATTCTACCATTTTTCGGTACTCACATTGATTGGACCATTTTTCGCTACACACCCGAACAGTTTTTCGATAATCGCACGGATTCTACCATTTACGGGTAGTCGCCCGGATTCTACCATTTTTCGGTTCTCACATTGATTGGACCCATTTCCGGTAGTCACCCGAACAGTTTTTCGATACTCGCACGGATTCTACCTTTTCCCGGTACTCGCACGGATTCGACCATTTTTCGGTAGTCACACTGATTGGACCATTTTTCGGTACTCACCCGAACAGTTTTTCGATACTCGCACGGATTCTACCTTTTCCCGGTACTCGCACGGATTCGACCAGTTTTCGGTACTCACACTAATTGGACCATTTTTCGGTACACACCCGAACAGTTTTTCGATAATCGCAAGGATTCTACCATTTACGGGTAGTCGCCCGGATTCTACCATTTTTCGGTTTTCACATTGATTGGACCCATTTCCGGTAGTCACCCGAACAGTTTTTCGATTCTCGCACGGATTCTATCTTTTCCCGGTACTCGCACGGATTCGACCATTTTTCGGTAGTCACACTGATTGGACCATTTTTCGGTACTCACCCGAACAGTTTTTCGATACTCGCACGGATTCTACCATTTACGGGTAGTCGCCCGGATTCTACCATTTTTCGGTACTCACATTGATTGGACCATTTTTCGCTACACACCCGAACAGTTTTTCGATAATCGCACGGATTCTACCATTTACGGGTAGTCGCCCGGATTCTACCATTTTTCGGTTCTCACATTGATTGGACCCATTTCCGGTAGTCACCCGAACAGTTTTTCGATACTCGCACGGATTCTACCTTTTCCCGGTACTCGCACGGATTCGACCATTTTTCGGTAGTCACACTGATTGGACCATTTTTCGGTACTCACCCGAACAGTTTTTCGATAATCGCATGGATTCTACCATTTACGGGTAGTCGCCCGGATTCTACCATTTTTCGGTTCTCACATTGATTGGATCCATTTCCGGTAGTCACCCGAACAGTTTTTCGATTCTCGCACGGATTCTACCTTTTCCCGGTACTCGCACGGATTCGACCATTTTTCGGTAGTCACACTGATTGGACCATTTTTCGGTACTCACCCGAACAGTTTTTCGATAATCGCACGGATTCTACCATTTACGGGTAGTCGCCCGGATTCTACCATTTTTCGGTTCTCACATTGATTGGATCCATTTCCGGTAGTCACCCGAACAGTTTTTCGATTCTCGCACGGATTCTACCTTTTCCCGGTACTCGCACGGATTCGACCATTTTTCGGTAGTCACACTGATTGGACCATTTTTCGGTACTCACCCGAACAGTTTTTCGATAATCGCACGGATTCTACCATTTACGGGTAGTCGCCCGGATTCTACCATTTTTCGGTTTTCACATTGATTGGACCCATTTCCGGTAGTCACCCGAACAGTTTTTCGGTAATCGCACGGATTCTACCTTTTCCCTGTACTCGCACGGATTCGACCATTTTTCGGTAGTCACACTGATTGGACCATTTTTCGGTACTCACCCGAACAGTTTTTCGATAATCGCACGGATTCTACCATTTACGGGTAGTCGCCCGGATTCTACCATTTTTCGGTTCTCACATTGATTGGACCCATTTCCGGTAGTCACCCGAACAGTTTTTCGATTCTCGCACGGATTCTACCTTTTCCCGGTACTCGCACGGATTCGACCATTTTTCGGTTTTCACATTGATTGGACCCATTTCCGGTAGTCACCCGAACAGTTTTTCGATTCTCGCACGGATTCTATCTTTTCCCGGTACTCGCACGGATTCGACCATTTTTCGGTAGTCACACTGATTGGACCATTTTTCGGTACTCACCCGAACAGTTTTTCGATACTCGCACGGATTCTACCATTTACGGGTAGTCGCCCGGATTCTACCATTTTTCGGTACTCACATTGATTGGACCATTTTTCGCTACACACCCGAACAGTTTTTCGATAATCGCACGGATTCTACCATTTACGGGTAGTCGCCCGGATTCTACCATTTTTCGGTTCTCACATTGATTGGACCCATTTCCGGTAGTCACCCGAACAATTTTTCGATACTCGCACGGATTCTACCTTTTCCCGGTACTCGCACGGATTCGACCATTTTTCGGTAGTCACACTGATTGGACCATTTTTCGGTACTCACCCGAACAGTTTTTCGATACTCGCACGGATTCTACCATTTACGGGTAGTCGCCCGGATTCTACCATTTTTCGGTTCTCACATTGATTGGACCCATTTCCGGTAGTCACCCGAACAGTTTTTCGATTCTCGCACGGATTCTACCTTTTCCCGGTACTCGCACGGATTCGACCATTTTTCGGTTTTCACATTGATTGGACCCATTTCCGGTAGTCACCCGAACAGTTTTTCGATTCTCGCACGGATTCTATCTTTTCCCGGTACTCGCACGGATTCGACCATTTTTCGGTAGTCACACTGATTGGACCATTTTTCGGTACTCACCCGAACAGTTTTTCGATACTCGCACGGATTCTACCATTTACGGGTAGTCGCCCGGATTCTACCATTTTTCGGTACTCACATTGATTGGACCATTTTTCGCTACACACCCGAACAGTTTTTCGATAATCGCACGGATTCTACCATTTACGGGTAGTCGCCCGGATTCTACCATTTTTCGGTTCTCACATTGATTGGACCCATTTCCGGTAGTCACCCGAACAGTTTTTCGATACTCGCACGGATTCTACCTTTTCCCGGTACTCGCACGGATTCGACCATTTTTCGGTAGTCACACTGATTGGACCATTTTTCGGTACTCACCCGAACAGTTTTTCGATACTCGCACGGATTCTACCTTTTCCCGGTACTCGCACGGATTCGACCAGTTTTCGGTACTCACACTAATTGGACCATTTTTCGGTACACACCCGAACAGTTTTTCGATAATCGCAAGGATTCTACCATTTACGGGTAGTCGCCCGGATTCTACCATTTTTCGGTTTTCACATTGATTGGACCCATTTCCGGTAGTCACCCGAACAGTTTTTCGATTCTCGCACGGATTCTATCTTTTCCCGGTACTCGCACGGATTCGACCATTTTTCGGTAGTCACACTGATTGGACCATTTTTCGGTACTCACCCGAACAGTTTTTCGATACTCGCACGGATTCTACCATTTACGGGTAGTCGCCCGGATTCTACCATTTTTCGGTACTCACATTGATTGGACCATTTTTCGCTACACACCCGAACAGTTTTTCGATAATCGCACGGATTCTACCATTTACGGGTAGTCGCCCGGATTCTACCATTTTTCGGTTCTCACATTGATTGGACCCATTTCCGGTAGTCACCCGAACAGTTTTTCGATACTCGCACGGATTCTACCTTTTCCCGGTACTCGCACGGATTCGACCATTTTTCGGTAGTCACACTGATTGGACCATTTTTCGGTACTCACCCGAACAGTTTTTCGATAATCGCATGGATTCTACCATTTACGGGTAGTCGCCCGGATTCTACCATTTTTCGGTTCTCACATTGATTGGATCCATTTCCGGTAGTCACCCGAACAGTTTTTCGATTCTCGCACGGATTCTACCTTTTCCCGGTACTCGCACGGATTCGACCATTTTTCGGTAGTCACACTGATTGGACCATTTTTCGGTACTCACCCGAACAGTTTTTCGATAATCGCACGGATTCTACCATTTACGGGTAGTCGCCCGGATTCTACCATTTTTCGGTTCTCACATTGATTGGATCCATTTCCGGTAGTCACCCGAACAGTTTTTCGATTCTCGCACGGATTCTACCTTTTCCCGGTACTCGCACGGATTCGACCATTTTTCGGTAGTCACACTGATTGGACCATTTTTCGGTACTCACCCGAACAGTTTTTCGATAATCGCACGGATTCTACCATTTACGGGTAGTCGCCCGGATTCTACCATTTTTCGGTTTTCACATTGATTGGACCCATTTCCGGTAGTCACCCGAACAGTTTTTCGGTAATCGCACGGATTCTACCTTTTCCCTGTACTCGCACGGATTCGACCATTTTTCGGTAGTCACACTGATTGGACCATTTTTCGGTACTCACCCGAACAGTTTTTCGATAATCGCACGGATTCTACCATTTACGGGTAGTCGCCCGGATTCTACCATTTTTCGGTTCTCACATTGATTGGACCCATTTCCGGTAGTCACCCGAACAGTTTTTCGATTCTCGCACGGATTCTACCTTTTCCCGGTACTCGCACGGATTCGACCATTTTTCGGTTTTCACATTGATTGGACCCATTTCCGGTAGTCACCCGAACAGTTTTTCGATTCTCGCACGGATTCTATCTTTTCCCGGTACTCGCACGGATTCGACCATTTTTCGGTAGTCACACTGATTGGACCATTTTTCGGTACTCACCCGAACAGTTTTTCGATACTCGCACGGATTCTACCATTTACGGGTAGTCGCCCGGATTCTACCATTTTTCGGTACTCACATTGATTGGACCATTTTTCGCTACACACCCGAACAGTTTTTCGATAATCGCACGGATTCTACCATTTACGGGTAGTCGCCCGGATTCTACCATTTTTCGGTTCTCACATTGATTGGACCCATTTCCGGTAGTCACCCGAACAGTTTTTCGATACTCGCACGGATTCTACCTTTTCCCGGTACTCGCACGGATTCGACCATTTTTCGGTAGTCACACTGATTGGACCATTTTTCGGTACTCACCCGAACAGTTTTTCGGTAATCGCACGGATTCTACCATTTACGGGTAGTCGCCCGGATTCTACCATTTTTCGGTTCTCACATTGATTGGACCCATTTCCGGTAGTCACCCGAACAGTTTTTCGATTCTCGCACGGATTCTACCTTTTCCCGGTACTCGCACGGATTCGATCATTTTTCGGTAGTCACACTGATTGGACCATTTTTCGGTACTCATCCGAACAGTTTTTCGATAATCGCACGGATTCTACCATTTACGGGTAGTCGCCCGGATTCTACCATTTTTCGGTTCTCACATTGATTGGATCCATTTCCGGTAGTCACCCGAACAGTTTTTCGATTCTCGCACGGATTCTACCTTTTCCCGGTACTCGCACGGATTCGACCATTTTTCGGTAGTCACACTGATTGGACCATTTTTCGGTACTCACCCGAACAGTTTTTCGATAATCGCACGGATTCTACCATTTACGGGTAGTCGCCCGGATTCTACCATTTTTCGGTTTTCACATTGATTGGACCCATTTCCGGTAGTCACCCGAACAGTTTTTCGGTAATCGCACGGATTCTACCTTTTCCCTGTACTCGCACGGATTCGACCATTTTTCGGTAGTCACACTGATTGGACCATTTTTCGGTACTCACCCGAACAGTTTTTCGATAATCGCACGGATTCTACCATTTACGGGTAGTCGCCCGGATTCTACCATTTTTCGGTTCTCACATTGATTGGACCCATTTCCGGTAGTCACCCGAACAGTTTTTCGATTCTCGCACGGATTCTACCTTTTCCCGGTACTCGCACGGATTCGACCATTTTTCGGTTTTCACATTGATTGGACCCATTTCCGGTAGTCACCCGAACAGTTTTTCGATTCTCGCACGGATTCTATCTTTTCCCGGTACTCGCACGGATTCGACCATTTTTCGGTAGTCACACTGATTGGACCATTTTTCGGTACTCACCCGAACAGTTTTTCGATACTCGCACGGATTCTACCATTTACGGGTAGTCGCCCGGATTCTACCATTTTTCGGTACTCACATTGATTGGACCATTTTTCGCTACACACCCGAACAGTTTTTCGATAATCGCACGGATTCTACCATTTACGGGTAGTCGCCCGGATTCTACCATTTTTCGGTTCTCACATTGATTGGACCCATTTCCGGTAGTCACCCGAACAGTTTTTCGATACTCGCACGGATTCTACCTTTTCCCGGTACTCGCACGGATTCGACCATTTTTCGGTAGTCACACTGATTGGACCATTTTTCGGTACTCACCCGAACAGTTTTTCGGTAATCGCACGGATTCTACCATTTACGGGTAGTCGCCCGGATTCTACCATTTTTCGGTTCTCACATTGATTGGACCCATTTCCGGTAGTCACCCGAACAGTTTTTCGATTCTCGCACGGATTCTACCTTTTCCCGGTACTCGCACGGATTCGATCATTTTTCGGTAGTCACACTGATTGGACCATTTTTCGGTACTCATCCGAACAGTTTTTCGATAATCGCACGGATTCTACCATTTACGGGTAGTCGCCCGGATTCTACCATTTTTCGGTTTTCACATTGATTGGACCCATTTCCGGTAGTCACCCGAACAGTTTTTCGGTAATCGCACGGATTCTACCTTTTCCCGGTACTCGCACGGATTCGACCATTTTTCGGTAGTCACACTGATTGGACCATTTTTCGGTACTCACCCGAACAGTTTTTCGATAATCGCACGGATTCTACCATTTACGGGTAGTCGCCCGCATTCTACCATTTTTCGGTTCTCACATTGATTGGACCCATTTCCGGTAGTCACCCGAACAGTTTTTCGATTCTCGCACGGATTCTACCTTTTCCCGGTACTCGCACGGATTCGACCATTTTTCGGTAGTCACACTGATTGGACCATTTTTCGGTACTCACCCGAACAGTTTTTCGATACTCGCACGGATTCTACCTTTTCCCGGTACTCGCACGGATTCGACCAGTTTTCGGTACTCACACTAATTGGACCATTTTTCGGTACACACCCGAACAGTTTTTCGATAATCGCAAGGATTCTACCATTTACGGGTAGTCGCCCGGATTCTACCATTTTTCGGTACTCACTTTGATTGGACCCATTTCCGGTAGTCACCCGAACAGTTTTTCGATAGTCGCACGGATTCTACCTTTTCCCGGTACTCGCACGGATTCGACCATTTTTCGGTACTCACACTGATTGGACCATTTTTCGATACACACCCGAACAGTTTTTCGATAATCGCACGGATTCTACCATTTACGGGTAGTCGCCCGGATTCTACCATTTTTCGGTTCTCACATTGATTGGACCCATTTCCGGTAGTCACCCGAACAGTTTTTCGATACTCGCACGGATTCTACCTTTTCCCGGTACTCGCACGGATTCGACCATTTTTCGGTAGTCACACTGATTGGACCATTTTTCGGTACTCACCCGAACAGTTTTTCGATACTCGCACGGATTCTACCATTTACGGGTAGTCGCCCGGATTCTACCATTTTTCGGTTCTCACATTGATTGGACCCATTTCCGGTAGTCACCCGAACAGTTTTTCGATTCTCGCACGGATTCTACCTTTTCCCGGTACTCGCACGGATTCGACCATTTTTCGGTTTTCACATTGATTGGACCCATTTCCGGTAGTCACCCGAACAGTTTTTCGATTCTCGCACGGATTCTATCTTTTCCCGGTACTCGCACGGATTCGACCATTTTTCGGTAGTCACACTGATTGGACCATTTTTCGGTACTCACCCGAACAGTTTTTCGATACTCGCACGGATTCTACCATTTACGGGTAGTCGCCCGGATTCTACCATTTTTCGGTACTCACATTGATTGGACCATTTTTCGCTACACACCCGAACAGTTTTTCGATAATCGCACGGATTCTACCATTTACGGGTAGTCGCCCGGATTCTACCATTTTTCGGTTCTCACATTGATTGGACCCATTTCCGGTAGTCACCCGAACAGTTTTTCGATACTCGCACGGATTCTACCTTTTCCCGGTACTCGCACGGATTCGACCATTTTTCGGTAGTCACACTGATTGGACCATTTTTCGGTACTCACCCGAACAGTTTTTCGGTAATCGCACGGATTCTACCATTTACGGGTAGTCGCCCGGATTCTACCATTTTTCGGTTCTCACATTGATTGGACCCATTTCCGGTAGTCACCCGAACAGTTTTTCGATTCTCGCACGGATTCTACCTTTTCCCGGTACTCGCACGGATTCGATCATTTTTCGGTAGTCACACTGATTGGACCATTTTTCGGTACTCATCCGAACAGTTTTTCGATAATCGCACGGATTCTACCATTTACGGGTAGTCGCCCGGATTCTACCATTTTTCGGTTTTCACATTGATTGGACCCATTTCCGGTAGTCACCCGAACAGTTTTTCGGTAATCGCACGGATTCTACCTTTTCCCGGTACTCGCACGGATTCGACCATTTTTCGGTAGTCACACTGATTGGACCATTTTTCGGTACTCACCCGAACAGTTTTTCGATAATCGCACGGATTCTACCATTTACGGGTAGTCGCCCGCATTCTACCATTTTTCGGTTCTCACATTGATTGGACCCATTTCCGGTAGTCACCCGAACAGTTTTTCGATTCTCGCACGGATTCTACCTTTTCCCGGTACTCGCACGGATTCGACCATTTTTCGGTAGTCACACTGATTGGACCATTTTTCGGTACTCACCCGAACAGTTTTTCGATACTCGCACGGATTCTACCTTTTCCCGGTACTCGCACGGATTCGACCAGTTTTCGGTACTCACACTAATTGGACCATTTTTCGGTACACACCCGAACAGTTTTTCGATAATCGCAAGGATTCTACCATTTACGGGTAGTCGCCCGGATTCTACCATTTTTCGGTACTCACTTTGATTGGACCCATTTCCGGTAGTCACCCGAACAGTTTTTCGATAGTCGCACGGATTCTACCTTTTCCCGGTACTCGCACGGATTCGACCATTTTTCGGTACTCACACTGATTGGACCATTTTTCGATACACACCCGAACAGTTTTTCGATAATCGCACGGATTCTACCATTTACGGGTAGTCGCCCGGATTCTACCATTTTTCGGTTCTCACATTGATTGGACCCATTTCCGGTAGTCACCCGAACAGTTTTTCGATACTCGCACGGATTCTACCTTTTCCCGGTACTCGCACGGATTCGACCATTTTTCGGTAGTCACACTGATTGGACCATTTTTCGGTACTCACCCGAACAGTTTTTCGATACTCGCACGGATTCTACCATTTACGGGTAGTCGCCCGGATTCTACCATTTTTCGGTACTCACATTGATTGGACCCATTTCCGGTAGGCACCCGAACAGTTTTTCGATACTCGCACGGATTCTACCTTTTCCCGGTACTCGCACGGATTCGACCATTTTTCGGTACTCACACTGATTGGACCATTTTTCGGTACTCACCCGAACAGTTTTTCGATACTCGCACGGATTCTACCATTTACGGGTAGTCGCCCGGATTCTACCATTTTTCGGTACTCACATTGAATGGACCATTTTTCGGTACTCACACTGAATGGACCATTTTTCGGTACACACCCGAACAGTTTTTCGATAGTCGCATGGATTCTACCTTTTCCCGGTACTCGCACGGATTCGACCATTTTTCGGTACTCACACTGATTGGACCATTTTTCGGTACACACCCGAACAGTTTTTCGATACTCGCACGGATTCTACCATTTACGGGTAGTCGCCCGGATTCTACCATTTTTCGGTTCTCACATTGATTGGACCCATTTCCGGTAGGCACCCGAACAGTTTTCGATACTCGCACAGATTCTACCATTTACGGGTAGTCGCCCGGATTCTACCATTTTTCGGTACTCACATTGATTGGACCCATTTCCGGTAGTCAACCGAACAGTTTTTCGATAGTCGCACGGATTCTACCTTTTCCAGGTACTCGCACGGATTCGAACATTTTTCGGTACTCACACTGATTGGACCATTTTTCGGTACTCACCCGAACAGTTTTTCGATACTCGCACGGATTCTACCTTTTCCCGGTACTCGCACGGATTCGACCATTTTTCGGTAGTCACACTGATTGGACCATTTTTCGGTACTCACCCGAACAGTTTTTCGATAATCGCACGGATTCTACCATTTACGGGTAGTCGCCCGGATTCTACCATTTTTCGGTTTTCACATTGATTGGACCCATTTCCGGTAGTCACCCGAACAGTTTTTCGGTAATCGCACGGATTCTACCTTTTCCCGGTACTCGCACGGATTCGACCATTTTTCGGTACTCACACTGAATGGACCATTTTTCGGTACACACCCGAACAGTTTTTCGATAGTCGCATGGATTCTACCTTTTCCCGGTACTCGCACGGATTCGACCATTTTTCGGTAGTCACACTGATTGGACCATTTTTCGGTACTCACCCGAACAGTTTTTCGATAATCGCACGGATTCTACCATTTACGGGTAGTCGCCCGGATTCTACCATTTTTCGGTTTTCACATTGATTGGACCCATTTCCGGTAGTCACCCGAACAGTTTTTCGATTCTCGCACGGATTCTATCTTTTCCCGGTACTCGCACGGATTCGACCATTTTTCGGTAGTCACACTGATTGGACCATTTTTCGGTACTCACCCGAACAGTTTTTCGATACTCGCACGGATTCTACCATTTACGGGTAGTCGCCCGGATTCTACCATTTTTCGGTACTCACATTGATTGGACCATTTTTCGCTACACACCCGAACAGTTTTTCGATAATCGCACGGATTCTACCATTTACGGGTAGTCGCCCGGATTCTACCATTTTTCGGTTCTCACATTGATTGGACCCATTTCCGGTAGTCACCCGAACAGTTTTTCGATACTCGCACGGATTCTACCTTTTCCCGGTACTCGCACGGATTCGACCATTTTTCGGTAGTCACACTGATTGGACCATTTTTCGGTACTCACCCGAACAGTTTTTCGATAATCGCACGGATTCTACCATTTACGGGTAGTCGCCCGGATTCTACCATTTTTCGGTTCTCACATTGATTGGACCCATTTCCGGTAGTCACCCGAACAGTTTTTCGATTCTCGCACGGATTCTACCTTTTCCCGGTACTCGCACGGATTCGACCATTTTTCGGTAGTCACACTGATTGGACCATTTTTCGGTACTCACCCGAACAGTTTTTCGATACTCGCACGGATTCTACCTTTTCCCGGTACTCGCACGGATTCGACCAGTTTTCGGTACTCACACTAATTGGACCATTTTTCGGTACACACCCGAACAGTTTTTCGATAATCGCAAGGATTCTACCATTTACGGGTAGTCGCCCGGATTCTACCATTTTTCGGTACTCACTTTGATTGGACCCATTTCCGGTAGTCACCCGAACAGTTTTTCGATAGTCGCACGGATTCTACCTTTTCCCGGTACTCGCACGGATTCGACCATTTTTCGGTACTCACACTGATTGGACCATTTTTCGATACACACCCGAACAGTTTTTCGATAATCGCACGGATTCTACCATTTACGGGTAGTCGCCCGGATTCTACCATTTTTCGGTTCTCACATTGATTGGACCCATTTCCGGTAGTCACCCGAACAGTTTTTCGATACTCGCACGGATTCTACCTTTTCCCGGTACTCGCACGGATTCGACCATTTTTCGGTAGTCACACTGATTGGACCATTTTTCGGTACTCACCCGAACAGTTTTTCGATACTCGCACGGATTCTACCATTTACGGGTAGTCGCCCGGATTCTACCATTTTTCGGTACTCACATTGATTGGACCCATTTCCGGTAGGCACCCGAACAGTTTTTCGATACTCGCACGGATTCTACCTTTTCCCGGTACTCGCACGGATTCGACCATTTTTCGGTACTCACACTGATTGGACCATTTTTCGCTACACACCCGAACAGTTTTTCGATAATCGCACGGATTCTACCATTTACGGGTAGTCGCACGGATTCGACCATTTTTCGGTAGTCACACTGATTGGACCATTTTTCGGTACTCACCCGAACAGTTTTTCGATACTCGCACGGATTCTACCATTTACGGGTAGTCGCCCGGATTCTACCATTTTTCGGTACTCACATTGATTGGACCCATTTCCGGTAGTCAACCGAACAGTTTTTCGATAGTCGCACGGATTCTACCTTTTCCAGGTACTCGCACGGATTCGAACATTTTTCGGTACTCACACTGATTGGACCATTTTTCGGTACACACCCGAACAGTTTTTCGATACTCGCACGGATTCTACCTTTTCCCGGTACTCGCACGGATTCGACCAGTTTTCGGTACTCACACTAATTGGACCATTTTTCGGTACACACCCGAACAGTTTTTCGATAATCGCAAGGATTCTACCATTTACGGGTAGTCGCCCGGATTCTACCATTTTTCGGTTCTCACATTGATTGGACCCATTTCCGGTAGTCACCCGAACAGTTTTTCGATACTCGCACGGATTCTACCATTTACGGGTAGTCGCCCGGATTCTACCATTTTTCGGTACTCACATTGATTGGACCCATTTCCGGTAGTCAACCGAACAGTTTTTCGATAGTCGCACGGATTCTACCTTTTCCAGGTACTCGCACGGATTCGAACATTTTTCGGTACTCACACTGATTGGACCATTTTTCGGTACACACCCGAACAGTTTTTCGATACTCGCACGGATTCTACCTTTTCCCGGTACTCGCACGGATTCGACCAGTTTTCGGTACTCACACTAATTGGACCATTTTTCGGTACACACCCGAACAGTTTTTCGATAATCGCAAGGATTCTACCATTTACGGGTAGTCGCCCGGATTCTACCATTTTTCGGTACTCACATTGATTAGACCCATTTCCGGTAGTCACCCGAACAGTTTTTCGATAGTCGCACGGATTCTACCTTTTCCCGGTACTCGCACGGATTCGACCATTTTTCGGTACTCACACTGATTGGACCATTTTTCGGTACACACCCGAACAGTTTTTCGATAATCGCACGGATTCTACCATTTACGGGTAGTCGCCCGGATTCTACCATTTTTCGGTTCTCACATTGATTGGACCCATTTCCGGTAGTCACCCGAACAGTTTTTCGATACTCGCACGGATTCTACCTTTTCCCGGTACTCGCACGGATTCGACCATTTTTCGGTAGACACACTGATTGGACCATTTTTCGGTACTCACCCGAACAGTTTTTCGATACTCGCACGGATTCTACCATTTACGGGTAGTCGCCCGGATTCTACCATTTTTCGGTACTCACATTGATTGGACCCATTTCCGGTAGGCACCCCAACAGTTTTTCGATACTCGCACGGATTCTACCATTTACGGGTAGTCGCCCGGATTCTACCATTTTTCGGTACTCACATTGATTGGACCCATTTCCGGTAGTCACCGGAACAGTTTTTCGATAGTCGCACGGATTCTACCTTTTCCAGGTACTCGCACGGATTCGAACATTTTTCGGTACTCACACTGATTGGACCATTTTTCGGTACACACCCGAACAGTTTTTCGATAATCGCACGGATTCTACCATTTACGGGTAGTCGCCCGGATTCTACCATTTTTCGGTACTCACATTGATTGGACCCATTTCCGGTAGTCAACCGAACAGTTTTTCGATAGTCGCACGGATTCTACCTTTTCCCGGTACTCGCACGGATTCGACCATTTTTCGGTAGTCACACTGATTGGACCATTTTTCGGTACTCACCCGAACAGTTTTTCGATACTCGCACGGATTCTACCATTTACGGGTAGTCGCCCGGATTCTACCATTTTTCGGTTCTCACATTGATTGGACCCATTTCCGGTAGTCACCCGAACAGTTTTTCGATACTCGCACGGATTCTACCTTTTCCTGGTACTCGCACGGATTCGAACATTTTTCGGTAGTCACACTGATTGGACCATTTTTCGGTACTCACCCGAACAGTTTTTCGATACTCGCACGGATTCTACCATTTACGGGTAGTCGACCGGATTCTACCATTTTTCGGTACTCACATTGATTGGACCCATTTCCGGTAGTCAACCGAACAGTTTTTCGATAGTCGCACGGATTCTACCTTTTCCAGGTACTCGCACGGATTCAAACATTTTTCGGTACTCACACTGATTGGACCATTTTTCGGTACACACCCGAACAGTTTTTCGATACTCGCACGGATTCTACCTTTTCCCGGTACTCGCACGGATTCGACCAGTTTTCGATACTCACACTGATTGGACCATTTTTCGGTACACACCCGAACAGTTTTTCGATAATCGCAAGGATTCTACCATTTACGGGTAGTCGCCCGGATTCTGCATTTTTTCGGTACTCACATTGATTGGACCCATTTCCGGTAGTCACCCGAACAGTTTTTCGATAGTCGCACGGATTCTACCTTTTCCCGGTACTCGCACAGATTCGACCATTTTTCGGTAGTCACACTGATTGGACCATTTTTTGGTACACACCCGAACAGTTTTTCGATAATCGCACGGATTCTACCATTTACGGGTAGTCGCCCGGATTCTACCATTTTTCGGTACTCACATTGATTGGACCCATTTCCGGTAGTCACCCGAACAGTTTTTCGATACTCGCACGGATTCTACCTTTTCCCGGTACTCGCACGGATTCGACCATTTTTCGGTAGTCACACTGATTGGACCATTTTTCGGTACTCACCCGAACAGTTTTTCGATACTCGCACGGATTCTACCATTTACGGGTAGTCGCCCGGATTCTACCATTTTTCGGTACTCACATTGATTGGACCCATTTCCGGTAGTCACCCGAACAGTTTTTCGATAGTCGCACGGATTCTACCATTTACGGGTAGTCGCCCGGATTCTACCATTTTTCGGTACTCACATTGATTGGACCCATTTCCGGTAGTCACCGGAACAGTTTTTCGATAGTCGCACGGATTCTACCTTTTCCAGGTACTCGCACGGATTCGAACATTTTTCGGTACTCACACTGATTGGACCATTTTTCGGTACACACCCGAACAGTTTTTCGATAATCGCACGGATTCTACCATTTACGGGTAGTCGCCCGGATTGTACCATTTTTCGGTTCTCACATTGATTGGACCCATTTCCGGTAGTCACCCGAACAGTTTTTCGATACTCGCACGGATTCTACCTTTTCCCGGTACTCGCACGGATTCGACCATTTTTCGGTAGTCACACTGATTGGACCATTTTTCGGTACTCACCCGAACAGTTTTTCGATACTCGCACGGATTCTACCATTTACGGGTAGTCGCCCGGATTCTACCATTTTTCGGTACTCACATTGATTGGACCCATTTCCGGTAGGCACCCCAACAGTTTTTCGATACTCGCACGGATTCTACCTTTTCCCGGTACTCGCACGGAGTCGACCATTTTTCGGTACTCACACTGATTGGACCATTTTTCGCTACACACCCGAACAGTTTTTCGATAATCGCACGGATTCTACCATTTACGGGTAGTCGCCCGGATTCTACCATTTTTCGGTTCTCACATTGATTGGACCCATTTCCGGTAGTCACCCGAACAGTTTTTCGATACTCGCACGGATTCTACCTTTTCCTGGTACTCGCACGGATTCGAACATTTTTCGGTAGTCACACTGATTGGACCATTTTTCGGTACTCACCCGAACAGTTTTTCGATACTCGCACGGATTCTACCATTTACGGGTAGTCGACCGGATTCTACCATTTTTCGGTACTCACATTGATTGGACCCATTTCCGGTAGTCAACCGAACAGTTTTTCGATAGTCGCACGGATTCTACCTTTTCCAGGTACTCGCACGGATTCGTACATTTTTCGGTACTCACACTGATTGGACCATTTTTCGGTACACACCCGAACAGTTTTTCGATACTCGCACGGATTCTACCTTTTCCCGGTACTCGCACGGATTCGACCAGTTTTCGGTACTCACACTGATTGGACCATTTTTCGGTACACACCCGAACAGTTTTTCGATAATCGCAAGGATTCTACCATTTACGGGTAGTCGCCCGGATTCTGCATTTTTTCGGTACTCACATTGATTGGACCCATTTCCGGTAGTCACCCGAACAGTTTTTCGATAGTCGCACGGATTCTACCTTTTCCCGGTACTCGCACGGATTCGACCATTTTTCGGTAGTCACACTGATTGGACCATTTTTCGGTACACACCCGAACAGTTTTTCGATAATCGCACGGATTCTACCATTTACGGGTAGTCGCCCGGATTCTACCATTTTTCGGTTCTCACATTTTTGGACCCATTTCCGGTAGTCACCCGAAAAGTTTTTCGATACTCGCACGGATTCTACCTTTTCCCGGTACTCGCACGGATTCGACCATTTTTCGGTAGTCACACTGATTGGACCATTTTTCGGTACACACCCGAACAGTTTTTCGATACTCGCACGGATTCTACCTTTTCCCGGTACTCGCACGGATTCGACCAGTTTTCGGTACTCACACTGATTGGACCATTTTTCGGTACACACCCGAACAGTTTTTCGATAATCGCAAGAATTCTACCATTTACGGGTAGTCGCCCGGATTCTACCATTTTTCGGTTCTCACATTGATTGGACCCATTTCCGGTAGTCACCCGAACAGTTTTTCGATACTCGCACGGATTCTACCATTTACGGGTAGTCGCCCGGATTCTACCATTTTTCGGTTCTCACATTGATTGGACCCATTTCCGGTAGTCACCCGAACAGTTTTTCGATACTCGCACGGATTCTACCTTTTCCCGGTACTCGCACGGATTCGACCATTTTTCGGTAGTCACACTGATTGGACCATTTTTCGGTACTCACCCGAACAGTTTTTCGATAATCGCACGGATTCTACCATTGACGGGTAGTCGCCCGGATTCTACCATTTTTCGGTTCTCACATTGATTGGACCCATTTCCGGTAGTCACCCGAACAGTTTTTCGATACTCGCACGGATTCTACCTTTTCCCGGTACTCGCACGGATTCGACCATTTTTCGGTACTCACACTGATTGGACCATTTTTCGGTACTCACCCGAACAGTTTTTCGATACTCGCACGGATTCTACCATTTACGGGTAGTCGCCCGGATTCTACCATTTTTCGGTTCTCACATTGATTGGACCCATTTCCGGTAGTCACCCGAAAAGTTTTTCGATACTCGCACGGATTCTACCTTTTCCCGGTACTCGCACGGATTCGACCATTTTTCGGTAGTCACACTGATTGGACCATTTTTCGGTACACACCCGAACAGTTTTTCGATACTCGCACGGATTCTACCTTTTCCCGGTACTCGCACGGATTCGACCAGTTTTCGGTACTCACACTGATTGGACCATTTTTCGGTACACACCCGAACAGTTTTTCGATAATCGCAAGAATTCTACCATTTACGGGTAGTCGCCCGGATTCTACCATTTTTCGGTTCTCACATTGATTGGACCCATTTCCGGTAGTCACCCGAACAGTTTTTCGATACTCGCACGGATTCTACCATTTACGGGTAGTCGCCCGGATTCTACCATTTTTCGGTTCTCACATTGATTGGACCCATTTCCGGTAGTCACCCGAACAGTTTTTCGATACTCGCACGGATTCTACCTTTTCCCGGTACTCGCACGGATTCGAACATTTTTCGGTAGTCACACTGATTGGACCATTTTTCGGTACTCACCCGAACAGTTTTTCGATACTCGC
The DNA here is from genome assembly GCF_030704535.1 of Vitis vinifera. Lineage (NCBI taxonomy): Eukaryota > Viridiplantae > Streptophyta > Magnoliopsida > Vitales > Vitaceae > Vitis > Vitis vinifera. The sequence goes on from NC_081810.1 coordinate 12,335,094, forward strand.
ACGGATTCTACCATTTACGGGTAGTCGACCGGATTCTACCATTTTTCGGTACTCACATTGATTGGACCCATTTCCGGTAGTCAACCGAACAGTTTTTCGATAGTCGCACGGATTCTACCTTTTCCAGGTACTCGCACGGATTCGAACATTTTTCGGTACTCACACTGATTGGACCATTTTTCGGTACACACCCGAACAGTTTTTCGATACTCGCACGGATTCTACCTTTTCCCGGTACTCGCACGGATTCGACCAGTTTTCGGTACTCACACTGATTGGACCATTTTTCGGTACACACCCGAACAGTTTTTCGATAATCGCAAGGATTCTACCATTTACGGGTAGTCGCCCGGATTCTGCATTTTTTCGGTACTCACATTGATTGGACCCATTTCCGGTAGTCACCCGAACAGTTTTTCGATAGTCGCACGGATTCTACCTTTTCCCGGTACTCGCACGGATTCGACCATTTTTCGGTAGTCACACTGATTGGACCATTTTTCGGTACACACCCGAACAGTTTTTCGATAATCGCACGGATTCTACCATTTACGGGTAGTCGCCCGGATTCTACCATTTTTCGGTTCTCACATTTTTGGACCCATTTCCGGTAGTCACCCGAAAAGTTTTTCGATACTCGCACGGATTCTACCTTTTCCCGGTACTCGCACGGATTCGACCATTTTTCGGTAGTCACACTGATTGGACCATTTTTCGGTACACACCCGAACAGTTTTTCGATACTCGCACGGATTCTACCTTTTCCCGGTACTCGCACGGATTCGACCAGTTTTCGGTACTCACACTGATTGGACCATTTTTCGGTACACACCCGAACAGTTTTTCGATAATCGCAAGAATTCTACCATTTACGGGTAGTCGCCCGGATTCTACCATTTTTCGGTTCTCACATTGATTGGACCCATTTCCGGTAGTCACCCGAACAGTTTTTCGATACTCGCACGGATTCTACCATTTACGGGTAGTCGCCCGGATTCTACCATTTTTCGGTTCTCACATTGATTGGACCCATTTCCGGTAGTCACCCGAACAGTTTTTCGATACTCGCACGGATTCTACCTTTTCCCGGTACTCGCACGGATTCGACCATTTTTCGGTAGTCACACTGATTGGACCATTTTTCGGTACTCACCCGAACAGTTTTTCGATAATCGCACGGATTCTACCATTGACGGGTAGTCGCCCGGATTCTACCATTTTTCGGTTCTCACATTGATTGGACCCATTTCCGGTAGTCACCCGAACAGTTTTTCGATACTCGCACGGATTCTACCTTTTCCCGGTACTCGCACGGATTCGACCATTTTTCGGTACTCACACTGATTGGACCATTTTTCGGTACTCACCCGAACAGTTTTTCGATACTCGCACGGATTCTACCATTTACGGGTAGTCGCCCGGATTCTACCATTTTTCGGTACTCACATTGATTGGACCATTTTTCGCTACACACCCGAACAGTTTTTCGATAATCGCACGGATTCTACCATTTACGGGTAGTCGCCCGGATTCTACCATTTTTCGGTTCTCACATTGATTGGACCCATTTCCGGTAGTCGCCCGAACAGTTTTTCGATACTCGCACGGATTCTACCTTTTCCCGATAATCGCACGGATTCGACCATTTTTCGGTAGTCACACTGATTGGACCATTTTTCGGTACTCACCCGAACAGTTTTTCGATAATCGCACGGATTCTACCATTGACGGGTAGTCGCCCGGATTCTACCATTTTTCGGTTCTCACATTGATTGGACCCATTTCCGGTAGTCACCCGAACAGTTTTTCGATACTCGCACGGATTCTACCTTTTCCTGGTACTCGCACGGATTCGAACATTTTTCGGTAGTCACACTGATTGGACCATTTTTCGGTACTCACCCGAACAGTTTTTCGATACTCGCACGGATTCTACCATTTACGGGTAGTCGACCGGATTCTACCATTTTTCGGTACTCACATTGATTGGACCCATTTCCGGTAGTCAACCGAACAGTTTTTCGATAGTCGCACGGATTCTACCTTTTCCAGGTACTCGCACGGATTCAGACATTTTTCGGTACTCACACTGATTGGACCATTTTTCGGTACACACCCGAACAGTTTTTCGATACTCGCACGGATTCTACCTTTTCCCGGTACTCGCACGGATTCGACCAGTTTTCGGTACTCACACTGATTGGACCATTTTTCGGTACACACCCGAACAGTTTTTCGATAATCGCAAGGATTCTACCATTTACGGGTAGTCGCCCGGATTCTGCATTTTTTCGGTACTCACATTGATTGGACCCATTTCCGGTAGTCACCCGAACAGTTTTTCGATAGTCGCACGGATTCTACCTTTTCCCGGTACTCGCACGGATTCGACCATTTTTCCGTAGTCACACTGATTGGACCATTTTTCGGTACACACCCGAACAGTTTTTCGATAATCGCACGGATTCTACCATTTACGGGTAGTCGCCCGGATTCTACCATTTTTCGGTACTCACATTGATTGGACCCATTTCCGGTAGTCACCCGAACAGTTTTTCGATACTCGCACGGATTCTACCTTTTCCCGGTACTCGCACGGATTCGACCATTTTTCGGTAGTCACACTGATTGGACCATTTTTCGGTACTCACCCGAACAGTTTTTCGATACTCGCACGGATTCTACCATTTACGGGTAGTCGCCCGGATTCTACCATTTTTCGGTACTCATTTGATTGGACCCATTTCCGGTAGTCACCCGAACAGTTTTTCGATAGTCGCACGGATTCTACCATTTACGGGTAGTCGCCCGGATTCTACCATTTTTCGGTACTCACATTGATTGGACCCATTTCCGGTAGTCACCGGAACAGTTTTTCGATAGTCGCACGGATTCTACCTTTTCCAGGTACTCGCACGGATTCGAACATTTTTCGGTACTCACACTGATTGGACCATTTTTCGGTACACACCCGAACAGTTTTTCGATAATCGCATGGATTCTACCATTTACGGGTAGTCGCCCGGATTGTACCATTTTTCGGTTCTCACATTGATTGGACCCATTTCCGGTAGTCACCCGAACAGTTTTTCGATACTCGCACGGATTCTACCTTTTCCCGGTACTCGCACGGATTCGACCATTTTTCGGTAGTCACACTGATTGGACCATTTTTCGGTACACACCCGAACAGTTTTTCGATACTCGCACGGATTCTACCTTTTCCCGGTACTCGCACGGATTCGACCAGTTTTCGGTACTCACACTGATTGGACCATTTTTCGGTACTCACCCGAACAGTTTTTCGATACTCGCACGGATTCTACCATTTACGGGTTGTCGCCCGGATTCTACCATTTTTCGGTACTCACATTGATTGGACCCATTTCCGGTAGGCACCCCAACAGTTTTTCGATACTCGCACGGATTCTACCTTTTCCCGGTACTCGCACGGAGTCGACCATTTTTCGGTACTCACACTGATTGGACCATTTTTCGCTACACACCCGAACAGTTTTTCGATAATCGCACGGATTCTACCATTTACGGGTAGTCGCCCGGATTCTACCATTTTTCGGTTCTCACATTGATTGGACCCATTTCCGGTAGTCACCCGAACAGTTTTTCGATACTCGCACGGATTCTACCTTTTCCTGGTACTCGCACGGATTCGAACATTTTTCGGTAGTCACACTGATTGGACCATTTTTCGGTACTCACCCGAACAGTTTTTCGATACTCGCACGGATTCTACCATTTACGGGTTGTCGCCCGGATTCTACCATTTTTCGGTACTCACATTGATTGGACCCATTTCCGGTAGGCACCCCAACAGTTTTTCGATACTCGCACGGATTCTACCTTTTCCCGGTACTCGCACGGAGTCGACCATTTTTCGGTACTCACACTGATTGGACCATTTTTCGCTACACACCCGAACAGTTTTTCGATAATCGCACGGATTCTACCATTTACGGGTAGTCGCCCGGATTCTACCATTTTTCGGTTCTCACATTGATTGGACCCATTTCCGGTAGTCACCCGAACAGTTTTTCGATACTCGCACGGATTCTACCTTTTCCTGGTACTCGCACGGATTCGAACATTTTTCGGTAGTCACACTGATTGGACCATTTTTCGGTACTCACCCGAACAGTTTTTCGATACTCGCACGGATTCTACCATTTACGGGTTGTCGCCCGGATTCTACCATTTTTCGGTACTCACATTGATTGGACCCATTTCCGGTAGGCACCCCAACAGTTTTTCGATACTCGCACGGATTCTACCTTTTCCCGGTACTCGCACGGAGTCGACCATTTTTCGGTACTCACACTGATTGGACCATTTTTCGCTACACACCCGAACAGTTTTTCGATAATCGCACGGATTCTACCATTTACGGGTAGTCGCCCGGATTCTACCATTTTTCGGTTCTCACATTGATTGGACCCATTTCCGGTAGTCACCCGAACAGTTTTTCGATACTCGCACGGATTCTACCTTTTCCTGGTACTGGCACGGATTCGAACATTTTTCGGTAGTCACACTGATTGGACCATTTTTCGGTACTCACCCGAACAGTTTTTCGATACTCGCACGGATTCTACCATTTACGGGTAGTCGACCGGATTCTACCATTTTTCGGTACTCACATTGATTGGACCCATTTCCGGTAGTCAACCGAACAGTTTTTCGATAGTCGCACGGATTCTACCTTTTCCAGGTACTCGCACGGATTCGAACATTTTTCGGTACTCACACTGATTGGACCATTTTTCGGTACACACCCGAACAGTTTTTCGATACTCGCACGGATTCTACCTTTTCCCGGTACTCGCACGGATTCGACCAGTTTTCGGTACTCACACTGATTGGACCATTTTTCGGTACACACCCGAACAGTTTTTCGATAATCGCAAGGATTCTACCATTTACGGGTAGTCGCCCGGATTCTGCATTTTTTCGGTACTCACATTGATTGGACCCATTTCCGGTAGTCACCCGAACAGTTTTTCGATAGTCGCACGGATTCTACCTTTTCCCGGTACTCGCACGGATTCGACCATTTTTCGGTAGTCACACTGATTGGACCATTTTTCGGTACACACCCGAACAGTTTTTCGATAATCGCACGGATTCTACCATTTACGGGTAGTCGCCCGGATTCTACCATTTTTCGGTTCTCACATTTTTGGACCCATTTCCGGTAGTCACCCGAAAAGTTTTTCGATACTCGCACGGATTCTACCTTTTCCCGGTACTCGCACGGATTCGACCATTTTTCGGTAGTCACACTGATTGGACCATTTTTCAGTACACACCCGAACAGTTTTTCGATACTCGCACGGATTCTACCTTTTCCCGGTACTCGCACGGATTCGACCAGTTTTCGGTACTCACACTGATTGGACCATTTTTCGGTACACACCCGAACAGTTTTTCGATAATCGCAAGAATTCTACCATTTACGGGTAGTCGCCCGGATTCTACCATTTTTCGGTTCTCACATTGATTGGACCCATTTCCGGTAGTCACCCGAACAGTTTTTCGATACTCGCACGGATTCTACCATTTACGGGTAGTCGCCCGGATTCTACCATTTTTCGGTTCTCACATTGATTGGACCCATTTCCGGTAGTCACCCGAACAGTTTTTCGATACTCGCACGGATTCTACCTTTTCCCGGTACTCGCACGGATTCGACCATTTTTCGGTAGTCACACTGATTGGACCATTTTTCGGTACTCACCCGAACAGTTTTTCGATAATCGCACGGATTCTACCATTGACGGGTAGTCGCCCGGATTCTACCATTTTTCGGTTCTCACATTGATTGGACCCATTTCCGGTAGTCACCCGAACAGTTTTTCGATACTCGCACGGATTCTACCTTTTCCCGGTACTCGCACGGATTCGACCATTTTTCGGTACTCACACTGATTGGACCATTTTTCGGTACTCACCCGAACAGTTTTTCGATACTCGCACGGATTCTACCATTTACGGGTAGTCGCCCGGATTCTACCATTTTTCGGTACTCACATTGATTGGACCATTTTTCGCTACACACCCGAACAGTTTTTCGATAATCGCACGGATTCTACCATTTACGGGTAGTCGCCCGGATTCTACCATTTTTCGGTTCTCACATTGATTGGACCCATTTCCGGTAGTCACCCGAAAAGTTTTTCGATACTCGCACGGATTCTACCTTTTCCCGGTACTCGCACGGATTCGACCATTTTTCGGTAGTCACACTGATTGGACCATTTTTCGGTACACACCCGAACAGTTTTTCGATACTCGCACGGATTCTACCTTTTCCCGGTACTCGCACGGATTCGACCAGTTTTCGGTACTCACACTGATTGGACCATTTTTCGGTACACACCCGAACAGTTTTTCGATAATCGCAAGAATTCTACCATTTACGGGTAGTCGCCCGGATTCTACCATTTTTCGGTTCTCACATTGATTGGACCCATTTCCGGTAGTCACCCGAACAGTTTTTCGATACTCGCACGGATTCTACCATTTACGGGTAGTCGCCCGGATTCTACCATTTTTCGGTTCTCACATTGATTGGACCCATTTCCGGTAGTCACCCGAACAGTTTTTCGATACTCGCACGGATTCTACCTTTTCCCGGTACTCGCACGGATTCGACCATTTTTCGGTAGTCACACTGATTGGACCATTTTTCGGTACTCACCCGAACAGTTTTTCGATAATCGCACGGATTCTACCATTGACGGGTAGTCGCCCGGATTCTACCATTTTTCGGTTCTCACATTGATTGGACCCATTTCCGGTAGTCACCCGAACAGTTTTTCGATACTCGCACGGATTCTACCTTTTCCCGGTACTCGCACGGATTCGACCATTTTTCGGTACTCACACTGATTGGACCATTTTTCGGTACTCACCCGAACAGTTTTTCGATACTCGCACGGATTCTACCATTTACGGGTAGTCGCCCGGATTCTACCATTTTTCGGTACTCACATTGATTGGACCATTTTTCGCTACACACCCGAACAGTTTTTCGATAATCGCACGGATTCTACCATTTACGGGTAGTCGCCCGGATTCTACCATTTTTCGGTTCTCACATTGATTGGACCCATTTCCGGTAGTCACCCGAAAAGTTTTTCGATACTCGCACGGATTCTACCTTTTCCCGGTACTCGCACGGATTCGACCATTTTTCGGTAGTCACACTGATTGGACCATTTTTCGGTACACACCCGAACAGTTTTTCGATACTCGCACGGATTCTACCTTTTCCCGGTACTCGCACGGATTCGACCAGTTTTCGGTACTCACACTGATTGGACCATTTTTCGGTACACACCCGAACAGTTTTTCGATAATCGCAAGAATTCTACCATTTACGGGTAGTCGCCCGGATTCTACCATTTTTCGGTTCTCACATTGATTGGACCCATTTCCGGTAGTCACCCGAACAGTTTTTCGATACTCGCACGGATTCTACCATTTACGGGTAGTCGCCCGGATTCTACCATTTTTCGGTTCTCACATTGATTGGACCCATTTCCGGTAGTCACCCGAACAGTTTTTCGATACTCGCACGGATTCTACCTTTTCCCGGTACTCGCACGGATTCGACCATTTTTCGGTAGTCACACTGATTGGACCATTTTTCGGTACTCACCCGAACAGTTTTTCGATAATCGCACGGATTCTACCATTGACGGGTAGTCGCCCGGATTCTACCATTTTTCGGTTCTCACATTGATTGGACCCATTTCCGGTAGTCACCCGAACAGTTTTTCGATACTCGCACGGATTCTACCTTTTCCCGGTACTCGCACGGATTCGACCATTTTTCGGTACTCACACTGATTGGACCATTTTTCGGTACTCACCCGAACAGTTTTTCGATACTCGCACGGATTCTACCATTTACGGGTAGTCGCCCGGATTCTACCATTTTTCGGTACTCACATTGATTGGACCATTTTTCGCTACACACCCGAACAGTTTTTCGATAATCGCACGGATTCTACCATTTACGGGTAGTCGCCCGGATTCTACCATTTTTCGGTTCTCACATTGATTGGACCCATTTCCGGTAGTCACCCGAACAGTTTTTCGATACTCGCACGGATTCTACCTTTTCCCGGTACTCACACGGATTCGACCATTTTTCGGTAGTCACACTGATTGGACCATTTTTCGGTACTCACCCGAACAGTTTTTCGATAATCGCACGGATTCTACCATTTACGGGTAGTCGCCCGGATTCTACCATTTTTCGGTAGTGACACTGATTGGACCATTTTTCGGTACTCACCCGAACAGTTTTTCGATACTCGCACGGATTCTACCATTTACGGGTAGTCGCCCGGATTCTACCATTTTTCGGTACTCACATTGATTGGACCCATTTCCGGTAGTCAACCGAACAGTTTTTCGATAGTCGCACGGATTCTACCTTTTCCAGGTACTCGCACGGATTCGAACATTTTTCGGTACTCACACTGGTTGGACCATTTTTCGGTACACACCCGAACAGTTTTTCGATAGTCGCACGGATTCTACCTTTTCCCGGTACTCGCACGGATTCGACCATTTTTCGGTACTCACACTGATTGGACCATTTTTCGGTACACACCCGAACAGTTTTTCGATACTCGCACGGATTCTACCTTTTCCCGGTACTCGCACGGATTCGACCAGTTTTCGGTACTCACACTGATTGGACCATTTTTCGGTACACACCCGAACAGTTTTTCGATAATCGCAAGGATTCTACCATTTACGGGTAGTCGCCCGGATTCTACATTTTTTCGGTACTCACATTGATTGGACCCATTTCCGGTAGTCACCCGAACAGTTTTTCGATAGTCGCACGGTTCTACCTTTTCCCGGTACTCGCACGGATTCGACCAGTTTTCGGTACTCACACTGATTGGACCATTTTTCGGTACACACCCGAACAGTTTTTCGATAATCGCAAGAATTCTACCATTTACGGGTAGTCGCCCGGATTCTACCATTTTTCAGTTCTCACATTGATTGGACCCATTTCCGGTAGTCACCCGAACAGTTTTTCGATACTCGCACGGATTCTACCTTTTCCCGGTACTCGCACGGATTCGACCATTTTTCGGTAGTCACACTGATTGGACCATTTTTCGGTACTCACCCGAACAGTTTTTCGATAATCGCACGGATTCGACCATTGACGGGTAGTCGCCCGGATTCTACCATTTTTCGGTTCTCACATTGATTGGACCCATTTCCGGTAGTCACCCGAACAGTTTGTCGATACTCGCACGGATTCTACCTTTTCCCGGTACTCGCACGGATTCGACCATTTTTCGGTACTCACACTGATTGGACCATTTTTCGGTACTCACCCGAACAGTTTTTCGATACTCGCACGGATTCTACCATTTACGGGTAGTCGCCCGGATTCTACCATTTTTCGGTAGTCACACTGATTGGACCATTTTTCGGTACTCACCCGAACAGTTTTTCGATACTCGCACGGATTCTACCATTTACGGGTAGTCGCCCGGATTCTACCATTTTTCGGTACTCACATTGATTGGACCCATTTCCGGTAGTCAACCGAACAGTTTTTCGATAGTCGCACGGATTCTACCTTTTCCAGGTACTCGCACGGATTCGAACATTTTTCGGTACTCACACTGATTGGACCATTTTTCGGTACACACCCGAACAGTTTTTCGATACTCGCACGGATTCTACCATTTACGGGTAGTCGCCCGGATTCTACCATTTTTCGGTTCTCACATTGATTGGACCATTTTTCGCTACACACCCGAACAGTTTTTCGATAATCGCACGGATTCTACCATTTACGGGTAGTCGCCCGGATTCTACCATTTTTCGGTTCTCACATTGATTGGACCCATTTCCGGTAGTCACCCGAACAGTTTTTCGATACTCGCACGGATTCTACCATTTACGGGTAGTCGCCCGGATTCTACCATTTTTCGGTTCTCACATTGATTGGACCCATTTCCGGTAGTCACCCGAACAGTTTTTCGATACTCGCACGGATTCTACCTTTTCCCGGTACTCACACGGATTCGACCATTTTTCGGTAGTCACACTGATTGGACCATTTTTCGGTACTCACCCGAACAGTTTTTCGATAATCGCACGGATTCTACCATTTACGGGTAGTCGCCCGGATTCTACCATTTTTCGGTAGTCACACTGATTGGACCATTTTTCGGTACTCACCCGAACAATTTTTCGATACTCGCACGGATTCTACCATTTACGGGTAGTCGCCCGGATTCTACCATTTTTCGGTACTCACATTGATTGGACCCATTTCCGGTAGTCACCCGAACAGTTTTTCGATACTCGCACGGATTCTACCTTTTCCCGGTACTCGCACGGATTCGACCATTTTTCGGTAGTCACACTGATTGGACCATTTTTCGGTACTCACCCGAACAGTTTTTCGATAATCGCACGGATTCTACCATTTACGGGTAGTCGCCCGGATTCTACCATTTTTCGGTACTCACATTTATTGGACCATTTTTCGGTACACACCCGAATCGTTTTTCGATACTCGCACGGATTCTACCTTTTCCCGGTACTCGCACGGATTCGACCAGTTTTCGGTACTCACACTGATTGGACCATTTTTCGGTACTCACCCGAACAGTTTTTCGATACTCGCACGGATTCTACCATTTACGGGTAGTCGCCCGGATTCTACCATTTTTCGGTACTCACATTGATTGGACCATTTTTCGCTACACACCCGAACAGTTTTTCGATAATCGCACGGATTCTACCATTTACGGGTAGTCGCCCGGATTCTACCATTTTTCGGTTCTCACATTGATTGGACCCATTTCCGGTAGTCACCCGAACAGTTTTTCGATACTCGCACGGATTCCACCATTTACGGGTAGTCGCCCGGATTCTACCATTTTTCGGTTCTCACATTGATTGGACCCATTTCCGGTAGTCACCCGAACAGTTTTTCGATACTCGCACGGATTCTACCATTTACGGGTAGTCGCCCGGATTCTACCATTTTTCGGTTCTCACATTGATTGGACCCACTTCCGGTAGTCACCCGAACAGTTTTTCGATTCTCGCACGGATTCTATCTTTTCCCGGTACTCGCACGGATTCGACCATTTTTCGGTAGTCACACTGATTGGACCATTTTTCGGTACTCACCCGAACAGTTTTTCGATAATCGCACTTATTCTACCATTTACGGGTAGTCGCCCGGATTCTACCATTTTTCGGTACTCACATTTATTGGACCATTTTTCGGTACACACCCGAACAGTTTTTCGATACTCGCACGGATTCTACCTTTTCCCGGTACTCGTACGGATTCGACCAGTTTTCGGTACTCACACTGATTGGACCATTTTTCGGTACACACCCGAACAGTTTTTCGATAATCGCAAGGATTCTACCATTTACGGGTAGTCGCCCGGATTCTACCATTTTTCGGTACTCACATTGATTGGACCATTTTTCGCTACACACCCGAACAGTTTTTCGATAATCGCACGGATTCTACCATTTACGGGTAGTCGCCCGGATTCTACCATTTTTCGGTACTCACATTGATTGGACCATTTTTCGCTACACACCCGAACAGTTTTTCGATAATCGCACGGATTCTACCATTTACGGGTAGTCGCCCGGATTCTACAATTTTTCGGTTCTCACATTGATTGGACCCATTTCCGGTAGTCACCCGAACAGTTTTTCGATACTCGCACGGATTCTACCTTTTCCCGGTACTCACACGGATTCGACCATTTTTCGGTAGTCACACTGATTGGACCATTTTTCGGTACTCACCCGAACAGTTTTTCGATAATCGCACGGATTCTACCATTTACGGGTAGTCGCCCGGATTCTACCTTTTTTCGGTTCTCACATTGATTGGACCCATTTCCGGTAGTCACCCGAACAGTTTTTCGATACTCGCACGGATTCTACCTTTGACGGGTAGTCGCCCGGATTCTACCATTTTTCGGTTCTCACATTGATTGGACCCATTTCCGGTAGTCACCCGAACAGTTTTTCGATACTCGCACGGATTCTACCTTTTCCCGGTACTCACACGGATTCGACCATTTTTCGGTAGTCACACTGATTGGACCATTTTTCGGTACTCACCCGAACAGTTTTTCGATAATCGCACGGATTCTACCATTTACGGGTAGTCGCCCGGATTCTACCATTTTTCGGTACTCGCATTGATTGGACCATTTTTCGGTACACACCCGAACAGTTTTTCGATACTCGCACGGATTCTACCTTTTCCCGGTACTCGCACGGATTCGACCATTTTTCGGTAGTCACACTGATTGGACCATTTTTCGGTACTCACCCGAACAGTTTTTCGATAATCGCACGGATTCTACCATTTACGGGTAGTCGGCCGGATTCTACCATTTTTCGGTACTCACACTGATTGGAGCATTTTTCGGTACACACCCGAACAGTTTTTCGATACTCGCACGGATTCTACCTTTTCCCGGTACTCGCACGGATTCGACCAGTTTTCGGTACTCACACTGATTGGACCATTTTTCGGTACACACCCGAACAGTTTTTCGATAATCGCAAGGATTCTACCATTTACGGGTAGTCGCCCGGATTCTACCTTTTTTCGGTTCTCACATTGATTGGACCCATTTCCGGTAGTCACCCGAACAGTTTTTCGATACTCGCACGGATTCTACCTTTGACGGGTAGTCGCCCGGATTCTACCATTTTTCGGTTTTCACATTGATTGGACCCATTTCCGGTAGTCACCCGAACAGTTTTTTGATACTCGCACGGATTCTACCTTTTCCCGGTACTCGCACGGATTCGACCAGTTTTCGGTACTCACACTGATTGGACCATTTTTCGGTACTCACCCGAACAGTTTTTCGATACTCGCACGGATTCTACCATTTACGGGTAGTCGCCCGGATTCTACCATTTTTCGGTACTCACATTGATTGGACCATTTTTCGCTACACACCCGAACAGTTTTTCGATAATCGCACGGATTCTACCATTTACGGGTAGTCGCCCGGATTCTACCATTTTTCGGTTCTCACATTGATTGGACCCATTTCCGGTAGTCACTTGAACAGTTTTTCGATACTCGCACGGATTCTACCATTTACGGGTAGTCGCCCGGATTCTACCATTTTTCGGTTCTCACATTGATTGGACCCATTTCCGGTAGTCACCCGAACAGTTTTTCGATACTCGCACGGATTCTACCATTTACGGGTAGTCGCCCAGATTCTACCATTTTTCGGTTCTCACATTGATTGGACCCATTTCCGGTAGTCACCCGAACAGTTTTTCGATTCTCGCACGGATTCTATCATTTCCCGGTACTCGCACGGATTCGACCATTTTTCGGTAGTCACACTGATTGGACCATTTTTCGGTACTCACCCGAACAGTTTTTCGATACTCGCACGGATTCTACCATTTACGGGTAGTCGCCCGGATTCTACCATTTTTCGGTTCTCACATTGATTGGACCCATTTCCGGTAGTCACCCGAACAGTTTTTCGATACTCGCACGGATTCTACCTTTTCCCGGTAATCGCACGGATTCGACCATTTTTCGGTAGTCACACTGATTGGACCATTTTTCGGTACTCACCCGAACAGTTTTTCGATAATCGCACGGATTCTACCATTTACGGGTAGTCGCCCGGATTCTACAATTTTTCGGTACTCACATTTATTGGACCATTTTTCGGTACACACCCGAACAGTTTTTCGATACTCGCACGGATTCTACCTTTTCCCAGTACTCGCACGGATTCGACCAGTTTTCGGTACTCACACTGATTGGACCATTTTTCGGTACACACCCGAACAGTTTTTCGATAATCGCAAGGATTCTACCATTTACGGGTAGTCACCCGGATTCTACCATTTTTCGGTTCTCACATTGATTGGACCCATTTCCGGTAGTCACCCGAACAGTTTTTCGATACTCGCACGGATTCTACCATTTACGGGTAGTCGCCCGGATTCTACCATTTTTCGGTTCTCACATTGATTGGACCCATTTCCGGTAGTCACCCGAACAGTTTTTCGATACTCGCGCGGATTCTACCTTTTCCCGGTACTCGCACGGATTCGACCATTTTTCGGTAGTCACACTAATTGGACCATTTTTCGCTACACACCCGAACAGTTTTTCGATAATCGCACGGATTCTACCATTTACGGGTAGTCGGCCGGATTCTACCATTTTTCGGTACTCACATTGATTGGACCCATTTCCGGTAGTCACCCGAACAGTTTTTCGATAGTCGCACGGATTCTACATTTTCCAGGTACTCGCACGGATTCGACCATTTTTCGGTACTCACACTGATTGGACCATTTTTCGGTACACACCCGAACAGTTTTTCGATACTCGCACGGATTCTACCTTTTCCCGGTACTCGCACGAATTCGACCAGTTTTCGGTACTCACACTGATTGGACCATTTTTCGGTACACACCCGAACAGTTTTTCGATAATCGCAAGGATTCTACCATTTACGGGTAGTCGCCCGGATTCTACCATTTTTCGGTTCTCACATTGATTGGACCCATTTCCGGTAGTCACACGAACAGTTTTTCGATACTCGCACGGATTCTACCATTTACGGGTAGTCGCCCGGATTCTACCATTTTTCGGTTCTCACATTGATTGGTCCCATTTCCGGTAGTCACCCGAACAGTTTTTCGATACTCGCACGGATTCTACCTTTTCCCGGTACTCGCACGGATTCGACCATTTTTCGGTAGTCACACTAATTGGACCATTTTTCGGTACTCACCCGAACAGTTTTTCGATAATCGCATGGATTCTACCATTTACGGGTAGTCGGCCGGATTCTACCATTTTTCGGTTCTCACATTGATTGGACCCATTTCCGGTAGTCACCCGAACAGTTTTTCGATACTCGCACGGATTCTACCTTTTCCCGGTACTCGCACGGATTCGACCATTTTTCGGTAGTCACACTGATTGGACCATTTTTCGGTACTCACCCGAACAGTTTTTCGATAATCGCACGGATTCTACCATTTACGGGTAGTCGCCCGGATTCTACCATTTTTCGGTACTCACATTGATTGGACCATTTTTCGCTACACACCCGAACAGTTTTTCGATAATCGCACGGATTCTACCATTTACGGGTAGTCGCCCGGATTCTACCATTTTTCGGTTCTCACATTGATTGGACCCATTTCCGGTAGTCACCCGAACAGTTTTTCGATACTCGCACGGATTCTACCTTTTCCCGGTACTCGCACGGATTCGACCATTTTTCGGTAGTCACACTGATTGGACCATTTTACGGTACTCACCCGAACAGTTTTTCGATACTCGCACGGATTCTACCATTTACGGGTAGTCGCCCGGATTCTACCATCTTTCGGTACTCACATTGATTGGACCCATTTCCGGTAGTCACCCGAACAGTTTTTCGATTCTCGCACGGATTCTACCTTTTCCCGGTACTCGCACGGATTCGGCCATTTTTCGGTAGTCACACTGATTGGACCATTTTTCGGTACTCACCCGAACAGTTTTTCGATACTCGCACGGATTCTACCATTTACGGGTAGTCGCCCGGATTCTACCATTTTTCGGTTCTCACATTGATTGGACCATTTTTCGCTACACACCCGAACAGTTTTTCGATAATCGCACGGATTCTACCATTTACGGGTAGTCGCCCGGATTCTACCATTTTTCGGTTCTCACATTGATTGGACCCATTTCCGGTAGTCACCCGAACAGTTTTTCGATACTCGCACGGATTCTACCTTTTCCCGGTACTCGCACGGATTCGACCATTTTTCGGTAGTCACACTGATTGGACCATTTTTCGGTACTCACCCGAACAGTTTTTCGATAATCGCACGGATTCTACCATTTACGGGTAGTCGCCCGGATTCTACCATTTTTCGGTACTCACATTGATTGGACCATTTTTCGCTACACACCCGAACAGTTTTTCGATAATCGCACGGATTCTACCATTTACGGGTAGTCGCCCGGATTCTACCATTTTTCGGTTCTCACATTGATTGGACCCATTTCCGGTAGTCACCCGAACAGTTTTTCGATTCTCGCACGGATTCTACCTTTTCCCGGTACTCGCACGGATTCGACCATTTTTCGGTAGTCACACTGATTGGACCATTTTTCGGTACTCACCCGAACAGTTTTTCGATACTCGCACGGATTCTACCATTTACGGGTAGTCGCCCGGATTCTACCATCTTTCGGTACTCACATTGATTGGACCCATTTCCGGTAGTCACCCGAACAGTTTTTCGATTCTCGCACGGATTCTACCTTTTCCCGGTACTCGCACGGATTCGACCATTTTTCGGTAGTCACACTGATTGGACCATTTTTCGGTACTCACCCGAACAGTTTTTCGATACTCGCACGGATTCTACCATTTACGGGTAGTCGCCCGGATTCTACCATTTTTCGGTTCTCACATTGATTGGACCATTTTTCGCTACACACCCGAACAGTTTTTCGATAATCGCACGGATTCTACCATTTACGGGTAGTCGCCCGGATTCTACCATTTTTCGGTTCTCACATTGATTGGACCCATTTCCGGTAGTCACCCGAACAGTTTTTCGATACTCGCACGGATTCTACCTTTTCCCGATACTCGCACGGATTCGACCATTTTTCGGTAGTCACACTGATTGGACCATTTTTCGGTACTCACCCGAACAGTTTTTCGATAATCGCACGGATTCTACCATTTACGGGTAGTCGCCCGGATTCTACCATTTTTCGGTACTCACATTGATTGGACCATTTTTCGCTACACACCCGAACAGTTTTTCGATAATCGCACGGATTCTACCATTTACGGGTAGTCGCCCGGATTCTACCATTTTTCGGTTCTCACATTGATTGGACCCATTTCCGGTAGTCACCCGAACAGTTTTTCGATACTCGCACGGATTCTACCTTTTCCCGGTACTCGCACGGATTCGACCATTTTTCGGTAGTCACACTGATTGGACCATTTTTCGGTACTCACCCGAACAGTTTTTCGATACTCGCACGGATTCTACCATTTACGGGTAGTCGCCCGGATTCTACCATCTTTCGGTACTCACATTGATTGGACCCATTTCCGGTAGTCAACCGAACAGTTTTTCGATTCTCGCACGGATTCTACCTTTTCCCGGTACTCGCACGGATTCGACCATTTTTCGGTACTCACACTGATTGGACCATTTTTCGGTACTCACCCGAACAGTTTTTCGATACTCGCACGGATTCTACCATTTACGGGTAGTCGCCCGGATTCTACCAGTTTTCGGTACTCACATTGATTGGACCATTTTTCGGTACACACCCGAACAGTTTTTCGATAATCGCACGGATTCTACCATTTACGGGTAGTCGCCCGGATTCTACCATTTTTCGGTTCTCACATTGATTGGACCCATTTCCGGTAGTCACCCGAACAGTTTTTCGATAGTCGCACGGATTCTACCTTTTCCCGATACTCGCACGGATTCGACCATTTTTCGGTAGTCACACTGATTGGACCATTTTTCGGTACTCACCCGAACAGTTTTTCGATAATCGCACGGATTCTACCATTTACGGGTAGTCGCCCGGATTCTACCATTTTTCGGTACTCACATTGATTGGACCATTTTTCGCTACACACCCGAACAGTTTTTCGATAATCGCACGGATTCTACCATTTACGGGTAGTCGCCCGGATTCTACCATTTTTCGGTTCTCACATTGATTGGACCCATTTCCGGTAGTCACCCGAACAGTTTTTCGATACTCGCACGGATTCTACCTTTTCCCGGTACTCGCACGGATTCGACCATTTTTCGGTAGTCACACTTATTGGACCATTTTTCGGTACTCACCCGAACAGTTTTTCGATACTCGCACGGATTCTACCATTTACGGGTAGTCGCCCGGATTCTACCATCTTTCGGTACTCACATTGATTGGACCCATTTCCGGTAGTCACCCGAACAGTTTTTCGATTCTCGCACGGATTCTACCTTTTCCCGGTACTCGCACGGATTCGACCATTTTTCGGTAGTCACACTGATTGGACCATTTTTCGGTACTCACCCGAACAGTTTTTCGATACTCGCACGGATTCTACCATTTACGGGTAGTCGCCCGGATTCTACCATTTTTCGGTTCTCACATTGATTGGACCATTTTTCGCTACACACCCGAACAGTTTTTCGATAATCGCACGGATTCTACCATTTACGGGTAGTCGCCCGGATTCTACCATTTTTCGGTTCTCACATTGATTGGACCCATTTCCGGTAGTCACCCGAACAGTTTTTCGATACTCGCACGGATTCTACCTTTTCCCGATACTCGCACGGATTCGACCATTTTTCGGTAGTCACACTGATTGGACCATTTTTCGGTACTCACCCGAACAGTTTTTCGATAATCGCACGGATTCTACCATTTACGGGTAGTCGCCCGGATTCTACCATTTTTCGGTACTCACATTGATTGGACCATTTTTCGCTACACACCCGAACAGTTTTTCGATAATCGCACGGATTCTACCATTTACGGGTAGTCGCCCGGATTCTACCATTTTTCGGTTCTCACATTGATTGGACCCATTTCCGGTAGTCACCCGAACAGTTTTTCGATACTCGCACGGATTCTACCTTTTCCCGGTACTCGCACGGATTCGACCATTTTTCGGTAGTCACACTGATTGGACCATTTTTCGGTACTCACCCGAACAGTTTTTCGATACTCGCACGGATTCTACCATTTCCGGGTAGTCGCCCGGATTCTACCATCTTTCGGTACTCACATTGATTGGACCCATTTCCGGTAGTCAACCGAACAGTTTTTCGATTCTCGCACGGATTCTACCTTTTCCCGGTACTCGCACGGATTCGACCATTTTTCGGTACTCACACTGATTGGACCATTTTTCGGTACTCACCCGAACAGTTTTTCGATACTCGCACGGATTCTACCATTTACGGGTAGTCGCCCGGATTCTACCAGTTTTCGGTACTCACATTGATTGGACCATTTTTCGGTACACACCCGAACAGTTTTTCGATAATCGCACGGATTCTACCATTTACGGGTAGTCGCCCGGATTCTACCATTTTTCGGTTCTCACATTGATTGGACCCATTTCCGGTAGTCACCCGAACAGTTTTTCGATAGTCGCACGGATTCTACCTTTTCCCGATACTCGCACGGATTCGACCATTTTTCGGTAGTCACACTGATTGGACCATTTTTCGGTACTCACCCGAACAGTTTTTCGATAATCGCACGGATTCTACCATTTACGGGTAGTCGCCCGGATTCTACCATTTTTCGGTACTCACATTGATTGGACCATTTTTCGCTACACACCCGAACAGTTTTTCGATAATCGCACGGATTCTACCATTTACGGGTAGTCGCCCGGATTCTACCATTTTTCGGTTCTCACATTGATTGGACCCATTTCCGGTAGTCACCCGAACAGTTTTTCGATACTCGCACGGATTCTACCTTTTCCCGGTACTCGCGCGGATTCGACCATTTTTCGGTAGTCACACTGATTGGACCATTTTTCGGTACTCACCCGAACAGTTTTTCGATACTCGCACGGATTCTACCATTTACGGGTAGTCGCCCGGATTCTACCATCTTTCGGTACTCACATTGATTGGACCCATTTCCGGTAGTCAACCGAACAGTTTTTCGATAGTCGCACGGATTCTACCTTTTCCAGGTACTCGCACGGATTCGAACATTTTTCGGTACTCACACTGATTGGACCATTTTTCGGTACACACCCGAACAGTTTTTCGATACTCGCACGGATTCTACCTTTTCCCGGTACTCGCACGGATTCGACCATTTTTCGGTAGTCACACTGATTGGACCATTTTTCGGTACTCACCCGAACAGTTTTTCGATACTCGCACGGATTCTACCATTTACGGGTAGTCGCCCGGATTCTACCATTTTTCGGTTCTCACATTGATTGGACCATTTTTCGCTACACACCCGAACAGTTTTTCGATAATCGCACGGATTCTACCATTTACGGGTAGTCGCCCGGATTCTACCATTTTTCGGTTCTCACATTGATTGGACCCATTTCCGGTAGTCACCCGAACAGTTTTTCGATACTCGCACGGATTCTACCTTTTCCCGATACTCGCACGGATTCGACCATTTTTCGGTAGTCACACTGATTGGACCATTTTTCGGTACTCACCCGAACAGTTTTTCGATAATCGCACGGATTCTACCATTTACGGGTAGTCGCCCGGATTCTACCATTTTTCGGTACTCACATTGATTGGACCATTTTTCGCTACACACCCGAACAGTTTTTCGATAATCGCACGGATTCTACCATTTACGGGTAGTCGCCCGGATTCTACCATTTTTCGGTTCTCACATTGATTGGACCCATTTCCGGTAGTCACCCGAACAGTTTTTCGATACTCGCACGGATTCTACCTTTTCCCGGTACTCGCACGGATTCGACCATTTTTCGGTAGTCACACTGATTGGACCATTTTTCGGTACTCACCCGAACAGTTTTTCGATACTCGCACGGATTCTACCATTTCCGGGTAGTCGCCCGGATTCTACCATCTTTCGGTACTCACATTGATTGGACCCATTTCCGGTAGTCAACCGAACAGTTTTTCGATTCTCGCACGGATTCTACCTTTTCCCGGTACTCGCACGGATTCGACCATTTTTCGGTACTCACACTGATTGGACCATTTTTCGGTACTCACCCGAACAGTTTTTCGATACTCGCACGGATTCTACCATTTACGGGTAGTCGCCCGGATTCTACCAGTTTTCGGTACTCACATTGATTGGACCATTTTTCGGTACACACCCGAACAGTTTTTCGATAATCGCACGGATTCTACCATTTACGGGTAGTCGCCCGGATTCTACCATTTTTCGGTTCTCACATTGATTGGACCCATTTCCGGTAGTCACCCGAACAGTTTTTCGATAGTCGCACGGATTCTACCTTTTCCCGATACTCGCACGGATTCGACCATTTTTCGGTAGTCACACTGATTGGACCATTTTTCGGTACTCACCCGAACAGTTTTTCGATAATCGCACGGATTCTACCATTTACGGGTAGTCGCCCGGATTCTACCATTTTTCGGTACTCACATTGATTGGACCATTTTTCGCTACACACCCGAACAGTTTTTCGATAATCGCACGGATTCTACCATTTACGGGTAGTCGCCCGGATTCTACCATTTTTCGGTTCTCACATTGATTGGACCCATTTCCGGTAGTCACCCGAACAGTTTTTCGATACTCGCACGGATTCTACCTTTTCCCGGTACTCGCGCGGATTCGACCATTTTTCGGTAGTCACACTGATTGGACCATTTTTCGGTACTCACCCGAACAGTTTTTCGATACTCGCACGGATTCTACCATTTACGGGTAGTCGCCCGGATTCTACCATCTTTCGGTACTCACATTGATTGGACCCATTTCCGGTAGTCAACCGAACAGTTTTTCGATAGTCGCACGGATTCTACCTTTTCCAGGTACTCGCACGGATTCGAACATTTTTCGGTACTCACACTGATTGGACCATTTTTCGGTACACACCCGAACAGTTTTTCGATACTCGCACGGATTCTACCTTTTCCCGGTACTCGCACGGATTCGACCAGTTTTCGGTACTCACACTGATTGGACCATTTTTCGGTAGACACCCGAACAGTTTTTCGATAATCGCAAGGATTCTACCATTTACGGGTAGTCGCCCGGATTCTACCATTTTTCGGTACTCACATTGATTGGACCCATTTCCGGTAGTCACCCGAACAGTTTTTCGATAGTCGCACGGATTCTACCTTTTCCCGGTACTCGCACGGATTCGACCATTTTTCGGTAGTCACACTGATTGGACCATTTTTCGGTACACACCCGAACAGTTTTTCGATAATCGCAAGGATTCTACCATTTACGGGTAGTCGCCCGGATTCTACCATTTTTCGGTTCTCACATTGATTGGACCCATTTCCGGTAGTCACCCGAACAGTTTTTCGATACTCGCACGGATTCTACCTTTTCCCGGTACTCGCACGGATTCGACCATTTTTCGGTAGTCACATTGATTGGACCATTTTTCGGTACTCACCCGAACAGTTTTTCGATACTCGCACGGATTCTACCATTTACGGGTAGTCGCCCGGATTCTACCATTTTTCGGTACTCACATTGATTGGACCCATTTCCGGTAGGCACCCGAACAGTTTTTCGATACTCGCACGGATTCTACCTTTTCCCGGTACTCGCACGGATTCGACCATTTTTCGGTAGTCACACTGATTGGACCATTTTTCGGTACTCACCCGAACAGTTTTTCGATAATCGCACGGATTCTACCATTTACGGGTAGTCGCCCGGATTCTACCATTTTTCGGTACTCACATTGATTGGACCATTTTTCGCTACACACCCGAACAGTTTTTCGATAATCGCACGGATTCTACCATTTACGGGTAGTCGCCCGGATTCTACCATTTTTCGGTTCTCACATTGATTGGACCCATTTCCGGTAGTCACCCGAACAGTTTTTCGATTCTCGCACGGATTCTACCTTTTCCCGATACTCGCACGGATTCGACCATTTTTCGGTAGTCACACTGATTGGACCATTTTTCGGTACTCACCCGAACAGTTTTTCGATAATCGCACGGATTCTACCATTTACGGGTAGTCGCCCGGATTCTACCATTTTTCGGTACTCACATTGATTGGACCATTTTTCGCTACACACCCGAACAGTTTTTCGATAATCGCACGGATTCTACCATTTACGGGTAGTCGCCCGGATTCTACCATTTTTCGGTTCTCACATTGATTGGACCCATTTCCGGTAGTCACCCGAACAGTTTTTCGATACTCGCACGGATTCTACCTTTTCCCGGTACTCGCACGGATTCGACCATTTTTCGGTAGTCACACTGATTGGACCATTTTTCGGTACTCACCCGAACAGTTTTTCGATACTCGCACGGATTCTACCATTTACGGGTAGTCGCCCGGATTCTACCATCTTTCGGTACTCACATTGATTGGACCCATTTCCGGTAGTCAACCGAACAGTTTTTCGATAGTCGCACGGATTCTACCTTTTCCAGGTACTCGCACGGATTCGAACATTTTTCGGTACTCACACTGATTGGACCATTTTTCGGTACACACCCGAACAGTTTTTCGATACTCGCACGGATTCTACCTTTTCCCGGTACTCGCACGGATTCGACCAGTTTTCGGTACTCACACTGATTGGACCATTTTTCGGTACACACCCGAACAGTTTTTCGATAATCGCAAGGATTCTACCATTTACGGGTAGTCGCCCGGATTCTACCATTTTTCGGTACTCACATTGATTGGACCCATTTCCGGTAGTCACCCGAACAGTTTTTCGATAGTCGCACGGATTCTACCTTTTCCCGGTACTCGCACGGATTCGACCATTTTTCGGTAGTCACACTGATTGGACCATTTTTCGGTACACACCCGAACAGTTTTTCGATAATCGCAAGGATTCTACCATTTACGGGTAGTCGCCCGGATTCTACCATCTTTCGGTACTCACATTGATTGGACCCATTTCCGGTAGTCAACCGAACAGTTTTTCGATACTCGCACGGATTCTACCTTTTCCAGGTACTCGCACGGATTCGAACATTTTTCGGTACTCACACTGATTGGACCATTTTTCGGTACACACCCGAACAGTTTTTCGATACTCGCACGGATTCTACCTTTTCCCGGTACTCGCACGGATTCGACCAGTTTTCGGTACTCACACTGATTGGACCATTTTTCGGTAGACACCCGAACAGTTTTTCGATAATCGCAAGGATTCTACCATTTACGGGTAGTCGCCCGGATTCTACCATTTTTCGGTACTCACATTGATTGGACCCATTTCCGGTAGTCACCCGAACAGTTTTTCGATAGTCGCACGGATTCTACCTTTTCCCGGTACTCGCACGGATTCGACCATTTTTCGGTAGTCACACTGATTGGACCATTTTTCGGTACACACCCGAACAGTTTTTCGATAATCGCAAGGATTCTACCATTTACGGGTAGTCGCCCGGATTCTACCATTTTTCGGTTCTCACATTGATTGGACCCATTTCCGGTAGTCACCCGAACAGTTTTTCGATACTCGCACGGATTCTACCTTTTCCCGGTACTCGCACGGATTCGACCATTTTTCGGTAGTCACATTGATTGGACCATTTTTCGGTACTCACCCGAACAGTTTTTCGATACTCGCACGGATTCTACCATTTACGGGTAGTCGCCCGGATTCTACCATTTTTCGGTACTCACATTGATTGGACCCATTTCCGGTAGGCACCCGAACAGTTTTTCGATACTCGCACGGATTCTACCTTTTCCCGGTACTCGCACGGATTCGACCATTTTTCGGTAGTCACACTGATTGGACCATTTTTCGGTACTCACCCGAACAGTTTTTCGATAATCGCACGGATTCTACCATTTACGGGTAGTCGCCCGGATTCTACCATTTTTCGGTACTCACATTGATTGGACCATTTTTCGCTACACACCCGAACAGTTTTTCGATAATCGCACGGATTCTACCATTTACGGGTAGTCGCCCGGATTCTACCATTTTTCGGTTCTCACATTGATTGGACCCATTTCCGGTAGTCACCCGAACAGTTTTTCGATTCTCGCACGGATTCTACCTTTTCCCGATACTCGCACGGATTCGACCATTTTTCGGTAGTCACACTGATTGGACCATTTTTCGGTACTCACCCGAACAGTTTTTCGATAATCGCACGGATTCTACCATTTACGGGTAGTCGCCCGGATTCTACCATTTTTCGGTACTCACATTGATTGGACCATTTTTCGCTACACACCCGAACAGTTTTTCGATAATCGCACGGATTCTACCATTTACGGGTAGTCGCCCGGATTCTACCATTTTTCGGTTCTCACATTGATTGGACCCATTTCCGGTAGTCACCCGAACAGTTTTTCGATACTCGCACGGATTCTACCTTTTCCCGGTACTCGCACGGATTCGACCATTTTTCGGTAGTCACACTGATTGGACCATTTTTCGGTACTCACCCGAACAGTTTTTCGATACTCGCACGGATTCTACCATTTACGGGTAGTCGCCCGGATTCTACCATCTTTCGGTACTCACATTGATTGGACCCATTTCCGGTAGTCAACCGAACAGTTTTTCGATAGTCGCACGGATTCTACCTTTTCCAGGTACTCGCACGGATTCGAACATTTTTCGGTACTCACACTGATTGGACCATTTTTCGGTACACACCCGAACAGTTTTTCGATACTCGCACGGATTCTACCTTTTCCCGGTACTCGCACGGATTCGACCAGTTTTCGGTACTCACACTGATTGGACCATTTTTCGGTACACACCCGAACAGTTTTTCGATAATCGCAAGGATTCTACCATTTACGGGTAGTCGCCCGGATTCTACCATTTTTCGGTACTCACATTGATTGGACCCATTTCCGGTAGTCACCCGAACAGTTTTTCGATAGTCGCACGGATTCTACCTTTTCCCGGTACTCGCACGGATTCGACCATTTTTCGGTAGTCACACTGATTGGACCATTTTTCGGTACACACCCGAACAGTTTTTCGATAATCGCAAGGATTCTACCATTTACGGGTAGTCGCCCGGATTCTACCATTTTTCGGTTCTCACATTGATTGGACCCATTTCCGGTAGTCACCCGAACAGTTTTTCGATACTCGCACGGATTCTACCTTTTCCCGGTACTCGCACGGATTCGACCATTTTTCGGTAGTCACATTGATTGGACCATTTTTCGGTACTCACCCGAACAGTTTTTCGATACTCGCACGGATTCTACCATTTACGGGTAGTCGCCCGGATTCTACCATTTTTCGGTACTCACATTGATTGGACCCATTTCCGGTAGGCACCCGAACAGTTTTTCGATACTCGCACGGATTCTACCTTTTCCCGGTACTCGCACGGATTCGACCATTTTTCGGTAGTCACACTGATTGGACCATTTTTCGGTACTCACCCGAACAGTTTTTCGATAATCGCACGGATTCTACCATTTACGGGTAGTCGCCCGGATTCTACCATTTTTCGGTACTCACATTGATTGGACCATTTTTCGCTACACACCCGAACAGTTTTTCGATAATCGCACGGATTCTACCATTTACGGGTAGTCGCCCGGATTCTACCATTTTTCGGTTCTCACATTGATTGGACCCATTTCCGGTAGTCACCCGAACAGTTTTTCGATTCTCGCACGGATTCTACCTTTTCCCGATACTCGCACGGATTCGACCATTTTTCGGTAGTCACACTGATTGGACCATTTTTCGGTACTCACCCGAACAGTTTTTCGATAATCGCACGGATTCTACCATTTACGGGTAGTCGCCCGGATTCTACCATTTTTCGGTACTCACATTGATTGGACCATTTTTCGCTACACACCCGAACAGTTTTTCGATAATCGCACGGATTCTACCATTTACGGGTAGTCGCCCGGATTCTACCATTTTTCGGTTCTCACATTGATTGGACCCATTTCCGGTAGTCACCCGAACAGTTTTTCGATACTCGCACGGATTCTACCTTTTCCCGGCACTCGCACGGATTCGACCATTTTTCGGTAGTCACACTGATTGGACCATTTTTCGGTACACACCCGAACAGTTTTTCGATAATCGCACGGATTCTACCATTTACGGGTAGTCGCCCGGATTCTACCATTTTTCGGTTCTCACATTTTTGGACCCATTTCCGGTAGTCACCCGAAAAGTTTTTCGATACTCGCACGGATTCTACCTTTTCCCGGCACTCGCACGGATTCGACCATTTTTCGGTAGTCACACTGATTGGACCATTTTTCGGTACACACCCGAACAGTTTTTCGATACTCGCACGGATTCTACCTTTTCCCGGTACTCGCACGGATTCGACCAGTTTTCGGTACTCACACTGATTGGACCATTTTTCGGTACACACCCGAACAGTTTTTCGATAATCGCAAGAATTCTACCATTTACGGGTAGTCGCCCGGATTCTACCATTTTTCGGTTCTCACATTGATTGGACCCATTTCCGGTAGTCACCCGAACAGTTTTTCGATACTCGCACGGATTCTACCATTTACGGGTAGTCGCCCGGATTCTACCATTTTTCGGTTCTCACATTGATTGGACCCATTTCCGGTAGTCACCCGAACAGTTTTTCGATACTCGCACGGATTCTACCTTTTCCCGGTACTCGCACGGATTCGACCATTTTTCGGTACTCACACTGATTGGACCATTTTTCGGTACTCACCCGAACAGTTTTTCGATACTCGCACGGATTCTACCATTTACGGGTAGTCGCCCGGATTCTACCATTTTTCGGTACTCACATTGATTGGACCATTTTTCGCTACACACCCGAACAGTTTTTCGATAATCGCACGGATTCTACCATTTACGGGTAGTCGCCCGGATTCTACCATTTTTCGGTTCTCACATTGATTGGACCCATTTCCGGTAGTCACCCGAAAAGTTTTTCGATACTCGCACGGATTCTACCTTTTCCCGGTACTCGCACGGATTCGACCATTTTTCGGTAGTCACACTGATTGGACCATTTTTCGGTACACACCCGAACAGTTTTTCGATACTCGCACGGATTCTACCTTTTCCCGGTACTCGCACGGATTCGACCAGTTTTCGGTACTCACACTGATTGGACCATTTTTCGGTACACACCCGAACAGTTTTTCGATAATCGCAAGAATTCTACCATTTACGGGTAGTCGCCCGGATTCTACCATTTTTCGGTTCTCACATTGATTGGACCCATTTCCGGTAGTCACCCGAACAGTTTTTCGATACTCGCACGGATTCTACCATTTACGGGTAGTCGCCCGGATTCTACCATTTTTCGGTTCTCACATTGATTGGACCCATTTCCGGTAGTCACCCGAACAGTTTTTCGATACTCGCACGGATTCTACCTTTTCCCGGTACTCGCACGGATTCGACCATTTTTCGGTACTCACACTGATTGGACCATTTTTCGGTACTCACCCGAACAGTTTTTCGATACTCGCACGGATTCTACCATTTACGGGTAGTCGCCCGGATTCTACCATTTTTCGGTACTCACATTGATTGGACCATTTTTCGCTACACACCCGAACAGTTTTTCGATAATCGCACGGATTCTACCATTTACGGGTAGTCGCCCGGATTCTACCATTTTTCGGTTCTCACATTGATTGGACCCATTTCCGGTAGTCACCCGAACAGTTTTTCGATACTCGCACGGATTCTACCTTTTCCCGGTACTCGCACGGATTCGACCATTTTTCGGTAGTCACACTGATTGGACCATTTTTCGGTACTCACCCGAACAGTTTTTCGATAATCGCAAGGATTCTACCATTGACGGGTAGTCGCCCGGATTCTACCATTTTTCGGTTCTCACATTGATTGGACCCATTTCCGGTAGTCACCCGAACAGTTTTTCGATACTCGCACGGATTCTACCTTTTCCCGGTACTCGCACGGATTCGACCATTTTTCGGTACTCACACTGATTGGACCATTTTTCGGTACTCACCCGAACAGTTTTTCGATACTCGCACGGATTCTACCATTTACGGGTAGTCGCCCGGATTCTACCATTTTTCGATACTCACATTGATTGGACCATTTTTCGCTACACACCCGAACAGTTTTTCGATAATCGCACGGATTCTACCATTTACGGGTAGTCGCCCGGATTCTACCATTTTTCGGTTCTCACATTGATTGGACCCATTTCCGGTAGTCACCCGAAAAGTTTTTCGATACTCGCACGGATTCTACCTTTTCCCGGTACTCGCACGGATTCGACCATTTTTCGGTAGTCACACTGATTGGACCATTTTTCGGTACACACCCGAACAGTTTTTCGATACTCGCACGGATTCTACCTTTTCCCGGTACTCGCACGGATTCGACCAGTTTTCGGTACTCACACTGATTGGACCATTTTTCGGTACACACCCGAACAGTTTTTCGATAATCGCAAGAATTCTACCATTTACGGGTAGTCGCCCGGATTCTACCATTTTTCGGTTCTCACATTGATTGGACCCATTTCCGGTAGTCACCCGAACAGTTTTTCGATACTCGCACGGATTCTACCATTTACGGGTAGTCGCCCGGATTCTACCATTTTTCGGTTCTCACATTGATTGGACCCATTTCCGGTAGTCACCCGAACAGTTTTTCGATACTCGCACGGATTCTACCTTTTCCCGGTACTCGCACGGATTCGACCATTTTTCGGTAGTCACACTGATTGGACCATTTTTCGGTACTCACCCGAACAGTTTTTCGATAATCGCAAGGATTCTACCATTGACGGGTAGTCGCCCGGATTCTACCATTTTTCGGTTCTCACATTGATTGGACCCATTTCCGGTAGTCACCCGAACAGTTTTTCGATACTCGCACGGATTCTACCTTTTCCCGGTACTCGCACGGATTCGACCATTTTTCGGTACTCACACTGATTGGACCATTTTTCGGTACTCACCCGAACAGTTTTTCGATACTCGCACGGATTCTACCATTTACGGGTAGTCGCCCGGATTCTACCATTTTTCGGTACTCACATTGATTGGACCATTTTTCGCTACACACCCGAACAGTTTTTCGATAATCGCACGGATTCTACCATTTACGGGTAGTCGCCCGGATTCTACCATTTTTCGGTTCTCACATTGATTGGACCCATTTCCGGTAGTCACCCGAAAAGTTTTTCGATACTCGCACGGATTCTACCTTTTCCCGGTACTCGCACGGATTCGACCATTTTTCGGTAGTCACACTGATTGGACCATTTTTCGGTACACACCCGAACAGTTTTTCGATACTCGCACGGATTCTACCTTTTCCCGGTACTCGCACGGATTCGACCAGTTTTCGGTACTCACACTGATTGGACCATTTTTCGGTACACACCCGAACAGTTTTTCGATAATCGCAAGAATTCTACCATTTACGGGTAGTCGCCCGGATTCTACCATTTTTCGGTTCTCACATTGATTGGACCCATTTCCGGTAGTCACCCGAACAGTTTTTCGATACTCGCACGGATTCTACCATTTACGGGTAGTCGCCCGGATTCTACCATTTTTCGGTTCTCACATTGATTGGACCCATTTCCGGTAGTCACCCGAACAGTTTTTCGATACTCGCACGGATTCTACCTTTTCCCGGTACTCGCACGGATTCGACCATTTTTCGGTAGTCACACTGATTGGACCATTTTTCGGTACTCACCCGAACAGTTTTTCGATAATCGCACGGATTCTACCATTGACGGGTAGTCGCCCGGATTCTACCATTTTTCGGTTCTCACATTGATTGGACCCATTTCCGGTAGTCACCCGAACAGTTTTTCGATACTCGCACGGATTCTACCTTTTCCCGGTACTCGCACGGATTCGACCATTTTTCGGTACTCACACTGATTGGACCATTTTTCGGTACTCACCCGAACAGTTTTTCGATACTCGCACGGATTCTACCATTTACGGGTAGTCGCCCGGATTCTACCATTTTTCGGTACTCACATTGATTGGACCATTTTTCGCTACACACCCGAACAGTTTTTCGATAATCGCACGGATTCTACCATTTACGGGTAGTCGCCCGGATTCTACCATTTTTCGGTTCTCACATTGATTGGACCCATTTCCGGTAGTCACCCGAACAGTTTTTCGATACTCGCACGGATTCTACCTTTTCCCGGTACTCACACGGATTCGACCATTTTTCGGTAGTCACACTGATTGGACCATTTTTCGGTACTCACCCGAACAGTTTTTCGATAATCGCACGGATTCTACCATTTACGGGTAGTCGCCCGGATTCTACCATTTTTCGGTAGTGACACTGATTGGACCATTTTTCGGTACTCACCCGAACAGTTTTTCGATACTCGCACGGATTCTACCATTTACGGGTAGTCGCCCGGATTCTACCATTTTTCGGTACTCACATTGATTGGACCCATTTCCGGTAGTCAACCGAACAGTTTTTCGATAGTCGCACGGATTCTACCTTTTCCAGGTACTCGCACGGATTCGAACATTTTTCGGTACTCACACTGATTGGACCATTTTTCGGTACACACCCGAACAGTTTTTCGATAGTCGCACGGATTCTACCTTTTCCCGGTACTCGCACGGATTCGACCATTTTTCGGTACTCACACTGATTGGACCATTTTTCGGTACACACCCGAACAGTTTTTCGATACTCGCACGGATTCTACCTTTTCCCGGTACTCGCACGGATTCGACCAGTTTTCGGTACTCACACTGATTGGACCATTTTTCGGTACACACCCGAACAGTTTTTCGATAATCGCAAGGATTCTACCATTTACGGGTAGTCGCCCGGATTCTACATTTTTTCGGTACTCACATTGATTGGACCCATTTCCGGTAGTCACCCGAACAGTTTTTCGATAGTCGCACGGATTCTACCTTTTCCCGGTACTCGCACGGATTCGACCAGTTTTCGGTACTCACACTGATTGGACCACTTTTCGGTACACACCCGAACAGTTTTTCGATAATCGCAAGAATTCTACCATTTACGGGTAGTCGCCCGGATTCTACCATTTTTCAGTTCTCACATTGATTGGACCCATTTCCGGTAGTCACCCGAACAGTTTTTCGATACTCGCACGGATTCTACCTTTTCCCGGTACTCACACGGATTCGACCATTTTTCGGTAGTCACACTGATTGGACCATTTTTCGGTACTCACCCGAACAGTTTTTCGATAATCGCACGGATTCTACCATTTACGGGTAGTCGCCCGGATTCTACCATTTTTCGGTAGTCACACTGATTGGACCATTTTTCGGTACTCACCCGAACAATTTTTCGATACTCGCACGGATTCTACCATTTACGGGTAGTCGCCCGGATTCTACCATTTTTCGGTACTCACATTGATTGGACCCATTTCCGGTAGTCAACCGAACAGTTTTTCGATAGTCGCACGGATTCTACCTTTTCCAGGTACTCGCACGGATTCGAACATTTTTCGGTACTCACACTGATTGGACCATTTTTCGCTACACACCCGAACAGTTTTTCGATACTCGCACGGATTCTACCTTTTCCCGGTACTCGCACGGATTCGACCATTTTTCGGTACTCACACTGATTGGACCATTTTTCGGTACACACCCGAACAGTTTTTCGATAATCGCAAGAATTCTACCATTTACGGGTAGTCGCCCGGATTCTACCATTTTTCGGTTCTCACATTGATTGGACCCATTTCCGGTAGTCACCCGAACAGTTTTTCGATACTCGCACGGATTCTACCATTTACGGGTAGTCGCCCGGATTCTACCATTTTTCGGTTCTCACATTGATTGGACCCATTTCCGGTAGTCACCCGAACAGTTTTTCGATACTCGCACGGATTCTACCTTTTCCCGGTACTCGCACGGATTCGACCATTTTTCGGTAGTCACACTGATTGGACCATTTTTCGGTACTCACCCGAACAGTTTTTCGATAATCGCAAGGATTCTACCATTGACGGGTAGTCGCCCGGATTCTACCATTTTTCGGTTCTCACATTGATTGGACCCATTTCCGGTAGTCACCCGAACAGTTTTTCGATACTCGCACGGATTCTACCTTTTCCCGGTACTCGCACGGATTCGACCGTTTTTCGGTACTCACACTGATTGGACCATTTTTCGGTACTCACCCGAACAGTTTTTCGATACTCGCACGGATTCTACCATTTACGGGTAGTCGCCCGGATTCTACCATTTTTCGGTACTCACATTGATTGGACCATTTTTCGCTACACACCCGAACAGTTTTTCGATAATCGCACGGATTCTACCATTTACGGGTAGTCGCCCGGATTCTACCATTTTTCGGTTCTCACATTGATTGGACCCATTTCCGGTAGTCACCCGAAAAGTTTTTCGATACTCGCACGGATTCTACCTTTTCCCGGTACTCGCACGGATTCGACCATTTTTCGGTAGTCACACTGATTGGACCATTTTTCGGTACACACCCGAACAGTTTTTCGATACTCGCACGGATTCTACCTTTTCCCGGTACTCGCACGGATTCGACCAGTTTTCGGTACTCACACTGATTGGACCATTTTTCGGTACACACCCGAACAGTTTTTCGATAATCGCAAGAATTCTACCATTTACGGGTAGTCGCCCGGATTCTACCATTTTTCGGTTCTCACATTGATTGGACCCATTTCCGGTAGTCACCCGAACAGTTTTTCGATACTCGCACGGATTCTACCATTTACGGGTAGTCGCCCGGATTCTACCATTTTTCGGTTCTCACATTGATTGGACCCATTTCCGGTAGTCACCCGAACAGTTTTTCGATACTCGCACGGATTCTACCTTTTCCCGGTACTCGCACGGATTCGACCATTTTTCGGTAGTCACACTGATTGGACCATTTTTCGGTACTCACCCGAACAGTTTTTCGATAATCGCACGGATTCTACCATTGACGGGTAGTCGCCCGGATTCTACCATTTTTCGGTTCTCACATTGATTGGACCCATTTCCGGTAGTCACCCGAACAGTTTTTCGATACTCGCACGGATTCTACCTTTTCCCGGTACTCGCACGGATTCGACCATTTTTCGGTACTCACACTGATTGGACCATTTTTCGGTACTCACCCGAACAGTTTTTCGATACTCGCACGGATTCTACCATTTACGGGTAGTCGCCCGGATTCTACCATTTTTCGGTACTCACATTGATTGGACCATTTTTCGCTACACACCCGAACAGTTTTTCGATAATCGCACGGATTCTACCATTTACGGGTAGTCGCCCGGATTCTACCATTTTTCGGTTCTCACATTGATTGGACCCATTTCCGGTAGTCACCCGAACAGTTTTTCGATACTCGCACGGATTCTACCTTTTCCCGGTACTCACACGGATTCGACCATTTTTCGGTAGTCACACTGATTGGACCATTTTTCGGTACTCACCCGAACAGTTTTTCGATAATCGCACGGATTCTACCATTTACGGGTAGTCGCCCGGATTCTACCATTTTTCGGTAGTGACACTGATTGGACCATTTTTCGGTACTCACCCGAACAGTTTTTCGATACTCGCACGGATTCTACCATTTACGGGTAGTCGCCCGGATTCTACCATTTTTCGGTACTCACATTGATTGGACCCATTTCCGGTAGTCAACCGAACAGTTTTTCGATAGTCGCACGGATTCTACCTTTTCCAGGTACTCGCACGGATTCGAACATTTTTCGGTACTCACACTGATTGGACCATTTTTCGGTACACACCCGAACAGTTTTTCGATAGTCGCACGGATTCTACCTTTTCCCGGTACTCGCACGGATTCGACCATTTTTCGGTACTCACACTGATTGGACCATTTTTCGGTACACACCCGAACAGTTTTTCGATACTCGCACGGATTCTACCTTTTCCCGGTACTCGCACGGATTCGACCAGTTTTCGGTACTCACACTGATTGGACCATTTTTCGGTACACACCCGAACAGTTTTTCGATAATCGCAAGGATTCTACCATTTACGGGTAGTCGCCCGGATTCTACATTTTTTCGGTACTCACATTGATTGGACCCATTTCCGGTAGTCACCCGAACAGTTTTTCGATAGTCGCACGGATTCTACCTTTTCCCGGTACTCGCACGGATTCGACCAGTTTTCGGTACTCACACTGATTGGACCACTTTTCGGTACACACCCGAACAGTTTTTCGATAATCGCAAGAATTCTACCATTTACGGGTAGTCGCCCGGATTCTACCATTTTTCAGTTCTCACATTGATTGGACCCATTTCCGGTAGTCACCCGAACAGTTTTTCGATACTCGCACGGATTCTACCTTTTCCCGGTACTCACACGGATTCGACCATTTTTCGGTAGTCACACTGATTGGACCATTTTTCGGTACTCACCCGAACAGTTTTTCGATAATCGCACGGATTCTACCATTTACGGGTAGTCGCCCGGATTCTACCATTTTTCGGTAGTCACACTGATTGGACCATTTTTCGGTACTCACCCGAACAATTTTTCGATACTCGCACGGATTCTACCATTTACGGGTAGTCGCCCGGATTCTACCATTTTTCGGTACTCACATTGATTGGACCCATTTCCGGTAGTCAACCGAACAGTTTTTCGATAGTCGCACGGATTCTACCTTTTCCAGGTACTCGCACGGATTCGAACATTTTTCGGTACTCACACTGATTGGACCATTTTTCGCTACACACCCGAACAGTTTTTCGATACTCGCACGGATTCTACCTTTTCCCGGTACTCGCACGGATTCGACCATTTTTCGGTACTCACACTGATTGGACCATTTTTCGGTACACACCCGAACAGTTTTTCGATAATCGCACGGATTCTACCATTTACGGGTAGTCGCCCGGATTCTACCATTTTTCGGTTCTCACATTGATTGGACCCATTTCCGGTAGTCACCCGAACAGTTTTTCGATACTCGCACGGATTCTACCATTTACGGGTAGTCGCCCGGATTCTACCATTTTTCGGTTCTCACATTGATTGGACCCATTTCCGGTAGTCACCCGAACAGTTTTTCGATACTCGCACGGATTCTACCTTTTCCCGGTACTCGCACGGATTCGACCAGTTTTCGGTACTCACACTGATTGGACCATTTTTCGGTACACACCCGAACAGTTTTTCGATAATCGCAAGAATTCTACCATTTACGGGTAGTCGCCCGGATTCTACCATTTTTCGGTTCTCACATTGATTGGACCCATTTCCGGTAGTCACCCGAACAGTTTTTCGATACTCGCACGGATTCTACCATTTACGGGTAGTCGCCCGGATTCTACCATTTTTCGGTTCTCACATTGATTGGACCCATTTCCGGTAGTCACCCGAACAGTTTTTCGATACTCGCACGGATTCTACCTTTTCCCGGTACTCGCACGGATTCGACCATTTTTCGGTAGTCACACTGATTGGACCATTTTTCGGTACTCACCCGAACAGTTTTTCGATAATCGCACGGATTCTACCATTGACGGGTAGTCGCCCGGATTCTACCATTTTTCGGTTCTCACATTGATTGGACCCATTTCCGGTAGTCACCCGAACAGTTTTTCGATACTCGCACGGATTCTACCTTTTCCCGGTACTCGCACGGATTCGACCATTTTTCGGTACTCACACTGATTGGACCATTTTTCGGTACTCACCCGAACAGTTTTTCGATACTCGCACGGATTCTACCATTTACGGGTAGTCGCCCGGATTCTACCATTTTTCGGTACTCACATTGATTGGACCATTTTTCGCTACACACCCGAACAGTTTTTCGATAATCGCACGGATTCTACCATTTACGGGTAGTCGCCCGGATTCTACCATTTTTCGGTTCTCACATTGATTGGACCCATTTCCGGTAGTCACCCGAACAGTTTTTCGATACTCGCACGGATTCTACCTTTTCCCGGTACTCACACGGATTCGACCATTTTTCGGTAGTCACACTGATTGGACCATTTTTCGGTACTCACCCGAACAGTTTTTCGATAATCGCACGGATTCTACCATTTACGGGTAGTCGCCCGGATTCTACCATTTTTCGGTAGTGAAACTGATTGGACCATTTTTCGGTACTCACCCGAACAGTTTTTCGATACTCGCACGGATTCTACCATTTACGGGTAGTCGCCCGGATTCTACCATTTTTCGGTACTCACATTGATTGGACCCATTTCCGGTAGTCAACCGAACAGTTTTTCGATAGTCGCACGGATTCTACCTTTTCCAGGTACTCGCACGGATTCGAACATTTTTCGGTACTCACACTGATTGGACCATTTTTCGGTACACACCCGAACAGTTTTTCGATAGTCGCACGGATTCTACCTTTTCCCGGTACTCGCACGGATTCGACCATTTTTCGGTACTCACACTGATTGGACCATTTTTCGGTACACACCCGAACAGTTTTTCGATACTCGCACGGATTCTACCTTTTCCCGGTACTCGCACGGATTCGACCAGTTTTCGGTACTCACACTGATTGGACCATTTTTCGGTACACACCCGAACAGTTTTTCGATAATCGCAAGGATTCTACCATTTACGGGTAGTCGCCCGGATTCTACATTTTTTCGGTACTCACATTGATTGGACCCATTTCCGGTAGTCACCCGAACAGTTTTTCGATAGTCGCACGGATTCTACCTTTTCCCGGTACTCGCACGGATTCGACCAGTTTTCGGTACTCACACTGATTGGACCATTTTTCGGTACACACCCGAACAGTTTTTCGATAATCGCAAGAATTCTACCATTTACGGGTAGTCGCCCGGATTCTACCATTTTTCAGTTCTCACATTGATTGGACCCATTTCCGGTAGTCACCCGAACAGTTTTTCGATACTCGCACGGATTCTACCTTTTCCCGGTACTCACACGGATTCGACCATTTTTCGGTAGTCACACTGATTGGACCATTTTTCGGTACTCACCCGAACAGTTTTTCGATAATCGCACGGATTCTACCATTTACG
Source organism: Vitis vinifera (assembly GCF_030704535.1). Lineage (NCBI taxonomy): Eukaryota > Viridiplantae > Streptophyta > Magnoliopsida > Vitales > Vitaceae > Vitis > Vitis vinifera. The sequence goes on from NC_081810.1 coordinate 12,372,879, forward strand.
GGTAGTCGCCCGGATTCTACCATTTTTCGGTAGTCACACTGATTGGACCATTTTTCGGTACTCACCCGAACAATTTTTCGATACTCGCACGGATTCTACCATTTACGGGTAGTCGCCCGGATTCTACCATTTTTCGGTACTCACATTGATTGGACCCATTTCCGGTAGTCAACCGAACAGTTTTTCGATAGTCGCACGGATTCTACCTTTTCCAGGTACTCGCACGGATTCGAACATTTTTCGGTACTCACACTGATTGGACCATTTTTCGCTACACACCCGAACAGTTTTTCGATACTCGCACGGATTCTACCTTTTCCCGGTACTCGCACGGATTCGACCATTTTTCGGTACTCACACTGATTGGACCATTTTTCGGTACACACCCGAACAGTTTTTCGATAATCGCACGGATTCTACCATTTACGGGTAGTCGCCCGGATTCTACCATTTTTCGGTTCTCACATTGATTGGACCCATTTCCGGTAGTCACCCGAACAGTTTTTCGATACTCGCACGGATTCTACCATTTACGGGTAGTCGCCCGGATTCTACCATTTTTCGGTTCTCACATTGATTGGACCCATTTCCGGTAGTCACCCGAACAGTTTTTCGATACTCGCACGGATTCTACCTTTTCCCGGTACTCGCACGGATTCGACCAGTTTTCGGTACTCACACTGATTGGACCATTTTTCGGTACACACCCGAACAGTTTTTCGATAATCGCAAGAATTCTACCATTTACGGGTAGTCGCCCGGATTCTACCATTTTTCGGTTCTCACATTGATTGGACCCATTTCCGGTAGTCACCCGAACAGTTTTTCGATACTCGCACGGATTCTACCATTTACGGGTAGTCGCCCGGATTCTACCATTTTTCGGTTCTCACATTGATTGGACCCATTTCCGGTAGTCACCCGAACAGTTTTTCGATACTCGCACGGATTCTACCTTTTCCCGGTACTCGCACGGATTCGACCATTTTTCGGTAGTCACACTGATTGGACCATTTTTCGGTACTCACCCGAACAGTTTTTCGATAATCGCACGGATTCTACCATTGACGGGTAGTCGCCCGGATTCTACCATTTTTCGGTTCTCACATTGATTGGACCCATTTCCGGTAGTCACCCGAACAGTTTTTCGATACTCGCACGGATTCTACCTTTTCCCGGTACTCGCACGGATTCGACCATTTTTCGGTACTCACACTGATTGGACCATTTTTCGGTACTCACCCGAACAGTTTTTCGATACTCGCACGGATTCTACCATTTACGGGTAGTCGCCCGGATTCTACCATTTTTCGGTACTCACATTGATTGGACCATTTTTCGCTACACACCCGAACAGTTTTTCGATAATCGCACGGATTCTACCATTTACGGGTAGTCGCCCGGATTCTACCATTTTTCGGTTCTCACATTGATTGGACCCATTTCCGGTAGTCACCCGAACAGTTTTTCGATACTCGCACGGATTCTACCTTTTCCCGGTACTCACACGGATTCGACCATTTTTCGGTAGTCACACTGATTGGACCATTTTTCGGTACTCACCCGAACAGTTTTTCGATAATCGCACGGATTCTACCATTTACGGGTAGTCGCCCGGATTCTACCATTTTTCGGTAGTGAAACTGATTGGACCATTTTTCGGTACTCACCCGAACAGTTTTTCGATACTCGCACGGATTCTACCATTTACGGGTAGTCGCCCGGATTCTACCATTTTTCGGTACTCACATTGATTGGACCCATTTCCGGTAGTCAACCGAACAGTTTTTCGATAGTCGCACGGATTCTACCTTTTCCAGGTACTCGCACGGATTCGAACATTTTTCGGTACTCACACTGATTGGACCATTTTTCGGTACACACCCGAACAGTTTTTCGATAGTCGCACGGATTCTACCTTTTCCCGGTACTCGCACGGATTCGACCATTTTTCGGTACTCACACTGATTGGACCATTTTTCGGTACACACCCGAACAGTTTTTCGATACTCGCACGGATTCTACCTTTTCCCGGTACTCGCACGGATTCGACCAGTTTTCGGTACTCACACTGATTGGACCATTTTTCGGTACACACCCGAACAGTTTTTCGATAATCGCAAGGATTCTACCATTTACGGGTAGTCGCCCGGATTCTACATTTTTTCGGTACTCACATTGATTGGACCCATTTCCGGTAGTCACCCGAACAGTTTTTCGATAGTCGCACGGATTCTACCTTTTCCCGGTACTCGCACGGATTCGACCAGTTTTCGGTACTCACACTGATTGGACCATTTTTCGGTACACACCCGAACAGTTTTTCGATAATCGCAAGAATTCTACCATTTACGGGTAGTCGCCCGGATTCTACCATTTTTCAGTTCTCACATTGATTGGACCCATTTCCGGTAGTCACCCGAACAGTTTTTCGATACTCGCACGGATTCTACCTTTTCCCGGTACTCACACGGATTCGACCATTTTTCGGTAGTCACACTGATTGGACCATTTTTCGGTACTCACCCGAACAGTTTTTCGATAATCGCACGGATTCTACCATTTACGGGTAGTCGCCCGGATTCTACCATTTTTCGGTAGTCACACTGATTGGACCATTTTTCGGTACTCACCCGAACAATTTTTCGATACTCGCACGGATTCTACCATTTACGGGTAGTCGCCCGGATTCTACCATTTTTCGGTACTCACATTGATTGGACCCATTTCCGGTAGTCAACCGAACAGTTTTTCGATAGTCGCACGGATTCTACCTTTTCCAGGTACTCGCACGGATTCGAACATTTTTCGGTACTCACACTGATTGGACCATTTTTCGCTACACACCCGAACAGTTTTTCGATACTCGCACGGATTCTACCTTTTCCCGGTACTCGCACGGATTCGACCATTTTTCGGTACTCACACTGATTGGACCATTTTTCGGTACACACCCGAACAGTTTTTCGATAATCGCACGGATTCTACCATTTACGGGTAGTCGCCCGGATTCTACCATTTTTCGGTTCTCACATTGATTGGACCCATTTCCGGTAGTCACCCGAACAGTTTTTCGATACTCGCACGGATTCTACCATTTACGGGTAGTCGCCCGGATTCTACCATTTTTCGGTTCTCACATTGATTGGACCCATTTCCGGTAGTCACCCGAACAGTTTTTCGATACTCGCACGGATTCTACCTTTTCCCGGTACTCGCACGGATTCGACCAGTTTTCGGTACTCACACTGATTGGACCATTTTTCGGTACACACCCGAACAGTTTTTCGATAATCGCAAGAATTCTACCATTTACGGGTAGTCGCCCGGATTCTACCATTTTTCGGTTCTCACATTGATTGGACCCATTTCCGGTAGTCACCCGAACAGTTTTTCGATACTCGCACGGATTCTACCATTTACGGGTAGTCGCCCGGATTCTACCATTTTTCGGTTCTCACATTGATTGGACCCATTTCCGGTAGTCACCCGAACAGTTTTTCGATACTCGCACGGATTCTACCTTTTCCCGGTACTCGCACGGATTCGACCATTTTTCGGTAGTCACACTGATTGGACCATTTTTCGGTACTCACCCGAACAGTTTTTCGATAATCGCACGGATTCTACCATTGACGGGTAGTCGCCCGGATTCTACCATTTTTCGGTTCTCACATTGATTGGACCCATTTCCGGTAGTCACCCGAACAGTTTTTCGATACTCGCACGGATTCTACCTTTTCCCGGTACTCGCACGGATTCGACCATTTTTCGGTACTCACACTGATTGGACCATTTTTCGGTACTCACCCGAACAGTTTTTCGATACTCGCACGGATTCTACCATTTACGGGTAGTCGCCCGGATTCTACCATTTTTCGGTACTCACATTGATTGGACCATTTTTCGCTACACACCCGAACAGTTTTTCGATAATCGCACGGATTCTACCATTTACGGGTAGTCGCCCGGATTCTACCATTTTTCGGTTCTCACATTGATTGGACCCATTTCCGGTAGTCACCCGAACAGTTTTTCGATACTCGCACGGATTCTACCTTTTCCCGGTACTCACACGGATTCGACCATTTTTCGGTAGTCACACTGATTGGACCATTTTTCGGTACTCACCCGAACAGTTTTTCGATAATCGCACGGATTCTACCATTTACGGGTAGTCGCCCGGATTCTACCATTTTTCGGTAGTGAAACTGATTGGACCATTTTTCGGTACTCACCCGAACAGTTTTTCGATACTCGCACGGATTCTACCATTTACGGGTAGTCGCCCGGATTCTACCATTTTTCGGTACTCACATTGATTGGACCCATTTCCGGTAGTCAACCGAACAGTTTTTCGATAGTCGCACGGATTCTACCTTTTCCAGGTACTCGCACGGATTCGAACATTTTTCGGTACTCACACTGATTGGACCATTTTTCGGTACACACCCGAACAGTTTTTCGATAGTCGCACGGATTCTACCTTTTCCCGGTACTCGCACGGATTCGACCATTTTTCGGTACTCACACTGATTGGACCATTTTTCGGTACACACCCGAACAGTTTTTCGATACTCGCACGGATTCTACCTTTTCCCGGTACTCGCACGGATTCGACCAGTTTTCGGTACTCACACTGATTGGACCATTTTTCGGTACACACCCGAACAGTTTTTCGATAATCGCAAGGATTCTACCATTTACGGGTAGTCGCCCGGATTCTACATTTTTTCGGTACTCACATTGATTGGACCCATTTCCGGTAGTCACCCGAACAGTTTTTCGATAGTCGCACGGATTCTACCTTTTCCCGGTACTCGCACGGATTCGACCAGTTTTCGGTACTCACACTGATTGGACCATTTTTCGGTACACACCCGAACAGTTTTTCGATAATCGCAAGAATTCTACCATTTACGGGTAGTCGCCCGGATTCTACCATTTTTCAGTTCTCACATTGATTGGACCCATTTCCGGTAGTCACCCGAACAGTTTTTCGATACTCGCACGGATTCTACCTTTTCCCGGTACTCACACGGATTCGACCATTTTTCGGTAGTCACACTGATTGGACCATTTTTCGGTACTCACCCGAACAGTTTTTCGATAATCGCACGGATTCTACCATTTACGGGTAGTCGCCCGGATTCTACCATTTTTCGGTAGTCACACTGATTGGACCATTTTTCGGTACTCACCCGAACAATTTTTCGATACTCGCACGGATTCTACCATTTACGGGTAGTCGCCCGGATTCTACCATTTTTCGGTACTCACATTGATTGGACCCATTTCCGGTAGTCAACCGAACAGTTTTTCGATAGTCGCACGGATTCTACCTTTTCCAGGTACTCGCACGGATTCGAACATTTTTCGGTACTCACACTGATTGGACCATTTTTCGCTACACACCCGAACAGTTTTTCGATACTCGCACGGATTCTACCTTTTCCCGGTACTCGCACGGATTCGACCATTTTTCGGTACTCACACTGATTGGACCATTTTTCGGTACACACCCGAACAGTTTTTCGATAATCGCACGGATTCTACCATTTACGGGTAGTCGCCCGGATTCTACCATTTTTCGGTTCTCACATTGATTGGACCCATTTCCGGTAGTCACCCGAACAGTTTTTCGATACTCGCACGGATTCTACCATTTACGGGTAGTCGCCCGGATTCTACCATTTTTCGGTTCTCACATTGATTGGACCCATTTCCGGTAGTCACCCGAACAGTTTTTCGATACTCGCACGGATTCTACCTTTTCCCGGTACTCGCACGGATTCGACCAGTTTTCGGTACTCACACTGATTGGACCATTTTTCGGTACACACCCGAACAGTTTTTCGATAATCGCAAGAATTCTACCATTTACGGGTAGTCGCCCGGATTCTACCATTTTTCGGTTCTCACATTGATTGGACCCATTTCCGGTAGTCACCCGAACAGTTTTTCGATACTCGCACGGATTCTACCATTTACGGGTAGTCGCCCGGATTCTACCATTTTTCGGTTCTCACATTGATTGGACCCATTTCCGGTAGTCACCCGAACAGTTTTTCGATACTCGCACGGATTCTACCTTTTCCCGGTACTCGCACGGATTCGACCATTTTTCGGTAGTCACACTGATTGGACCATTTTTCGGTACTCACCCGAACAGTTTTTCGATAATCGCACGGATTCTACCATTGACGGGTAGTCGCCCGGATTCTACCATTTTTCGGTTCTCACATTGATTGGACCCATTTCCGGTAGTCACCCGAACAGTTTTTCGATACTCGCACGGATTCTACCTTTTCCCGGTACTCGCACGGATTCGACCATTTTTCGGTACTCACACTGATTGGACCATTTTTCGGTACTCACCCGAACAGTTTTTCGATACTCGCACGGATTCTACCATTTACGGGTAGTCGCCCGGATTCTACCATTTTTCGGTACTCACATTGATTGGACCATTTTTCGCTACACACCCGAACAGTTTTTCGATAATCGCACGGATTCTACCATTTACGGGTAGTCGCCCGGATTCTACCATTTTTCGGTTCTCACATTGATTGGACCCATTTCCGGTAGTCACCCGAACAGTTTTTCGATACTCGCACGGATTCTACCTTTTCCCGGTACTCACACGGATTCGACCATTTTTCGGTAGTCACACTGATTGGACCATTTTTCGGTACTCACCCGAACAGTTTTTCGATAATCGCACGGATTCTACCATTTACGGGTAGTCGCCCGGATTCTACCATTTTTCGGTAGTGACACTGATTGGACCATTTTTCGGTACTCACCCGAACAGTTTTTCGATACTCGCACGGATTCTACCATTTACGGGTAGTCGCCCGGATTCTACCATTTTTCGGTACTCACATTGATTGGACCCATTTCCGGTAGTCAACCGAACAGTTTTTCGATAGTCGCACGGATTCTACCTTTTCCAGGTACTCGCACGGATTCGAACATTTTTCGGTACTCACACTGATTGGACCATTTTTCGGTACACACCCGAACAGTTTTTCGATAGTCGCACGGATTCTACCTTTTCCCGGTACTCGTACGGATTCGACCATTTTTCGGTACTCACACTGATTGGACCATTTTTCGGTACACACCCGAACAGTTTTTCGATACTCGCACGGATTCTACCTTTTCCCGGTACTCGCACGGATTCGACCAGTTTTCGGTACTCACACTGATTGGACCATTTTTCGGTACACACCCGAACAGTTTTTCGATAATCGCAAGGATTCTACCATTTACGGGTAGTCGCCCGGATTCTACATTTTTTCGGTACTCACATTGATTGGACCCATTTCCGGTAGTCACCCGAACAGTTTTTCGATAGTCGCACGGATTCTACCTTTTCCCGGTACTCGCACGGATTCGACCAGTTTTCGGTACTCACACTGATTGGACCATTTTTCGGTACACACCCTAACAGTTTTTCGATAATCGCAAGAATTCTACCATTTACGGGTAGTCGCCCGGATTCTACCATTTTTCAGTTCTCACATTGATTGGACCCATTTCCGGTAGTCACCCGAACAGTTTTTCGATACTCGCACGGATTCTACCTTTTCCCGGTACTCACACGGATTCGACCATTTTTCGGTAGTCACACTGATTGGACCATTTTTCGGTACTCACCCGAACAGTTTTTCGATAATCGCACGGATTCTACCATTTACGGGTAGTCGCCCGGATTCTACCATTTTTCGGTAGTCACACTGATTGGACCATTTTTCGGTACTCACCCGAACAATTTTTCGATACTCGCACGGATTCTACCATTTACGGGTAGTCGCCCGGATTCTACCATTTTTCGGTACTCACATTGATTGGACCCATTTCCGGTAGTCAACCGAACAGTTTTTCGATAGTCGCACGGATTCTACCTTTTCCAGGTACTCGCACGGATTCGAACATTTTTCGGTACTCACACTGATTGGACCATTTTTCGCTACACACCCGAACAGTTTTTCGATACTCGCACGGATTCTACCTTTTCCCGGTACTCGCACGGATTCGACCATTTTTCGGTACTCACACTGATTGGACCATTTTTCGGTACACACCCGAACAGTTTTTCGATAATCGCACGGATTCTACCATTTACGGGTAGTCGCCCGGATTCTACCATTTTTCGGTTCTCACATTGATTGGACCCATTTCCGGTAGTCACCCGAACAGTTTTTCGATACTCGCACGGATTCTACCATTTACGGGTAGTCGCCCGGATTCTACCATTTTTCGGTTCTCACATTGATTGGACCCATTTCCGGTAGTCACCCGAACAGTTTTTCGATACTCGCACGGATTCTACCTTTTCCCGGTACTCGCACGGATTCGACCATTTTTCGGTAGTCACACTGATTGGACCATTTTTCGGTACTCACCCGAACAGTTTTTCGATAATCGCACGGATTCTACCATTTACGGGTAGTCGCCCGGATTCTACCATTTTTCGGTAGTCACACTGATTGGACCATTTTTCGGTACTCACCCGAACAATTTTTCGATACTCGCACGGATTCTACCATTTACGGGTAGTCGCCCGGATTCTACCATTTTTCGGTACTCACATTGATTGGACCCATTTCCGGTAGTCAACCGAACAGTTTTTCGATAGTCGCACGGATTCTACCTTTTCCAGGTACTCGCACGGATTCGAACATTTTTCGGTACTCACACTGATTGGACCATTTTTCGCTACACACCCGAACAGTTTTTCGATACTCGCACGGATTCTACCTTTTCCCGGTACTCGCACGGATTCGACCATTTTTCGGTACTCACACTGATTGGACCATTTTTCGGTACACACCCGAACAGTTTTTCGATAATCGCACGGATTCTACCATTTACGGGTAGTCGCCCGGATTCTACCATTTTTCGGTTCTCACATTGATTGGACCCATTTCCGGTAGTCACCCGAACAGTTTTTCGATACTCGCACGGATTCTACCATTTACGGGTAGTCGCCCGGATTCTACCATTTTTCGGTTCTCACATTGATTGGACCCATTTCCGGTAGTCACCCGAACAGTTTTTCGATACTCGCACGGATTCTACCTTTTCCCGGTACTCGCATGGATTCGACCATTTTTCGGTAGTCACACTGATTGGACCATTTTTCGGTACTCACCCGAACAGTTTTTCGATACTCGCACGGATTCTACCATTTACGGGTAGTCGCCCGGATTCTACCATTTTTCGGTACTCACATTGATTGGACCCATTTCCGGTAGGCACCCGAACAGTTTTTCGATACTCGCACGGATTCTACCTTTTCCCGGTACTCGCACGGAGTCGACCATTTTTCGGTACTCACACTGATTGGACCATTTTTCGCTACACACCCGAACAGTTTTTCGATAATCGCACGGATTCTACCATTTACGGGTAGTCGCACGGATTCGACCATTTTTCGGTAGTCACACTGATTGGACCATTTTTCGGTACTCACCCGAACAGTTTTTCGATAATCGCACGGATTCTACCATTTACGGGTAGTCGCCCGGATTCTACCATTTTTCGGTAGTCACACTGATTGGACCATTTTTCGGTACTCACCCGAACAGTTTTTCGATACTCGCACGGATTCTACCATTTACGGGTAGTCGCCCGGATTCTACCATTTTTCGGTACTCACATTGATTGGACCCATTTCCGGTAGTCAACCGAACAGTTTTTCGATAGTCGCACGGATTCTACCTTTTCCAGGTACTCGCACGGATTCGAACATTTTTCGGTACTCACACTGATTGGACCATTTTTCGGTACACACCCGAACAGTTTTTCGATACTCGCACGGATTCTACCTTTTCCCGGTACTCGCACGGATTCGACCAGTTTTCGGTACTCACACTAATTGGACCATTTTTCGGTACACACCCGAACAGTTTTTCGATAATCGCAAGGATTCTACCATTTACGGGTAGTCGCCCGGATTCTACCATTTTTCGGTACTCACATTGATTAGACCCATTTCCGGTAGTCACCCGAACAGTTTTTCGATAGTCGCAAGGATTCTACCTTTTCCCGGTACTCGCACGGATTCGACCATTTTTCGGTACTCACACTGATTGGACCATTTTTCGGTACACACCCGAACAGTTTTTCGATAATCGCACGGATTCTACCATTTACGGGTAGTCGCCCGGATTCTACCATTTTTCGGTTCTCACATTGATTGGACCCATTTCCGGTAGTCACCCGAACAGTTTTTCGATACTCGCACGGATTCTACCTTTTCCCGGTACTCGCACGGATTCGACCATTTTTCGGTAGTCACACTGATTGGACCATTTTTCGGTACTCACCCGAACAGTTTTTCGATACTCGCACGGATTCTACCATTTACGGGTAGTCGCCCGGATTCTACCATTTTTCGGTACTCACATTGATTGGACCCATTGCTGGTAGGCACCCGAACAGTTTTTCGATACTCGCACGGATTCTACCTTTTCCCGGTACTCGCACGGAGTCGACCATTTTTCGGTACTCACACTGATTGGACCATTTTTCGCTACACACCCGAACAGTTTTTCGATAATCGCACGGATTCTACCATTTACGGGTAGTCGCCCAGATTCTACCATTTTTCGGTTCTCACATTGATTGGACCCATTTCCGGTAGTCACCCGAACAGTTTTTCGATACTCGCACGGATTCTACCTTTTCCTGGTACTCGCACGGATTCGAACATTTTTCGGTAGTCACACTGATTGGACCATTTTTCGGTACTCACCCGAACAGTTTTTCGATACTCGCACGGATTCTACCATTTATGGGTAGTCGACCGGATTCTACCATTTTTCGGTAATCACATTGATTGGACCCATTTCCGGTAGTCAACCGAACAGTTTTTCGATAGTCGCACGGATTCTACCTTTTCCAGGTACTCGCACGGATTCGAACATTTTTCGGTACTCACACTGATTGGACCATTTTTCGGTACACACCCGAACAGTTTTTCGATACTCGCACGGATTCTACCTTTTCCCGGTACTCGCACGGATTCGACCAGTTTTCGGTACTCACACTGATTGGACCATTTTTCGGTACACACCCGAACAGTTTTTCGATAATCGCAAGGATTCTACCATTTACGGGTAGTCGCCCGGATTCTGCATTTTTTCGGTACTCACATTGATTGGACCCATTTCCGGTAGTCACCCGAACAGTTTTTCGATAGTCGCACGGATTCTACCTTTTCCCGGTACTCGCACGGATTCGACCATTTTTCGGTAGTCACACTGATTGGACCATTTTTTGGTACACACCCGAACAGTTTTTCGATAATCGCACGGATTCTACCATTTACGGGTAGTCGCCCGGATTCTACCATTTTTCGGTTCTCACATTTTTGGACCCATTTCCGGTAGTCACCCGAAAAGTTTTTCGATACTCGCACGGATTCTACCTTTTCCCGGTACTCGCACGGATTCGACCATTTTTCGGTAGTCACACTGATTGGACCATTTTTCGGTACACACCCGAACAGTTTTTCGATACTCGCACGGATTCTACCTTTTCCCGGTACTCGCACGGATTCGACCAGTTTTCGGTACTCACACTGATTGGACCATTTTTCGGTACACACCCGAACAGTTTTTCGATAATCGCAAGAATTCTACCATTTACGGGTAGTCGCCCGGATTCTACCATTTTTCGGTTCTCACATTGATTGGACCCATTTCCGGTAGTCACCCGAACAGTTTTTCGATACTCGCACGGATTCTACCATTTACGGGTAGTCGCCCGGATTCTACCATTTTTCGGTTCTCACATTGATTGGACCCATTTCCGGTAGTCACCCGAACAGTTTTTCGATACTCGCACGGATTCTACCTTTTCCCGGTACTCGCACGGATTCGACCATTTTTCGGTAGTCACACTGATTGGACCATTTTTCGGTACTCACCCGAACAGTTTTTCGATAATCGCACGGATTCTACCATTGACGGGTAGTCGCCCGGATTCTACCATTTTTCGGTTCTCACATTGATTGGACCCATTTCCGGTAGTCACCCGAACAGTTTTTCGATACTCGCACGGATTCTACCTTTTCCCGGTACTCGCACGGATTCGACCATTTTTCGGTACTCACACTGATTGGACCATTTTTCGGTACTCACCCGAACAGTTTTTCGATACTCGCACGGATTCTACCATTTACGGGTAGTCGCCCGGATTCTACCATTTTTCGGTTCTCACATTGATTGGACCCATTTCCGGTAGTCACCCGAACAGTTTTTCGATACTCGCACGGATTCTACCATTTACGGGTAGTCGCCCGGATTCTACCATTTTTCGGTTCTCACATTGATTGGACCCATTTCCGGTAGTCACCCGAACAGTTTTTCGATACTCGCACGGATTCTACCTTTTCCCGGTACTCGCATGGATTCGACCATTTTTCGGTAGTCACACTGATTGGACCATTTTTCGGTACTCACCCGAACAGTTTTTCGATACTCGCACGGATTCTACCATTTACGGGTAGTCGCCCGGATTCTACCATTTTTCGGTACTCACATTGATTGGACCCATTTCCGGTAGGCACCCGAACAGTTTTTCGATACTCGCACGGATTCTACCTTTTCCCGGTACTCGCACGGAGTCGACCATTTTTCGGTACTCACACTGATTGGACCATTTTTCGCTACACACCCGAACAGTTTTTCGATAATCGCACGGATTCTACCATTTACGGGTAGTCGCACGGATTCGACCATTTTTCGGTAGTCACACTGATTGGACCATTTTTCGGTACTCACCCGAACAGTTTTTCGATAATCGCACGGATTCTACCATTTACGGGTAGTCGCCCGGATTCTACCATTTTTCGGTAGTCACACTGATTGGACCATTTTTCGGTACTCACCCGAACAGTTTTTCGATACTCGCACGGATTCTACCATTTACGGGTAGTCGCCCGGATTCTACCATTTTTCGGTACTCACATTGATTGGACCCATTTCCGGTAGTCAACCGAACAGTTTTTCGATAGTCGCACGGATTCTACCTTTTCCAGGTACTCGCACGGATTCGAACATTTTTCGGTACTCACACTGATTGGACCATTTTTCGGTACACACCCGAACAGTTTTTCGATACTCGCACGGATTCTACCTTTTCCCGGTACTCGCACGGATTCGACCAGTTTTCGGTACTCACACTAATTGGACCATTTTTCGGTACACACCCGAACAGTTTTTCGATAATCGCAAGGATTCTACCATTTACGGGTAGTCGCCCGGATTCTACCATTTTTCGGTACTCACATTGATTAGACCCATTTCCGGTAGTCACCCGAACAGTTTTTCGATAGTCGCAAGGATTCTACCTTTTCCCGGTACTCGCACGGATTCGACCATTTTTCGGTACTCACACTGATTGGACCATTTTTCGGTACACACCCGAACAGTTTTTCGATAATCGCACGGATTCTACCATTTACGGGTAGTCGCCCGGATTCTACCATTTTTCGGTTCTCACATTGATTGGACCCATTTCCGGTAGTCACCCGAACAGTTTTTCGATACTCGCACGGATTCTACCTTTTCCCGGTACTCGCACGGATTCGACCATTTTTCGGTAGTCACACTGATTGGACCATTTTTCGGTACTCACCCGAACAGTTTTTCGATACTCGCACGGATTCTACCATTTACGGGTAGTCGCCCGGATTCTACCATTTTTCGGTACTCACATTGATTGGACCCATTGCTGGTAGGCACCCGAACAGTTTTTCGATACTCGCACGGATTCTACCTTTTCCCGGTACTCGCACGGAGTCGACCATTTTTCGGTACTCACACTGATTGGACCATTTTTCGCTACACACCCGAACAGTTTTTCGATAATCGCACGGATTCTACCATTTACGGGTAGTCGCCCAGATTCTACCATTTTTCGGTTCTCACATTGATTGGACCCATTTCCGGTAGTCACCCGAACAGTTTTTCGATACTCGCACGGATTCTACCTTTTCCTGGTACTCGCACGGATTCGAACATTTTTCGGTAGTCACACTGATTGGACCATTTTTCGGTACTCACCCGAACAGTTTTTCGATACTCGCACGGATTCTACCATTTATGGGTAGTCGACCGGATTCTACCATTTTTCGGTAATCACATTGATTGGACCCATTTCCGGTAGTCAACCGAACAGTTTTTCGATAGTCGCACGGATTCTACCTTTTCCAGGTACTCGCACGGATTCGAACATTTTTCGGTACTCACACTGATTGGACCATTTTTCGGTACACACCCGAACAGTTTTTCGATACTCGCACGGATTCTACCTTTTCCCGGTACTCGCACGGATTCGACCAGTTTTCGGTACTCACACTGATTGGACCATTTTTCGGTACACACCCGAACAGTTTTTCGATAATCGCAAGGATTCTACCATTTACGGGTAGTCGCCCGGATTCTGCATTTTTTCGGTACTCACATTGATTGGACCCATTTCCGGTAGTCACCCGAACAGTTTTTCGATAGTCGCACGGATTCTACCTTTTCCCGGTACTCGCACGGATTCGACCATTTTTCGGTAGTCACACTGATTGGACCATTTTTTGGTACACACCCGAACAGTTTTTCGATAATCGCACGGATTCTACCATTTACGGGTAGTCGCCCGGATTCTACCATTTTTCGGTTCTCACATTTTTGGACCCATTTCCGGTAGTCACCCGAAAAGTTTTTCGATACTCGCACGGATTCTACCTTTTCCCGGTACTCGCACGGATTCGACCATTTTTCGGTAGTCACACTGATTGGACCATTTTTCGGTACACACCCGAACAGTTTTTCGATACTCGCACGGATTCTACCTTTTCCCGGTACTCGCACGGATTCGACCAGTTTTCGGTACTCACACTGATTGGACCATTTTTCGGTACACACCCGAACAGTTTTTCGATAATCGCAAGAATTCTACCATTTACGGGTAGTCGCCCGGATTCTACCATTTTTCGGTTCTCACATTGATTGGACCCATTTCCGGTAGTCACCCGAACAGTTTTTCGATACTCGCACGGATTCTACCATTTACGGGTAGTCGCCCGGATTCTACCATTTTTCGGTTCTCACATTGATTGGACCCATTTCCGGTAGTCACCCGAACAGTTTTTCGATACTCGCACGGATTCTACCTTTTCCCGGTACTCGCACGGATTCGACCATTTTTCGGTAGTCACACTGATTGGACCATTTTTCGGTACTCACCCGAACAGTTTTTCGATAATCGCACGGATTCTACCATTGACGGGTAGTCGCCCGGATTCTACCATTTTTCGGTTCTCACATTGATTGGACCCATTTCCGGTAGTCACCCGAACAGTTTTTCGATACTCGCACGGATTCTACCTTTTCCCGGTACTCGCACGGATTCGACCATTTTTCGGTACTCACACTGATTGGACCATTTTTCGGTACTCACCCGAACAGTTTTTCGATACTCGCACGGATTCTACCATTTACGGGTAGTCGCCCGGATTCTACCATTTTTCGGTACTCACATTGATTGGACCATTTTTCGCTACACACCCGAACAGTTTTTCGATAATCGCACGGATTCTACCATTTACGGGTAGTCGCCCGGATTCTACCATTTTTCGGTTCTCACATTGATTGGACCCATTTCCGGTAGTCACCCGAAAAGTTTTTCGATACTCGCACGGATTCTACCTTTTCCCGGTACTCGCACGGATTCGACCATTTTTCGGTAGTCACACTGATTGGACCATTTTTCGGTACACACCCGAACAGTTTTTCGATACTCGCACGGATTCTACCTTTTCCCGGTACTCGCACGGATTCGACCAGTTTTCGGTACTCACACTGATTGGACCATTTTTCGGTACACACCCGAACAGTTTTTCGATAATCGCAAGAATTCTACCATTTACGGGTAGTCGCCCGGATTCTACCATTTTTCGGTTCTCACATTGATTGGACCCATTTCCGGTAGTCACCCGAACAGTTTTTCGATACTCGCACGGATTCTACCATTTACGGGTAGTCGCCCGGATTCTACCATTTTTCGGTTCTCACATTGATTGGACCCATTTCCGGTAGTCACCCGAACAGTTTTTCGATACTCGCACGGATTCTACCTTTTCCCGGTACTCGCACGGATTCGACCATTTTTCGGTAGTCACACTGATTGGACCATTTTTCGGTACTCACCCGAACAGTTTTTCGATAATCGCACGGATTCTACCATTGACGGGTAGTCGCCCGGATTCTACCATTTTTCGGTTCTCACATTGATTGGACCCATTTCCGGTAGTCACCCGAACAGTTTTTCGATACTCGCACGGATTCTACCTTTTCCCGGTACTCGCACGGATTCGACCATTTTTCGGTACTCACACTGATTGGACCATTTTTCGGTACTCACCCGAACAGTTTTTCGATACTCGCACGGATTCTACCATTTACGGGTAGTCGCCCGGATTCTACCATTTTTCGGTACTCACATTGATTGGACCATTTTTCGCTACACACCCGAACAGTTTTTCGATAATCGCACGGATTCTACCATTTACGGGTAGTCGCCCGGATTCTACCATTTTTCGGTTCTCACATTGATTGGACCCATTTCCGGTAGTCACCCGAAAAGTTTTTCGATACTCGCACGGATTCTACCTTTTCCCGGTACTCGCACGGATTCGACCATTTTTCGGTAGTCACACTGATTGGACCATTTTTCGGTACACACCCGAACAGTTTTTCGATACTCGCACGGATTCTACCTTTTCCCGGTACTCGCACGGATTCGACCAGTTTTCGGTACTCACACTGATTGGACCATTTTTCGGTACACACCCGAACAGTTTTTCGATAATCGCAAGAATTCTACCATTTACGGGTAGTCGCCCGGATTCTACCATTTTTCGGTTCTCACATTGATTGGACCCATTTCCGGTAGTCACCCGAACAGTTTTTCGATACTCGCACGGATTCTACCATTTACGGGTAGTCGCCCGGATTCTACCATTTTTCGGTTCTCACATTGATTGGACCCATTTCCGGTAGTCACCCGAACAGTTTTTCGATACTCGCACGGATTCTACCTTTTCCCGGTACTCGCACGGATTCGACCATTTTTCGGTAGTCACACTGATTGGACCATTTTTCGGTACTCACCCGAACAGTTTTTCGATAATCGCACGGATTCTACCATTGACGGGTAGTCGCCCGGATTCTACCATTTTTCGGTTCTCACATTGATTGGACCCATTTCCGGTAGTCACCCGAACAGTTTTTCGATACTCGCACGGATTCTACCTTTTCCCGGTACTCGCACGGATTCGACCATTTTTCGGTAGTCACACTGATTGGACCATTTTTCGGTACTCACCCGAACAGTTTTTCGATAATCGCACGGATTCTACCATTGACGGGTAGTCGCCCGGATTCTACCATTTTTCGGTTCTCACATTGATTGGACCCATTTCCGGTAGTCACCCGAACAGTTTTTCGATACTCGCACGGATTCTACCTTTTCCCGGTACTCGCACGGATTCGACCATTTTTCGGTACTCACACTGATTGGACCATTTTTCGGTACTCACCCGAACAGTTTTTCGATACTCGCACGGATTCTACCATTTACGGGTAGTCGCCCGGATTCTACCATTTTTCGGTACTCACATTGATTGGACCATTTTTCGCTACACACCCGAACAGTTTTTCGATAATCGCACGGATTCTACCATTTACGGGTAGTCGCCCGGATTCTACCATTTTTCGGTTCTCACATTGATTGGACCCATTTCCGGTAGTCACCCGAAAAGTTTTTCGATACTCGCACGGATTCTACCTTTTCCCGGTACTCGCACGGATTCGACCATTTTTCGGTAGTCACACTGATTGGACCATTTTTCGGTACACACCCGAACAGTTTTTCGATACTCGCACGGATTCTACCTTTTCCCGGTACTCGCACGGATTCGACCAGTTTTCGGTACTCACACTGATTGGACCATTTTTCGGTACACACCCGAACAGTTTTTCGATAATCGCAAGAATTCTACCATTTACGGGTAGTCGCCCGGATTCTACCATTTTTCGGTTCTCACATTGATTGGACCCATTTCCGGTAGTCACCCGAACAGTTTTTCGATACTCGCACGGATTCTACCATTTACGGGTAGTCGCCCGGATTCTACCATTTTTCGGTTCTCACATTGATTGGACCCATTTCCGGTAGTCACCCGAACAGTTTTTCGATACTCGCACGGATTCTACCTTTTCCCGGTACTCGCACGGATTCGACCATTTTTCGGTAGTCACACTGATTGGACCATTTTTCGGTACTCACCCGAACAGTTTTTCGATAATCGCACGGATTCTACCATTGACGGGTAGTCGCCCGGATTCTACCATTTTTCGGTTCTCACATTGATTGGACCCATTTCCGGTAGTCACCCGAACAGTTTTTCGATACTCGCACGGATTCTACCTTTTCCCGGTACTCGCACGGATTCGACCATTTTTCGGTACTCACACTGATTGGACCATTTTTCGGTACTCACCCGAACAGTTTTTCGATACTCGCACGGATTCTACCATTTACGGGTAGTCGCCCGGATTCTACCATTTTTCGGTACTCACATTGATTGGACCATTTTTCGCTACACACCCGAACAGTTTTTCGATAATCGCACGGATTCTACCATTTACGGGTAGTCGCCCGGATTCTACCATTTTTCGGTTCTCACATTGATTGGACCCATTTCCGGTAGTCACCCGAAAAGTTTTTCGATACTCGCACGGATTCTACCTTTTCCCGGTACTCGCACGGATTCGACCATTTTTCGGTAGTCACACTGATTGGACCATTTTTCGGTACACACCCGAACAGTTTTTCGATACTCGCACGGATTCTACCTTTTCCCGGTACTCGCACGGATTCGACCAGTTTTCGGTACTCACACTGATTGGACCATTTTTCGGTACACACCCGAACAGTTTTTCGATAATCGCAAGAATTCTACCATTTACGGGTAGTCGCCCGGATTCTACCATTTTTCGGTTCTCACATTGATTGGACCCATTTCCGGTAGTCACCCGAACAGTTTTTCGATACTCGCACGGATTCTACCATTTACGGGTAGTCGCCCGGATTCTACCATTTTTCGGTTCTCACATTGATTGGACCCATTTCCGGTAGTCACCCGAACAGTTTTTCGATACTCGCACGGATTCTACCTTTTCCCGGTACTCGCACGGATTCGACCATTTTTCGGTAGTCACACTGATTGGACCATTTTTCGGTACTCACCCGAACAGTTTTTCGATAATCGCACGGATTCTACCATTGACGGGTAGTCGCCCGGATTCTACCATTTTTCGGTTCTCACATTGATTGGACCCATTTCCGGTAGTCACCCGAACAGTTTTTCGATACTCGCACGGATTCTACCTTTTCCCGGTACTCGCACGGATTCGACCATTTTTCGGTACTCACACTGATTGGACCATTTTTCGGTACTCACCCGAACAGTTTTTCGATACTCGCACGGATTCTACCAT
Organism: Vitis vinifera; assembly: GCF_030704535.1. Lineage (NCBI taxonomy): Eukaryota > Viridiplantae > Streptophyta > Magnoliopsida > Vitales > Vitaceae > Vitis > Vitis vinifera. The sequence continues at coordinate 12,392,453 of NC_081810.1, forward strand.
TTACGGGTAGTCGCCCGGATTCTACCATTTTTCGGTACTCACATTGATTGGACCATTTTTCGCTACACACCCGAACAGTTTTTCGATAATCGCACGGATTCTACCATTTACGGGTAGTCGCCCGGATTCTACCATTTTTCGGTTCTCACATTGATTGGACCCATTTCCGGTAGTCACCCGAACAGTTTTTCGATACTCGCACGGATTCTACCTTTTCCCGGTACTCACACGGATTCGACCATTTTTCGGTAGTCACACTGATTGGACCATTTTTCGGTACTCACCCGAACAGTTTTTCGATAATCGCACGGATTCTACCATTTACGGGTAGTCGCCCGGATTCTACCATTTTTCGGTAGTGACACTGATTGGACCATTTTTCGGTACTCACCCGAACAGTTTTTCGATACTCGCACGGATTCTACCATTTACGGGTAGTCGCCCGGATTCTACCATTTTTCGGTACTCACATTGATTGGACCCATTTCCGGTAGTCAACCGAACAGTTTTTCGATAGTCGCACGGATTCTACCTTTTCCAGGTACTCGCACGGATTCGAACATTTTTCGGTACTCACACTGATTGGACCATTTTTCGGTACACACCCGAACAGTTTTTCGATAGTCGCACGGATTCTATCTTTTCCCGGTACTCGCACGGATTCGACCATTTTTCGGTACTCACACTGATTGGACCATTTTTCGGTACACACCCGAACAGTTTTTCGATACTCGCACGGATTCTACCTTTTCCCGGTACTCGCACGGATTCGACCAGTTTTCGGTACTCACACTGATTGGACCATTTTTCGGTACACACCCGAACAGTTTTTCGATAATCGCAAGAATTCTACCATTTACGGGTAGTCGCCCGGATTCTACATTTTTTCGGTACTCACATTGATTGGACCCATTTCCGGTAGTCACCCGAACAGTTTTTCGATAGTCGCACGGATTCTACCTTTTCCCGGTACTCGCACGGATTCGACCAGTTTTCGGTACTCACACTGATTGGACCATTTTTCGGTACACACCCGAACAGTTTTTCGATAATCGCAAGAATTCTACCATTTACGGGTAGTCGCCCGGATTCTACCATTTTTCAGTTCTCACATTGATTGGACCCATTTCCGGTAGTCACCCGAACAGTTTTTCGATACTCGCACGGATTCTACCTTTTCCCGGTACTCGCACGGATTCGACCATTTTTCGGTAGTCACACTGATTGGACCATTTTTCGGTACTCACCCGAACAGTTTTTCGATAATCGCACGGATTCGACCATTGACGGGTAGTCGCCCGGATTCTACCATTTTTCGGTTCTCACATTGATTGGACCCATTTCCGGTAGTCACCCGAACAGTTTTTCGATACTCGCACGGATTCTACCTTTTCCCGGTACTCGCACGGATTCGACCATTTTTCGGTACTCACACTGATTGGACCATTTTTCGGTACACACCCGAACAGTTTTTCGATAATCGCAAGGATTCTACCATTTACGGGTAGTCGCCCGGATTCTGCATTTTTTCGGTACTCACATTGATTGGACCCATTTCCGGTAGTCACCCGAACAGTTTTTCGATAGTCGCACGGATTCTACCTTTTCCCGGTACTCGCACGGATTCGACCATTTTTCGGTAGTCACACTGATTGGACCATTTTTCGGTACACACCCGAACAGTTTTTCGATAATCGCACGGATTCTACCATTTACGGGTAGTCGCCCGGATTCTACCATTTTTCGGTTCTCACATTTTTGGACCCATTTCCGGTAGTCACCCGAAAAGTTTTTCGATACTCGCACGGATTCTACCTTTTCCCGGTACTCGCACGGATTCGACCATTTTTCGGTAGTCACACTGATTGGACCATTTTTCGGTACACACCCGAACAGTTTTTCGATACTCGCACGGATTCTACCTTTTCCCGGTACTCGCACGGATTCGACCAGTTTTCGGTACTCACACTGATTGGACCATTTTTCGGTACACACCCGAACAGTTTTTCGATAATCGCAAGAATTCTACCATTTACGGGTAGTCGCCCGGATTCTACCATTTTTCGGTTCTCACATTGATTGGACCCATTTCCGGTAGTCACCCGAACAGTTTTTCGATACTCGCACGGATTCTACCATTTACGGGTAGTCGCCCGGATTCTACCATTTTTCGGTTCTCACATTGATTGGACCCATTTCCGGTAGTCACCCGAACAGTTTTTCGATACTCGCACGGATTCTACCTTTTCCCGGTACTCGCACGGATTCGACCATTTTTCGGTAGTCACACTGATTGGACCATTTTTCGGTACTCACCCGAACAGTTTTTCGATAATCGCACGGATTCTACCATTGACGGGTAGTCGCCCGGATTCTACCATTTTTCGGTTCTCACATTGATTGGACCCATTTCCGGTAGTCACCCGAACAGTTTTTCGATACTCGCACGGATTCTACCTTTTCCCGGTACTCGCACGGATTCGACCATTTTTCGGTACTCACACTGATTGGACCATTTTTCGGTACTCACCCGAACAGTTTTTCGATACTCGCACGGATTCTACCATTTACGGGTAGTCGCCCGGATTCTACCATTTTTCGGTACTCACATTGATTGGACCATTTTTCGCTACACACCCGAACAGTTTTTCGATAATCGCACGGATTCTACCATTTACGGGTAGTCGCCCGGATTCTACCATTTTTCGGTTCTCACATTGATTGGACCCATTTCCGGTAGTCACCCGAAAAGTTTTTCGATACTCGCACGGATTCTACCTTTTCCCGGTACTCGCACGGATTCGACCATTTTTCGGTAGTCACACTGATTGGACCATTTTTCGGTACACACCCGAACAGTTTTTCGATACTCGCACGGATTCTACCTTTTCCCGGTACTCGCACGGATTCGACCAGTTTTCGGTACTCACACTGATTGGACCATTTTTCGGTACACACCCGAACAGTTTTTCGATAATCGCAAGAATTCTACAATTTACGGGTAGTCGCCCGGATTCTACCATTTTTCGGTTCTCACATTGATTGGACCCATTTCCGGTAGTCACCCGAACAGTTTTTCGATACTCGCACGGATTCTACCATTTACGGGTAGTCGCCCGGATTCTACCATTTTTCGGTTCTCACATTGATTGGACCCATTTCCGGTAGTCACCCGAACAGTTTTTCGATACTCGCACGGATTCTACCTTTTCCCGGTACTCGCACGGATTCGACCATTTTTCGGTAGTCACACTGATTGGACCATTTTTCGGTACTCACCCGAACAGTTTTTCGATAATCGCACGGATTCTACCATTGACGGGTAGTCGCCCGGATTCTACCATTTTTCGGTTCTCACATTGATTGGACCCATTTCCGGTAGTCACCCGAACAGTTTTTCGATACTCGCACGGATTCTACCTTTTCCCGGTACTCGCACGGATTCGACCATTTTTCGGTACTCACACTGATTGGACCATTTTTCGGTACTCACCCGAACAGTTTTTCGATACTCGCACGGATTCTACCATTTACGGGTAGTCGCCCGGATTCTACCATTTTTCGGTACTCACATTGATTGGACCATTTTTCGCTACACACCCGAACAGTTTTTCGATAATCGCACGGATTCTACCATTTACGGGTAGTCGCCCGGATTCTACCATTTTTCGGTTCTCACATTGATTGGACCCATTTCCGGTAGTCACCCGAACAGTTTTTCGATACTCGCACGGATTCTACCTTTTCCCGGTACTCACACGGATTCGACCATTTTTCGGTAGTCACACTGATTGGACCATTTTTCGGTACTCACCCGAACAGTTTTTCGATAATCGCACGGATTCTACCATTTACGGGTAGTCGCCCGGATTCTACCATTTTTCGGTAGTGACACTGATTGGACCATTTTTCGGTACTCACCCGAACAGTTTTTCGATACTCGCACGGATTCTACCATTTACGGGTAGTCGCCCGGATTCTACCATTTTTCGGTACTCACATTGATTGGACCCATTTCCGGTAGTCAACCGAACAGTTTTTCGATAGTCGCACGGATTCTACCTTTTCCAGGTACTCGCACGGATTCGAACATTTTTCGGTACTCACACTGATTGGACCATTTTTCGGTACACACCCGAACAGTTTTTCGGTAGTCGCACGGATTCTACCTTTTCCCGGTACTCGCACGGATTCGACCATTTTTCGGTACTCACACTGATTGGACCATTTTTCGGTACACACCCGAACAGTTTTTCGATACTCGCACGGATTCTACCTTTTCCCGGTACTCGCACGGATTCGACCAGTTTTCGGTACTCACACTGATTGGACCATTTTTCGGTACACACCCGAACAGTTTTTCGATAATCGCAAGAATTCTACCATTTACGGGTAGTCGCCCGGATTCTACATTTTTTCGGTACTCACATTGATTGGACCCATTTCCGGTAGTCACCCGAACAGTTTTTCGATAGTCGCACGGATTCTACCTTTTCCCGGTACTCGCACGGATTCGACCAGTTTTCGGTACTCACACTGATTGGACCATTTTTCGGTACACACCCGAACAGTTTTTCGATAATCGCAAGAATTCTACCATTTACGGGTAGTCGCCCGGATTCTACCATTTTTCAGTTCTCACATTGATTGGACCCATTTCCGGTAGTCACCCGAACAGTTTTTCGATACTCGCACGGATTCTACCTTTTCCCGGTACTCGCACGGATTCGACCATTTTTCGGTAGTCACACTGATTGGACCATTTTTCGGTACTCACCCGAACAGTTTTTCGATAATCGCACGGATTCGACCATTGACGGGTAGTCGCCCGGATTCTACCATTTTTCGGTTCTCACATTGATTGGACCCATTTCCGGTAGTCACCCGAACAGTTTTTCGATACTCGCACGGATTCTACCTTTTCCCGGTACTCGCACGGATTCGACCATTTTTCGGTACTCACACTGATTGGACCATTTTTCGGTACTCACCCGAACAGTTTTTCGATACTCGCACGGATTCTACCATTTACGGGTAGTCGCCCGGATTCTACCATTTTTCGGTAGTCACACTGATTGGACCATTTTTCGGTACTCACCCGAACAGTTTTTCGATACTCGCACGAATTCTACCATTTACGGGTAGTCGCCCGGATTCTACCATTTTTCGGTACTCACATTGATTGGACCCATTTCCGGTAGTCAACCGAACAGTTTTTCGATAGTCGCACGGATTCTACCTTTTCCAGGTACTCGCACGGATTCGAACATTTTTCGGTACTCACACTGATTGGACCATTTTTCGGTACACACCCGAACAGTTTTTCGATACTCGCACGGATTCTACCTTTTCCCGGTACTCGCACGGATTCGACCATTTTTCGGTACTCACACTGATTGGACCATTTTTCGGTACTCACCCGAACAGTTTTTCGATACTCGCACGGATTCTACCATTTACGGGTAGTCGCCCGGATTCTACCATTTTTCGGTACTCACATTGATTGGACCCATTTCCGGTAGTCAACCGAACAGTTTTTCGATAGTCGCACGGATTCTACCTTTTCCAGGTACTCGCACGGATTCGAACATTTTTCGGTACTCACACTGATTGGACCATTTTTCGGTACACACCCGAACAGTTTTTCGATACTCGCACGGATTCTACCTTTTCCCGGTACTCGCACGGATTCGACCATTTTTCGGTACTCACACTGATTGGACCATTTTTCGGTACTCACCCGAACAGTTTTTCGATACTCGCACGGATTCTACCATTTACGGGTAGTCGCCCGGATTCTACCATTTTTCGGTTCTCACATTGATTGGACCATTTTTCGCTACACACCCGAACAGTTTTTCGATAATCGCACGGATTCTACCATTTACGGGTAGTCGCCCGGATTCTACCATTTTTCGGTACTCACATTGATTGGACCCATTTCCGGTAGTCAACCGAACAGTTTTTCGATAGTCGCACGGATTCTACCTTTTCCAGGTACTCGCACGGATTCGAACATTTTTCGGTACTCACACTGATTGGACCATTTTTCGGTACACACCCGAACAGTTTTTCGATACTCGCACGGATTCTACCTTTTCCCGGTACTCACACGGATTCGACCATTTTTCGGTAGTCACACTGATTGGACCATTTTTCGGTACTCACCCGAACAGTTTTTCGATAATCGCACGGATTCTACCATTTACGGGTAGTCGCCCGGATTCTACCATTTTTCGGTAGTGACACTGATTGGACCATTTTTCGGTACTCACCCGAACAGTTTTTCGATACTCGCACGGATTCTACCATTTACGGGTAGTCGCCCGGATTCTACCATTTTTCGGTACTCACATTGATTGGACCCATTTCCGGTAGTCAACCGAACAGTTTTTCGATAGTCGCACGGATTCTACCTTTTCCAGGTACTCGCACGGATTCGAACATTTTTCGGTACTCACACTGATTGGACCATTTTTCGGTACACACCCGAACAGTTTTTCGATAGTCGCACGGATTCTACCTTTTCCAGGTACTCGCACGGATTCGAACATTTTTCGGTACTCACACTGATTGGACCATTTTTCGGTACACACCCGAACAGTTTTTCGATAGTCGCACGGATTCTACCTTTTCCCGGTACTCGCACGGATTCGACCATTTTTCGGTACTCACACTGATTGGACCATTTTTCGGTACACACCCGAACAGTTTTTCGATAATCGCAAGGATTCTACCATTTACGGGTAGTCGCCCGGATTCTACATTTTTTCGGTACTCACATTGATTGGACCCATTTCCGGTAGTCACCCGAACAGTTTTTCGATAGTCGCACGGATTCTACCTTTTCCCGGTACTCGCACGGATTCGACCAGTTTTCGGTACTCACACTGATTGGACCATTTTTCGGTACTCACACTGATTGGACCATTTTTCGGTACTCACCCGAACAGTTTTTCGATACTCGCACGGATTCTACCATTTACGGGTAGTCGCCCGGATTCTACCATTTTTCGGTTCTCACATTGATTGGACCATTTTTCGCTACACACCCGAACAGTTTTTCGATAATCGCACGGATTCTACCATTTACGGGTAGTCGCCCGGATTCTACCATTTTTCGGTACTCACATTGATTGGACCCATTTCCGGTAGTCAACCGAACAGTTTTTCGATAGTCGCACGGATTCTACCTTTTCCAGGTACTCGCACGGATTCGAACATTTTTCGGTACTCACACTGATTGGACCATTTTTCGGTACACACCCGAACAGTTTTTCGATACTCGCACGGATTCTACCTTTTCCCGGTACTCACACGGATTCGACCATTTTTCGGTAGTCACACTGATTGGACCATTTTTCGGTACTCACCCGAACAGTTTTTCGATAATCGCACGGATTCTACCATTTACGGGTAGTCGCCCGGATTCTACCATTTTTCGGTAGTGACACTGATTGGACCATTTTTCGGTACTCACCCGAACAGTTTTTCGATACTCGCACGGATTCTACCATTTACGGGTAGTCGCCCGGATTCTACCATTTTTCGGTACTCACATTGATTGGACCCATTTCCGGTAGTCAACCGAACAGTTTTTCGATAGTCGCACGGATTCTACCTTTTCCAGGTACTCGCACGGATTCGAACATTTTTCGGTACTCACACTGATTGGACCATTTTTCGGTACACACCCGAACAGTTTTTCGATAGTCGCACGGATTCTACCTTTTCCAGGTACTCGCACGGATTCGAACATTTTTCGGTACTCACACTGATTGGACCATTTTTCGGTACACACCCGAACAGTTTTTCGATAGTCGCACGGATTCTACCTTTTCCCGGTACTCGCACGGATTCGACCATTTTTCGGTACTCACACTGATTGGACCATTTTTCGGTACACACCCGAACAGTTTTTCGATACTCGCACGGATTCTACCTTTTCCCGGTACTCGCACGGATTCGACCAGTTTTCGGTACTCACACTGATTGGACCATTTTTCGGTACACACCCGAACAGTTTTTCGATAATCGCAAGGATTCTACCATTTACGGGTAGTCGCCCGGATTCTACATTTTTTCGGTTCTCACATTGATTGGACCCATTTCCGGTAGTCACCCGAACAGTTTTTCGATACTCGCACGGATTCCACCATTTACGGGTAGTCGCCCGGATTCTACCATTTTTCGGTTCTCACATTGATTGGACCCATTTCCGGTAGTCACCCGAACAGTTTTTCGATAATCGCAAGAATTCTACCATTTACGGGTAGTCGCCCGGATTCTACCATTTTTCAGTTCTCACATTGATTGGACCCATTTCCGGTAGTCACCCGAACAGTTTTTCGATACTCGCACGGATTCTACCTTTTCCCGGTACTCGCACGGATTCGACCATTTTTCGGTAGTCACACTGATTGGACCATTTTTCGGTACTCACCCGAACAGTTTTTCGATAATCGCACGGATTCGACCATTGACGGGTAGTCGCCCGGATTCTACCATTTTTCGGTTCTCACATTGATTGGACCCATTTCCGGTAGTCACCCGAACAGTTTTTCGATACTCGCACGGATTCTACCTTTTCCCGGTACTCGCACGGATTCGACCATTTTTCGGTACTCACACTGATTGGACCATTTTTCGGTACTCACCCGAACAGTTTTTCGATACTCGCACGGATTCTACCATTTACGGGTAGTCGCCCGGATTCTACCATTTTTCGGTAGTCACACTGATTGGACCATTTTTCGGTACTCACCCGAACAGTTTTTCGATACTCGCACGGATTCTACCATTTACGGGTAGTCGCCCGGATTCTACCATTTTTCGGTACTCACATTGATTGGACCCATTTCCGGTAGTCAACCGAACAGTTTTTCGATAGTCGCACGGATTCTACCTTTTCCAGGTACTCGCACGGATTCGAACATTTTTCGGTACTCACACTGATTGGACCATTTTTCGGTACACACCCGAACAGTTTTTCGATACTCGCACGGATTCTACCTTTTCCCGGTTCTCGCACGGATTCGACCATTTTTCGGTACTCACACTGATTGGACCATTTTTCGGTACTCACCCGAACAGTTTTTCGATACTCGCACGGATTCTACCATTTACGGGTAGTCGCCCGGATTCTACCATTTTTCGGTTCTCACATTGATTGGACCATTTTTCGCTACACACCCGAACAGTTTTTCGATAATCGCACGGATTCTACCATTTACGGGTAGTCGCCCGGATTCTACCATTTTTCGGTTCTCACATTGATTGGACCCATTTCCGGTACTCACCCGAACAGTTTTTCGATAATCGCACGGATTCTACCATTTACGGGTAGTCGCCCGGATTCTACCATTTTTCGGTTCTCACATTGATTGGACCCATTTCCGGTAGTCACCCGAACAGTTTTTCGATACTCGCACGGATTCTACCTTTTCCCGGTACTCACACGGATTCGACCATTTTTCGGTAGTCACACTGATTGGACCATTTTTCGGTACTCACCCGAACAGTTTTTCGATAATCGCACGGATTCTACCATTTACGGGTAGTCGCCCGGATTCTACCATTTTTCGGTAGTCACACTGATTGGACCATTTTTCGGTACTCACCCGAACAATTTTTCGATACTCGCACGGATTCTACCATTTACGGGTAGTCGCCCGGATTCTACCATTTTTCGGTACTCACATTGATTGGACCCATTTTCGGTAGTCAACCGAACAGTTTTTCGATAGTCGCACGGATTCTACCTTTTCCAGGTACTCGCACGGATTCGAACATTTTTCGGTACTCACACTGATTGGACCATTTTTCGCTACACACCCGAACAGTTTTTCGATACTCGCACGGATTCTACCTTTTCCCGGTACTCGCACGGATTCGACCATTTTTCGGTACTCACACTGATTGGACCATTTTTCGGTACACACCCGAACAGTTTTTCGATAATCGCACGGATTCTACCATTTACGGGTAGTCGCCCGGATTCTACCATTTTTCGGTTCTCACATTGATTGGACCCATTTCCGGTAGTCACCCGAACAGTTTTTCGATACTCGCACGGATTCTACCATTTACGGGTAGTCGCCCGGATTCTACCATTTTTCGGTTCTCACATTGATTGGACCCATTTCCGGTAGTCACCCGAACAGTTTTTCGATACTCGCACGGATTCTACCTTTTCCCGGTACTCGCACGGATTCGACCATTTTTCGGTAGTCACACTGATTGGACCATTTTTCGGTACTCACCCGAACAGTTTTTCGATACTCGCACGGATTCTACCATTTACGGGTAGTCACCCGGATTCTACCATTTTTCGGTACTCACATTGATTGGACCCATTTCCGGTAGGCACCCGAACAGTTTTTCGATACTCGCACGGATTCTACCTTTTCCCGGTACTCGCACGGAGTCGACCATTTTTCGGTACTCACACTGATTGGACCATTTTTCGCTACACACCCGAACAGTTTTTCGATAATCGCACGGATTCTACCATTTACGGGTAGTCGCACGGATTCGACCATTTTTCGGTAGTCACACTGATTGGACCATTTTTCGGTACTCACCCGAACAGTTTTTCGATAATCGCACGGATTCTACCATTTACGGGTAGTCGCCCGGATTCTACCATTTTTCGGTAGTCACACTGATTGGACCATTTTTCGGTACTCACCCGAACAGTTTTTCGATACTCGCACGGATTCTACCATTTACGGGTAGTCGCCCGGATTCTACCATTTTTCGGTACTCACATTGATTGGACCCATTTCCGGTAGTCAACCGAACAGTTTTTCGATAGTCGCACGGATTCTACCTTTTCCAGGTACTCGCACGGATTCGAACATTTTTCGGTACTCACACTGATTGGACCATTTTTCGGTACACACCCGAACAGTTTTTCGATACTCGCACGGATTCTACCTTTTCCCGGTACTCGCACGGATTCGAACATTTTTCGGTAGTCACACTGATTGGACCATTTTTCGGTACTCACCCGAACAGTTTTTCGATACTCGCACGGATTCTACCATTTATGGGTAGTCGACCGGATTCTACCATTTTTCGGTACTCACATTGATTGGACCCATTTCCGGTAGTCAACCGAACAGTTTTTCGATAGTCGCACGGATTCTACCTTTTCCAGGTACTCGCACGGATTCGAACATTTTTCGGTTCTCACATTGATTGGACCCATTTCCGGTAGTCACCCGAACAGTTTTTCGATACTCGCACGGATTCTACCTTTTCCCGGTACTCGCACGGATTCGACCATTTTTCGGTAGTCACACTGATTGGACCATTTTTCGGTACTCACCCGAACAGTTTTTCGATAATCGCACGGATTCTACCATTTACGGGTAGTCGCCCGGATTCTACCATTTTTCGGTACTCACATTTATTGGACCATTTTTCGGTACACACCCGAATCGTTTTTCGATACTCGCACGGATTCTACCTTTTCCCGGTACTCGCACGGATTCGACCAGTTTTCGGTACTCACACTGATTGGATCATTTTTCGGTACTCACCCGAACAGTTTTTCGATACTCGCACGGATTCTACCATTTACGGGTAGTCGCCCGGATTCTACCATTTTTCGGTACTCACATTGATTGGACCATTTTTCGCTACACACCCGAACAGTTTTTCGATAATCGCACGGATTCTACCATTTACGGGTAGTCGCCCGGATTCTACCATTTTTCGGTTCTCACATTGATTGGACCCATTTCCGGTAGTCACCCGAACAGTTTTTCGATACTCGCACGGATTCCACCATTTACGGGTAGTCGCCCGGATTCTACCATTTTTCGGTTCTCACATTGATTGGACCCATTTCCGGTAGTCACCCGAACAGTTTTTCGATACTCGCACGGATTCTACCATTTACGGGTAGTCGCCCGGATTCTACCATTTTTCGGTTCTCACATTGATTGGACCCATTTCCGGTAGTCACCCGAACAGTTTTTCGATACTCGCACGGATTCTACCTTTTCCCGGTACTCACACGGATTCGACCATTTTTCGGTAGTCACACTGATTGGACCATTTTTCGGTACTCACCCGAACAGTTTTTCGATAATCGCACGGATTCTACCATTTACGGGTAGTCGCCCGGATTCTACCATTTTTCGGTAGTCACACTGATTGGACCATTTTTCGGTACTCACCCGAACAATTTTTCGATACTCGCACGGATTCTACCATTTACGGGTAGTCGACCGGATTCTACCATTTTTCGGTACTCACATTGATTGGACCCATTTTCGGTAGTCAACCGAACAGTTTTTCGATAGTCGCACGGATTCTACCTTTTCCAGGTACTCGCACGGATTCGAACATTTTTCGGTACTCACACTGATTGGACCATTTTTCGCTACACACCCGAACAGTTTTTCGATACTCGCACGGATTCTACCTTTTCCCGGTACTCGCACGGATTCGACCATTTTTCGGTACTCACACTGATTGGACCATTTTTCGGTACACACCCGAACAGTTTTTCGATACTCGCACGGATTCTATCTTTTCCCGGTACTCGCACGGATTCGACCATTTTTCGGTAGTCACACTGATTGGACCATTTTTCGGTACTCACCCGAACAGTTTTTCGATACTCGCACGGATTCTACCATTTACGGGTAGTCGCCCGGATTCTACCATTTTTCGGTTCTCACATTGATTGGACCCATTTCCGGTAGTCACCCGAACAGTTTTTCGATACTCGCACGGATTCTACCTTTTCCCGGTACTCGCACGGATTCGACCATTTTTCGGTAGTCACACTGATTGGACCATTTTTCGGTACTCACCCGAACAGTTTTTCGATAATCGCACGGATTCTACCATTTACGGGTAGTCGCCCGGATTCTACCATTTTTCGGTACTCACATTTATTGGACCATTTTTCGGTACACACCCGAACAGTTTTTCGATACTCGCACGGATTCTACCTTTTCCCGGTACTCGCACGGATTCGACCAGTTTTCGGTACTCACACTGATTGGACCATTTTTCGGTACATACCCGAACAGTTTTTCGATAATCGCAAGGATTCTACCATTTACGGGTAGTCGCCCGGATTCTACCATTTTTCGGTACTCACATTGATTGGACCATTTTTCGCTACACACCCGAACAGTTTTTCGATAATCGCACGGATTCTACCATTTACGGGTAGTCGCCCGGATTCTACCATTTTTCGGTACTCACATTGATTGGACCATTTTTCGCTACACACCCGAACAGTTTTTCGATAATCGCACGGATTCTACCATTTACGGGTAGTCGCCCGGATTCTACAATTTTTCGGTTCTCACATTGATTGGACCCATTTCCGGTAGTCACCCGAACAGTTTTTCGATACTCGCACGGATTCTACCTTTTCCCGGTACTCACACGGATTCGACCATTTTTCGGTAGTCACACTGATTGGACCATTTTTCGGTACTCACCCGAACAGTTTTTCGATAATCGCACGGATTCTACCATTTACGGGTAGTCGCCCGGATTCTACCTTTTTTCGGTTCTCACATTGATTGGACCCATTTCCGGTAGTCACCCGAACAGTTTTTCGATACTCGCACGGATTCTAACTTTGACGGGTAGTCGCCCGGATTCTACCATTTTTCGGTTCTCACATTGATTGGACCCATTTCCGGTAGTCACCCGAACAGTTTTTCGATACTCGCACGGATTCTACCTTTTCCCGGTACTCACACGGATTCGACCATTTTTCGGTAGTCACACTGATTGGACCATTTTTCGGTACTCACCCGAACAGTTTTTCGATACTCGCACGGATTCTACCATTTACGGGTAGTCGCCCGGATTCTACCATTTTTCGGTTCTCACATTGATTGGACCCATTTCCGGTAGTCACCCGAACAGTTTTTCGATACTCGCACGGATTCTAACTTTGACGGGTAGTCGCCCGGATTCTACCATTTTTCGGTTCTCACATTGATTGGACCCATTTCCGGTAGTCACCCGAACAGTTTTTCGATACTCGCGCGGATTCTACCTTTTCCCGGTACTCGCACGGATTCGACCATTTTTCGGTAGTCACACTAATTGGACCATTTTTCGCTACACACCCGAACAGTTTTTCGATAATCGCACGGATTCTACCATTTACGGGTAGTCGGCCGGATTCTACCATTTTTCGGTACTCACATTGATTGGACCCATTTCCGGTAGTCACCCGAACAGTTTTTCGATAGTCGCACGGATTCTACCTTTTCCAGGTACTCGCACGGATTCGACCATTTTTCGGTACTCGCACTGATTGGACCATTTTTCGGTACACACCCGAACAGTTTTTCGATACTCGCACGGATTCTACCTTTTCCCGGTACTCGCACGAATTCGACCAGTTTTCGGTACTCACACTGATTGGACCATTTTTCGGTACACACCCGAACAGTTTTTCGATAATCGCAAGGATTCTACCATTTACGGGTAGTCGCCCGGATTCTACCATTTTTCGGTTCTCACATTGATTGGACCCATTTCCGGTAGTCACACGAACAGTTTTTCGATACTCGCACGGATTCTACCATTTACGGGTAGTCGCCCGGATTCTACCATTTTTCGGTTCTCACATTGATTGGTCCCATTTCCGGTAGTCACCCGAACAGTTTTTCGATACTCGCACGGATTCTACCTTTTCCCGGTACTCGCACGGATTCGACCATTTTTCGGTAGTCACACTAATTGGACCATTTTTCGGTACTCACCCGAACAGTTTTTCGATAATCGCACGGATTCTACCATTTACGGGTAGTCGGCCGGATTCTACCATTTTTCGGTTCTCACATTGATTGGACCCATTTCCGGTAGTCACCCGAACAGTTTTTCGATACTCGCACGGATTCTACCTTTTCCCGGTACTCGCACGGATTCGACCATTTTTCGGTAGTCACACTGATTGGACCATTTTTCGGTACTCACCCGAACAGTTTTTCGATAATCGCACGGATTCTACCATTTACGGGTAGTCGCCCGGATTCTACCATTTTTCGGTACTCACATTGATTGGACCATTTTTCGCTACACACCCGAACAGTTTTTCGATAATCGCACGGATTCTACCATTTACGGGTAGTCGCCCGGATTCTACCATTTTTCGGTTCTCACATTGATTGGACCCATTTCCGGTAGTCACCCGAACAGTTTTTCGATACTCTCACGGATTCTACCTTTTCCCGGTACTCGCACGGATTCGACCATTTTTCGGTAGTCACACTGATTGGACCATTTTTCGGTACTCACCCGAACAGTTTTTCGATACTCGCACGGATTCTACCATTTACGGGTAGTCGCCCGGATTCTACCATCTTTCGGTACTCACATTGATTGGACCCATTTCCGGTAGTCACCCGAACAGTTTTTCGATTCTCGCACGGATTCTACCTTTTCCCGGTACTCGCACGGATTCGACCATTTTTCGGTAGTCACACTGATTGGACCATTTTTCGGTACTCACCCGAACAGTTTTTCGATACTCGCACGGATTCTACCATTTACGGGTAGTCGCCCGGATTCTACCATTTTTCGGTTCTCACATTGATTGGACCATTTTTCGCTACACACCCGAACAGTTTTTCGATAATCGCACGGATTCTACCATTTACGGGTAGTCGCCCGGATTCTACCATTTTTCGGTTCTCACATTGATTGGACCCATTTCCGGTAGTCACCCGAACAGTTTTTCGATACTCGCACGGATTCTACCTTTTCCCGGTACTCGCACGGATTCGACCATTTTTCGGTAGTCACACTGATTGGACCATTTTTCGGTACTCACCCGAACAGTTTTTCGATAATCGCACGGATTCTACCATTTACGGGTAGTCGCCCGGATTCTACCATTTTTCGGTACTCACATTGATTGGACCATTTTTCGCTACACACCCGAACAGTTTTTCGATAATCGCACGGATTCTACCATTTACGGGTAGTCGCCCGGATTCTACCATTTTTCGGTTCTCACATTGATTGGACCCATTTCCGGTAGTCACCCGAACAGTTTTTCGATACTCGCACGGATTCGACCTTTTCCCGGTACTCGCACGGATTCGACCATTTTTCGGTAGTCACACTGATTGGACCATTTTTCGGTACTCACCCGAACAGTTTTTCGATAATCGCACGGATTCTACCATTTACGGGTAGTCGCCCGGATTCTACCATTTTTCGGTACTCACATTGATTGGACCATTTTTCGCTACACACCCGAACAGTTTTTCGATAATCGCACGGATTCTACCATTTACGGGTAGTCGCCCGGATTCTACCATTTTTCGGTTCTCACATTGATTGGACCCATTTCCGGTAGTCACACGAACAGTTTTTCGATACTCGCACGGATTCTACCATTTACGGGTAGTCGCCCGGATTCTACCATTTTTCGGTTCTCACATTGATTGGTCCCATTTCCGGTAGTCACCCGAACAATTTTTCGATACTCGCACGGATTCTACCTTTTCCCGGTACTCGCACGGATTCGACCATTTTTCGGTAGTCACACTAATTGGACCATTTTTCGGTACTCACCCGAACAGTTTTTCGATAATCGCACGGATTCTACCATTTACGGGTAGTCGGCCGGATTCTACCATTTTTCGGTTCTCACATTGATTGGACCCATTTCCGGTAGTCACCCGAACAGTTTTTCGATACTCGCACGGATTCTACCTTTTCCCGGTACTCGCACGGATTCGACCATTTTTCGGTAGTCACACTGATTGGACCATTTTTCGGTACTCACCCGAACAGTTTTTCGATAATCGCACGGATTCTACCATTTACGGGTAGTCGCCCGGATTCTACCATTTTTCGGTACTCACATTGATTGGACCATTTTTCGCTACACACCCGAACAGTTTTTCGATAATCGCACGGATTCTACCATTTACGGGTAGTCGCCCGGATTCTACCATTTTTCGGTTCTCACATTGATTGGACCCATTTCCGGTAGTCACCCGAACAGTTTTTCGATACTCTCACGGATTCTACCTTTTCCCGGTACTCGCACGGATTCGACCATTTTTCGGTAGTCACACTGATTGGACCATTTTTCGGTACTCACCCGAACAGTTTTTCGATACTCGCACGGATTCTACCATTTACGGGTAGTCGCCCGGATTCTACCATCTTTCGGTACTCACATTGATTGGACCCATTTCCGGTAGTCACCCGAACAGTTTTTCGATTCTCGCACGGATTCTACCTTTTCCCGGTACTCGCACGGATTCGACCATTTTTCGGTAGTCACACTGATTGGACCATTTTTCGGTACTCACCCGAACAGTTTTTCGATACTCGCACGGATTCTACCATTTACGGGTAGTCGCCCGGATTCTACCATTTTTCGGTTCTCACATTGATTGGACCATTTTTCGCTACACACCCGAACAGTTTTTCGATAATCGCACGGATTCTACCATTTACGGGTAGTCGCCCGGATTCTACCATTTTTCGGTTCTCACATTGATTGGACCCATTTCCGGTAGTCACCCGAACAGTTTTTCGATACTCGCACGGATTCTACCTTTTCCCGGTACTCGCACGGATTCGACCATTTTTCGGTAGTCACACTGATTGGACCATTTTTCGGTACTCACCCGAACAGTTTTTCGATAATCGCACGGATTCTACCATTTACGGGTAGTCGCCCGGATTCTACCATTTTTCGGTACTCACATTGATTGGACCATTTTTCGCTACACACCCGAACAGTTTTTCGATAATCGCACGGATTCTACCATTTACGGGTAGTCGCCCGGATTCTACCATTTTTCGGTTCTCACATTGATTGGACCCATTTCCGGTAGTCACCCGAACAGTTTTTCGATACTCGCACGGATTCGACCTTTTCCCGGTACTCGCACGGATTCGACCATTTTTCGGTAGTCACACTGATTGGACCATTTTTCGGTACTCACCCGAACAGTTTTTCGATAATCGCACGGATTCTACCATTTACGGGTAGTCGCCCGGATTCTACCATTTTTCGGTACTCACATTGATTGGACCATTTTTCGCTACACACCCGAACAGTTTTTCGATAATCGCACGGATTCTACCATTTACGGGTAGTCGCCCGGATTCTACCATTTTTCGGTTCTCACATTGATTGGACCCATTTCCGGTAGTCACCCGAACAGTTTTTCGATACTCGCACGGATTCTACCTTTTCCCGGTACTCGCACGGATTCGACCAGTTTTCGGTACTCACACTGATTGGACCATTTTTCGGTACACACCCGAACAGTTTTTCGATAATCGCAAGGATTCTACCATTTACGGGTAGTCACCCGGATTCTACCATTTTTCGGTTCTCACATTGATTGGACCCATTTCCGGTAGTCACCCGAACAGTTTTTCGATACTCGCACGGATTCTACCATTTACGGGTAGTCGCCCGGATTCTACCATTTTTCGGTTCTCACATTGATTGGACCCATTTCCGGTAGTCACCCGAACAGTTTTTCGATACTCGCGCGGATTCTACCTTTTCCCGGTACTCGCACGGATTCGACCATTTTTCGGTAGTCACACTAATTGGACCATTTTTCGCTACACACCCGAACAGTTTTTTGATAATCGCACGGATTCTACCATTTACGGGTAGTCGGCCGGATTCTACCATTTTTCGGTACTCACATTGATTGGACCCATTTCCGGTAGTCACCCGAACAGTTTTTCGATAGTCGCACGGATTCTACCTTTTCCAGGTACTCGCACGGATTCGACCATTTTTCGGTACTCACACTGATTGGACCATTTTTCGGTACACACCCGAACAGTTTTTCGATACTCGCACGGATTCTACCTTTTCCCGGTACTCGCACGAATTCGACCAGTTTTCGGTACTCACACTGATTGGACCATTTTTCGGTACACACCCGAACAGTTTTTCGATAATCGCAAGGATTCTACCATTTACGGGTAGTCGCCCGGATTCTACCATTTTTCGGTTCTCACATTGATTGGACCCATTTCCGGTAGTCACACGAACAGTTTTTCGATACTCGCACGGATTCCACCATTTACGGGTAGTCGCCCGGATTCTACCATTTTTCGGTTCTCACATTGATTGGTCCCATTTCCGGTAGTCACCCGAACAGTTTTTCGATACTCGCACGGATTCTACCTTTTCCCGGTACTCGCACGGATTCGACCATTTTTCGGTAGTCACACTAATTGGACCATTTTTCGGTACTCACCCGAACAGTTTTTCGATAATCGCACGGATTCTACCATTTACGGGTAGTCGGCCGGATTCTACCATTTTTCGGTTCTCACATTGATTGGACCCATTTCCGGTAGTCACCCGAACAGTTTTTCGATACTCGCACGGATTCTACCTTTTCCCGGTACTCGCACGGATTCGACCATTTTTCGGTAGTCACACTGATTGGACCATTTTTCGGTACTCACCCGAACAGTTTTTCGATAATCGCACGGATTCTACCATTTACGGGTAGTCGCCCGGATTCTACCATTTTTCGGTACTCACATTGATTGGACCATTTTTCGCTACACACCCGAACAGTTTTTCGATAATCGCACGGATTCTACCATTTACGGGTAGTCGCCCGGATTCTACCATTTTTCGGTTCTCACATTGATTGGACCCATTTCCGGTAGTCACCCGAACAGTTTTTCGATACTCGCACGGATTCTACCTTTTCCCGGTACTCGCACGGATTCGACCATTTTTCGGTAGTCACACTGATTGGACCATTTTTCGGTACTCACCCGAACAGTTTTTCGATAATCGCACGGATTCTACCATTTACGGGTAGTCGCCCGGATTCTACCATTTTTCGGTACTCACATTGATTGGACCATTTTTCGCTACACACCCGAACAGTTTTTCGATAATCGCACGGATTCTACCATTTACGGGTAGTCGCCCGGATTCTACCATTTTTCGGTTCTCACATTGATTGGACCCATTTCCGGTAGTCACCCGAACAGTTTTTCGATACTCGCACGGATTCTACCTTTTCCCGGTACTCGCACGGATTCGACCATTTTTCGGTAGTCACACTGATTGGACCATTTTTCGGTACTCACCCGAACAGTTTTTCGATAATCGCACGGATTCTACCATTTACGGGTAGTCGCCCGGATTCTACCATTTTTCGGTACTCACATTGATTGGACCATTTTTCGCTACACACCCGAACAGTTTTTCGATAATCGCACGGATTCTACCATTTACGGGTAGTCGCCCGGATTCTACCATTTTTCGGTTCTCACATTGATTGGACCCATTTCCGGTAGTCACCCGAACAGTTTTTCGATACTCGCACGGATTCTACCTTTTCCCGGTACTCGCACGGATTCGACCATTTTTCGGTAGTCACACTAATTGGACCATTTTTCGGTACTCACCCGAACAGTTTTTCGATAATCGCACGGATTCTACCATTTACGGGTAGTCGGCCGGATTCTACCATTTTTCGGTTCTCACATTGATTGGACCCATTTCCGGTAGTCACCCGAACAGTTTTTCGATACTCGCACGGATTCTACCTTTTCCCGGTACTCGCACGGATTCGACCATTTTTCGGTAGTCACACTAATTGGACCATTTTTCGGTACTCACCCGAACAGTTTTTCGATAATCGCACGGATTCTACCATTTACGGGTAGTCGCCCGGATTCTACCATTTTTCGGTTCTCACATTGATTGGACCCATTTCCGGTAGTCACCCGAACAGTTTTTCGATACTCTCACGGATTCTACCTTTTCCCGGTACTCGCACGGATTCGACCATTTTTCGGTAGTCACACTGATTGGACCATTTTTCGGTACTCACCCGAACAGTTTTTCGATACTCGCACGGATTCTACCATTTACGGGTAGTCGCCCGGATTCTACCATCTTTCGGTACTCACATTGATTGGACCCATTTCCGGTAGTCACCCGAACAGTTTTTCGATTCTCGCACGGATTCTACCTTTTCCCGGTACTCGCACGGATTCGACCATTTTTCGGTAGTCACACTGATTGGACCATTTTTCGGTACTCACCCGAACAGTTTTTCGATACTCGCACGGATTCTACCATTTACGGGTAGTCGCCCGGATTCTACCATTTTTCGGTTCTCACATTGATTGGACCATTTTTCGCTACACACCCGAACAGTTTTTCGATAATCGCACGGATTCTACCATTTACGGGTAGTCGCCCGGATTCTACCATTTTTCGGTTCTCACATTGATTGGACCCATTTCCGGTAGTCACCCGAACAGTTTTTCGATACTCGCACGGATTCTACCTTTTCCCGGTACTCGCACGGATTCGACCATTTTTCGGTAGTCACACTGATTGGACCATTTTTCGGTACTCACCCGAACAGTTTTTCGATAATCGCACGGATTCTACCATTTACGGGTAGTCGCCCGGATTCTACCATTTTTCGGTACTCACATTGATTGGACCATTTTTCGCTACACACCCGAACAGTTTTTCGATAATCGCACGGATTCTACCATTTACGGGTAGTCGCCCGGATTCTACCATTTTTCGGTTCTCACATTGATTGGACCCATTTCCGGTAGTCACCCGAACAGTTTTTCGATACTCGCACGGATTCTACCTTTTCCCGGTACTCGCACGGATTCGACCATTTTTCGGTAGTCACACTGATTGGACCATTTTTCGGTACTCACCCGAACAGTTTTTCGATAATCGCACGGATTCTACCATTTACGGGTAGTCGCCCGGATTCTACCATTTTTCGGTACTCACATTGATTGGACCATTTTTCGCTACACACCCGAACAGTTTTTCGATAATCGCACGGATTCTACCATTTACGGGTAGTCGCCCGGATTCTACCATTTTTCGGTTCTCACATTGATTGGACCCATTTCCGGTAGTCACCCGAACAGTTTTTCGATACTCGCACGGATTCTACCTTTTCCCGGTACTCGCACGGATTCGACCATTTTTCGGTAGTCACACTGATTGGACCATTTTTCGGTACTCACCCGAACAGTTTTTCGATACTCGCACGGATTCTACCATTTACGGGTAGTCGCCCGGATTCTACCATTTTTCGGTATTCACACTGATTGGACCATTTTTCGCTACACACCCGAACAGATTTTCGATAATCGCACGGATTCTACCATTTACGGGTAGTCGCACGGATTCGACCATTTTTCGGAAGTCACACTGATTGGACCATTTTTCGGTACTCACCCGAACAGTTTTTCGATACTCGCACGGATTCTACCATTTACGGGTAGTCGCCCGGATTCTACCATTTTTCGGTTCTCACATTGATTGGACCATTTTTCGCTACACACCCGAACAGTTTTTCGATAATCGCACGGATTCTACCATTTACGGGTAGTCGCCCGGATTCTACCATTTTTCGGTTCTCACATTGATTGGACCCATTTCCGGTAGTCACCCGAACAGTTTTTCGATACTCGCACGGATTCTACCTTTTCCCGGTACTCGCACGGATTCGACCATTTTTCGGTAGTCACACTGATTGGACCATTTTTCGGTACTCACCCGAACAGTTTTTCGATAATCGCACGGATTCTACCATTTACGGGTAGTCGCCCGGATTCTACCATTTTTCGGTACTCACATTGATTGGACCATTTTTCGCTACACACCCGAACAGTTTTTCGATAATCGCACGGATTCTACCATTTACGGGTAGTCGCCCGGATTCTACCATTTTTCGGTTCTCACATTGATTGGACCCATTTCCGGTAGTCACCCGAACAGTTTTTCGATACTCGCACGGATTCTACCTTTTCCCGGTACTCGCACGGATTCGACCATTTTTCGGTAGTCACACTGATTGGACCATTTTTCGGTACTCACCCGAACAGTTTTTCGATAATCGCACGGATTCTACCATTTACGGGTAGTCGCCCGGATTCTACCATTTTTCGGTACTCACATTGATTGGACCATTTTTCGCTACACACCCGAACAGTTTTTCGATAATCGCACGGATTCTACCATTTACGGGTAGTCGCCCGGATTCTACCATTTTTCGGTTCTCACATTGATTGGACCCATTTCCGGTAGTCACCCGAACAGTTTTTCGATACTCGCACGGATTCTACCTTTTCCCGGTACTCGCACGGATTCGACCATTTTTCGGTAGTCACACTGATTGGACCATTTTTCGGTACTCACCCGAACAGTTTTTCGATACTCGCACGGATTCTACCATTTACGGGTAGTCGCCCGGATTCTACCATTTTTCGGTATTCACACTGATTGGACCATTTTTCGCTACACACCCGAACAGATTTTCGATAATCGCACGGATTCTACCATTTACGGGTAGTCGCACGGATTCGACCATTTTTCGGAAGTCACACTGATTGGACCATTTTTCGGTACTCACCCGAACAGTTTTTCGATACTCGCACGGATTCTACCATTTACGGGTAGTCGCCCGGATTCTACCATTTTTCGGTTCTCACATTGATTGGACCATTTTTCGCTACACACCCGAACAGTTTTTCGATAATCGCACGGATTCTACCATTTACGGGTAGTCGCCCGGATTCTACCATTTTTCGGTTCTCACATTGATTGGACCCATTTCCGGTAGTCACCCGAACAGTTTTTCGATACTCGCACGGATTCTACCTTTTCCCGGTACTCGCACGGATTCGACCATTTTTCGGTAGTCACACTGATTGGACCATTTTTCGGTACTCACCCGAACAGTTTTTCGATAATCGCACGGATTCTACCATTTACGGGTAGTCGCCCGGATTCTACCATTTTTCGGTACTCACATTGATTGGACCATTTTTCGCTACACACCCGAACAGTTTTTCGATAATCGCACGGATTCTACCATTTACGGGTAGTCGCCCGGATTCTACCATTTTTCGGTTCTCACATTGATTGGACCCATTTCCGGTAGTCACCCGAACAGTTTTTCGATACTCGCACGGATTCTACCTTTTCCCGGTACTCGCACGGATTCGACCATTTTTCGGTAGTCACACTGATTGGACCATTTTTCGGTACTCACCCGAACAGTTTTTCGATACTCGCACGGATTCTACCATTTACGGGTAGTCGCCCGGATTCTACCATCTTTCGGTACTCACATTGATTGGACCCATTTCCGGTAGTCACCCGAACAGTTTTTCGATTCTCGCACGGATTCTACCTTTTCCCGGTACTCGCACGGATTCGACCATTTTTCGGTAGTCACACTGATTGGACCATTTTTCGGTACTCACCCGAACAGTTTTTCGATACTCGCACGGATTCTACCATTTACGGGTAGTCGCCCGGATTCTACCATTTTTCGGTTCTCACATTGATTGGACCATTTTTCGCTACACACCCGAACAGTTTTTCGATAATCGCACGGATTCTACCATTTACGGGTAGTCGCCCGGATTCTACCATTTTTCGGTTCTCACATTGATTGGACCCATTTCCGGTAGTCACCCGAACAGTTTTTCGATACTCGCACGGATTCTACCTTTTCCCGATACTCGCACGGATTCGACCATTTTTCGGTAGTCACACTGATTGGACCATTTTTCGGTACTCACCCGAACAGTTTTTCGATAATCGCACGGATTCTACCATTTACGGGTAGTCACCCGGATTCTACCATTTTTCGGTACTCACATTGATTGGACCATTTTTCGCTACACACCCGAACAGTTTTTCGATAATCGCACGGATTCTACCATTTACGGGTAGTCGCCCGGATTCTACAATTTTTCGGTTCTCACATTGATTGGACCCATTTCCGGTAGTCACCCGAACAGTTTTTCGATACTCGCACGGATTCTACCTTTTCCCGGTACTCGCACGGATTCGACCATTTTTCGGTAGTCACACTGATTGGACCATTTTTCGGTACTCACCCGAACAGTTTTTCGATACTCGCACGGATTCTACCATTTACGGGTAGTCGCCCGGATTCTACCATCTTTCGGTACTCACATTGATTGGACCCATTTCCGGTAGTCAACCGAACAGTTTTTCGATTCTCGCACGGATTCTACCTTTTCCCGGTACTCGCACGGATTCGACCATTTTTCGGTACTCACACTGATTGGACCATTTTTCGGTACTCACCCGAACAGTTTTTCGATACTCGCACGGATTCTACCATTTACGGGTAGTCGCCCGGATTCTACCAGTTTTCGGTACTCACATTGATTGGACCATTTTTCGGTACACACCCGAACAGTTTTTCGATAATCGCACGGATTCTACCATTTACGGGTAGTCGCCCGGATTCTACCATTTTTCGGTTCTCACATTGATTGGACCCATTTCCGGTAGTCACCCGAACAGTTTTTCGATAGTCGCACGGATTCTACCTTTTCCCGGTACTCGCACGGATTCGACCATTTTTCGGTAGTCACACTGATTGGACCATTTTTCGGTACTCACCCGAACAGTTTTTCGATACTCGCACGGATTCTACCATTTACGGGTAGTCGCCCGGATTCTACCATCTTTCGGTACTCACATTGATTGGACCCATTTCCGGTAGTCAACCGAACAGTTTTTCGATAGTCGCACGGATTCTACCGTTTCCAGGTACTCGCACGGATTCGAACATTTTTCGGTACTCACACTGATTGGACCATTTTTCGGTACACACCCGAACAGTTTTTCGATACTCGCACGGATTCTACCTTTTCCCGGTACTCGCACGGATTCGACCAGTTTTCGGTACTCACACTGATTGGACCATTTTTCGGTACACACCCGAACAGTTTTTCGATAATCGCAAGGATTCTACCATTTACGGGTAGTCGCCCGGATTCTACCATTTTTCGGTACTCACATTGATTGGACCCATTTCCGGTAGTCACCCGAACAGTTTTTCGATAGTCGCACGGATTCTACCTTTTCCCGGTACTCGCACGGATTCGACCATTTTTCGGTAGTCACACTGATTGGACCATTTTTCGGTACACACCCGAACAGTTTTTCGATAATCGCAAGGATTCTACCATTTACGGGTAGTCGCCCGGATTCTACCATTTTTCGGTTCTCACATTGATTGGACCCATTTCCGGTAGTCACCCGAACAGTTTTTCGATACTCGCACGGATTCTACCTTTTCCCGGTACTCGCACGGATTCGACCATTTTTCGGTAGTCACATTGATTGGACCATTTTTCGGTACTCACCCGAACAGTTTTTCGATACTCGCACGGATTCTACCATTTACGGGTAGTCGCCCGGATTCTACCATTTTTCGGTACTCACATTGATTGGACCCATTTCCGGTAGGCACCCGAACAGTTTTTCGATACTCGCACGGATTCTACCTTTTCCCGGTACTCGCACGGATTCGACCATTTTTCGGTAGTCACACTGATTGGACCATTTTTCGGTACTCACCCGAACAGTTTTTCGATAATCGCACGGATTCTACCATTTACGGGTAGTCGCCCGGATTCTACCATTTTTCGGTACTCACATTGATTGGACCATTTTTCGCTACACACCCGAACAGTTTTTCGATAATCGCACGGATTCTACCATTTACGGGTAGTCGCCCGGATTCTACCATTTTTCGGTTCTCACATTGATTGGACCCATTTCCGGTAGTCACCCGAACAGTTTTTCGATACTCGCACGGATTCTACCTTTTCCCGGTACTCGCACGGATTCGACCATTTTTCGGTAGTCACACTGATTGGACCATTTTTCGGTACTCACCCGAACAGTTTTTCGATACTCGCACGGATTCTACCATTTACGGGTAGTCGCCCGGATTCTACCATCTTTCGGTACTCACATTGATTGGACCCATTTCCGGTAGTCACCCGAACAGTTTTTCGATTCTCGCACGGATTCTACCTTTTCCCGGTACTCGCACGGATTCGACCATTTTTCGGTAGTCACACTGATTGGACCATTTTTCGGTACTCACCCGAACAGTTTTTCGATACTCGCACGGATTCTACCATTTACGGGTAGTCGCCCGGATTCTACCATTTTTCGGTTCTCACATTGATTGGACCATTTCCGGTAGTCACCCGAACAGTTTTTCGATACTCGCACGGATTCTACCTTTTCCCGATACTCGCACGGATTCGACCATTTTTCGGTAGTCACACTGATTGGACCATTTTTCGGTACTCACCCGAACAGTTTTTCGATACTCGCACGGATTCTACCATTTACGGGTAGTCGCCCGGATTCTACCATCTTTCGGTACTCACATTGATTGGACCCATTTCCGGTAGTCACCCGAACAGTTTTTCGATTCTCGCACGGATTCTACCTTTTCCCGGTACTCGCACGGATTCGACCATTTTTCGGTAGTCACACTGATTGGACCATTTTTCGGTACTCACCCGAACAGTTTTTCGATACTCGCACGGATTCTACCATTTACGGGTAGTCGCCCGGATTCTACCATTTTTCGGTTCTCACATTGATTGGACCATTTCCGGTAGTCACCCGAACAGTTTTTCGATACTCGCACGGATTCTACCTTTTCCCGATACTCGCACGGATTCGACCATTTTTCGGTAGTCACACTGATTGGACCATTTTTCGGTACTCACCCGAACAGTTTTTCGATAATCGCACGGATTCTACCATTTACGGGTAGTCGCCCGGATTCTACCATTTTTCGGTTCTCACATTGATTGGACCCATTTCCGGTAGTCACCCGAACAGTTTTTCGATACTCGCACGGATTCTACCTTTTCCCGATACTCGCACGGATTCGACCATTTTTCGGTAGTCACACTGATTGGACCATTTTTCGGTACTCACCCGAACAGTTTTTCGATAATCGCACGGATTCTACCATTTACGGGTAGTCGCCCGGATTCTACCATTTTTCGGTACTCACATTGATTGGACCATTTTTCGCTACACACCCGAACAGTTTTTCGATAATCGCACGGATTCTACCATTTACGGGTAGTCGCCCGGATTCTACCATTTTTCGGTTCTCACATTGATTGGACCCATTTCCGGTAGTCACCCGAACAGTTTTTCGATACTCGCACGGATTCTACCTTTTCCCGGTACTCGCACGGATTCGACCATTTTTCGGTAGTCACACTGATTGGACCATTTTTCGGTACTCACCCGAACAGTTTTTCGATACTCGCACGGATTCTACCATTTACGGGTAGTCGCCCGGATTCTACCATCTTTCGGTACTCACATTGATTGGACCCATTTCCGGAAGTCAACCGAACAGTTTTTCGATAGTCGCACGGATTCTACCTTTTCCAGGTACTCGCACGGATTCGAACATTTTTCGGTACTCACACTGATTGGACCATTTTTTGGTACTCACACTGATTGGACCATTTTTCGGTACACACCCGAACAGTTTTTCGATACTCGCACGGATTCTACCTTTTCCCGGTACTCGCACGGATTCGACCAGTTTTCGGTACTCACACTGATTGGACCATTTTTCGGTACACACCCGAACAGTTTTTCGATAATCGCAAGGATTCTACCATTTACGGGTAGTCGCCCGGATTCTACCATTTTTCGGTACTCACATTGATTGGACCCATTTCCGGTAGTCACCCGAACAGTTTTTCGATACTCGCACGGATTCTACCTTTTCCCGGTACTCGCACGGATTCGACCATTTTTCGGTAGTCACACTGATTGGACCATTTTTCGGTACTCACCCGAACAGTTTTTCGATACTCGCACGGATTCTACCATTTACGGGTAGTCGCCCGGATTCTACCATCTTTCGGTACTCACATTGATTGGACCCATTTCCGGTAGTCACCCGAACAGTTTTTCGATTCTCGCACGGATTCTACCTTTTCCCGGTACTCGCACGGATTCGACCATTTTTCGGTAGTCACACTGATTGGACCATTTTTCGGTACTCACCCGAACAGTTTTTCGATACTCGCACGGATTCTACCATTTACGGGTAGTCGCCCGGATTCTACCATTTTTCGGTTCTCACATTGATTGGACCATTTCCGGTAGTCACCCGAACAGTTTTTCGATACTCGCACGGATTCTACCTTTTCCCGATACTCGCACGGATTCGACCATTTTTCGGTAGTCACACTGATTGGACCATTTTTCGGTACTCACCCGAACAGTTTTTCGATACTCGCACGGATTCTACCATTTACGGGTAGTCGCCCGGATTCTACCATCTTTCGGTACTCACATTGATTGGACCCATTTCCGGTAGTCACCCGAACAGTTTTTCGATTCTCGCACGGATTCTACCTTTTCCCGGTACTCGCACGGATTCGACCATTTTTCGGTAGTCACACTGATTGGACCATTTTTCGGTACTCACCCGAACAGTTTTTCGATACTCGCACGGATTCTACCATTTACGGGTAGTCGCCCGGATTCTACCATTTTTCGGTTCTCACATTGATTGGACCATTTCCGGTAGTCACCCGAACAGTTTTTCGATACTCGCACGGATTCTACCTTTTCCCGATACTCGCACGGATTCGACCATTTTTCGGTAGTCACACTGATTGGACCATTTTTCGGTACTCACCCGAACAGTTTTTCGATAATCGCACGGATTCTACCATTTACGGGTAGTCGCCCGGATTCTACCATTTTTCGGTTCTCACATTGATTGGACCCATTTCCGGTAGTCACCCGAACAGTTTTTCGATACTCGCACGGATTCTACCTTTTCCCGATACTCGCACGGATTCGACCATTTTTCGGTAGTCACACTGATTGGACCATTTTTCGGTACTCACCCGAACAGTTTTTCGATAATCGCACGGATTCTACCATTTACGGGTAGTCGCCCGGATTCTACCATTTTTCGGTACTCACATTGATTGGACCATTTTTCGCTACACACCCGAACAGTTTTTCGATAATCGCACGGATTCTACCATTTACGGGTAGTCGCCCGGATTCTACCATTTTTCGGTTCTCACATTGATTGGACCCATTTCCGGTAGTCACCCGAACAGTTTTTCGATACTCGCACGGATTCTACCTTTTCCCGGTACTCGCACGGATTCGACCATTTTTCGGTAGTCACACTGATTGGACCATTTTTCGGTACTCACCCGAACAGTTTTTCGATACTCGCACGGATTCTACCATTTACGGGTAGTCGCCCGGATTCTACCATCTTTCGGTACTCACATTGATTGGACCCATTTCCGGTAGTCAACCGAACAGTTTTTCGATAGTCGCACGGATTCTACCTTTTCCAGGTACTCGCACGGATTCGAACATTTTTCGGTACTCACACTGATTGGACCATTTTTTGGTACTCACACTGATTGGACCATTTTTCGGTACACACCCGAACAGTTTTTCGATACTCGCACGGATTCTACCTTTTCCCGGTACTCGCACGGATTCGACCAGTTTTCGGTACTCACACTGATTGGACCATTTTTCGGTACACACCCGAACAGTTTTTCGATAATCGCAAGGATTCTACCATTTACGGGTAGTCGCCCGGATTCTACCATTTTTCGGTACTCACATTGATTGGACCCATTTCCGGTAGTCACCCGAACAGTTTTTCGATAGTCGCACGGATTCTACCTTTTCCCGGTACTCGCACGGATTCGACCATTTTTCGGTAGTCACACTGATTGGACCATTTTTCGGTACACACCCGAACAGTTTTTCGATAATCGCAAGGATTCTACCATTTACGGGTAGTCGCCCGGATTCTACCATTTTTCGGTTCTCACATTGATTGGACCCATTTCCGGTAGTCACCCGAACAGTTTTTCGATACTCGCACGGATTCTACCTTTTCCCGGTACTCGCACGGATTCGACCATTTTTCGGTAGTCACATTGATTGGACCATTTTTCGGTACTCACCCGAACAGTTTTTCGATACTCGCACGGATTCTACCATTTACGGGTAGTCGCCCGGATTCTACCATTTTTCGGTACTCACATTGATTGGACCCATTTCCGGT
Organism: Vitis vinifera; assembly: GCF_030704535.1. NCBI lineage: Eukaryota > Viridiplantae > Streptophyta > Magnoliopsida > Vitales > Vitaceae > Vitis > Vitis vinifera. The sequence continues at coordinate 12,423,412 of NC_081810.1, forward strand.
AGGCACCCGAACAGTTTTTCGATACTCGCACGGATTCTACCTTTTCCCGGTACTCGCACGGATTCGAACATTTTTCGGTACTCACACTGATTGGACCATTTTTCGGTACACACCCGAACAGTTTTTCGATACTCGCACGGATTCTACCTTTTCCCGGTACTCGCACGGATTCGACCATTTTTCGGTAGTCACACTGATTGGACCATTTTTCGGTACTCACCCGAACAGTTTTTCGATAATCGCACGGATTCTACCATTTACGGGTAGTCGCCCGGATTCTACCATTTTTCGGTACTCACATTGATTGGACCATTTTTCGCTACACACCCGAACAGTTTTTCGATAATCGCACGGATTCTACCATTTACGGGTAGTCGCCCGGATTCTACCATTTTTCGGTTCTCACATTGATTGGATCCATTTCCGGTAGTCACCCGAACAGTTTTTCGATACTCGCACGGATTCTACCTTTTCCCGGTACTCGCACGGATTCGACCATTTTTCGGTAGTCACACTGATTGGACCATTTTTCGGTACTCACCCGAACAGTTTTTCGATAATCGCACGGATTCTACCATTTACGGGTAGTCGCCCGGATTCTACCATTTTTCGGTACTCACATTGATTGGACCCATTTCCGGTAGGCACCCGAACAGTTTTTCGATACTCGCACGGATTCTACCTTTTCCCGGTACTCGCACGGATTCGACCATTTTTCGGTAGTCACACTAATTGGACCATTTTTCGCTACACACCCGAACAGTTTTTCGATAATCGCACGGATTCTACCATTTACGGGTAGTCGGCCGGATTCTACCATTTTTCGGTTCTCACATTGATTGGACCCATTTCCGGTAGTCACCCGAACAGTTTTTCGATAGTCGCACGGATTCTAGCTTTTCCAGGTACTCGCACGGATTCGACCATTTTTCGGTACACACCGGAACAGTTTTTCGATACTCGCACGGATTCTACCTTTTCCCGGTACTCGCACGAATTCGACCAGTTTTCGGTACTCACACTGATTGGACCATTTTTCGGTACACACCCGAACAGTTTTTCGATACTCGCAAGGATTCTACCATTTACGGGTAGTCGCCCGGATTCTACCATTTTTCGGTTCTCACATTGATTGGACCCATTTCCGGTAGTCACCCGAACAGTTTTTCGATACTCGCACGGATTCTACCATTTACGGGTAGTCGCCCGGATTCTACCATTTTTCGGTTCTCACATTGATTGGACCCATTTCCGGTAGTCACCCGAACAGTTTTTCGATACTCGCACGGATTCTACCTTTTCCCGGTACTCGCACGGATTCGACCATTTTTCGGTAGTCACACTGATTGGACCATTTTTCGGTACTCACCCGAACAGTTTTTCGATAATCGCACGGATTCTACCATTTACGGGTAGTCGCCCGGATTCTACCATTTTTCGGTACTCACATTGATTGGACCCATTTCCGGTAGGCACCCGAACAGTTTTTCGATACTCGCACGGATTCTACCTTTTCCCGGTACTCGCACGGATTCGACCATTTTCGGTAGTCACACTAATTGGACCATTTTTCGCTACGCACCCGAACAGTTTTTCGATAATCGCACGGATTCTACCATTTACGGGTAGTCGGCCGGATTCTACCATTTTTCGGTTCTCACATTGATTGGACCCATTTCCGGTAGTCACCCGAACAGTTTTTCGATTCTCGCACGGATTCTACCTTTTCCCGGTACTCGCACGGATTCGACAATTTTTCGGTAGTCACACTGATTGGACCATTTTTCGGTACTCACCCGAACAGTTTTTCGATAATCGCACGGATTCTACCATTTACGGGTAGTCGCCCGGATTCTACCATTTTTCGGTACTCACATTGATTGGACCCATTTCCGGTAGGCACCCGAACAGTTTTTCGATACTCGCACGGATTCTACCTTTTCCCGGTACTCGCACGGATTCGACCATTTTTCGGTAGTCACACTAATTGGACCATTTTTCGCTACACACCCGAACAGTTTTTCGATAATCGCACGGATTCTACCATTTACGGGTAGTCGGCCGGATTCTACCATTTTTCGGTACTCACATTGATTGGACCCATTTCCGGTAGTCACCCGAACAGTTTTTCGATAGTCGCACGGATTCTACCTTTTCCCGGTACTCGCACGGATTCGACCATTTTTCGGTAGTCACACTGATTGGACCATTTTTCGGTACACACCCGAACAGTTTTTCGATAATCGCAAGGATTCTACCATTTACGGGTAGTCGCCCGGATTCTACCATTTTTCGGTTCTCACATTGATTGGACCCATTTCCGGTAGTCACCCGAACAGTTTTTCGATACTCGCACGGATTCTACCTTTTCCCGGTACTCGCACGGATTCGACCATTTTTCGGTAGTCACACTGATTGGACCATTTTTCGGTACTCACCCGAACAGTTTTTCGATACTCGCACGGATTCTACCATTTACGGGTAGTCGCCCGGATTCTACCATCTTTCGGTACTCACATTGATTGGACCCATTTCTGGTAGGCACCCGAACAGTTTTTCGATACTCGCACGGATTCTACCTTTTCCCGGTACTCGCACGGATTCGACCATTTTTCGGTAGTCACACTGATTGGACCATTTTTCGGTACTCACCCGAACAGTTTTTCGATACTCGCACGGATTCTACCATTTACGGGTAGTCGCCCGGATTCTACCATCTTTCGGTACTCACATTGATTGGACCCATTTCCGGCAGTCAACCGAACAGTTTTTCGATAGTCGCACGGATTCTACCTTTTCCAGGTACTCGCACGGATTCGAACATTTTTCGGTACTCACACTGATTGGACCATTTTTCGGTACACACCCGAACAGTTTTTCGATACTCGCACGGATTCTACCTTTTCCCGGTACTCGCACGGATTCGACCATTTTTCGGTAGTCACACTGATTGGACCATTTTTCGGTACTCACCCGAACAGTTTTTCGATAATCGCACGGATTCTACCATTTACGGGTAGTCGCCCGGATTCTACCATTTTTCGGTACTCACATTGATTGGACCATTTTTCGCTACACACCCGAACAGTTTTTCGATAATCGCACGGATTCTACCATTTACGGGTAGTCGCCCGGATTCTACCATTTTTCGGTTCTCACATTGATTGGACCCATTTCCGGTAGTCACCCGAACAGTTTTTCGATACTCGCACGGATTCTACCTTTTCCCGGTACTCGCACGGATTCGACCATTTTTCGGTAGTCACACTGATTGGACCATTTTTCGGTACTCACCCGAACAGTTTTTCGATAATCGCACGGATTCTACCATTTACGGGTAGTCGCCCGGATTCTACCATTTTTCGGTACTCACATTGATTGGACCCATTTCCGGTAGGCACCCGAACAGTTTTTCGATACTCGCACGGATTCTACCTTTTCCCGGTACTCGCACGGATTCGACCATTTTTCGGTAGTCACACTAATTGGACCATTTTTCGCTACAAACCCGAACAGTTTTTCGATAATCGCACGGATTCTACCATTTACGGGTAGTCGGCCGGATTCTACCATTTTTCGGTTCTCACATTGATTGGACCCATTTCCGGTAGTCACCCGAACAGTTTTTCGATTCTCGCACGGATTCTACCTTTTCCCGGTACTCGCACGGATTCGACAATTTTTCGGTAGTCACACTTATTGGACCATTTTTCGGTACTCACCCGAACAGTTTTTCGATAATCGCACGGATTCTACCATTTACGGGTAGTCGCCCGGATTCTACCATTTTTCGGTACTCACATTGATTGGACCCATTTCCGGTAGGCACCCGAACAGTTTTTCGATACTCGCACGGATTCTACCTTTTCCCGGTACTCGCACGGATTCGACCATTTTTCGGTAGTCACACTAATTGGACCATTTTTCGCTACACACCCGAACAGTTTTTCGATAATCGCACGGATTCTACCATTTACGGGTAGTCGGCCGGATTCTACCATTTTTCGGTACTGACATTGATTGGACCCATTTCCGGTAGTCACCCGAACAGTTTTTCGATAGTCGCACGGATTCTACCTTTTCCCGGTACTCGCACGGATTCGACCATTTTTCGGTAGTCACACTGATTGGACCATTTTTCGGTACACACCCGAACAGTTTTTCGATAATCGCAAGGATTCTACCATTTACGGGTAGTCGCCCGGATTCTACCATTTTTCGGTTCTCACATTGATTGGACCCATTTCCGGTAGTCACCCGAACAGTTTTTCGATACTCGCACGGATTCTACCTTTTCCCGGTACTCGCACGGATTCGACCATTTTTCGGTAGTCACACTGATTGGACCATTTTTCGGTACTCACCCGAACAGTTTTTCGATACTCGCACGGATTCTACCATTTACGGGTAGTCGCCCGGATTCTACCATTTTTCGGTTCTCACATTGATTGGACCATTTCCGGTAGTCACCCGAACAGTTTTTCGATACTCGCACGGATTCTACCTTTTCCCGATACTCGCACGGATTCGACCATTTTTCGGTAGTCACACTGATTGGACCATTTTTCGGTACTCACCCGAACAGTTTTTCGATAATCGCACGGATTCTACCATTTACGGGTAGTCGCCCGGATTCTACCATTTTTCGGTTCTCACATTGATTGGACCCATTTCCGGTAGTCACCCGAACAGTTTTTCGATACTCGCACGGATTCTACCTTTTCCCGATACTCGCACGGATTCGACCATTTTTCGGTAGTCACACTGATTGGACCATTTTTCGGTACTCACCCGAACAGTTTTTCGATAATCGCACGGATTCTACCATTTACGGGTAGTCGCCCGGATTCTACCATTTTTCGGTACTCACATTGATTGGACCATTTTTCGCTACACACCCGAACAGTTTTTCGATAATCGCACGGATTCTACCATTTACGGGTAGTCGCCCGGATTCTACCATTTTTCGGTTCTCACATTGATTGGACCCATTTCCGGTAGTCACCCGAACAGTTTTTCGATACTCGCACGGATTCTACCTTTTCCCGGTACTCGCACGGATTCGACCATTTTTCGGTAGTCACACTGATTGGACCATTTTTCGGTACTCACCCGAACAGTTTTTCGATACTCGCACGGATTCTACCATTTACGGGTAGTCGCCCGGATTCTACCATCTTTCGGTACTCACATTGATTGGACCCATTTCCGGTAGTCAACCGAACAGTTTTTCGATAGTCGCACGGATTCTACCTTTTCCAGGTACTCGCACGGATTCGAACATTTTTCGGTACTCACACTGATTGGACCATTTTTTGGTACTCACACTGATTGGACCATTTTTCGGTACACACCCGAACAGTTTTTCGATACTCGCACGGATTCTACCTTTTCCCGGTACTCGCACGGATTCGACCAGTTTTCGGTACTCACACTGATTGGACCATTTTTCGGTACACACCCGAACAGTTTTTCGATAATCGCAAGGATTCTACCATTTACGGGTAGTCGCCCGGATTCTACCATTTTTCGGTACTCACATTGATTGGACCCATTTCCGGTAGTCACCCGAACAGTTTTTCGATAGTCGCACGGATTCTACCTTTTCCCGGTACTCGCACGGATTCGACCATTTTTCGGTAGTCACACTGATTGGACCATTTTTCGGTACACACCCGAACAGTTTTTCGATAATCGCAAGGATTCTACCATTTACGGGTAGTCGCCCGGATTCTACCATTTTTCGGTTCTCACATTGATTGGACCCATTTCCGGTAGTCACCCGAACAGTTTTTCGATACTCGCACGGATTCTACCTTTTCCCGGTACTCGCACGGATTCGACCATTTTTCGGTAGTCACATTGATTGGACCATTTTTCGGTACTCACCCGAACAGTTTTTCGATACTCGCACGGATTCTACCATTTACGGGTAGTCGCCCGGATTCTACCATTTTTCGGTACTCACATTGATTGGACCCATTTCCGGTAGGCACCCGAACAGTTTTTCGATACTCGCACGGATTCTACCTTTTCCCGGTACTCGCACGGATTCGAACATTTTTCGGTACTCACACTGATTGGACCATTTTTCGGTACACACCCGAACAGTTTTTCGATACTCGCACGGATTCTACCTTTTCCCGGTACTCGCACGGATTCGACCATTTTTCGGTAGTCACACTGATTGGACCATTTTTCGGTACTCACCCGAACAGTTTTTCGATAATCGCACGGATTCTACCATTTACGGGTAGTCGCCCGGATTCTACCATTTTTCGGTACTCACATTGATTGGACCATTTTTCGCTACACACCCGAACAGTTTTTCGATAATCGCACGGATTCTACCATTTACGGGTAGTCGCCCGGATTCTACCATTTTTCGGTTCTCACATTGATTGGACCCATTTCCGGTAGTCACCCGAACAGTTTTTCGATACTCGCACGGATTCTACCTTTTCCCGGTACTCGCACGGATTCGACCATTTTTCGGTAGTCACACTGATTGGACCATTTTTCGGTACTCACCCGAACAGTTTTTCGATAATCGCACGGATTCTACCATTTACGGGTAGTCGCCCGGATTCTACCATTTTTCGGTACTCACATTGATTGGACCCATTTCCGGTAGGCACCCGAACAGTTTTTCGATACTCGCACGGATTCTACCTTTTCCCGGTACTCGCACGGATTCGACCATTTTTCGGTAGTCACACTAATTGGACCATTTTTCGCTACACACCCGAACAGTTTTTCGATAATCGCACGGATTCTACCATTTACGGGTAGTCGGCCGGATTCTACCATTTTTCGGTTCTCACATTGATTGGACCCATTTCCGGTAGTCACCCGAACAGTTTTTCGATAGTCGCACGGATTCTAGCTTTTCCAGGTACTCGCACGGATTCGACCATTTTTCGGTACACACCGGAACAGTTTTTCGATACTCGCACGGATTCTACCTTTTCCCGGTACTCGCACGAATTCGACCAGTTTTCGGTACTCACACTGATTGGACCATTTTTCGGTACACACCCGAACAGTTTTTCGATACTCGCAAGGATTCTACCATTTACGGGTAGTCGCCCGGATTCTACCATTTTTCGGTTCTCACATTGATTGGACCCATTTCCGGTAGTCACCCGAACAGTTTTTCGATACTCGCACGGATTCTACCATTTACGGGTAGTCGCCCGGATTCTACCATTTTTCGGTTCTCACATTGATTGGACCCATTTCCGGTAGTCACCCGAACAGTTTTTCGATACTCGCACGGATTCTACCTTTTCCCAGTACTCGCACGGATTCGACCATTTTTCGGTAGTCACACTGATTGGACCATTTTTCGGTACTCACCCGAACAGTTTTTCGATAATCGCACGGATTCTACCATTTACGGGTAGTCGCCCGGATTCTACCATTTTTCGGTACTCACATTGATTGGACCCATTTCCGGTAGGCACCCGAACAGTTTTTCGATACTCGCACGGATTCTACCTTTTCCCGGTACTCGCACGGATTCGACCATTTTCGGTAGTCACACTAATTGGACCATTTTTCGCTACGCACCCGAACAGTTTTTCGATAATCGCACGGATTCTACCATTTACGGGTAGTCGGCCGGATTCTACCATTTTTCGGTTCTCACATTGATTGGACCCATTTCCGGTAGTCACCCGAACAGTTTTTCGATTCTCGCACGGATTCTACCTTTTCCCGGTACTCGCACGGATTCGACAATTTTTCGGTAGTCACACTGATTGGACCATTTTTCGGTACTCACCCGAACAGTTTTTCGATAATCGCACGGATTCTACCATTTACGGGTAGTCGCCCGGATTCTACCATTTTTCGGTACTCACATTGATTGGACCCATTTCCGGTAGGCACCCGAACAGTTTTTCGATACTCGCACGGATTCTACCTTTTCCCGGTACTCGCACGGATTCGACCATTTTTCGGTAGTCACACTAATTGGACCATTTTTCGCTACACACCCGAACAGTTTTTCGATAATCGCACGGATTCTACCATTTACGGGTAGTCGGCCGGATTCTACCATTTTTCGGTACTCACATTGATTGGACCCATTTCCGGTAGTCACCCGAACAGTTTTTCGATAGTCGCACGGATTCTACCTTTTCCCGGTACTCGCACGGATTCGACCATTTTTCGGTAGTCACACTGATTGGACCATTTTTCGGTACACACCCGAACAGTTTTTCGATAATCGCAAGGATTCTACCATTTACGGGTAGTCGCCCGGATTCTACCATTTTTCGGTTCTCACATTGATTGGACCCATTTCCGGTAGTCACCCGAACAGTTTTTCGATACTCGCACGGATTCTACCTTTTCCCGGTACTCGCACGGATTCGACCATTTTTCGGTAGTCACACTGATTGGACCATTTTTCGGTACTCACCCGAACAGTTTTTCGATACTCGCACGGATTCTACCATTTACGGGTAGTCGCCCGGATTCTACCATCTTTCGGTACTCACATTGATTGGACCCATTTCTGGTAGGCACCCGAACAGTTTTTCGATACTCGCACGGATTCTACCTTTTCCCGGTACTCGCACGGATTCGACCATTTTTCGGTAGTCACACTGATTGGACCATTTTTCGGTACTCACCCGAACAGTTTTTCGATACTCGCACGGATTCTACCATTTACGGGTAGTCGCCCGGATTCTACCATCTTTCGGTACTCACATTGATTGGACCCATTTCCGGCAGTCAACCGAACAGTTTTTCGATAGTCGCACGGATTCTACCTTTTCCAGGTACTCGCACGGATTCGAACATTTTTCGGTACTCACACTGATTGGACCATTTTTCGGTACACACCCGAACAGTTTTTCGATACTCGCACGGATTCTACCTTTTCCCGGTACTCGCACGGATTCGACCATTTTTCGGTAGTCACACTGATTGGACCATTTTTCGGTACTCACCCGAACAGTTTTTCGATAATCGCACGGATTCTACCATTTACGGGTAGTCGCCCGGATTCTACCATTTTTCGGTACTCACATTGATTGGACCATTTTTCGCTACACACCCGAACAGTTTTTCGATAATCGCACGGATTCTACCATTTACGGGTAGTCGCCCGGATTCTACCATTTTTCGGTTCTCACATTGATTGGACCCATTTCCAGTAGTCACCCGAACAGTTTTTCGATACTCGCACGGATTCTACCTTTTCCCGGTACTCGCACGGATTCGACCATTTTTCGGTAGTCACACTGATTGGACCATTTTTCGGTACTCACCCGAACAGTTTTTCGATAATCGCACGGATTCTACCATTTACGGGTAGTCGCCCGGATTCTACCATTTTTCGGTACTCACATTGATTGGACCCATTTCCGGTAGGCACCCGAACAGTTTTTCGATACTCGCACGGATTCTACCTTTTCCCGGTACTCGCACGGATTCGACCATTTTTCGGTAGTCACACTAATTGGACCATTTTTCGCTACAAACCCGAACAGTTTTTCGATAATCGCACGGATTCTACCATTTACGGGTAGTCGGCCGGATTCTACCATTTTTCGGTTCTCACATTGATTGGACCCATTTCCGGTAGTCACCCGAACAGTTTTTCGATTCTCGCACGGATTCTACCTTTTCCCGGTACTCGCACGGATTCGACAATTTTTCGGTAGTCACACTTATTGGACCATTTTTCGGTACTCACCCGAACAGTTTTTCGATAATCGCACGGATTCTACCATTTACGGGTAGTCGCCCGGATTCTACCATTTTTCGGTACTCACATTGATTGGACCCATTTCCGGTAGGCACCCGAACAGTTTTTCGATACTCGCACGGATTCTACCTTTTCCCGGTACTCGCACGGATTCGACCATTTTTCGGTAGTCACACTAATTGGACCATTTTTCGCTACACACCCGAACAGTTTTTCGATAATCGCACGGATTCTACCATTTACGGGTAGTCGGCCGGATTCTACCATTTTTCGGTACTGACATTGATTGGACCCATTTCCGGTAGTCACCCGAACAGTTTTTCGATAGTCGCACGGATTCTACCTTTTCCCGGTACTCGCACGGATTCGACCATTTTTCGGTAGTCACACTGATTGGACCATTTTTCGGTACACACCCGAACAGTTTTTCGATAATCGCAAGGATTCTACCATTTACGGGTAGTCGCCCGGATTCTACCATTTTTCGGTTCTCACATTGATTGGACCCATTTCCGGTAGTCACCCGAACAGTTTTTCGATACTCGCACGGATTCTACCTTTTCCCGGTACTCGCACGGATTCGACCATTTTTCGGTAGTCACACTGATTGGACCATTTTTCGGTACTCACCCGAACAGTTTTTCGATACTCGCACGGATTCTACCATTTACGGGTAGTCGCCCGGATTCTACCATTTTTCGGTACTCACATTGATTGGACCCATTTCCGGTAGGCACCCGAACAGTTTTTCGATACTCGCACGGATTCTACCTTTTCCCGGTACTCGCACGGATTCGAACATTTTTCGGTACTCACACTGATTGGACCATTTTTCGGTACTCACCCGAACAGTTTTTCGATAATCGCACGGATTCTACCATTTACGGGTAGTCGCCCGGATTCTACCATTTTTCGGTACTCACATTGATTGGACCATTTTTCGCTACACACCCGAACAGTTTTTCGATAATCGCACGGATTCTACCATTTACGGGTAGTCGCCCGGATTCTACCATTTTTCGGTACTCACATTGATTGGACCCATTTCCGGTAGGCACCCGAACAGTTTTTCGATACTCGCACGGATTCTACCTTTTCCCGGTACTCGCACTTATTCGAACATTTTTCGGTACTCACACTGATTGGACCATTTTTCGGTACACACCCGAACAGTTTTTCGATACTCGCACGGATTCTACCTTTTCCCGGTACTCGCACGGATTCGACCATTTTTCGGTAGTCACACTGATTGGACCATTTTTCGGTACTCACCCGAACAGTTTTTCGATAATCGCACGGATTCTACCATTTACGGGTAGTCGCCCGGATTCTACCATTTTTCGGTACTCACATTGATTGGACCATTTTTCGCTACACACCCGAACAGTTTTTCGATAATCGCACGGATTCTACCATTTACGGGTAGTCGCCCGGATTCTACCATTTTTCGGTTCTCACATTGATTGGACCCATTTCCGGTAGTCACCCGAACAGTTTTTCGATACTCGCACGGATTCTACCTTTTCCCGGTACTCGCACGGATTCGACCATTTTTCGGTAGTCACACTGATTGGACCATTTTTCGGTACTCACCCGAACAGTTTTTCGATAATCGCACGGATTCTACCATTTACGGGTAGTCGCCCGGATTCTACCATTTTTCGGTACTCACATTGATTGGACCCATTTCCGGTAGGCACCCGAACAGTTTTTCGATACTCGCACGGATTCTACCTTTTCCCGGTACTCGCACGGATTCGACCATTTTTCGGTAGTCACACTAATTGGACCATTTTTCGCTACACACCCGAACAGTTTTTCGATAATCGCACGGATTCTACCATTTACGGGTAGTCGGCCGGATTCTACCATTTTTCGGTACTCACATTGATTGGACCCATTTCCGGTAGTCACCCGAACAGTTTTTCGATAGTCGCACGGATTCTAGCTTTTCCAGGTACTCGCACGGATTCGACCATTTTTCGGTACTCACACTGATTGGACCATTTTTCGGTACACACCCGAACAGTTTTTCGATACTCGCACGGATTCTACCTTTTCCCGGTACTCGCACGAATTCGACCAGTTTTCGGTACTCACACTGATTGGACCATTTTTCGGTACACACCCGAACAGTTTTTCGATAATCGCAAGGATTCTACCATTTACGGGTAGTCGCCCGGATTCTACCATTTTTCGGTTCTCACATTGATTGGACCCATTTCCGGTAGTCACCCGAACAGTTTTTCGATACTCGCACGGATTCTACCATTTACGGGTAGTCGCCCGGATTCTACCATTTTTCGGTTCTCACATTGATTGGACCCATTTCCGGTAGTCACCCGAACAGTTTTTCGATACTCGCACGGATTCTACCTTTTCCCGGTACTCGCACGGATTCGACCATTTTTCGGTAGTCACACTAATTGGACCATTTTTCGGTACTCACCCGAACAGTTTTTCGATAATCGCACGGATTCTACCATTTACGGGTAGTCGGCCGGATTCTACCATTTTTCGGTTCTCACATTGATTGGACCCATTTCCGGTAGTCACCCGAACAGTTTTTCGATTCTCGCACGGATTCTACCTTTTCCCGGTACTCGCACGGATTCGACAATTTTTCGGTAGTCACACTGATTGGACCATTTTTCGGTACTCACCCGAACAGTTTTTCGATACTCGCACGGATTCTACCATTTATGGGTAGTCGCCCGAATTCTACCATTTTTCGGTACTCACATTGATTGGACCATTTTTCGCTACACACCCGAACAGTTTTTCGATAATCGCACGGATTCTACCATTTACGGGTAGTCGCCCGGATTCTACCATTTTTCGGTTCTCACATTGATTGGACCCATTTCCGGTAGTCACCCGAACAGTTTTTCTATACTCGCACGGATTCTACCTTTTCCCGGTACTCGCACGGATTCGACCATTTTTCGGTAGTCACACTGATTGGACCATTTTTCGGTACTCACCCGAACAGTTTTTCGATAATCGCACGGATTCTACCATTTACGGGTAGTCGCCCGGATTCTACCATTTTTCGGTACTCACATTGATTGGACCATTTTTCGCTACACACCCGAACAGTTTTTCGATAATCGCACGGATTCTACCATTTACGGGTAGTCGCCCGGATTCTACCATTTTTCGGTTCTCACATTGATTGGACCCATTTCCGGTAGTCACCCGAACAGTTTTTCGATACTCGCACGGATTCTACCTTTTCCCGGTACTCGCACGGATTCGACCATTTTTCGGTAGTCACACTGATTGGACCATTTTTCGGTACTCACCCGAACAGTTTTTCGATACTCGCACGGATTCTACCATTTACGGGTAGTCGCCCGGATTCTACCATCTTTCGGTACTCACATTGATTGGACCCATTTCTGGTAGGCACCCGAACAGTTTTTCGATACTCGCACGGATTCTACCTTTTCCCGGTACTCGCACGGATTCGACCATTTTTCGGTAGTCACACTGATTGGACCATTTTTCGGTACTCACCCGAACAGTTTTTCGATACTCGCACGGATTCTACCATTTACGGGTAGTCGCCCGGATTCTACCATCTTTCGGTACTCACATTGATTGGACCCATTTCCGGTAGTCAACCGAACAGTTTTTCGATAGTCGCACGGATTCTACCTTTTCCAGGTACTCGCACGGATTCGAACATTTTTCGGTACTCACACTGATTGGACCATTTTTCGGTACACACCCGAACAGTTTTTCGATACTCGCACGGATTCTACCTTTTCCCGGTACTCGCACGGATTCGACCATTTTTCGGTAGTCACACTGATTGGACCATTTTTCAGTACTCACCCGAACAGTTTTTCGATAATCGCACGGATTCTACCATTTACGGGTAGTCGCCCGGATTCTACCATTTTTCGGTTCTCACATTGATTGGACCCATTTCCGGTAGTCACCCGAACAGTTTTTCGATACTCGCACGGATTCTACCTTTTCCCGGTACTCGCACGGATTCGACCATTTTTCGGTAGTCACACTGATTGGACCATTTTTCGGTACTCACCCGAACAGTTTTTCGATACTCGCACGGATTCTACCATTTACGGGTAGTCGCCCGGATTCTACCATCTTTCGGTACTCACATTGATTGGACCCATTTCCGGTAGTCAACCGAACAGTTTTTCGATAGTCGCACGGATTCTACCTTTTCCAGGTACTCGCACGGATTCGAACATTTTTCCGTACTCACACTGATTGGACCATTTTTCGGTACACACCCGAACAGTTTTTCGATACTCGCACGGATTCTACCTTTTCCCGGTACTCGCACGGATTCGACCATTTTTCGGTAGTCACACTGATTGGACCATTTTTCGGTACTCACCCGAACAGTTTTTCGATAATCGCACGGATTCTACCATTTACGGGTAGTCGCCCGGATTCTACCATTTTTCGGTACTCACATTGATTGGACCATTTTTCGCTACACACCCGAACAGTTTTTCGATAATCGCACGGATTCTACCATTTACGGGTAGTCGCCCGGATTCTACCTTTTTTCGGTTCTCACATTGATTGGACCCATTTCCGGTAGTCACCCGAACAGTTTTTCGATACTCGCACGGATTCTACCTTTTCCCGGTACTCGCACGGATTCGACCATTTTTCGGTAGTCACACTAATTGGACCATTTTTCGGTACTCACCCGAACAGTTTTTCGATAATCGCACGGATTCTACCATTTACGGGTAGTCGGCCGGATTCTACCATTTTTCGGTTCTCACATTGATTGGACCCATTTCCGGTAGTCACCCGAACAGTTTTTCGATTCTCGCACGGATTCTACCTTTTCCCGGTACTCGCACGGATTCGACAATTTTTCGGTAGTCACACTGATTGGACCATTTTTCGGTACTCACCCGAACAGTTTTTCGATACTCGCACGGATTCTACCATTTATGGGTAGTCGCCCGAATTCTACCATTTTTCGGTACTCACATTGATTGGACCATTTTTCGCTACACACCCGAACAGTTTTTCGATAATCGCACGGATTCTACCATTTACGGGTAGTCGCCCGGATTCTACCATTTTTCGGTTCTCACATTGATTGGACCCATTTCCGGTAGTCACCCGAACAGTTTTTCGATACTCGCACGGATTCTACCTTTTCCCGGTACTCGCACGGATTCGACCATTTTTCGGTAGTCACACTGATTGGACCATTTTTCGGTACTCACCCGAACAGTTTTTCGATAATCGCACGGATTCTACCATTTACGGGTAGTCGCCCGGATTCTACCATTTTTCGGTACTCACATTGATTGGACCATTTTTCGCTACACACCCGAACAGTTTTTCGATAATCGCACGGATTCTACCATTTACGGGTAGTCGCCCGGATTCTACCATTTTTCGGTTCTCACATTGATTGGACCCATTTCCGGTAGTCACCCGAACAGTTTTTCGATACTCGCACGGATTCTACCTTTTCCCGGTACTCGCACGGATTCGACCATTTTTCGGTAGTCACACTGATTGGACCATTTTTCGGTACTCACCCGAACAGTTTTTCGATACTCGCACGGATTCTACCATTTACGGGTAGTCGCCCGGATTCTACCATCTTTCGGTACTCACATTGATTGGACCCATTTCTGGTAGGCACCCGAACAGTTTTTCGATACTCGCACGGATTCTACCTTTTCCCGGTACTCGCACGGATTCGACCATTTTTCGGTAGTCACACTGATTGGACCATTTTTCGGTACTCACCCGAACAGTTTTTCGATACTCGCACGGATTCTACCATTTACGGGTAGTCGCCCGGATTCTACCATCTTTCGGTACTCACATTGATTGGACCCATTTCCGGTAGTCAACCGAACAGTTTTTCGATAGTCGCACGGATTCTACCTTTTCCAGGTACTCGCACGGATTCGAACATTTTTCGGTACTCACACTGATTGGACCATTTTTCGGTACACACCCGAACAGTTTTTCGATACTCGCACGGATTCTACCTTTTCCCGGTACTCGCACGGATTCGACCATTTTTCGGTAGTCACACTGATTGGACCATTTTTCAGTACTCACCCGAACAGTTTTTCGATAATCGCACGGATTCTACCATTTACGGGTAGTCGCCCGGATTCTACCATTTTTCGGTTCTCACATTGATTGGACCCATTTCCGGTAGTCACCCGAACAGTTTTTCGATACTCGCACGGATTCTACCTTTTCCCGGTACTCGCACGGATTCGACCATTTTTCGGTAGTCACACTGATTGGACCATTTTTCGGTACTCACCCGAACAGTTTTTCGATACTCGCACGGATTCTACCATTTACGGGTAGTCGCCCGGATTCTACCATCTTTCGGTACTCACATTGATTGGACCCATTTCCGGTAGTCAACCGAACAGTTTTTCGATAGTCGCACGGATTCTACCTTTTCCAGGTACTCGCACGGATTCGAACATTTTTCCGTACTCACACTGATTGGACCATTTTTCGGTACACACCCGAACAGTTTTTCGATACTCGCACGGATTCTACCTTTTCCCGGTACTCGCACGGATTCGACCATTTTTCGGTAGTCACACTGATTGGACCATTTTTCGGTACTCACCCGAACAGTTTTTCGATAATCGCACGGATTCTACCATTTACGGGTAGTCGCCCGGATTCTACCATTTTTCGGTACTCACATTGATTGGACCATTTTTCGCTACACACCCGAACAGTTTTTCGATAATCGCACGGATTCTACCATTTACGGGTAGTCGCCCGGATTCTACCTTTTTTCGGTTCTCACATTGATTGGACCCATTTCCGGTAGTCACCCGAACAGTTTTTCGATACTCGCACGGATTCTACCTTTTCCCGGTACTCGCACGGATTCGACCATTTTTCGGTAGTCACACTAATTGGACCATTTTTCGGTACTCACCCGAACAGTTTTTCGATAATCGCACGGATTCTACCATTTACGGGTAGTCGGCCGGATTCTACCATTTTTCGGTACTCACATTGATTGGACCCATTTCCGGTAGTCACCCGAACAGTTTTTCGATAGTCGCACGGATTCTAGCTTTTCCAGGTACTCGCACGGATTCGACCATTTTTCGGTACTCACACTGATTGGACCATTTTTCGGTACACACCCGAACAGTTTTTCGATACTCGCACGGATTCTACCTTTTCCCGGTACTCGCACGAATTCGACCAGTTTTCGGTACTCACACTGATTGGACCATTTTTCGGTACACACCCGAACAGTTTTTCGATAATCGCAAGGATTCTACCATTTACGGGTAGTCGCCCGGATTCTACCATTTTTCGGTTCTCACATTGATTGGACCCATTTCCGGTAGTCACCCGAACAGTTTTTCGATACTCGCACGGATTCTACCATTTACGGGTAGTCGCCCGGATTCTACCATTTTTCGGTTCTCACATTGATTGGACCCATTTCCGGTAGTCACCCGAACAGTTTTTCGATACTCGCACGGATTCTACCTTTTCCCGGTACTCGCACGGATTCGACCATTTTTCGGTAGTCACACTAATTGGACCATTTTTCGGTACTCACCCGAACAGTTTTTCGATAATCGCACGGATTCTACCATTTACGGGTAGTCGGCCGGATTCTACCATTTTTCGGTTCTCACATTGATTGGACCCATTTCCGGTAGTCACCCGAACAGTTTTTCGATTCTCGCACGGATTCTACCTTTTCCCGGTACTCGCACGGATTCGACAATTTTTCGGTAGTCACACTGATTGGACCATTTTTCGGTACTCACCCGAACAGTTTTTCGATACTCGCACGGATTCTACCATTTATGGGTAGTCGCCCGAATTCTACCATTTTTCGGTACTCACATTGATTGGACCATTTTTCGCTACACACCCGAACAGTTTTTCGATAATCGCACGGATTCTACCATTTACGGGTAGTCGCCCGGATTCTACCATTTTTCGGTTCTCACATTGATTGGACCCATTTCCGGTAGTCACCCGAACAGTTTTTCTATACTCGCACGGATTCTACCTTTTCCCGGTACTCGCACGGATTCGACCATTTTTCGGTAGTCACACTGATTGGACCATTTTTCGGTACTCACCCGAACAGTTTTTCGATAATCGCACGGATTCTACCATTTACGGGTAGTCGCCCGGATTCTACCATTTTTCGGTACTCACATTGATTGGACCATTTTTCGCTACACACCCGAACAGTTTTTCGATAATCGCACGGATTCTACCATTTACGGGTAGTCGCCCGGATTCTACCATTTTTCGGTTCTCACATTGATTGGACCCATTTCCGGTAGTCACCCGAACAGTTTTTCGATACTCGCACGGATTCTACCTTTTCCCGGTACTCGCACGGATTCGACCATTTTTCGGTAGTCACACTGATTGGACCATTTTTCGGTACTCACCCGAACAGTTTTTCGATACTCGCACGGATTCTACCATTTACGGGTAGTCGCCCGGATTCTACCATCTTTCGGTACTCACATTGATTGGACCCATTTCTGGTAGGCACCCGAACAGTTTTTCGATACTCGCACGGATTCTACCTTTTCCCGGTACTCGCACGGATTCGACCATTTTTCGGTAGTCACACTGATTGGACCATTTTTCGGTACTCACCCGAACAGTTTTTCGATACTCGCACGGATTCTACCATTTACGGGTAGTCGCCCGGATTCTACCATCTTTCGGTACTCACATTGATTGGACCCATTTCCGGTAGTCAACCGAACAGTTTTTCGATAGTCGCACGGATTCTACCTTTTCCAGGTACTCGCACGGATTCGAACATTTTTCGGTACTCACACTGATTGGACCATTTTTCGGTACACACCCGAACAGTTTTTCGATACTCGCACGGATTCTACCTTTTCCCGGTACTCGCACGGATTCGACCATTTTTCGGTAGTCACACTGATTGGACCATTTTTCAGTACTCACCCGAACAGTTTTTCGATAATCGCACGGATTCTACCATTTACGGGTAGTCGCCCGGATTCTACCATTTTTCGGTTCTCACATTGATTGGACCCATTTCCGGTAGTCACCCGAACAGTTTTTCGATACTCGCACGGATTCTACCTTTTCCCGGTACTCGCACGGATTCGACCATTTTTCGGTAGTCACACTGATTGGACCATTTTTCGGTACTCACCCGAACAGTTTTTCGATACTCGCACGGATTCTACCATTTACGGGTAGTCGCCCGGATTCTACCATCTTTCGGTACTCACATTGATTGGACCCATTTCCGGTAGTCAACCGAACAGTTTTTCGATAGTCGCACGGATTCTACCTTTTCCAGGTACTCGCACGGATTCGAACATTTTTCCGTACTCACACTGATTGGACCATTTTTCGGTACACACCCGAACAGTTTTTCGATACTCGCACGGATTCTACCTTTTCCCGGTACTCGCACGGATTCGACCATTTTTCGGTAGTCACACTGATTGGACCATTTTTCGGTACTCACCCGAACAGTTTTTCGATAATCGCACGGATTCTACCATTTACGGGTAGTCGCCCGGATTCTACCATTTTTCGGTACTCACATTGATTGGACCATTTTTCGCTACACACCCGAACAGTTTTTCGATAATCGCACGGATTCTACCATTTACGGGTAGTCGCCCGGATTCTACCTTTTTTCGGTTCTCACATTGATTGGACCCATTTCCGGTAGTCACCCGAACAGTTTTTCGATACTCGCACGGATTCTACCTTTTCCCGGTACTCGCACGGATTCGACCATTTTTCGGTAGTCACACTAATTGGACCATTTTTCGGTACTCACCCGAACAGTTTTTCGATAATCGCACGGATTCTACCATTTACGGGTAGTCGGCCGGATTCTACCATTTTTCGGTTCTCACATTGATTGGACCCATTTCCGGTAGTCACCCGAACAGTTTTTCGATTCTCGCACGGATTCTACCTTTTCCCGGTACTCGCACGGATTCGACAATTTTTCGGTAGTCACACTGATTGGACCATTTTTCGGTACTCACCCGAACAGTTTTTCGATACTCGCACGGATTCTACCATTTATGGGTAGTCGCCCGAATTCTACCATTTTTCGGTACTCACATTGATTGGACCATTTTTCGCTACACACCCGAACAGTTTTTCGATAATCGCACGGATTCTACCATTTACGGGTAGTCGCCCGGATTCTACCATTTTTCGGTTCTCACATTGATTGGACCCATTTCCGGTAGTCACCCGAACAGTTTTTCGATACTCGCACGGATTCTACCTTTTCCCGGTACTCGCACGGATTCGACCATTTTTCGGTAGTCACACTGATTGGACCATTTTTCGGTACTCACCCGAACAGTTTTTCGATAATCGCACGGATTCTACCATTTACGGGTAGTCGCCCGGATTCTACCATTTTTCGGTACTCACATTGATTGGACCATTTTTCGCTACACACCCGAACAGTTTTTCGATAATCGCACGGATTCTACCATTTACGGGTAGTCGCCCGGATTCTACCATTTTTCGGTTCTCACATTGATTGGACCCATTTCCGGTAGTCACCCGAACAGTTTTTCGATACTCGCACGGATTCTACCTTTTCCCGGTACTCGCACGGATTCGACCATTTTTCGGTAGTCACACTGATTGGACCATTTTTCGGTACTCACCCGAACAGTTTTTCGATACTCGCACGGATTCTACCATTTACGGGTAGTCGCCCGGATTCTACCATCTTTCGGTACTCACATTGATTGGACCCATTTCTGGTAGGCACCCGAACAGTTTTTCGATACTCGCACGGATTCTACCTTTTCCCGGTACTCGCACGGATTCGACCATTTTTCGGTAGTCACACTGATTGGACCATTTTTCGGTACTCACCCGAACAGTTTTTCGATACTCGCACGGATTCTACCATTTACGGGTAGTCGCCCGGATTCTACCATCTTTCGGTACTCACATTGATTGGACCCATTTCCGGTAGTCAACCGAACAGTTTTTCGATAGTCGCACGGATTCTACCTTTTCCAGGTACTCGCACGGATTCGAACATTTTTCGGTACTCACACTGATTGGACCATTTTTCGGTACACACCCGAACAGTTTTTCGATACTCGCACGGATTCTACCTTTTCCCGGTACTCGCACGGATTCGACCATTTTTCGGTAGTCACACTGATTGGACCATTTTTCAGTACTCACCCGAACAGTTTTTCGATAATCGCACGGATTCTACCATTTACGGGTAGTCGCCCGGATTCTACCATTTTTCGGTTCTCACATTGATTGGACCCATTTCCGGTAGTCACCCGAACAGTTTTTCGATACTCGCACGGATTCTACCTTTTCCCGGTACTCGCACGGATTCGACCATTTTTCGGTAGTCACACTGATTGGACCATTTTTCGGTACTCACCCGAACAGTTTTTCGATACTCGCACGGATTCTACCATTTACGGGTAGTCGCCCGGATTCTACCATCTTTCGGTACTCACATTGATTGGACCCATTTCCGGTAGTCAACCGAACAGTTTTTCGATAGTCGCACGGATTCTACCTTTTCCAGGTACTCGCACGGATTCGAACATTTTTCCGTACTCACACTGATTGGACCATTTTTCGGTACACACCCGAACAGTTTTTCGATACTCGCACGGATTCTACCTTTTCCCGGTACTCGCACGGATTCGACCATTTTTCGGTAGTCACACTGATTGGACCATTTTTCGGTACTCACCCGAACAGTTTTTCGATAATCGCACGGATTCTACCATTTACGGGTAGTCGCCCGGATTCTACCATTTTTCGGTACTCACATTGATTGGACCATTTTTCGCTACACACCCGAACAGTTTTTCGATAATCGCACGGATTCTACCATTTACGGGTAGTCGCCCGGATTCTACCTTTTTTCGGTTCTCACATTGATTGGACCCATTTCCGGTAGTCACCCGAACAGTTTTTCGATACTCGCACGGATTCTACCTTTTCCCGGTACTCGCACGGATTCGACCATTTTTCGGTAGTCACACTAATTGGACCATTTTTCGGTACTCACCCGAACAGTTTTTCGATAATCGCACGGATTCTACCATTTACGGGTAGTCGGCCGGATTCTACCATTTTTCGGTTCTCACATTGATTGGACCCATTTCCGGTAGTCACCCGAACAGTTTTTCGATTCTCGCACGGATTCTACCTTTTCCCGGTACTCGCACGGATTCGACAATTTTTCGGTAGTCACACTGATTGGACCATTTTTCGGTACTCACCCGAACAGTTTTTCGATACTCGCACGGATTCTACCATTTATGGGTAGTCGCCCGAATTCTACCATTTTTCGGTACTCACATTGATTGGACCATTTTTCGCTACACACCCGAACAGTTTTTCGATAATCGCACGGATTCTACCATTTACGGGTAGTCGCCCGGATTCTACCATTTTTCGGTTCTCACATTGATTGGACCCATTTCCGGTAGTCACCCGAACAGTTTTTCGATACTCGCACGGATTCTACCTTTTCCCGGTACTCGCACGGATTCGACCATTTTTCGGTAGTCACACTGATTGGACCATTTTTCGGTACTCACCCGAACAGTTTTTCGATAATCGCACGGATTCTACCATTTACGGGTAGTCGCCCGGATTCTACCATTTTTCGGTACTCACATTGATTGGACCATTTTTCGCTACACACCCGAACAGTTTTTCGATAATCGCACGGATTCTACCATTTACGGGTAGTCGCCCGGATTCTACCATTTTTCGGTTCTCACATTGATTGGACCCATTTCCGGTAGTCACCCGAACAGTTTTTCGATACTCGCACGGATTCTACCTTTTCCCGGTACTCGCACGGATTCGACCATTTTTCGGTAGTCACACTGATTGGACCATTTTTCGGTACTCACCCGAACAGTTTTTCGATACTCGCACGGATTCTACCATTTACGGGTAGTCGCCCGGATTCTACCATCTTTCGGTACTCACATTGATTGGACCCATTTCTGGTAGGCACCCGAACAGTTTTTCGATACTCGCACGGATTCTACCTTTTCCCGGTACTCGCACGGATTCGACCATTTTTCGGTAGTCACACTGATTGGACCATTTTTCGGTACTCACCCGAACAGTTTTTCGATACTCGCACGGATTCTACCATTTACGGGTAGTCGCCCGGATTCTACCATCTTTCGGTACTCACATTGATTGGACCCATTTCCGGTAGTCAACCGAACAGTTTTTCGATAGTCGCACGGATTCTACCTTTTCCAGGTACTCGCACGGATTCGAACATTTTTCGGTACTCACACTGATTGGACCATTTTTCGGTACACACCCGAACAGTTTTTCGATACTCGCACGGATTCTACCTTTTCCCGGTACTCGCACGGATTCGACCATTTTTCGGTAGTCACACTGATTGGACCATTTTTCAGTACTCACCCGAACAGTTTTTCGATAATCGCACGGATTCTACCATTTACGGGTAGTCGCCCGGATTCTACCATTTTTCGGTTCTCACATTGATTGGACCCATTTCCGGTAGTCACCCGAACAGTTTTTCGATACTCGCACGGATTCTACCTTTTCCCGGTACTCGCACGGATTCGACCATTTTTCGGTAGTCACACTGATTGGACCATTTTTCGGTACTCACCCGAACAGTTTTTCGATACTCGCACGGATTCTACCATTTACGGGTAGTCGCCCGGATTCTACCATCTTTCGGTACTCACATTGATTGGACCCATTTCCGGTAGTCAACCGAACAGTTTTTCGATAGTCGCACGGATTCTACCTTTTCCAGGTACTCGCACGGATTCGAACATTTTTCCGTACTCACACTGATTGGACCATTTTTCGGTACACACCCGAACAGTTTTTCGATACTCGCACGGATTCTACCTTTTCCCGGTACTCGCACGGATTCGACCATTTTTCGGTAGTCACACTGATTGGACCATTTTTCGGTACTCACCCGAACAGTTTTTCGATAATCGCACGGATTCTACCATTTACGGGTAGTCGCCCGGATTCTACCATTTTTCGGTACTCACATTGATTGGACCATTTTTCGCTACACACCCGAACAGTTTTTCGATAATCGCACGGATTCTACCATTTACGGGTAGTCGCCCGGATTCTACCTTTTTTCGGTTCTCACATTGATTGGACCCATTTCCGGTAGTCACCCGAACAGTTTTTCGATACTCGCACGGATTCTACCTTTTCCCGGTACTCGCACGGATTCGACCATTTTTCGGTAGTCACACTAATTGGACCATTTTTCGGTACTCACCCGAACAGTTTTTCGATAATCGCACGGATTCTACCATTTACGGGTAGTCGGCCGGATTCTACCATTTTTCGGTTCTCACATTGATTGGACCCATTTCCGGTAGTCACCCGAACAGTTTTTCGATTCTCGCACGGATTCTACCTTTTCCCGGTACTCGCACGGATTCGACAATTTTTCGGTAGTCACACTGATTGGACCATTTTTCGGTACTCACCCGAACAGTTTTTCGATACTCGCACGGATTCTACCATTTATGGGTAGTCGCCCGAATTCTACCATTTTTCGGTACTCACATTGATTGGACCATTTTTCGCTACACACCCGAACAGTTTTTCGATAATCGCACGGATTCTACCATTTACGGGTAGTCGCCCGGATTCTACCATTTTTCGGTTCTCACATTGATTGGACCCATTTCCGGTAGTCACCCGAACAGTTTTTCGATACTCGCACGGATTCTACCTTTTCCCGGTACTCGCACGGATTCGACCATTTTTCGGTAGTCACACTGATTGGACCATTTTTCGGTACTCACCCGAACAGTTTTTCGATAATCGCACGGATTCTACCATTTACGGGTAGTCGCCCGGATTCTACCATTTTTCGGTACTCACATTGATTGGACCATTTTTCGCTACACACCCGAACAGTTTTTCGATAATCGCACGGATTCTACCATTTACGGGTAGTCGCCCGGATTCTACCATTTTTCGGTTCTCACATTGATTGGACCCATTTCCGGTAGTCACCCGAACAGTTTTTCGATACTCGCACGGATTCTACCTTTTCCCGGTACTCGCACGGATTCGACCATTTTTCGGTAGTCACACTGATTGGACCATTTTTCGGTACTCACCCGAACAGTTTTTCGATACTCGCACGGATTCTACCATTTACGGGTAGTCGCCCGGATTCTACCATCTTTCGGTACTCACATTGATTGGACCCATTTCTGGTAGGCACCCGAACAGTTTTTCGATACTCGCACGGATTCTACCTTTTCCCGGTACTCGCACGGATTCGACCATTTTTCGGTAGTCACACTGATTGGACCATTTTTCGGTACTCACCCGAACAGTTTTTCGATACTCGCACGGATTCTACCATTTACGGGTAGTCGCCCGGATTCTACCATCTTTCGGTACTCACATTGATTGGACCCATTTCCGGTAGTCAACCGAACAGTTTTTCGATAGTCGCACGGATTCTACCTTTTCCAGGTACTCGCACGGATTCGAACATTTTTCGGTACTCACACTGATTGGACCATTTTTCGGTACACACCCGAACAGTTTTTCGATACTCGCACGGATTCTACCTTTTCCCGGTACTCGCACGGATTCGACCATTTTTCGGTAGTCACACTGATTGGACCATTTTTCAGTACTCACCCGAACAGTTTTTCGATAATCGCACGGATTCTACCATTTACGGGTAGTCGCCCGGATTCTACCATTTTTCGGTTCTCACATTGATTGGACCCATTTCCGGTAGTCACCCGAACAGTTTTTCGATACTCGCACGGATTCTACCTTTTCCCGGTACTCGCACGGATTCGACCATTTTTCGGTAGTCACACTGATTGGACCATTTTTCGGTACTCACCCGAACAGTTTTTCGATACTCGCACGGATTCTACCATTTACGGGTAGTCGCCCGGATTCTACCATCTTTCGGTACTCACATTGATTGGACCCATTTCCGGTAGTCAACCGAACAGTTTTTCGATAGTCGCACGGATTCTACCTTTTCCAGGTACTCGCACGGATTCGAACATTTTTCCGTACTCACACTGATTGGACCATTTTTCGGTACACACCCGAACAGTTTTTCGATACTCGCACGGATTCTACCTTTTCCCGGTACTCGCACGGATTCGACCATTTTTCGGTAGTCACACTGATTGGACCATTTTTCGGTACTCACCCGAACAGTTTTTCGATAATCGCACGGATTCTACCATTTACGGGTAGTCGCCCGGATTCTACCATTTTTCGGTACTCACATTGATTGGACCATTTTTCGCTACACACCCGAACAGTTTTTCGATAATCGCACGGATTCTACCATTTACGGGTAGTCGCCCGGATTCTACCTTTTTTCGGTTCTCACATTGATTGGACCCATTTCCGGTAGTCACCCGAACAGTTTTTCGATACTCGCACGGATTCTACCTTTTCCCGGTACTCGCACGGATTCGACCATTTTTCGGTAGTCACACTAATTGGACCATTTTTCGGTACTCACCCGAACAGTTTTTCGATAATCGCACGGATTCTACCATTTACGGGTAGTCGGCCGGATTCTACCATTTTTCGGTTCTCACATTGATTGGACCCATTTCCGGTAGTCACCCGAACAGTTTTTCGATTCTCGCACGGATTCTACCTTTTCCCGGTACTCGCACGGATTCGACAATTTTTCGGTAGTCACACTGATTGGACCATTTTTCGGTACTCACCCGAACAGTTTTTCGATACTCGCACGGATTCTACCATTTATGGGTAGTCGCCCGAATTCTACCATTTTTCGGTACTCACATTGATTGGACCATTTTTCGCTACACACCCGAACAGTTTTTCGATAATCGCACGGATTCTACCATTTACGGGTAGTCGCCCGGATTCTACCATTTTTCGGTTCTCACATTGATTGGACCCATTTCCGGTAGTCACCCGAACAGTTTTTCGATACTCGCACGGATTCTACCTTTTCCCGGTACTCGCACGGATTCGACCATTTTTCGGTAGTCACACTGATTGGACCATTTTTCGGTACTCACCCGAACAGTTTTTCGATAATCGCACGGATTCTACCATTTACGGGTAGTCGCCCGGATTCTACCATTTTTCGGTACTCACATTGATTGGACCATTTTTCGCTACACACCCGAACAGTTTTTCGATAATCGCACGGATTCTACCATTTACGGGTAGTCGCCCGGATTCTACCATTTTTCGGTTCTCACATTGATTGGACCCATTTCCGGTAGTCACCCGAACAGTTTTTCGATACTCGCACGGATTCTACCTTTTCCCGGTACTCGCACGGATTCGACCATTTTTCGGTAGTCACACTGATTGGACCATTTTTCGGTACTCACCCGAACAGTTTTTCGATACTCGCACGGATTCTACCATTTACGGGTAGTCGCCCGGATTCTACCATCTTTCGGTACTCACATTGATTGGACCCATTTCTGGTAGGCACCCGAACAGTTTTTCGATACTCGCACGGATTCTACCTTTTCCCGGTACTCGCACGGATTCGACCATTTTTCGGTAGTCACACTGATTGGACCATTTTTCGGTACTCACCCGAACAGTTTTTCGATACTCGCACGGATTCTACCATTTACGGGTAGTCGCCCGGATTCTACCATCTTTCGGTACTCACATTGATTGGACCCATTTCCGGTAGTCAACCGAACAGTTTTTCGATAGTCGCACGGATTCTACCTTTTCCAGGTACTCGCACGGATTCGAACATTTTTCGGTACTCACACTGATTGGACCATTTTTCGGTACACACCCGAACAGTTTTTCGATACTCGCACGGATTCTACCTTTTCCCGGTACTCGCACGGATTCGACCATTTTTCGGTAGTCACACTGATTGGACCATTTTTCAGTACTCACCCGAACAGTTTTTCGATAATCGCACGGATTCTACCATTTACGGGTAGTCGCCCGGATTCTACCATTTTTCGGTTCTCACATTGATTGGACCCATTTCCGGTAGTCACCCGAACAGTTTTTCGATACTCGCACGGATTCTACCTTTTCCCGGTACTCGCACGGATTCGACCATTTTTCGGTAGTCACACTGATTGGACCATTTTTCGGTACTCACCCGAACAGTTTTTCGATACTCGCACGGATTCTACCATTTACGGGTAGTCGCCCGGATTCTACCATCTTTCGGTACTCACATTGATTGGACCCATTTCCGGTAGTCAACCGAACAGTTTTTCGATAGTCGCACGGATTCTACCTTTTCCAGGTACTCGCACGGATTCGAACATTTTTCCGTACTCACACTGATTGGACCATTTTTCGGTACACACCCGAACAGTTTTTCGATACTCGCACGGATTCTACCTTTTCCCGGTACTCGCACGGATTCGACCATTTTTCGGTAGTCACACTGATTGGACCATTTTTCGGTACTCACCCGAACAGTTTTTCGATAATCGCACGGATTCTACCATTTACGGGTAGTCGCCCGGATTCTACCATTTTTCGGTACTCACATTGATTGGACCATTTTTCGCTACACACCCGAACAGTTTTTCGATAATCGCACGGATTCTACCATTTACGGGTAGTCGCCCGGATTCTACCTTTTTTCGGTTCTCACATTGATTGGACCCATTTCCGGTAGTCACCCGAACAGTTTTTCGATACTCGCACGGATTCTACCTTTTCCCGGTACTCGCACGGATTCGACCATTTTTCGGTAGTCACACTAATTGGACCATTTTTCGGTACTCACCCGAACAGTTTTTCGATAATCGCACGGATTCTACCATTTACGGGTAGTCGGCCGGATTCTACCATTTTTCGGTTCTCACATTGATTGGACCCATTTCCGGTAGTCACCCGAACAGTTTTTCGATTCTCGCACGGATTCTACCTTTTCCCGGTACTCGCACGGATTCGACAATTTTTCGGTAGTCACACTGATTGGACCATTTTTCGGTACTCACCCGAACAGTTTTTCGATACTCGCACGGATTCTACCATTTATGGGTAGTCGCCCGAATTCTACCATTTTTCGGTACTCACATTGATTGGACCATTTTTCGCTACACACCCGAACAGTTTTTCGATAATCGCACGGATTCTACCATTTACGGGTAGTCGCCCGGATTCTACCATTTTTCGGTTCTCACATTGATTGGACCCATTTCCGGTAGTCACCCGAACAGTTTTTCGATACTCGCACGGATTCTACCTTTTCCCGGTACTCGCACGGATTCGACCATTTTTCGGTAGTCACACTGATTGGACCATTTTTCGGTACTCACCCGAACAGTTTTTCGATAATCGCACGGATTCTACCATTTACGGGTAGTCGCCCGGATTCTACCATTTTTCGGTACTCACATTGATTGGACCATTTTTCGCTACACACCCGAACAGTTTTTCGATAATCGCACGGATTCTACCATTTACGGGTAGTCGCCCGGATTCTACCATTTTTCGGTTCTCACATTGATTGGACCCATTTCCGGTAGTCACCCGAACAGTTTTTCGATACTCGCACGGATTCTACCTTTTCCCGGTACTCGCACGGATTCGACCATTTTTCGGTAGTCACACTGATTGGACCATTTTTCGGTACTCACCTGAACAGTTTTTCGATACTCGCACGGATTCTACCATTTACGGGTAGTCGCCCGGATTCTACCATCTTTCGGTACTCACATTGATTGGACCCATTTCTGGTAGGCACCCGAACAGTTTTTCGATACTCGCACGGATTCTACCTTTTCCCGGTACTCGCACGGATTCGACCATTTTTCGGTAGTCACACCGATTGGACCATTTTTCGGTACTCACCCGAACAGTTTTTCGATACTCGCACGGATTCTACCATTTACGGGTAGTCGCCCGGATTCTACCATCTTTCGGTACTCACATTGATTGGACCCATTTCCGGTAGTCAACCGAACAGTTTTTCGATAGTCGCACGGATTCTACCTTTTCCAGGTACTCGCACGGATTCGAACATTTTTCGGTACTCACACTGATTGGACCATTTTTCGGTACACACCCGAACAGTTTTTCGATACTCGCACGGATTCTACCTTTTCCCGGTACTCGCACGGATTCGACCATTTTTCGGTAGTCACACTGATTGGACCATTTTTCAGTACTCACCCGAACAGTTTTTCGATAATCGCACGGATTCTACCATTTACGGGTAGTCGCCCGGATTCTACCATTTTTCGGTTCTCACATTGATTGGACCCATTTCCGGTAGTCACCCGAACAGTTTTTCGATACTCGCACGGATTCTACCTTTTCCCGGTACTCGCACGGATTCGACCATTTTTCGGTAGTCACACTGATTGGACCATTTTTCGGTACTCACCCGAACAGTTTTTCGATACTCGCACGGATTCTACCATTTACGGGTAGTCGCCCGGATTCTACCATCTTTCGGTACTCACATTGATTGGACCCATTTCCGGTAGTCAACCGAACAGTTTTTCGATAGTCGCACGGATTCTACCTTTTCCAGGTACTCGCACGGATTCGAACATTTTTCCGTACTCACACTGATTGGACCATTTTTCGGTACACACCCGAACAGTTTTTCGATACTCGCACGGATTCTACCTTTTCCCGGTACTCGCACGGATTCGACCATTTTTCGGTAGTCACACTGATTGGACCATTTTTCGGTACTCACCCGAACAGTTTTTCGATAATCGCACGGATTCTACCATTTACGGGTAGTCGCCCGGATTCTACCATTTTTCGGTACTCACATTGATTGGACCATTTTTCGCTACACACCCGAACAGTTTTTCGATAATCGCACGGATTCTACCATTTACGGGTAGTCGCCCGGATTCTACCTTTTTTCGGTTCTCACATTGATTGGACCCATTTCCGGTAGTCACCCGAACAGTTTTTCGATACTCGCACGGATTCTACCTTTTCCCGGTACTCGCACGGATTCGACCATTTTTCGGTAGTCACACTAATTGGACCATTTTTCGGTACTCACCCGAACAGTTTTTCGATAATCGCACGGATTCTACCATTTACGGGTAGTCGGCCGGATTCTACCATTTTTCGGTTCTCACATTGATTGGACCCATTTCCGGTAGTCACCCGAACAGTTTTTCGATTCTCGCACGGATTCTACCTTTTCCCGGTACTCGCACGGATTCGACAATTTTTCGGTAGTCACACTGATTGGACCATTTTTCGGTACTCACCCGAACAGTTTTTCGATACTCGCACGGATTCTACCATTTATGGGTAGTCGCCCGAATTCTACCATTTTTCGGTACTCACATTGATTGGACCATTTTTCGCTACACACCCGAACAGTTTTTCGATAATCGCACGGATTCTACCATTTACGGGTAGTCGCCCGGATTCTACCATTTTTCGGTTCTCACATTGATTGGACCCATTTCCGGTAGTCACCCGAACAGTTTTTCGATACTCGCACGGATTCTACCTTTTCCCGGTACTCGCACGGATTCGACCATTTTTCGGTAGTCACACTGATTGGACCATTTTTCGGTACTCACCCGAACAGTTTTTCGATAATCGCACGGATTCTACCATTTACGGGTAGTCGCCCGGATTCTACCATTTTTCGGTACTCACATTGATTGGACCATTTTTCGCTACACACCCGAACAGTTTTTCGATAATCGCACGGATTCTACCATTTACGGGTAGTCGCCCGGATTCTACCATTTTTCGGTTCTCACATTGATTGGACCCATTTCCGGTAGTCACCCGAACAGTTTTTCGATACTCGCACGGATTCTACCTTTTCCCGGTACTCGCACGGATTCGACCATTTTTCGGTAGTCACACTGATTGGACCATTTTTCGGTACTCACCTGAACAGTTTTTCGATACTCGCACGGATTCTACCATTTACGGGTAGTCGCCCGGATTCTACCATCTTTCGGTACTCACATTGATTGGACCCATTTCTGGTAGGCACCCGAACAGTTTTTCGATACTCGCACGGATTCTACCTTTTCCCGGTACTCGCACGGATTCGACCATTTTTCGGTAGTCACACTGATTGGACCATTTTTCGGTACTCACCCGAACAGTTTTTCGATACTCGCACGGATTCTACCATTTACGGGTAGTCGCCCGGATTCTACCATCTTTCGGTACTCACATTGATTGGACCCATTTCCGGTAGTCAACCGAACAGTTTTTCGATAGTCGCACGGATTCTACCTTTTCCAGGTACTCGCACGGATTCGAACATTTTTCGGTACTCACACTGATTGGACCATTTTTCGGTACACACCCGAACAGTTTTTCGATACTCGCACGGATTCTACCTTTTCCCGGTACTCGCACGGATTCGACCATTTTTCGGTAGTCACACTGATTGGACCATTTTTCAGTACTCACCCGAACAGTTTTTCGATAATCGCACGGATTCTACCATTTACGGGTAGTCGCCCGGATTCTACCATTTTTCGGTTCTCACATTGATTGGACCCATTTCCGGTAGTCACCCGAACAGTTTTTCGATACTCGCACGGATTCTACCTTTTCCCGGTACTCGCACGGATTCGACCATTTTTCGGTAGTCACACTGATTGGACCATTTTTCGGTACTCACCCGAACAGTTTTTCGATACTCGCACGGATTCTACCATTTACGGGTAGTCGCCCGGATTCTACCATCTTTCGGTACTCACATTGATTGGACCCATTTCCGGTAGTCAACCGAACAGTTTTTCGATAGTCGCACGGATTCTACCTTTTCCAGGTACTCGCACGGATTCGAACATTTTTCCGTACTCACACTGATTGGACCATTTTTCGGTACACACCCGAACAGTTTTTCGATACTCGCACGGATTCTACCTTTTCCCGGTACTCGCACGGATTCGACCATTTTTCGGTAGTCACACTGATTGGACCATTTTTCGGTACTCACCCGAACAGTTTTTCGATAATCGCACGGATTCTACCATTTACGGGTAGTCGCCCGGATTCTACCATTTTTCGGTACTCACATTGATTGGACCATTTTTCGCTACACACCCGAACAGTTTTTCGATAATCGCACGGATTCTACCATTTACGGGTAGTCGCCCGGATTCTACCTTTTTTCGGTTCTCACATTGATTGGACCCATTTCCGGTAGTCACCCGAACAGTTTTTCGATACTCGCACGGATTCTACCTTTTCCCGGTACTCGCACGGATTCGACCATTTTTCGGTAGTCACACTAATTGGACCATTTTTCGGTACTCACCCGAACAGTTTTTCGATAATCGCACGGATTCTACCATTTACGGGTAGTCGGCCGGATTCTACCATTTTTCGGTTCTCACATTGATTGGACCCATTTCCGGTAGTCACCCGAACAGTTTTTCGATTCTCGCACGGATTCTACCTTTTCCCGGTACTCGCACGGATTCGACAATTTTTCGGTAGTCACACTGATTGGACCATTTTTCGGTACTCACCCGAACAGTTTTTCGATACTCGCACGGATTCTACCATTTATGGGTAGTCGCCCGAATTCTACCATTTTTCGGTACTCACATTGATTGGACCATTTTTCGCTACACACCCGAACAGTTTTTCGATAATCGCACGGATTCTACCATTTACGGGTAGTCGCCCGGATTCTACCATTTTTCGGTTCTCACATTGATTGGACCCATTTCCGGTAGTCACCCGAACAGTTTTTCGATACTCGCACGGATTCTACCTTTTCCCGGTACTCGCACGGATTCGACCATTTTTCGGTAGTCACACTGATTGGACCATTTTTCGGTACTCACCCGAACAGTTTTTCGATAATCGCACGGATTCTACCATTTACGGGTAGTCGCCCGGATTCTACCATTTTTCGGTACTCACATTGATTGGACCATTTTTCGCTACACACCCGAACAGTTTTTCGATAATCGCACGGATTCTACCATTTACGGGTAGTCGCCCGGATTCTACCATTTTTCGGTTCTCACATTGATTGGACCCATTTCCGGTAGTCACCCGAACAGTTTTTCGATACTCGCACGGATTCTACCTTTTCCCGGTACTCGCACGGATTCGACCATTTTTCGGTAGTCACACTGATTGGACCATTTTTCGGTACTCACCCGAACAGTTTTTCGATACTCGCACGGATTCTACCATTTACGGGTAGTCGCCCGGATTCTACCATCTTTCGGTACTCACATTGATTGGACCCATTTCTGGTAGGCACCCGAACAGTTTTTCGATACTCGCACGGATTCTACCTTTTCCCGGTACTCGCACGGATTCGACCATTTTTCGGTAGTCACACTGATTGGACCATTTTTCGGTACTCACCCGAACAGTTTTTCGATACTCGCACGGATTCTACCATTTACGGGTAGTCGCCCGGATTCTACCATCTTTCGGTACTCACATTGATTGGACCCATTTCCGGTAGTCAACCGAACAGTTTTTCGATAGTCGCACGGATTCTACCTTTTCCAGGTACTCGCACGGATTCGAACATTTTTCGGTACTCACACTGATTGGACCATTTTTCGGTACACACCCGAACAGTTTTTCGATACTCGCACGGATTCTACCTTTTCCCGGTACTCGCACGGATTCGACCATTTTTCGGTAGTCACACTGATTGGACCATTTTTCAGTACTCACCCGAACAGTTTTTCGATAATCGCACGGATTCTACCATTTACGGGTAGTCGCCCGGATTCTACCATTTTTCGGTTCTCACATTGATTGGACCCATTTCCGGTAGTCACCCGAACAGTTTTTCGATACTCGCACGGATTCTACCTTTTCCCGGTACTCGCACGGATTCGACCATTTTTCGGTAGTCACACTGATTGGACCATTTTTCGGTACTCACCCGAACAGTTTTTCGATACTCGCACGGATTCTACCATTTACGGGTAGTCGCCCGGATTCTACCATCTTTCGGTACTCACATTGATTGGACCCATTTCCGGTAGTCAACCGAACAGTTTTTCGATAGTCGCACGGATTCTACCTTTTCCAGGTACTCGCACGGATTCGAACATTTTTCCGTACTCACACTGATTGGACCATTTTTCGGTACACACCCGAACAGTTTTTCGATACTCGCACGGATTCTACCTTTTCCCGGTACTCGCACGGATTCGACCATTTTTCGGTAGTCACACTGATTGGACCATTTTTCGGTACTCACCCGAACAGTTTTTCGATAATCGCACGGATTCTACCATTTACGGGTAGTCGCCCGGATTCTACCATTTTTCGGTACTCACATTGATTGGACCATTTTTCGCTACACACCCGAACAGTTTTTCGATAATCGCACGGATTCTACCATTTACGGGTAGTCGCCCGGATTCTACCTTTTTTCGGTTCTCACATTGATTGGACCCATTTCCGGTAGTCACCCGAACAGTTTTTCGATACTCGCACGGATTCTACCTTTTCCCGGTACTCGCACGGATTCGACCATTTTTCGGTAGTCACACTAATTGGACCATTTTTCGGTACTCACCCGAACAGTTTTTCGTTAATCGCACGGATTCTACCATTTACGGGTAGTCGGCCGGATTCTACCATTTTTCGGTTCTCACATTGATTGGACCCATTTCCGGTAGTCACCCGAACAGTTTTTCGATTCTCGCACGGATTCTACCTTTTCCCGGTACTCGCACGGATTCGACAATTTTTCGGTAGTCACACTGATTGGACCATTTTTCGGTACTCACCCGAACAGTTTTTCGATACTCGCACGGATTCTACCATTTATGGGTAGTCGCCCGAATTCTACCATTTTTCGGTACTCACATTGATTGGACCATTTTTCGCTACACACCCGAACAGTTTTTCGATAATCGCACGGATTCTACCATTTACGGGTAGTCGCCCGGATTCTACCATTTTTCGGTTCTCACATTGATTGGACCCATTTCCGGTAGTCACCCGAACAGTTTTTCGATACTCGCACGGATTCTACCTTTTCCCGGTACTCGCACGGATTCGACCATTTTTCGGTAGTCACACTGATTGGACCATTTTTCGGTACTCACCCGAACAGTTTTTCGATAATCGCACGGATTCTACCATTTACGGGTAGTCGCCCGGATTCTACCATTTTTCGGTACTCACATTGATTGGACCATTTTTCGCTACACACCCGAACAGTTTTTCGATAATCGCACGGATTCTACCATTTACGGGTAGTCGCCCGGATTCTACCATTTTTCGGTTCTCACATTGATTGGACCCATTTCCGGTAGTCACCCGAACAGTTTTTCGATACTCGCACGGATTCTACCTTTTCCCGGTACTCGCACGGATTCGACCATTTTTCGGTAGTCACACTGATTGGACCATTTTTCGGTACTCACCCGAACAGTTTTTCGATACTCGCACGGATTCTACCATTTACGGGTAGTCGCCCGGATTCTACCATCTTTCGGTACTCACATTGATTGGACCCATTTCTGGTAGGCACCCGAACAGTTTTTCGATACTCGCACGGATTCTACCTTTTCCCGGTACTCGCACGGATTCGACCATTTTTCGGTAGTCACACTGATTGGACCATTTTTCGGTACTCACCCGAACAGTTTTTCGATACTCGCACGGATTCTACCATTTACGGGTAGTCGCCCGGATTCTACCATCTTTCGGTACTCACATTGATTGGACCCATTTCCGGTAGTCAACCGAACAGTTTTTCGATAGTCGCACGGATTCTACCTTTTCCAGGTACTCGCACGGATTCGAACATTTTTCGGTACTCACACTGATTGGACCATTTTTCGGTACACACCCGAACAGTTTTTCGATACTCGCACGGATTCTACCTTTTCCCGGTACTCGCACGGATTCGACCATTTTTCGGTAGTCACACTGATTGGACCATTTTTCAGTACTCACCCGAACAGTTTTTCGATAATCGCACGGATTCTACCATTTACGGGTAGTCGCCCGGATTCTACCATTTTTCGGTTCTCACATTGATTGGACCCATTTCCGGTAGTCACCCGAACAGTTTTTCGATACTCGCACGGATTCTACCTTTTCCCGGTACTCGCACGGATTCGACCATTTTTCGGTAGTCACACTGATTGGACCATTTTTCGGTACTCACCCGAACAGTTTTTCGATACTCGCACGGATTCTACCATTTACGGGTAGTCGCCCGGATTCTACCATCTTTCGGTACTCACATTGATTGGACCCATTTCCGGTAGTCAACCGAACAGTTTTTCGATAGTCGCACGGATTCTACCTTTTCCAGGTACTCGCACGGATTCGAACATTTTTCCGTACTCACACTGATTGGACCATTTTTCGGTACACACCCGAACAGTTTTTCGATACTCGCACGGATTCTACCTTTTCCCGGTACTCGCACGGATTCGACCATTTTTCGGTAGTCACACTGATTGG
The DNA here is from genome assembly GCF_030704535.1 of Vitis vinifera. Classification (NCBI taxonomy): domain Eukaryota; kingdom Viridiplantae; phylum Streptophyta; class Magnoliopsida; order Vitales; family Vitaceae; genus Vitis; species Vitis vinifera. Next base: position 12,460,604 of record NC_081810.1, read on the forward strand.
ACCATTTTTCGGTACTCACCCGAACAGTTTTTCGATAATCGCACGGATTCTACCATTTACGGGTAGTCGCCCGGATTCTACCATTTTTCGGTACTCACATTGATTGGACCATTTTTCGCTACACACCCGAACAGTTTTTCGATAATCGCACGGATTCTACCATTTACGGGTAGTCGCCCGGATTCTACCTTTTTTCGGTTCTCACATTGATTGGACCCATTTCCGGTAGTCACCCGAACAGTTTTTCGATACTCGCACGGATTCTACCTTTTCCCGGTACTCGCACGGATTCGACCATTTTTCGGTAGTCACACTAATTGGACCATTTTTCGGTACTCACCCGAACAGTTTTTCGATAATCGCACGGATTCTACCATTTACGGGTAGTCGGCCGGATTCTACCATTTTTCGGTTCTCACATTGATTGGACCCATTTCCGGTAGTCACCCGAACAGTTTTTCGATTCTCGCACGGATTCTACCTTTTCCCGGTACTCGCACGGATTCGACAATTTTTCGGTAGTCACACTGATTGGACCATTTTTCGGTACTCACCCGAACAGTTTTTCGATACTCGCACGGATTCTACCATTTATGGGTAGTCGCCCGAATTCTACCATTTTTCGGTACTCACATTGATTGGACCATTTTTCGCTACACACCCGAACAGTTTTTCGATAATCGCACGGATTCTACCATTTACGGGTAGTCGCCCGGATTCTACCATTTTTCGGTTCTCACATTGATTGGACCCATTTCCGGTAGTCACCCGAACAGTTTTTCGATACTCGCACGGATTCTACCTTTTCCCGGTACTCGCACGGATTCGACCATTTTTCGGTAGTCACACTGATTGGACCATTTTTCGGTACTCACCCGAACAGTTTTTCGATAATCGCACGGATTCTACCTTTTCCCGGTACTCGCACGGATTCGACCATTTTTCGGTAGTCACACTGATTGGACCATTTTTCGGTACTCACCCGAACAGTTTTTCGATAATCGCACGGATTCTACCATTTACGGGTAGTCGCCCGGATTCTACCTTTTTTCGGTTCTCACATTGATTGGACCCATTTCCGGTAGTCACCCGAACAGTTTTTCGATACTCGCACGGATTCTACCTTTTCCCGGTACTCGCACGGATTCGACCATTTTTCGGTAGTCACACTGATTGGACCATTTTTCGGTACTCACCCGAACAGTTTTTCGATACTCGCACGGATTCTACCATTTACGGGTAGTCGCCCGGATTCTACCATCTTTCGGTACTCACATTGATTGGACCCATTTCTGGTAGGCACCCGAACAGTTTTTCGATACTCGCACGGATTCTACCTTTTCCCGGTACTCGCACGGATTCGACCATTTTTCGGTAGTCACACTGATTGGACCATTTTTCGGTACTCACCCGAACAGTTTTTCGATACTCGCACGGATTCTACCATTTACGGGTAGTCGCCCGGATTCTACCATCTTTCGGTACTCACATTGATTGGACCCATTTCCGGTAGTCAACCGAACAGTTTTTCGATAGTCGCACGGATTCTACCTTTTCCAGGTACTCGCACGGATTCGAACATTTTTCGGTACTCACACTGATTGGACCATTTTTCGGTACACACCCGAACAGTTTTTCGATACTCGCACGGATTCTACCTTTTCCCGGTACTCGCACGGATTCGACCATTTTTCGGTAGTCACACTGATTGGACCATTTTTCAGTACTCACCCGAACAGTTTTTCGATAATCGCACGGATTCTACCATTTACGGGTAGTCGCCCGGATTCTACCATTTTTCGGTTCTCACATTGATTGGACCCATTTCCGGTAGTCACCCGAACAGTTTTTCGATACTCGCACGGATTCTACCTTTTCCCGGTACTCGCACGGATTCGACCATTTTTCGGTAGTCACACTGATTGGACCATTTTTCGGTACTCACCCGAACAGTTTTTCGATAATCGCAAGGATTCTACCATTTACGGGTAGTCGCCCGGATTCTACCATTTTTCGGTTCTCACATTGATTGGACCCATTTCCGGTAGTCACCCGAACAGTTTTTCGATACTCGCACGGATTCTACCATTTACGGGTAGTCGCCCGGATTCTACCATTTTTCGGTTCTCACATTGATTGGACCCATTTCCGGTAGTCACCCGAACAGTTTTTCGATACTCGCACGGATTCTACCTTTTCCCGGTACTCGCACGGATTCGACCATTTTTCGGTAGTCACACTAATTGGACCATTTTTCGGTACTCACCCGAACAGTTTTTCGATAATCGCACGGATTCTACCATTTACGGGTAGTCGGCCGGATTCTACCATTTTTCGGTTCTCACATTGATTGGACCCATTTCCGGTAGTCACCCGAACAGTTTTTCGATACTCGCACGGATTCTACCTTTTCCCGGTACTCGCACGGATTCGACCATTTTTCGGTAGTCACACTGATTGGACCATTTTTCGGTACTCACCCGAACAGTTTTTCGATACTCGCACGGATTCTACCATTTACGGGTAGTCGCCCGGATTCTACCATCTTTCGGTACTCACATTGATTGGACCCATTTCCGGTAGTCAACCGAACAGTTTTTCGATAGTCGCACGGATTCTACCTTTTCCAGGTACTCGCACGGATTCGAACATTTTTCCGTACTCACACTGATTGGACCATTTTTCGGTACACACCCGAACAGTTTTTCGATACTCGCACGGATTCTACCTTTTCCCGGTACTCGCACGGATTCGACCATTTTTCGGTAGTCACACTGATTGGACCATTTTTCGGTACTCACCCGAACAGTTTTTCGATAATCGCACGGATTCTACCATTTACGGGTAGTCGCCCGGATTCTACCATTTTTCGGTACTCACATTGATTGGACCATTTTTCGCTACACACCCGAACAGTTTTTCGATAATCGCACGGATTCTACCATTTACGGGTAGTCGCCCGGATTCTACCTTTTTTCGGTTCTCACATTGATTGGACCCATTTCCGGTAGTCACCCGAACAGTTTTTCGATACTCGCACGGATTCTACCTTTTCCCGGTACTCGCACGGATTCGACCATTTTTCGGTAGTCACACTAATTGGACCATTTTTCGGTACTCACCCGAACAGTTTTTCGATAATCGCACGGATTCTACCATTTACGGGTAGTCGGCCGGATTCTACCATTTTTCGGTTCTCACATTGATTGGACCCATTTCCGGTAGTCACCCGAACAGTTTTTCGATTCTCGCACGGATTCTACCTTTTCCCGGTACTCGCACGGATTCGACAATTTTTCGGTAGTCACACTGATTGGACCATTTTTCGGTACTCACCCGAACAGTTTTTCGATACTCGCACGGATTCTACCATTTATGGGTAGTCGCCCGAATTCTACCATTTTTCGGTACTCACATTGATTGGACCATTTTTCGCTACACACCCGAACAGTTTTTCGATAATCGCACGGATTCTACCATTTACGGGTAGTCGCCCGGATTCTACCATTTTTCGGTTCTCACATTGATTGGACCCATTTCCGGTAGTCACCCGAACAGTTTTTCGATACTCGCACGGATTCTACCTTTTCCCGGTACTCGCACGGATTCGACCATTTTTCGGTAGTCACACTGATTGGACCATTTTTCGGTACTCACCCGAACAGTTTTTCGATAATCGCACGGATTCTACCATTTACGGGTAGTCGCCCGGATTCTACCATTTTTCGGTACTCACATTGATTGGACCATTTTTCGCTACACACCCGAACAGTTTTTCGATAATCGCACGGATTCTACCATTTACGGGTAGTCGCCCGGATTCTACCATTTTTCGGTTCTCACATTGATTGGACCCATTTCCGGTAGTCACCCGAACAGTTTTTCGATACTCGCACGGATTCTACCTTTTCCCGGTACTCGCACGGATTCGACCATTTTTCGGTAGTCACACTGATTGGACCATTTTTCGGTACTCACCCGAACAGTTTTTCGATACTCGCACGGATTCTACCATTTACGGGTAGTCGCCCGGATTCTACCATCTTTCGGTACTCACATTGATTGGACCCATTTCTGGTAGGCACCCGAACAGTTTTTCGATACTCGCACGGATTCTACCTTTTCCCGGTACTCGCACGGATTCGACCATTTTTCGGTAGTCACACTGATTGGACCATTTTTCGGTACTCACCCGAACAGTTTTTCGATACTCGCACGGATTCTACCATTTACGGGTAGTCGCCCGGATTCTACCATCTTTCGGTACTCACATTGATTGGACCCATTTCCGGTAGTCAACCGAACAGTTTTTCGATAGTCGCACGGATTCTACCTTTTCCAGGTACTCGCACGGATTCGAACATTTTTCGGTACTCACACTGATTGGACCATTTTTCGGTACACACCCGAACAGTTTTTCGATACTCGCACGGATTCTACCTTTTCCCGGTACTCGCACGGATTCGACCATTTTTCGGTAGTCACACTGATTGGACCATTTTTCAGTACTCACCCGAACAGTTTTTCGATAATCGCACGGATTCTACCATTTACGGGTAGTCGCCCGGATTCTACCATTTTTCGGTTCTCACATTGATTGGACCCATTTCCGGTAGTCACCCGAACAGTTTTTCGATACTCGCACGGATTCTACCTTTTCCCGGTACTCGCACGGATTCGACCATTTTTCGGTAGTCACACTGATTGGACCATTTTTCGGTACTCACCCGAACAGTTTTTCGATAATCGCACGGATTCTACCATTTACGGGTAGTCGCCCGGATTCTACCATTTTTCGGTACTCACATTGATTGGACCCATTTCCGGTAGGCACCCGAACAGTTTTTCGATACTCGCACGGATTCTACCTTTTCCCGGTACTCGCACGGATTCGACCATTTTTCGGTAGTCACACTAATTGGACCATTTTTCGCTACACACCCGAACAGTTTTTCGATAATCGCACGGATTCTACCATTTACGGGTAGTCGGCCGGATTCTACCATTTTTCGGTACTCACATTGATTGGACCCATTTCCGGTAGTCACCCGAACAGTTTTTCGATAGTCGCACGGATTCTAGCTTTTCCAGGTACTCGCACGGATTCGACCATTTTTCGGTACTCACACTGATTGGACCATTTTTCGGTACACACCCGAACAGTTTTTCGATACTCGCACGGATTCTACCTTTTCCCGGTACTCGCACGAATTCGACCAGTTTTCGGTACTCACACTGATTGGACCATTTTTCGGTACACACCCGAACAGTTTTTCGATAATCGCAAGGATTCTACCATTTACGGGTAGTCGCCCGGATTCTACCATTTTTCGGTTCTCACATTGATTGGACCCATTTCCGGTAGTCACCCGAACAGTTTTTCGATACTCGCACGGATTCTACCATTTACGGGTAGTCGCCCGGATTCTACCATTTTTCGGTTCTCACATTGATTGGACCCATTTCCGGTAGTCACCCGAACAGTTTTTCGATACTCGCACGGATTCTACCTTTTCCCGGTACTCGCACGGATTCGACCATTTTTCGGTAGTCACACTAATTGGACCATTTTTCGGTACTCACCCGAACAGTTTTTCGATAATCGCACGGATTCTACCATTTACGGGTAGTCGGCCGGATTCTACCATTTTTCGGTTCTCACATTGATTGGACCCATTTCCGGTAGTCACCCGAACAGTTTTTCGATTCTCGCACGGATTCTACCTTTTCCCGGTACTCGCACGGATTCGACAATTTTTCGGTAGTCACACTGATTGGACCATTTTTCGGTACTCACCCGAACAGTTTTTCGATACTCGCACGGATTCTACCATTTATGGGTAGTCGCCCGAATTCTACCATTTTTCGGTACTCACATTGATTGGACCATTTTTCGCTACACACCCGAACAGTTTTTCGATAATCGCACGGATTCTACCATTTACGGGTAGTCGCCCGGATTCTACCATTTTTCGGTTCTCACATTGATTGGACCCATTTCCGGTAGTCACCCGAACAGTTTTTCGATACTCGCACGGATTCTACCTTTTCCCGGTACTCGCACGGATTCGACCATTTTTCGGTAGTCACACTGATTGGACCATTTTTCGGTACTCACCCGAACAGTTTTTCGATAATCGCACGGATTCTACCATTTACGGGTAGTCGCCCGGATTCTACCATTTTTCGGTACTCACATTGATTGGACCATTTTTCGCTACACACCCGAACAGTTTTTCGATAATCGCACGGATTCTACCATTTACGGGTAGTCGCCCGGATTCTACCATTTTTCGGTTCTCACATTGATTGGACCCATTTCCGGTAGTCACCCGAACAGTTTTTCGATACTCGCACGGATTCTACCTTTTCCCGGTACTCGCACGGATTCGACCATTTTTCGGTAGTCACACTGATTGGACCATTTTTCGGTACTCACCCGAACAGTTTTTCGATACTCGCACGGATTCTACCATTTACGGGTAGTCGCCCGGATTCTACCATCTTTCGGTACTCACATTGATTGGACCCATTTCTGGTAGGCACCCGAACAGTTTTTCGATACTCGCACGGATTCTACCTTTTCCCGGTACTCGCACGGATTCGACCATTTTTCGGTAGTCACACTGATTGGACCATTTTTCGGTACTCACCCGAACAGTTTTTCGATAATCGCACGGATTCTACCATTTACGGGTAGTCGCCCGGATTCTACCATTTTTCGGTACTCACATTGATTGGACCATTTTTCGCTACACACCCGAACAGTTTTTCGATAATCGCACGGATTCTACCATTTACGGGTAGTCGCCCGGATTCTACCTTTTTTCGGTTCTCACATTGATTGGACCCATTTCCGGTAGTCACCCGAACAGTTTTTCGATACTCGCACGGATTCTACCTTTTCCCGGTACTCGCACGGATTCGACCATTTTTCGGTAGTCACACTAATTGGACCATTTTTCGGTACTCACCCGAACAGTTTTTCGATAATCGCACGGATTCTACCATTTACGGGTAGTCGGCCGGATTCTACCATTTTTCGGTTCTCACATTGATTGGACCCATTTCCGGTAGTCACCCGAACAGTTTTTCGATTCTCGCACGGATTCTACCTTTTCCCGGTACTCGCACGGATTCGACAATTTTTCGGTAGTCACACTGATTGGACCATTTTTCGGTACTCACCCGAACAGTTTTTCGATACTCGCACGGATTCTACCATTTATGGGTAGTCGCCCGAATTCTACCATTTTTCGGTACTCACATTGATTGGACCATTTTTCGCTACACACCCGAACAGTTTTTCGATAATCGCACGGATTCTACCATTTACGGGTAGTCGCCCGGATTCTACCATTTTTCGGTTCTCACATTGATTGGACCCATTTCCGGTAGTCACCCGAACAGTTTTTCGATACTCGCACGGATTCTACCTTTTCCCGGTACTCGCACGAATTCGACCATTTTTCGGTAGTCACACTGATTGGACCATTTTTCGGTACTCACCCGAACAGTTTTTCGATAATCGCACGGATTCTACCATTTACGGGTAGTCGCCCGGATTCTACCATTTTTCGGTACTCACATTGATTGGACCATTTTTCGCTACACACCCGAACAGTTTTTCGATAATCGCACGGATTCTACCATTTACGGGTAGTCGCCCGGATTCTACCATTTTTCGGTTCTCACATTGATTGGACCCATTTCCGGTAGTCACCCGAACAGTTTTTCGATACTCGCACGGATTCTACCTTTTCCCGGTACTCGCACGGATTCGACCATTTTTCGGTAGTCACACTGATTGGACCATTTTTCGGTACTCACCCGAACAGTTTTTCGATACTCGCACGGATTCTACCATTTACGGGTAGTCGCCCGGATTCTACCATCTTTCGGTACTCACATTGATTGGACCCATTTCTGGTAGGCACCCGAACAGTTTTTCGATACTCGCACGGATTCTACCTTTTCCCGGTACTCGCACGGATTCGACCATTTTTCGGTAGTCACACTGATTGGACCATTTTTCGGTACTCACCCGAACAGTTTTTCGATACTCGCACGGATTCTACCATTTACGGGTAGTCGCCCGGATTCTACCATCTTTCGGTACTCACATTGATTGGACCCATTTCCGGTAGTCAACCGAACAGTTTTTCGATAGTCGCACGGATTCTACCTTTTCCAGGTACTCGCACGGATTCGAACATTTTTCGGTACTCACACTGATTGGACCATTTTTCGGTACACACCCGAACAGTTTTTCGATACTCGCACGGATTCTACCTTTTCCCGGTACTCGCACGGATTCGACCATTTTTCGGTAGTCACACTGATTGGACCATTTTTCAGTACTCACCCGAACAGTTTTTCGATAATCGCACGGATTCTACCATTTACGGGTAGTCGCCCGGATTCTACCATTTTTCGGTTCTCACATTGATTGGACCCATTTCCGGTAGTCACCCGAACAGTTTTTCGATACTCGCACGGATTCTACCTTTTCCCGGTACTCGCACGGATTCGACCATTTTTCGGTAGTCACACTGATTGGACCATTTTTCGGTACTCACCCGAACAGTTTTTCGATACTCGCACGGATTCTACCATTTACGGGTAGTCGCCCGGATTCTACCATCTTTCGGTACTCACATTGATTGGACCCATTTCCGGTAGTCAACCGAACAGTTTTTCGATAGTCGCACGGATTCTACCTTTTCCAGGTACTCGCACGGATTCGAACATTTTTCAGTACTCACACTGATTGGACCATTTTTCGGTACACACCCGAACAGTTTTTCGATACTCGCACGGATTCTACCTTTTCCCGGTACTCGCACGGATTCGACCATTTTTCGGTAGTCACACTAATTGGACCATTTTTCGGTACTCACCCGAACAGTTTTTCGATAATCGCACGGATTCTACCATTTACGGGTAGTCGGCCGGATTCTACCATTTTTCGGTTCTCACATTGATTGGACCCATTTCCGGTAGTCACCCGAACAGTTTTTCGATTCTCGCACGGATTCTACCTTTTCCCGGTACTCGCACGGATTCGACAATTTTTCGGTAGTCACACTGATTGGACCATTTTTCGGTACTCACCCGAACAGTTTTTCGATACTCGCACGGATTCTACCATTTATGGGTAGTCGCCCGAATTCTACCATTTTTCGGTACTCACATTGATTGGACCATTTTTCGCTACACACCCGAACAGTTTTTCGATAATCGCACGGATTCTACCATTTACGGGTAGTCGCCCGGATTCTACCATTTTTCGGTTCTCACATTGATTGGACCCATTTCCGGTAGTCACCCGAACAGTTTTTCGATACTCGCACGGATTCTACCTTTTCCCGGTACTCGCACGGATTCGACCATTTTTCGGTAGTCACACTGATTGGACCATTTTTCGGTACTCACCCGAACAGTTTTTCGATAATCGCACGGATTCTACCATTTACGGGTAGTCGCCCGGATTCTACCATTTTTCGGTACTCACATTGATTGGACCATTTTTCGCTACACACCCGAACAGTTTTTCGATAATCGCACGGATTCTACCATTTACGGGTAGTCGCCCGGATTCTACCATTTTTCGGTTCTCACATTGATTGGACCCATTTCCGGTAGTCACCCGAACAGTTTTTCGATACTCGCACGGATTCTACCTTTTCCCGGTACTCGCACGGATTCGACCATTTTTCGGTAGTCACACTGATTGGACCATTTTTCGGTACTCACCCGAACAGTTTTTCGATACTCGCACGGATTCTACCATTTACGGGTAGTCGCCCGGATTCTACCATCTTTCGGTACTCACATTGATTGGACCCATTTCTGGTAGGCACCCGAACAGTTTTTCGATACTCGCACGGATTCTACCTTTTCCCGGTACTCGCACGGATTCGACCATTTTTCGGTAGTCACACTGATTGGACCATTTTTCGGTACTCACCCGAACAGTTTTTCGATACTCGCACGGATTCTACCATTTACGGGTAGTCGCCCGGATTCTACCATCTTTCGGTACTCACATTGATTGGACCCATTTCCGGTAGTCAACCGAACAGTTTTTCGATAGTCGCACGGATTCTACCTTTTCCAGGTACTCGCACGGATTCGAACATTTTTCGGTACTCACACTGATTGGACCATTTTTCGGTACACACCCGAACAGTTTTTCGATACTCGCACGGATTCTACCTTTTCCCGGTACTCGCACGGATTCGACCATTTTTCGGTAGTCACACTGATTGGACCATTTTTCAGTACTCACCCGAACAGTTTTTCGATAATCGCACGGATTCTACCATTTACGGGTAGTCGCCCGGATTCTACCATTTTTCGGTTCTCACATTGATTGGACCCATTTCCGGTAGTCACCCGAACAGTTTTTCGATACTCGCACGGATTCTACCTTTTCCCGGTACTCGCACGGATTCGACCATTTTTCGGTAGTCACACTGATTGGACCATTTTTCGGTACTCACCCGAACAGTTTTTCGATACTCGCACGGATTCTACCATTTACGGGTAGTCGCCCGGATTCTACCATCTTTCGGTACTCACATTGATTGGACCCATTTCCGGTAGTCAACCGAACAGTTTTTCGATAGTCGCACGGATTCTACCTTTTCCAGGTACTCGCACGGATTCGAACATTTTTCAGTACTCACACTGATTGGACCATTTTTCGGTACACACCCGAACAGTTTTTCGATACTCGCACGGATTCTACCTTTTCCCGGTACTCGCACGGATTCGACCATTTTTCGGTAGTCACACTGATTGGACCATTTTTCGGTACTCACCCGAACAGTTTTTCGATAATCGCACGGATTCTACCATTTACGGGTAGTCGCCCGGATTCTACCATTTTTCGGTACTCACATTGATTGGACCATTTTTCGCTACACACCCGAACAGTTTTTCGATAATCGCACGGATTCTACCATTTACGGGTAGTCGCCCGGATTCTACCATTTTTCGGTTCTCACATTGATTGGACCCATTTCCGGTAGTCACCCGAACAGTTTTTCGATACTCGCACGGATTCTACCTTTTCCCGGTACTCGCACGGATTCGACCATTTTTCGGTAGTCACACTGATTGGACCATTTTTCGGTACTCACCCGAACAGTTTTTCGATAATCGCACGGATTCTACCATTTACGGGTAGTCGCCCGGATTCTACCATTTTTCGGTACTCACATTGATTGGACCCATTTCCGGTAGGCACCCGAACAGTTTTTCGATACTCGCACGGATTCTACCTTTTCCCGGTACTCGCACGGATTCGACAATTTTTCGGTAGTCACACTGATTGGACCATTTTTCGGTACTCACCCGAACAGTTTTTCGATACTCGCACGGATTCTACCATTTATGGGTAGTCGCCCGAATTCTACCATTTTTCGGTACTCACATTGATTGGACCATTTTTCGCTACACACCCGAACAGTTTTTCGATAATCGCACGGATTCTACCATTTACGGGTAGTCGCCCGGATTCTACCATTTTTCGGTTCTCACATTGATTGGACCCATTTCCGGTAGTCACCCGAACAGTTTTTCGATACTCGCACGGATTCTACCTTTTCCCGGTACTCGCACGGATTCGACCATTTTTCGGTAGTCACACTGATTGGACCATTTTTCGGTACTCACCCGAACAGTTTTTCGATAATCGCACGGATTCTACCATTTACGGGTAGTCGCCCGGATTCTACCATTTTTCGGTACTCACATTGATTGGACCATTTTTCGCTACACACCCGAACAGTTTTTCGATAATCGCACGGATTCTACCATTTACGGGTAGTCGCCCGGATTCTACCATTTTTCGGTTCTCACATTGATTGGACCCATTTCCGGTAGTCACCCGAACAGTTTTTCGATACTCGCACGGATTCTACCTTTTCCCGGTACTCGCACGGATTCGACCATTTTTCGGTAGTCACACTGATTGGACCATTTTTCGGTACTCACCCGAACAGTTTTTCGATACTCGCACGGATTCTACCATTTACGGGTAGTCGCCCGGATTCTACCATCTTTCGGTACTCACATTGATTGGACCCATTTCTGGTAGGCACCCGAACAGTTTTTCGATACTCGCACGGATTCTACCTTTTCCCGGTACTCGCACGGATTCGACCATTTTTCGGTAGTCACACTGATTGGACCATTTTTCGGTACTCACCCGAACAGTTTTTCGATACTCGCACGGATTCTACCATTTACGGGTAGTCGCCCGGATTCTACCATCTTTCGGTACTCACATTGATTGGACCCATTTCCGGTAGTCAACCGAACAGTTTTTCGATAGTCGCACGGATTCTACCTTTTCCAGGTACTCGCACGGATTCGAACATTTTTCGGTACTCACACTGATTGGACCATTTTTCGGTACACACCCGAACAGTTTTTCGATACTCGCACGGATTCTACCTTTTCCCGGTACTCGCACGGATTCGACCATTTTTCGGTAGTCACACTGATTGGACCATTTTTCAGTACTCACCCGAACAGTTTTTCGATAATCGCACGGATTCTACCATTTACGGGTAGTCGCCCGGATTCTACCATTTTTCGGTTCTCACATTGATTGGACCCATTTCCGGTAGTCACCCGAACAGTTTTTCGATACTCGCACGGATTCTACCTTTTCCCGGTACTCGCACGGATTCGACCATTTTTCGGTAGTCACACTGATTGGACCATTTTTCGGTACTCACCCGAACAGTTTTTCGATAATCGCACGGATTCTACCATTTACGGGTAGTCGCCCGGATTCTACCATTTTTCGGTACTCACATTGATTGGACCCATTTCCGGTAGGCACCCGAACAGTTTTTCGATACTCGCACGGATTCTACCTTTTCCCGGTACTCGCACGGATTCGACAATTTTTCGGTAGTCACACTGATTGGACCATTTTTCGGTACTCACCCGAACAGTTTTTCGATACTCGCACGGATTCTACCATTTATGGGTAGTCGCCCGAATTCTACCATTTTTCGGTACTCACATTGATTGGACCATTTTTCGCTACACACCCGAACAGTTTTTCGATAATCGCACGGATTCTACCATTTACGGGTAGTCGCCCGGATTCTACCATTTTTCGGTTCTCACATTGATTGGACCCATTTCCGGTAGTCACCCGAACAGTTTTTCGATACTCGCACGGATTCTACCTTTTCCCGGTACTCGCACGGATTCGACCATTTTTCGGTAGTCACACTGATTGGACCATTTTTCGGTACTCACCCGAACAGTTTTTCGATACTCGCACGGATTCTACCATTTACGGGTAGTCGCCCGGATTCTACCATCTTTCGGTACTCACATTGATTGGACCCATTTCCGGTAGTCAACCGAACAGTTTTTCGATAGTCGCACGGATTCTACCTTTTCCAGGTACTCGCACGGATTCGAACATTTTTCAGTACTCACACTGATTGGACCATTTTTCGGTACACACCCGAACAGTTTTTCGATACTCGCACGGATTCTACCTTTTCCCGGTACTCGCACGGATTCGACCATTTTTCGGTAGTCACACTGATTGGACCATTTTTCGGTACTCACCCGAACAGTTTTTCGATAATCGCACGGATTCTACCATTTACGGGTAGTCGCCCGGATTCTACCATTTTTCGGTACTCACATTGATTGGACCATTTTTCGCTACACACCCGAACAGTTTTTCGATAATCGCACGGATTCTACCATTTACGGGTAGTCGCCCGGATTCTACCATTTTTCGGTTCTCACATTGATTGGACCCATTTCCGGTAGTCACCCGAACAGTTTTTCGATACTCGCACGGATTCTACCTTTTCCCGGTACTCGCACGGATTCGACCATTTTTCGGTAGTCACACTGATTGGACCATTTTTCGGTACTCACCCGAACAGTTTTTCGATAATCGCACGGATTCTACCATTTACGGGTAGTCGCCCGGATTCTACCATTTTTCGGTACTCACATTGATTGGACCCATTTCCGGTAGGCACCCGAACAGTTTTTCGATACTCGCACGGATTCTACCTTTTCCCGGTACTCGCACGGATTCGACAATTTTTCGGTAGTCACACTGATTGGACCATTTTTCGGTACTCACCCGAACAGTTTTTCGATACTCGCACGGATTCTACCATTTATGGGTAGTCGCCCGAATTCTACCATTTTTCGGTACTCACATTGATTGGACCATTTTTCGCTACACACCCGAACAGTTTTTCGATAATCGCACGGATTCTACCATTTACGGGTAGTCGCCCGGATTCTACCATTTTTCGGTTCTCACATTGATTGGACCCATTTCCGGTAGTCACCCGAACAGTTTTTCGATACTCGCACGGATTCTACCTTTTCCCGGTACTCGCACGGATTCGACCATTTTTCGGTAGTCACACTGATTGGACCATTTTTCGGTACTCACCCGAACAGTTTTTCGATAATCGCACGGATTCTACCATTTACGGGTAGTCGCCCGGATTCTACCATTTTTCGGTACTCACATTGATTGGACCATTTTTCGCTACACACCCGAACAGTTTTTCGATAATCGCACGGATTCTACCATTTACGGGTAGTCGCCCGGATTCTACCATTTTTCGGTTCTCACATTGATTGGACCCATTTCCGGTAGTCACCCGAACAGTTTTTCGATACTCGCACGGATTCTACCTTTTCCCGGTACTCGCACGGATTCGACCATTTTTCGGTAGTCACACTGATTGGACCATTTTTCGGTACTCACCCGAACAGTTTTTCGATACTCGCACGGATTCTACCATTTACGGGTAGTCGCCCGGATTCTACCATCTTTCGGTACTCACATTGATTGGACCCATTTCTGGTAGGCACCCGAACAGTTTTTCGATACTCGCACGGATTCTACCTTTTCCCGGTACTCGCACGGATTCGACCATTTTTCGGTAGTCACACTGATTGGACCATTTTTCGGTACTCACCCGAACAGTTTTTCGATACTCGCACGGATTCTACCATTTACGGGTAGTCGCCCGGATTCTACCATCTTTCGGTACTCACATTGATTGGACCCATTTCCGGTAGTCAACCGAACAGTTTTTCGATAGTCGCACGGATTCTACCTTTTCCAGGTACTCGCACGGATTCGAACATTTTTCGGTAGTCACACTGATTGGACCATTTTTCGGTACACACCCGAACAGTTTTTCGATACTCGCACGGATTCTAGCTTTTCCCGGTACTCGCACGGATTCGACCATTTTTCGGTAGTCACACTGATTGGACCATTTTTCAGTACTCACCCGAACAGTTTTTCGATAATCGCACGGATTCTACCATTTACGGGTAGTCGCCCGGATTCTACCATTTTTCGGTTCTCACATTGATTGGACCCATTTCCGGTAGTCACCCGAACAGTTTTTCGATACTCGCACGGATTCTACCTTTTCCCGGTACTCGCACGGATTCGACCATTTTTCGGTAGTCACACTGATTGGACCATTTTTCGGTACTCACCCGAACAGTTTTTCGATACTCGCACGGATTCTACCATTTACGGGTAGTCGCCCGGATTCTACCATCTTTCGGTACTCACATTGATTGGACCCATTTCCGGTAGTCAACCGAACAGTTTTTCGATAGTCGCACGGATTCTACCTTTTCCAGGTACTCGCACGGATTCGAACATTTTTCAGTACTCACACTGATTGGACCATTTTTCGGTACACACCCGAACAGTTTTTCGATACTCGCACGGATTCTACCTTTTCCCGGTACTCGCACGGATTCGACCATTTTTCGGTAGTCACACTGATTGGACCATTTTTCGGTACTCACCCGAACAGTTTTTCGATAATCGCACGGATTCTACCATTTACGGGTAGTCGCCCGGATTCTACCATTTTTCGGTACTCACATTGATTGGACCATTTTTCGCTACACACCCGAACAGTTTTTCGATAATCGCACGGATTCTACCATTTACGGGTAGTCGCCCGGATTCTACCATTTTTCGGTTCTCACATTGATTGGACCCATTTCCGGTAGTCACCCGAACAGTTTTTCGATACTCGCACGGATTCTACCTTTTCCCGGTACTCGCACGGATTCGACCATTTTTCGGTAGTCACACTGATTGGACCATTTTTCGGTACTCACCCGAACAGTTTTTCGATAATCGCACGGATTCTACCATTTACGGGTAGTCGCCCGGATTCTACCATTTTTCGGTACTCACATTGATTGGACCCATTTCCGGTAGGCACCCGAACAGTTTTTCGATACTCGCACGGATTCTACCTTTTCCAGGTACTCGCACGGATTCGACCATTTTTCGGTAGTCACACTAATTGGACCATTTTTCGCTACACACCCGAACAGTTTTTCGATAATCGCACGGATTCTACCATTTACGGGTAGTCGGCCGGATTCTACCATTTTTCGGTTCTCACATTGATTGGACCCATTTCCGGTAGTCACCCGAACAGTTTTTCGATTCTCGCACGGATTCTACCTTTTCCCGGTACTCGCACGGATTCGACAATTTTTCGGTAGTCACACTGATTGGACCATTTTTCGGTACTCACCCGAACAGTTTTTCGATAATCGCACGGATTCTACCATTTACGGGTAGTCGCCCGGATTCTACCATTTTTCGGTACTCACATTGATTGGACCCATTTCCTGTAGGCACCCGAACAGTTTTTCGATACTCGCACGGATTCTACCTTTTCCCGGTACTCGCACGGATTCGACCATTTTTCGGTAGTCACACTAATTGGACCATTTTTCGCTACACACCCGAACAGTTTTTCGATAATCGCACGGATTCTACCATTTACGGGTAGTCGGCCGGATTCTACCATTTTTCGGTACTCACATTGATTGGACCCATTTCCGGTAGTCACCCGAACAGTTTTTCGATAGTCGCACGGATTCTACCTTTTCCCGGTACTCGCACGGATTCGACCATTTTTCGGTAGTCACACTGATTGGACCATTTTTCGGTACACACCCGAACAGTTTTTCGATACTCGCACGGATTCTACCATTTACGGGTAGTCGCCCGGATTCTACCATCTTTCGGTACTCACATTGATTGGACCCATTTCTGGTAGGCACCCGAACAGTTTTTCGATACTCGCACGGATTCTACCTTTTCCCGGTACTCGCACGGATTCGACCATTTTTCGGTAGTCACACTGATTGGACCATTTTTCGGTACTCACCCGAACAGTTTTTCGATACTCGCACGGATTCTACCATTTACGGGTAGTCGCCCGGATTCTACCATCTTTCGGTACTCACATTGATTGGACCCATTTCCGGTAGTCAACCGAACAGTTTTTCGATAGTCGCACGGATTCTACCTTTTCCAGGTACTCGCACGGATTCGAACATTTTTCGGTACTCACACTGATTGGACCATTTTTCGGTACACACCCGAACAGTTTTTCGATACTCGCACGGATTCTACCTTTTCCCGGTACTCGCACGGATTCGACCATTTTTCGGTAGTCACACTGATTGGACCATTTTTCAGTACTCACCCGAACAGTTTTTCGATAATCGCACGGATTCTACCATTTACGGGTAGTCGCCCGGATTCTACCATTTTTCGGTTCTCACATTGATTGGACCCATTTCCGGTAGTCACCCGAACAGTTTTTCGATACTCGCACGGATTCTACCTTTTCCCGGTACTCGCACGGATTCGACCATTTTTCGGTAGTCACACTGATTGGACCATTTTTCGGTACTCACCCGAACAGTTTTTCGATACTCGCACGGATTCTACCATTTACGGGTAGTCGCCCGGATTCTACCATCTTTCGGTACTCACATTGATTGGACCCATTTCCGGTAGTCAACCGAACAGTTTTTCGATAGTCGCACGGATTCTACCTTTTCCAGGTACTCGCACGGATTCGAACATTTTTCAGTACTCACACTGATTGGACCATTTTTCGGTACACACCCGAACAGTTTTTCGATACTCGCACGGATTCTACCTTTTCCCGGTACTCGCACGGATTCGACCATTTTTCGGTAGTCACACTGATTGGACCATTTTTCGGTACTCACCCGAACAGTTTTTCGATAATCGCACGGATTCTACCATTTACGGGTAGTCGCCCGGATTCTACCATTTTTCGGTACTCACATTGATTGGACCATTTTTCGCTACACACCCGAACAGTTTTTCGATAATCGCACGGATTCTACCATTTACGGGTAGTCGCCCGGATTCTACCATTTTTCGGTTCTCACATTGATTGGACCCATTTCCGGTAGTCACCCGAACAGTTTTTCGATACTCGCACGGATTCTACCTTTTCCCGGTACTCGCACGGATTCGACCATTTTTCGGTAGTCACACTGATTGGACCATTTTTCGGTACTCACCCGAACAGTTTTTCGATAATCGCACGGATTCTACCATTTACGGGTAGTCGCCCGGATTCTACCATTTTTCGGTACTCACATTGATTGGACCCATTTCCGGTAGGCACCCGAACAGTTTTTCGATACTCGCACGGATTCTACCTTTTCCCGGTACTCGCACGGATTCGACCATTTTTCGGTAGTCACACTCATTGGACCATTTTTCGCTACACACCCGAACAGTTTTTCGATAATCGCACGGATTCTACCATTTACGGGTAGTCGGCCGGATTCTACCATTTTTCGGTTCTCACATTGATTGGACCCATTTCCGGTAGTCACCCGAACAGTTTTTCGATTCTCGCACGGATTCTACCTTTTCCCGGTACTCGCACGGATTCGACCATTTTTCGGTAGTCACACTGATTGGACCATTTTTCGGTACTCACCCGAACAGTTTTTCGATAATCGCACGGATTCTACCATTTACGGGTAGTCGCCCGGATTCTACCATTTTTCGGTACTCACATTGATTGGACCCATTTCCTGTAGGCACCCGAACAGTTTTTCGATACTCGCACGGATTCTACCTTTTCCCGGTACTCGCACGGATTCGACCATTTTTCGGTAGTCACACTAATTGGACCATTTTTCGCTACACACCCGAACAGTTTTTCGATAATCGCACGGATTCTACCATTTACGGGTAGTCGGCCGGATTCTACCATTTTTCGGTACTCACATTGATTGGACCCATTTCCGGTAGTCACCCGAACAGTTTTTCGATAGTCGCACGGATTCTACCTTTTCCCGGTACTCGCACGGATTCGACCATTTTTCGGTAGTCACACTGATTGGACCATTTTTCGGTACACACCCGAACAGTTTTTCGATAATCGCAAGGATTCTACCATTTACGGGTAGTCGCCCGGATTCTACCATTTTTCGGTTCTCACATTGATTGGACCCATTTCCGGTAGTCACCCGAACAGTTTTTCGATACTCGCACGGATTCTACCATTTACGGGTAGTCGCCCGGATTCTACCATTTTTCGGTTCTCACATTGATTGGACCCATTTCCGGTAGTCACCCGAACAGTTTTTCGATACTCGCACGGATTCTACCTTTTCCCGGTACTCGCACGGATTCGACAATTTTTCGGTAGTCACACTGATTGGACCATTTTTCGGTACTCACCCGAACAGTTTTTTGATAATCGCACGGATTCTACCATTTACGGGTAGTCGCCCGGATTCTACCATTTTTCGGTACTCACATTGATTGGACCCATTTCCGGTAGGCACCCGAACAGTTTTTCGATACTCGCACGGATTCTACCTTTTCCCGGTACTCGCACGGATTCGACCATTTTTCGGTAGTCACACTAATTGGACCATTTTTCGCTACACACCCGAACAGTTTTTCGATAATCGCACGGATTCTACCATTTACGGGTAGTCGCCCGGATTCTACCATTTTTCGGTACTCACACTGATTGGACCATTTTTCGGTACACACCCGAACAGTTTTTCGATACTCGCACGGATTCTACCTTTTCCCGGTACTCGCACGAATTCGACCAGTTTTCGGTACTCACACTGATTGGACCATTTTTCGGTACACACCCGAACAGTTTTTCGATAATCGCAAGGATTCTACCATTTACGGGTAGTCGCCCGGATTCTACCATTTTTCGGTTCTCACATTGATTGGACCCATTTCCGGTAGTCACCCGAACAGTTTTTCGATACTCGCACGGATTCTACCATTTACGGGTAGTCGCCCGGATTCTACCATTTTTCGGTTCTCACATTGATTGGACCCATTTCCGGTAGTCACCCGAACAGTTTTTCGATACTCGCACGGATTCTACCTTTTCCCGGTACTCGCACGGATTCGAACATTTTTCGGTACTCACACTGATTGGACCATTTTTCGGTACACACCCGAACAGTTTTTCGATACTCGCACGGATTCTACCTTTTCCCGGTACTCGCACGGATTCGACCATTTTTCGGTAGTCACACTGATTGGACCATTTTTCGGTACTCACCCGAACAGTTTTTCGATAATCGCAAGGATTCTACCATTTACGGGTAGTCGCCCGGATTCTACCATTTTTCGGTACTCACATTGATTGGACCATTTTTCGCTACACACCCGAACAGTTTTTCGATAATCGCACGGATTCTACCATTTACGGGTAGTCGCCCGGATTCTACCATTTTTCGGTTCTCACATTGATTGGACCCATTTCCGGTAGTCACCCGAACAGTTTTTCGATACTCGCACGGATTCTACCTTTTCCCGGTACTCGCACGGATTCGACCAGTTTTCGGTACTCACACTGATTGGACCATTTTTCGGTACACACCCGAACAGTTTTTCGATAATCGCAAGGATTCTACCATTTACGGGTAGTCGCCCGGATTCTACCATTTTTCGGTACTCACATTGATTGGACCCATTTCCGGTAGTCACCCGAACAGTTTTTCGATACTCGCACGGATTCTACCTTTTCCCGGTACTCGCACGGATTCGACCATTTTTCGGTAGTCACACTGATTGGACCATTTTTCGGTACTCACCCGAACAGTTTTTCGATAATCGCAAGGATTCTACCATTTACGGGTAGTCGCCCGGATTCTACCATTTTTCGGTTCTCACATTGATTGGACCCATTTCCGGTAGTCACCCGAACAGTTTTTCGATACTCGCACGGATTCTACCTTTTCCCGGTACTCGCACGGATTCGACCAGTTTTCGGTACTCACACTGATTGGACCATTTTTCGGTACAAACCCGAACAGTTTTTCGATAATCGCAAGGATTCTACCATTTACGGGTGGTCGCCCGGATTCTACCATTTTTCGGTTCTCACATTGATTGGACCCATTTCCGGTAGTCACCCGAACAGTTTTTCGATACTCGCACGGATTCTACCTTTTCCCGGTACTCGCACGGATTCGACCATTTTTCGGTACTCACACTGATTGGACCATTTTTCGGTACACACCCGAACAGTTTTTCGATACTCGCACGGATTCTACCATTTACGGGTAGTCGCCCGGATTCTACCATTTTTCGGTTCTCACATTGATTGGACCCATTTCCGGTAGTCACCCGAACAGTTTTTCGATACTCGCACGGATTCTACCATTTACGGGTAGTCGCCCGGATTCTACCATCTTTCGGTACTCACATTGATTGGACCCATTTCCGGTAGTCAACCGAACAGTTTTTCGATAGTCGCACGGATTCTACCTTTTCCAGGTACTCGCACGGATTCGAACATTTTTCAGTACTCACACTGATTGGACCATTTTTCGGTACACACCCGAACAGTTTTTCGATAATCGCACGGATTCTACCATTTACGGGTAGTCGCCCGGATTCTACCATTTTTCGGTACTCACATTGATTGGACCATTTTTCGCTACACACCCGAACAGTTTTTCGATAATCGCACGGATTCTACCATTTACGGGTAGTCGCCCGGATTCTACCATTTTTCGGTTCTCACATTGATTGGACCCATTTCCGGTAGTCACCCGAACAGTTTTTCGATACTCGCACGGATTCTACCTTTTCCCGGTACTCGCACGGATTCGACCATTTTTCGGTACTCACACTGATTGGACCATTTTTCGGTACACACCCGAACAGTTTTTCGATAATCGCACGGATTCTATCATTTACGGGTAGTCGCCCGGATTCTACCATCTTTCGGTACTCACATTGATTGGACCCATTTCCGGTAGTCAACCGAACAGTTTTTCGATTCTTGCACGGATTCTACCTTTTCCCGGTACTCGCACGGATTCGACCATTTTTCGGTACTCACATTGATTGGACCATTTTTCGGTACTCACCCGAACAGTTTTTCGATAATCGCACGGATTCTACCATTTACGGGTAGTCGCCCGGATTCTACCATTTTTCGGTTCTCACATTGATTGGACCCATTTCCGGTAGTCACCCGAACAGTTTTTCGATACTCGCACGGATTCTACCATTTACGGGTAGTCGCCCGGATTCTACCATCTTTCGGTACTCACATTGATTGGACCCATTTCCGGTAGTCAACCGAACAGTTTTTCGATAGTCGCACGGATTCTACCTTTTCCAGGTACTCGCACGGATTCGAACATTTTTCAGTACTCACACTGATTGGACCATTTTTCGGTACACACCCGAACAGTTTTTCGATAATCGCACGGATTCTACCATTTACGGGTAGTCGCCCGGATTCTACCATTTTTCGGTACTCACATTGATTGGACCATTTTTCGCTACACACCCGAACAGTTTTTCGATAATCGCACGGATTCTACCATTTACGGGTAGTCGCCCGGATTCTACCATTTTTCGGTTCTCACATTGATTGGACCCATTTCCGGTAGTCACCCGAACAGTTTTTCGATACTCGCACGGATTCTACCTTTTCCCGGTACTCGCACGGATTCGACCATTTTTCGGTACTCACACTGATTGGACCATTTTTTGGTACACACCCGAACAGTTTTTCGATACTCGCACGGATTCTACCATTTACGGGTAGTCGCCCGGATTCTACCATTTTTCGGTTCTCACATTGATTGGACCCATTTCCGGTAGTCACCCGAACAGTTTTTCAATACTCGCACGGATTCTACCATTTACGGGTAGTCGCCCGGATTCTACCATCTTTCGGTACTCACATTGATTGGACCCATTTCCGGTAGTCAACCGAACAGTTTTTCGATAGTCGCACGGATTCTACCTTTTCCAGGTACTCGCACGGATTCGAACATTTTTCAGTACTCACACTGATTGGACCATTTTTCGGTACACACCCGAACAGTTTTTCGATAATCGCACGGATTCTACCATTTACGGGTAGTCGCCCGGATTCTACCATTTTTCGGTACTCACATTGATTGGACCATTTTTCGCTACACACCCGAACAGTTTTTCGATAATCGCACGGATTCTACCATTTACGGGTAGTCGCCCGGATTCTACCATTTTTCGGTTCTCACATTGATTGGACCCATTTCCGGTAGTCACCCGAACAGTTTTTCGATACTCGCACGGATTCTACCTTTTCCCGGTACTCGCACGGATTCGACCATTTTTCGGTACTCACACTGATTGGACCATTTTTCGGTACTCACCCGAACAGTTTTTCGATACTCGCACGGATTCTACCATTTACGGGTAGTCGCCCGGATTCTACCATTTTTCGGTACTCACATTGATTGGACCCATTTCCGGTAGGCACCCGAACAGTTTTTCGATACTCGCACGGATTCTACCTTTTCCCGGTACTCGCACGGATTCGAACATTTTTCGGTACTCACACTGATTGGACCATTTTTCGGTACACACCCGAACAGTTTTTCGATACTCGCACGGATTCTACCTTTTCCCGGTACTCGCACGGATTCGACCATTTTTCGGTAGTCACACTGATTGGACCATTTTTCAGTACTCACCCGAACAGTTTTTCGATAATCGCACGGATTCTACCATTTACGGGTAGTCGCCCGGATTCTACCATTTTTCGGTTCTCACATTGATTGGACCCATTTCCGGTAGTCACCCGAACAGTTTTTCGATAGTCGCACGGATTCTACCTTTTCCAGGTACTCGCACGGATTCGAACATTTTTCAGTACTCACACTGATTGGACCATTTTTCGGTACACACCCGAACAGTTTTTCGATAATCGCACGGATTCTACCATTTACGGGTAGTCGCCCGGATTCTACCATTTTTCGGTACTCACATTGATTGGACCATTTTTCGCTACACACCCGAACAGTTTTTCGATAATCGCACGGATTCTACCATTTACGGGTAGTCGCCCGGATTCTACCATTTTTCGGTTCTCACATTGATTGGACCCATTTCCGGTAGTCACCCGAACAGTTTTTCGATACTCGCACGGATTCTACCTTTTCCCGGTACTCGCACGGATTCGACCATTTTTCGGTACTCACACTGATTGGACCATTTTTCGGTACACACCCGAACAGTTTTTCGATAATCGCACGGATTCTATCATTTACGGGTAGTCGCCCGGATTCTACCATCTTTCGGTACTCACATTGATTGGACCCATTTCCGGTAGTCAACCGAACAGTTTTTCGATTCTTGCACGGATTCTACCTTTTCCCGGTACTCGCACGGATTCGACCATTTTTCGGTACTCACATTGATTGGACCATTTTTCGGTACTCACCCGAACAGTTTTTCGATAATCGCACGGATTCTACCATTTACGGGTAGTCGCCCGGATTCTACCATTTTTCGGTTCTCACATTGATTGGACCCATTTCCGGTAGTCACCCGAACAGTTTTTCGATACTCGCACGGATTCTACCATTTACGGGTAGTCGCCCGGATTCTACCATCTTTCGGTACTCACATTGATTGGACCCATTTCCGGTAGTCAACCGAACAGTTTTTCGATAGTCGCACGGATTCTACCTTTTCCAGGTACTCGCACGGATTCGAACATTTTTCAGTACTCACACTGATTGGACCATTTTTCGGTACACACCCGAACAGTTTTTCGATAATCGCACGGATTCTACCATTTACGGGTAGTCGCCCGGATTCTACCATTTTTCGGTACTCACATTGATTGGACCATTTTTCGCTACACACCCGAACAGTTTTTCGATAATCGCACGGATTCTACCATTTACGGGTAGTCGCCCGGATTCTACCATTTTTCGGTTCTCACATTGATTGGACCCATTTCCGGTAGTCACCCGAACAGTTTTTCGATACTCGCACGGATTCTACCTTTTCCCGGTACTCGCACGGATTCGACCATTTTTCGGTACTCACACTGATTGGACCATTTTTCGGTACACACCCGAACAGTTTTTCGATACTCGCACGGATTCTACCATTTACGGGTAGTCGCCCGGATTCTACCATTTTTCGGTTCTCACATTGATTGGACCCATTTCCGGTAGTCACCCGAACAGTTTTTCAATACTCGCACGGATTCTACCATTTACGGGTAGTCGCCCGGATTCTACCATCTTTCGGTACTCACATTGATTGGACCCATTTCCGGTAGTCAACCGAACAGTTTTTCGATAGTCGCACGGATTCTACCTTTTCCAGGTACTCGCACGGATTCGAACATTTTTCAGTACTCACACTGATTGGACCATTTTTCGGTACACACCCGAACAGTTTTTCGATAATCGCACGGATTCTACCATTTACGGGTAGTCGCCCGGATTCTACCATTTTTCGGTACTCACATTGATTGGACCATTTTTCGCTACACACCCGAACAGTTTTTCGATAATCGCACGGATTCTACCATTTACGGGTAGTCGCCCGGATTCTACCATTTTTCGGTTCTCACATTGATTGGACCCATTTCCGGTAGTCACCCGAACAGTTTTTCGATACTCGCACGGATTCTACCTTTTCCCGGTACTCGCACGGATTCGACCATTTTTCGGTACTCACACTGATTGGACCATTTTTCGGTACTCACCCGAACAGTTTTTCGATACTCGCACGGATTCTACCATTTACGGGTAGTCGCCCGGATTCTACCATTTTTCGGTACTCACATTGATTGGACCCATTTCCGGTAGGCACCCGAACAGTTTTTCGATACTCGCACGGATTCTACCTTTTCCCGGTACTCGCACGGATTCGAACATTTTTCGGTACTCACACTGATTGGACCATTTTTCGGTACACACCCGAATAGTTTTTCGATACTCGCACGGATTCTACCTTTTCCCGGTACTCGCACGGATTCGACCATTTTTCGGTAGTCACACTGATTGGACCATTTTTCGGTACTCACCCGAACAGTTTTTCGATAATCGCACGGATTCTACCATTTACGGGTAGTCGCCCGGATTCTACCATTTTTCGGTACTCACATTGATTGGACCATTTTTCGCTACACACCCGAACAGTTTTTCGATAATCGCACGGATTCTACCATTTACGGGTAGTCGCCCGGATTCTACCATTTTTCGGTTCTCACATTGATTGGACCCATTTCCGGTAGTCACCCGAACAGTTTTTCGATACTCGCACGGATTCTACCTTTTCCCGGTACTCGCACGGATTCGACCATTTTTCGGTAGTCACACTGATTGGACCATTTTTCGGTACTCACCCGAACAGTTTTTCGATAATCGCACGGATTCTACCATTTACGGGTAGTCGCCCGGATTCTACCATTTTTCGGTACTCACATTGATTGGACCCATTTCCGGTAGGCACCCGAACAGTTTTTCGATACTCGCACGGATTCTACCTTTTCCCGGTACTCGCACGGATTCGACCATTTTTCGGTAGTCACACTCATTGGACCATTTTTCGCTACACACCCGAACAGTTTTTCGATAATCGCACGGATTCTACCATTTACGGGTAGTCGGCCGGATTCTACCATTTTTCGGTTCTCACATTGATTGGACCCATTTCCGGTAGTCACCCGAACAGTTTTTCGATTCTCGCACGGATTCTACCTTTTCCCGGTACTCGCACGGATTCGACCATTTTTCGGTAGTCACACTGATTGGACCATTTTTCGGTACTCACCCGAACAGTTTTTCGATAATCGCACGGATTCTACCATTTACGGGTAGTCGCCCGGATTCTACCATTTTTCGGTACTCACATTGATTGGACCCATTTCCTGTAGGCACCCGAACAGTTTTTCGATACTCGCACGGATTCTACCTTTTCCCGGTACTCGCACGGATTCGACCATTTTTCGGTAGTCACACTAATTGGACCATTTTTCGCTACACACCCGAACAGTTTTTCGATAATCGCACGGATTCTACCATTTACGGGTAGTCGGCCGGATTCTACCATTTTTCGGTACTCACATTGATTGGACCCATTTCCGGTAGTCACCCGAACAGTTTTTCGATAGTCGCACGGATTCTACCTTTTCCCGGTACTCGCACGGATTCGACCATTTTTCGGTAGTCACACTGATTGGACCATTTTTCGGTACACACCCGAACAGTTTTTCGATAATCGCAAGGATTCTACCATTTACGGGTAGTCGCCCGGATTCTACCATTTTTCGGTTCTCACATTGATTGGACCCATTTCCGGTAGTCACCCGAACAGTTTTTCGATACTCGCACGGATTCTACCATTTACGGGTAGTCGCCCGGATTCTACCATTTTTCGGTTCTCACATTGATTGGACCCATTTCCGGTAGTCACCCGAACAGTTTTTCGATACTCGCACGGATTCTACCTTTTCCCGGTACTCGCACGGATTCGACAATTTTTCGGTAGTCACACTGATTGGACCATTTTTCGGTACTCACCCGAACAGTTTTTTGATAATCGCACGGATTCTACCATTTACGGGTAGTCGCCCGGATTCTACCATTTTTCGGTACTCACATTGATTGGACCCATTTCCGGTAGGCACCCGAACAGTTTTTCGATACTCGCACGGATTCTACCTTTTCCCGGTACTCGCACGGATTCGACCATTTTTCGGTAGTCACACTAATTGGACCATTTTTCGCTACACACCCGAACAGTTTTTCGATAATCGCACGGATTCTACCATTTACGGGTAGTCGCCCGGATTCTACCATTTTTCGGTACTCACACTGATTGGACCATTTTTCGGTACACACCCGAACAGTTTTTCGATACTCGCACGGATTCTACCTTTTCCCGGTACTCGCACGAATTCGACCAGTTTTCGGTACTCACACTGATTGGACCATTTTTCGGTACACACCCGAACAGTTTTTCGATAATCGCAAGGATTCTACCATTTACGGGTAGTCGCCCGGATTCTACCATTTTTCGGTTCTCACATTGATTGGACCCATTTCCGGTAGTCACCCGAACAGTTTTTCGATACTCGCACGGATTCTACCATTTACGGGTAGTCGCCCGGATTCTACCATTTTTCGGTTCTCACATTGATTGGACCCATTTCCGGTAGTCACCCGAACAGTTTTTCGATACTCGCACGGATTCTACCTTTTCCCGGTACTCGCACGGATTCGAACATTTTTCGGTACTCACACTGATTGGACCATTTTTCGGTACACACCCGAACAGTTTTTCGATACTCGCACGGATTCTACCTTTTCCCGGTACTCGCACGGATTCGACCATTTTTCGGTAGTCACACTGATTGGACCATTTTTCGGTACTCACCCGAACAGTTTTTCGATAATCGCAAGGATTCTACCATTTACGGGTAGTCGCCCGGATTCTACCATTTTTCGGTACTCACATTGATTGGACCATTTTTCGCTACACACCCGAACAGTTTTTCGATAATCGCACGGATTCTACCATTTACGGGTAGTCGCCCGGATTCTACCATTTTTCGGTTCTCACATTGATTGGACCCATTTCCGGTAGTCACCCGAACAGTTTTTCGATACTCGCACGGATTCTACCTTTTCCCGGTACTCGCACGGATTCGACCAGTTTTCGGTACTCACACTGATTGGACCATTTTTCGGTACACACCCGAACAGTTTTTCGATAATCGCAAGGATTCTACCATTTACGGGTAGTCGCCCGGATTCTACCATTTTTCGGTACTCACATTGATTGGACCCATTTCCGGTAGTCACCCGAACAGTTTTTCGATACTCGCACGGATTCTACCTTTTCCCGGTACTCGCACGGATTCGACCATTTTTCGGTAGTCACACTGATTGGACCATTTTTCGGTACTCACCCGAACAGTTTTTCGATAATCGCAAGGATTCTACCATTTACGGGTAGTCGCCCGGATTCTACCATTTTTCGGTTCTCACATTGATTGGACCCATTTCCGGTAGTCACCCGAACAGTTTTTCGATACTCGCACGGATTCTACCTTTTCCCGGTACTCGCACGGATTCGACCAGTTTTCGGTACTCACACTGATTGGACCATTTTTCGGTACAAACCCGAACAGTTTTTCGATAATCGCAAGGATTCTACCATTTACGGGTGGTCGCCCGGATTCTACCATTTTTCGGTTCTCACATTGATTGGACCCATTTCCGGTAGTCACCCGAACAGTTTTTCGATACTCGCACGGATTCTACCTTTTCCCGGTACTCGCACGGATTCGACCATTTTTCGGTACTCACACTGATTGGACCATTTTTCGGTACACACCCGAACAGTTTTTCGATACTCGCACGGATTCTACCATTTACGGGTAGTCGCCCGGATTCTACCATTTTTCGGTTCTCACATTGATTGGACCCATTTCCGGTAGTCACCCGAACAGTTTTTCGATACTCGCACGGATTCTACCATTTACGGGTAGTCGCCCGGATTCTACCATCTTTCGGTACTCACATTGATTGGACCCATTTCCGGTAGTCAACCGAACAGTTTTTCGATAGTCGCACGGATTCTACCTTTTCCAGGTACTCGCACGGATTCGAACATTTTTCAGTACTCACACTGATTGGACCATTTTTCGGTACACACCCGAACAGTTTTTCGATAATCGCACGGATTCTACCATTTACGGGTAGTCGCCCGGATTCTACCATTTTTCGGTACTCACATTGATTGGACCATTTTTCGCTACACACCCGAACAGTTTTTCGATAATCGCACGGATTCTACCATTTACGGGTAGTCGCCCGGATTCTACCATTTTTCGGTTCTCACATTGATTGGACCCATTTCCGGTAGTCACCCGAACAGTTTTTCGATACTCGCACGGATTCTACCTTTTCCCGGTACTCGCACGGATTCGACCATTTTTCGGTACTCACACTGATTGGACCATTTTTCGGTACACACCCGAACAGTTTTTCGATAATCGCACGGATTCTATCATTTACGGGTAGTCGCCCGGATTCTACCATCTTTCGGTACTCACATTGATTGGACCCATTTCCGGTAGTCAACCGAACAGTTTTTCGATTCTTGCACGGATTCTACCTTTTCCCGGTACTCGCACGGATTCGACCATTTTTCGGTACTCACATTGATTGGACCATTTTTCGGTACTCACCCGAACAGTTTTTCGATAATCGCACGGATTCTACCATTTACGGGTAGTCGCCCGGATTCTACCATTTTTCGGTTCTCACATTGATTGGACCCATTTCCGGTAGTCACCCGAACAGTTTTTCGATACTCGCACGGATTCTACCATTTACGGGTAGTCGCCCGGATTCTACCATCTTTCGGTACTCACATTGATTGGACCCATTTCCGGTAGTCAACCGAACAGTTTTTCGATAGTCGCACGGATTCTACCTTTTCCAGGTACTCGCACGGATTCGAACATTTTTCAGTACTCACACTGATTGGACCATTTTTCGGTACACACCCGAACAGTTTTTCGATAATCGCACGGATTCTACCATTTACGGGTAGTCGCCCGGATTCTACCATTTTTCGGTACTCACATTGATTGGACCATTTTTCGCTACACACCCGAACAGTTTTTCGATAATCGCACGGATTCTACCATTTACGGGTAGTCGCCCGGATTCTACCATTTTTCGGTTCTCACATTGATTGGACCCATTTCCGGTAGTCACCCGAACAGTTTTTCGATACTCGCACGGATTCTACCTTTTCCCGGTACTCGCACGGATTCGACCATTTTTCGGTACTCACACTGATTGGACCATTTTTCGGTACACACCCGAACAGTTTTTCGATACTCGCACGGATTCTACCATTTACGGGTAGTCGCCCGGATTCTACCATTTTTCGGTTCTCACATTGATTGGACCCATTTCCGGTAGTCACCCGAACAGTTTTTCAATACTCGCACGGATTCTACCATTTACGGGTAGTCGCCCGGATTCTACCATCTTTCGGTACTCACATTGATTGGACCCATTTCCGGTAGTCAACCGAACAGTTTTTCGATAGTCGCACGGATTCTACCTTTTCCAGGTACTCGCACGGATTCGAACATTTTTCAGTACTCACACTGATTGGACCATTTTTCGGTACACACCCGAACAGTTTTTCGATAATCGCACGGATTCTACCATTTACGGGTAGTCGCCCGGATTCTACCATTTTTCGGTACTCACATTGATTGGACCATTTTTCGCTACACACCCGAACAGTTTTTCGATAATCGCACGGATTCTACCATTTACGGGTAGTCGCCCGGATTCTACCATTTTTCGGTTCTCACATTGATTGGACCCATTTCCGGTAGTCACCCGAACAGTTTTTCGATACTCGCACGGATTCTACCTTTTCCCGGTACTCGCACGGATTCGACCATTTTTCGGTACTCACACTGATTGGACCATTTTTCGGTACACACCCGAACAGTTTTTCGATAATCGCACGGATTCTATCATTTACGGGTAGTCGCCCGGATTCTACCATCTTTCGGTACTCACATTGATTGGACCCATTTCCGGTAGTCAACCGAACAGTTTTTCGATTCTCGCACGGATTCTACCTTTTCCCGGTACTCGCACGGATTCGACCATTTTTCGGTACTCACATTGATTGGACCATTTTTCGGTACTCACCCGAACAGTTTTTCGATAATCGCACGGATTCTACCATTTACGGGTAGTCGCCCGGATTCTACCATTTTTCGGTTCTCACATTGATTGGACCCATTTCCGGTAGTCACCCGAACAGTTTTTCGATACTCGCACGGATTCTACCATTTACGGGTAGTCGCCCGGATTCTACCATCTTTCGGTACTCACATTGATTGGACCCATTTCCGGTAGTCAACCGAACAGTTTTTCGATAGTCGCACGGATTCTACCTTTTCCAGGTACTCGCACGGATTCGAACATTTTTCAGTACTCACACTGATTGGACCATTTTTCGGTACACACCCGAACAGTTTTTCGATAATCGCACGGATTCTACCATTTACGGGTAGTCGCCCGGATTCTACCATTTTTCGGTACTCACATTGATTGGACCATTTTTCGCTACACACCCGAACAGTTTTTCGATAATCGCACGGATTCTACCATTTACGGGTAGTCGCCCGGATTCTACCATTTTTCGGTTCTCACATTGATTGGACCCATTTCCGGTAGTCACCCGAACAGTTTTTCGATACTCGCACGGATTCTACCTTTTCCCGGTACTCGCACGGATTCGACCATTTTTCGGTACTCACACTGATTGGACCATTTTTCGGTACTCACCCGAACAGTTTTTCGATACTCGCACGGATTCTACCATTTACGGGTAGTCGCCCGGATTCTACCATTTTTCGGTACTCACATTGATTGGACCCATTTCCGGTAGGCACCCGAACAGTTTTTCGATACTCGCACCGATTCTACCTTTTCCCGGTACTCGCACGGATTCGAACATTTTTCGGTACTCACACTGATTGGACCATTTTTCGGTACACACCCGAATAGTTTTTCGATACTCGCACGGATTCTACCTTTTCCCGGTACTCGCACGGATTCGACCATTTTTCGGTAGTCACACTGATTGGACCATTTTTCGGTACTCACCCGAACAGTTTTTCGATAATCGCACGGATTCTACCATTTACGGGTAGTCGCCCGGATTCTACCATCTTTCGGTACTCACATTGATTGGACCCATTTCCGGTAGTCAACCGAACAGTTTTTCGATAGTCGCACGGATTCTACCTTTTCCAGGTACTCGCACGGATTCGAACATTTTTCAGTACTCACACTGATTGGACCATTTTTCGGTACACACCCGAACAGTTTTTCGATAATCGCACGGATTCTACCATTTACGGGTAGTCGCCCGGATTCTACCATTTTTCGGTACTCACATTGATTGGACCATTTTTCGCTACACACCCGAACAGTTTTTCGATAATCGCACGGATTCTACCATTTACGGGTAGTCGCCCGGATTCTACCATTTTTCGGTTCTCACATTGATTGGACCCATTTCCGGTAGTCACCCGAACAGTTTTTCGATACTCGCACGGATTCTACCTTTTCCCGGTACTCGCACGGATTCGACCAGTTTTCGGTACTCACACTGATTGGACCATTTTTCGGTACACACCCGAACAGTTTTTCGATAATCGCAAGGATTCTACCATTTACGGGTAGTCGCCCGGATTCTACCATTTTTCGGTTCTCACATTGATTGGACCCATTTCCGGTAGTCACCCGAACAGTTTTTCGATACTCGCACGGATTCTACCTTTTCCAGGTACTCGCACGGATTCGAACATTTTTCAGTACTCACACTGATTGGACCATTTTTCGGTACACACCCGAACAGTTTTTCGATAATCGCACGGATTCTACCATTTACGGGTAGTCGCCCGGATTCTACCATTTTTCGGTACTCACATTGATTGGACCATTTTTCGCTACACACCCGAACAGTTTTTCGATAATCGCACGGATTCTACCATTTACGGGTAGTCGCCCGGATTCTACCATTTTTCGGTTCTCACATTGATTGGACCCATTTCCGGTAGTCACCCGAACAGTTTTTCGATACTCGCACGGATTCTACCTTTTCCCGGTACTCGCACGGATTCGACCATTTTTCGGTACTCACACTGATTGGACCATTTTTCGGTACACACCCGAACAGTTTTTCGATACTCGCACGGATTCTACCATTTACGGGTAGTCGCCCGGATTCTACCATTTTTCGGTTCTCACATTGATTGGACCCAT
Organism: Vitis vinifera; assembly: GCF_030704535.1. NCBI lineage: Eukaryota > Viridiplantae > Streptophyta > Magnoliopsida > Vitales > Vitaceae > Vitis > Vitis vinifera. The sequence continues at coordinate 12,494,636 of NC_081810.1, forward strand.
TTCCGGTAGTCACCCGAACAGTTTTTCAATACTCGCACGGATTCTACCATTTACGGGTAGTCGCCCGGATTCTACCATCTTTCGGTACTCACATTGATTGGACCCATTTCCGGTAGTCAACCGAACAGTTTTTCGATAGTCGCACGGATTCTACCTTTTCCAGGTACTCGCACGGATTCGAACATTTTTCAGTACTCACACTGATTGGACCATTTTTCGGTACACACCCGAACAGTTTTTCGATAATCGCACGGATTCTACCATTTACGGGTAGTCGCCCGGATTCTACCATTTTTCGGTACTCACATTGATTGGACCATTTTTCGCTACACACCCGAACAGTTTTTCGATAATCGCACGGATTCTACCATTTACGGGTAGTCGCCCGGATTCTACCATTTTTCGGTACTCACATTGATTGGACCATTTTTCGCTACACACCCGAACAGTTTTTCGATAATCGCACGGATTCTACCATTTACGGGTAGTCGCCCGGATTCTACCATTTTTCGGTTCTCACATTGATTGGACCCATTTCCGGTAGTCACCCGAACAGTTTTTCGATACTCGCACGGATTCTACCTTTTCCCGGTACTCGCACGGATTCGACCATTTTTCGGTACTCACACTGATTGGACCATTTTTCGGTACACACCCGAACAGTTTTTCGATAATCGCACGGATTCTATCATTTACGGGTAGTCGCCCGGATTCTACCATCTTTCGGTACTCACATTGATTGGACCCATTTCCGGTAGTCAACCGAACAGTTTTTCGATTCTCGCACGGATTCTACCTTTTCCCGGTACTCGCACGGATTCGACCATTTTTCGGTACTCACATTGATTGGACCATTTTTCGGTACTCACCCGAACAGTTTTTCGATAATCGCACGGATTCTACCATTTACGGGTAGTCGCCCGGATTCTACCATTTTTCGGTTCTCACATTGATTGGACCCATTTCCGGTAGTCACCCGAACAGTTTTTCGATACTCGCACGGATTCTACCATTTACGGGTAGTCGCCCGGATTCTACCATCTTTCGGTACTCACATTGATTGGACCCATTTCCGGTAGTCAACCGAACAGTTTTTCGATAGTCGCACGGATTCTACCTTTTCCAGGTACTCGCACGGATTCGAACATTTTTCAGTACTCACACTGATTGGACCATTTTTCGGTACACACCCGAACAGTTTTTCGATAATCGCACGGATTCTACCATTTACGGGTAGTCGCCCGGATTCTACCATTTTTCGGTACTCACATTGATTGGACCATTTTTCGCTACACACCCGAACAGTTTTTCGATAATCGCACGGATTCTACCATTTACGGGTAGTCGCCCGGATTCTACCATTTTTCGGTTCTCACATTGATTGGACCCATTTCCGGTAGTCACCCGAACAGTTTTTCGATACTCGCACGGATTCTACCATTTACGGGTAGTCAACCGGATTCTACCATCTTTCGGTACTCACATTGATTGGACCCATTTCCGGTAGTCAACCGAACAGTTTTTCGATAGTCGCACGGATTCTACCTTTTCCAGGTACTCGCACGGATTCGAACATTTTTCAGTACTCACACTGATTGGACCATTTTTCGGTACACACCCGAACAGTTTTTCGATAATCGCACGGATTCTACCATTTACGGGTAGTCGCCCGGATTCTACCATTTTTCGGTACTCACATTGATTGGACCATTTTTCGCTACACACCCGAACAGTTTTTCGATAATCGCACGGATTCTACCATTTACGGGTAGTCGCCCGGATTCTACCATTTTTCGGTACTCACATTGATTGGACCATTTTTCGCTACACACCCGAACAGTTTTTCGATAATCGCACGGATTCTACCATTTACGGGTAGTCGCCCGGATTCTACCATTTTTCGGTTCTCACATTGATTGGACCCATTTCCGGTAGTCACCCGAACAGTTTTTCGATACTCGCACGGATTCTACCTTTTCCCGGTACTCGCACGGATTCGACCATTTTTCGGTACTCACACTGATTGGACCATTTTTCGGTACACACCCGAACAGTTTTTCGATACTCGCACGGATTCTACCATTTACGGGTAGTCGCCCGGATTCTACCATTTTTCGGTTCTCACATTGATTGGACCCATTTCCGGTAGTCACCCGAACAGTTTTTCAATACTCGCACGGATTCTACCATTTACGGGTAGTCGCCCGGATTCTACCATCTTTCGGTACTCACATTGATTGGACCCATTTCCGGTAGTCAACCGAACAGTTTTTCGATAGTCGCACGGATTCTACCTTTTCCAGGTACTCGCACGGATTCGAACATTTTTCAGTACTCACACTGATTGGACCATTTTTCGGTACACACCCGAACAGTTTTTCGATAATCGCACGGATTCTACCATTTACGGGTAGTCGCCCGGATTCTACCATTTTTCGGTACTCACATTGATTGGACCATTTTTCGCTACACACCCGAACAGTTTTTCGATAATCGCACGGATTCTACCATTTACGGGTAGTCGCCCGGATTCTACCATTTTTCGGTACTCACATTGATTGGACCATTTTTCGCTACACACCCGAACAGTTTTTCGATAATCGCACGGATTCTACCATTTACGGGTAGTCGCCCGGATTCTACCATTTTTCGGTTCTCACATTGATTGGACCCATTTCCGGTAGTCACCCGAACAGTTTTTCGATACTCGCACGGATTCTACCTTTTCCCGGTACTCGCACGGATTCGACCATTTTTCGGTACTCACACTGATTGGACCATTTTTCGGTACACACCCGAACAGTTTTTCGATAATCGCACGGATTCTATCATTTACGGGTAGTCGCCCGGATTCTACCATCTTTCGGTACTCACATTGATTGGACCCATTTCCGGTAGTCAACCGAACAGTTTTTCGATTCTCGCACGGATTCTACCTTTTCCCGGTACTCGCACGGATTCGACCATTTTTCGGTACTCACATTGATTGGACCATTTTTCGGTACTCACCCGAACAGTTTTTCGATAATCGCACGGATTCTACCATTTACGGGTAGTCGCCCGGATTCTACCATTTTTCGGTTCTCACATTGATTGGACCCATTTCCGGTAGTCACCCGAACAGTTTTTCGATACTCGCACGGATTCTACCATTTACGGGTAGTCGCCCGGATTCTACCATCTTTCGGTACTCACATTGATTGGACCCATTTCCGGTAGTCAACCGAACAGTTTTTCGATAGTCGCACGGATTCTACCTTTTCCAGGTACTCGCACGGATTCGAACATTTTTCAGTACTCACACTGATTGGACCATTTTTCGGTACACACCCGAACAGTTTTTCGATAATCGCACGGATTCTACCATTTACGGGTAGTCGCCCGGATTCTACCATTTTTCGGTACTCACATTGATTGGACCATTTTTCGCTACACACCCGAACAGTTTTTCGATAATCGCACGGATTCTACCATTTACGGGTAGTCGCCCGGATTCTACCATTTTTCGGTTCTCACATTGATTGGACCCATTTCCGGTAGTCACCCGAACAGTTTTTCGATACTCGCACGGATTCTACCTTTTCCCTGTACTCGCACGGATTCGACCATTTTTCGGTACTCACACTGATTGGACCATTTTTCGGTACTCACCCGAACAGTTTTTCGATACTCGCACGGATTCTACCATTTACGGGTAGTCGCCCGGATTCTACCATTTTTCGGTACTCACATTGATTGGACCCATTTCCGGTAGGCACCCGAACAGTTTTTCGATACTCGCACGGATTCTACCTTTTCCCGGTACTCGCACGGATTCGAACATTTTTCGGTACTCACACTGATTGGACCATTTTTCGGTACACACCCGAATAGTTTTTCGATACTCGCACGGATTCTACCTTTTCCCGGTACTCGCACGGATTCGACCATTTTTCGGTAGTCACACTGATTGGACCATTTTTCGGTACTCACCCGAACAGTTTTTCGATAATCGCACGGATTCTACCATTTACGGGTAGTCGCCCGGATTCTACCATTTTTCGGTACTCACATTGATTGGACCATTTTTCGCTACACACCCGAACAGTTTTTCGATAATCGCACGGATTCTACCATTTACGGGTAGTCGCCCGGATTCTACCATTTTTCGGTTCTCACATTGATTGGACCCATTTCCGGTAGTCACCCGAACAGTTTTTCGATAGTCGCACGGATTCTACCTTTTCCCGGTACTCGCACGGATTCGACCATTTTTCGGTAGTCACACTGATTGGACCATTTTTCGGTACACACCCGAACAGTTTTTCGATAATCGCAAGGATTCTACCATTTACGGGTAGTCGCCCGGATTCTACCATTTTTCGGTTCTCACATTGATTGGACCCATTTCCGGTAGTCACCCGAACAGTTTTTCGATACTCGCACGGATTCTACCTTTTCCCGGTACTCGCACGGATTCGACCAGTTTTCGGTACTCACACTGATTGGACCATTTTTCGGTACACACCCGAACAGTTTTTCGATAATCGCAAGGATTCTACCATTTACGGGTAGTCGCCCGGATTCTACCATTTTTCGGTTCTCACATTGATTGGACCCATTTCCGGTAGTCACCCGAACAGTTTTTCGATACTCGCACGGATTCTACCTTTTCCAGGTACTCGCACGGATTCGAACATTTTTCAGTACTCACACTGATTGGACCATTTTTCGGTACACACCCGAACAGTTTTTCGATAATCGCACGGATTCTACCATTTACGGGTAGTCGCCCGGATTCTACCATTTTTCGGTACTCACATTGATTGGACCATTTTTCGCTACACACCCGAACAGTTTTTCGATAATCGCACGGATTCTACCATTTACGGGTAGTCGCCCGGATTCTACCATTTTTCGGTTCTCACATTGATTGGACCCATTTCCGGTAGTCACCCGAACAGTTTTTCGATACTCGCACGGATTCTACCTTTTCCCGGTACTCGCACGGATTCGACCATTTTTCGGTACTCACACTGATTGGACCATTTTTCGGTACACACCCGAACAGTTTTTCGATACTCGCACGGATTCTACCATTTACGGGTAGTCGCCCGGATTCTACCATTTTTCGGTTCTCACATTGATTGGACCCATTTCCGGTAGTCACCCGAACAGTTTTTCAATACTCGCACGGATTCTACCATTTACGGGTAGTCGCCCGGATTCTACCATCTTTCGGTACTCACATTGATTGGACCCATTTCCGGTAGTCAACCGAACAGTTTTTCGATAGTCGCACGGATTCTACCTTTTCCAGGTACTCGCACGGATTCGAACATTTTTCAGTACTCACACTGATTGGACCATTTTTCGGTACACACCCGAACAGTTTTTCGATAATCGCACGGATTCTACCATTTACGGGTAGTCGCCCGGATTCTACCATTTTTCGGTACTCACATTGATTGGACCATTTTTCGCTACACACCCGAACAGTTTTTCGATAATCGCACGGATTCTACCATTTACGGGTAGTCGCCCGGATTCTACCATTTTTCGGTTCTCACATTGATTGGACCCATTTCCGGTAGTCACCCGAACAGTTTTTCGATACTCGCACGGATTCTACCTTTTCCCGGTACTCGCACGGATTCGACCATTTTTCGGTACTCACACTGATTGGACCATTTTTCGGTACACACCCGAACAGTTTTTCGATAATCGCACGGATTCTATCATTTACGGGTAGTCGCCCGGATTCTACCATCTTTCGGTACTCACATTGATTGGACCCATTTCCGGTAGTCAACCGAACAGTTTTTCGATTCTCGCACGGATTCTACCTTTTCCCGGTACTCGCACGGATTCGACCATTTTTCGGTACTCACATTGATTGGACCATTTTTCGGTACTCACCCGAACAGTTTTTCGATAATCGCACGGATTCTACCATTTACGGGTAGTCGCCCGGATTCTACCATTTTTCGGTTCTCACATTGATTGGACCCATTTCCGGTAGTCACCCGAACAGTTTTTCGATACTCGCACGGATTCTACCATTTACGGGTAGTCGCCCGGATTCTACCATCTTTCGGTACTCACATTGATTGGACCCATTTCCGGTAGTCAACCGAACAGTTTTTCGATAATCGCACGGATTCTACCTTTTCCAGGTACTCGCACGGATTCGAACATTTTTCAGTACTCACACTGATTGGACCATTTTTCGGTACACACCCGAACAGTTTTTCGATAATCGCACGGATTCTACCATTTACGGGTAGTCGCCCGGATTCTACCATTTTTCGGTACTCACATTGATTGGACCATTTTTCGCTACACACCCGAACAGTTTTTCGATAATCGCACGGATTCTACCATTTACGGGTAGTCGCCCGGATTCTACCATTTTTCGGTTCTCACATTGATTGGACCCATTTCCGGTAGTCACCCGAACAGTTTTTCGATACTCGCACGGATTCTACCTTTTCCCGGTACTCGCACGGATTCGACCATTTTTCGGTACTCACACTGATTGGACCATTTTTCGGTACTCACCCGAACAGTTTTTCGATACTCGCACGGATTCTACCATTTACGGGTAGTCGCCCGGATTCTACCATTTTTCGGTACTCACATTGATTGGACCCATTTCCGGTAGGCACCCGAACAGTTTTTCGATACTCGCACGGATTCTACCTTTTCCCGGTACTCGCACGGATTCGAACATTTTTCGGTACTCACACTGATTGGACCATTTTTCGGTACACACCCGAATAGTTTTTCGATACTCGCACGGATTCTACCTTTTCCCGGTACTCGCACGGATTCGACCATTTTTCGGTAGTCACACTGATTGGACCATTTTTCGGTACTCACCCGAACAGTTTTTCGATAATCGCACGGATTCTACCATTTACGGGTAGTCGCCCGGATTCTACCATTTTTCGGTACTCACATTGATTGGACCATTTTTCGCTACACACCCGAACAGTTTTTCGATAATCGCACGGATTCTACCATTTACGGGTAGTCGCCCGGATTCTACCATTTTTCGGTTCTCACATTGATTGGACCCATTTCCGGTAGTCACCCAAACAGTTTTTCGATAGTCGCACGGATTCTACCTTTTCCCGGTACTCGCACGGATTCGACCATTTTTCGGTAGTCACACTGATTGGACCATTTTTCGGTACACACCCGAACAGTTTTTCGATAATCGCAAGGATTCTACCATTTACGGGTAGTCGCCCGGATTGTACCATTTTTCGGTTCTCACATTGATTGGACCCATTTCCGGTAGTCACCCGAACAGTTTTTCGATACTCGCACGGATTCTACCTTTTCCCGGTACTCGCACGGATTCGACCAGTTTTCGGTACTCACACTGATTGGACCATTTTTCGGTACACACCCGAACAGTTTTTCGATAATCGCAAGGATTCTACCATTTACGGGTAGTCGCCCGGATTCTACCATTTTTCGGTTCTCACATTGATTGGACCCATTTCCGGTAGTCACCCGAACAGTTTTTCGATACTCGCACGGATTCTACCTTTTCCCGGTACTCGCACGGATTCGACCATTTTTCGGTAGTCACACTGATTGGACCATTTTTCGGTACTCACCCGAACAGTTTTTCGATACTCGCACGGATTCTACCATTTACGGGTAGTCGCCCGGATTCTACCATTTTTCGGTACTCACATTGATTGGACCCATTTCCGGTAGGCACCCGAACAGTTTTTCGATACTCGCACGGATTCTACCTTTTCCCGGTACTCGCACGGATTCGACCATTTTTCGGTACTCACACTGAATGGACCATTTTTCGGTACACACCCGAACAGTTTTTCGATAGTCGCACGGATTCTACCTTTTCCCGGTACTCGCACGGATTCGACCATTTTTCGGTACTCACACTGAATGGACCATTTTTCGGTAGTCACCCGAACAGTTTTTCGATACTCGCACGGATTCTACCTTTTCCCGGTACTCGCACGGATTCGACCAGTTTTCGGTACTCACACTGATTGGACCATTTTTCGGTACACACCCGAACAGTTTTTCGATAATCGCAAGGATTCTACCATTTACGGGTAGTCGCCCGGATTCTACCATTTTTCGGTTCTCACATTGATTGGACCCATTTCCGGTAGTCACCCGAACAGTTTTTCGATACTCGCACGGATTCTACCTTTTCCCGGTACTCGCACGGATTCGACCAGTTTTCGGTACTCACACTGATTGGACCATTTTTCGGTACACACCCGAACAGTTTTTCGATAATCGCAAGGATTCTACCATTTACGGGTAGTCGCCCGGATTCTACCATTTTTCGGTTCTCACATTGATTGGACCCATTTCCGGTAGTCACCCGAACAGTTTTTCGATACTCGCACGGATTCTACCTTTTCCCGGTACTCGCACGGATTCGACCAGTTTTCGGTACTCACACTGATTGGACCATTTTTCGGTACACACCCGAACAGTTTTTCGATAATCGCAAGGATTCTACCATTTACGGGTAGTCGCCCGGATTCTACCATTTTTCGGTTCTCACATTGATTGGACCCATTTCCGGTAGTCACCCGAACAGTTTTTCGATACTCGCACGGATTCTACCTTTTCCCGGTACTCGCACGGATTCGACCATTTTTCGGTAGTCACACTGATTGGACCATTTTTCGGTACTCACCCGAACAGTTTTTCGATACTCGCACGGATTCTACCATTTACGGGTAGTCGCCCGGATTCTACCATTTTTCGGTACTCACATTGATTGGACCCATTTCCGGTAGGCACCCGAACAGTTTTTCGATACTCGCACGGATTCTACCTTTTCCCGGTACTCGCACGGATTCGACCATTTTTCGGTACTCACACTGAATGGACCATTTTTCGGTACACACCCGAACAGTTTTTCGATAGTCGCACGGATTCTACCTTTTCCCGGTACTCGCACGGATTCGACCATTTTTCGGTACTCACACTGATTGGACCATTTTTCGGTACTCACCCGAACAGTTTTTCGATAATCGCACGGATTCTACCATTTACGGGTAGTCGCCCGGATTCTACCATTTTTCGGTACTCACATTGATTGGACCATTTTTCGCTACACACCCGAACAGTTTTTCGATAATCGCACGGATTCTACCATTTACGGGTAGTCGCCCGGATTCTACCATTTTTCGGTTCTCACATTGATTGGACCCATTTCCGGTAGTCACCCGAACAGTTTTTCGATACTCGCACGGATTCTACCTTTTCCCGGTACTCGCACGGATTCGACCAGTTTTCGGTACTCACACTGATTGGACCATTTTTCGGTACACACCCGAACAGTTTTTCGATAATCGCAAGGATTCTACCATTTACGGGTAGTCGCCCGGATTCTACCATTTTTCGGTACTCACATTGATTGGACCCATTTCCGGTAGTCACCCGAACAGTTTTTCGATAGTCGCACGGATTCTACCTTTTCCCGGTACTCGCACGGATTCGACCATTTTTCGGTAGTCACACTGATTGGACCATTTTTCGGTACACACCCGAACAGTTTTTCGATAATCGCAAGGATTCTACCATTTACGGGTAGTCGCCCGGATTCTACCATTTTTCGGTTCTCACATTGATTGGACCCATTTCCGGTAGGCACCCGAACAGTTTTTCGATACTCGCACGGATTCTACCTTTTCCCGGTACTCGCACGGATTCGACCATTTTTCGGTACTCACACTGAATGGACCATTTTTCGGTACACACCCGAACAGTTTTTCGATAGTCGCACGGATTCTACCTTTTCCCGGTACTCGCACGGATTCGACCATTTTTCGGTACTCACACTGATTGGACCATTTTTCGGTACTCACCCGAACAGTTTTTCGATAATCGCACGGATTCTACCATTTACGGGTAGTCGCCCGGATTCTACCATTTTTCGGTACTCACACTGATTGGACCATTTTTCGGTACACACCCGAACAGTTTTTCGATAATCGCACGGATTCTATCATTTACGGGTAGTCGCCCGGATTCTACCATCTTTCGGTACTCACATTGATTGGACCCATTTCCGGTAGTCAACCGAACAGTTTTTCGATTCTCGCACGGATTCTACCTTTTCCCGGTACTCGCACGGATTCGACCATTTTTCGGTACTCACATTGATTGGACCATTTTTCGGTACTCACCCGAACAGTTTTTCGATAATCGCACGGATTCTACCATTTACGGGTAGTCGCCCGGATTCTACCATTTTTCGGTTCTCACATTGATTGGACCCATTTCCGGTAGTCACCCGAACAGTTTTTCGATACTCGCACGGATTCTACCATTTACGGGTAGTCGCCCGGATTCTACCATCTTTCGGTACTCACATTGATTGGACCCATTTCCGGTAGTCAACCGAACAGTTTTTCGATAGTCGCACGGATTCTACCTTTTCCAGGTACTCGCACGGATTCGAACATTTTTCAGTACTCACACTGATTGGACCATTTTTCGGTACACACCCGAACAGTTTTTCGATAATCGCACGGATTCTACCATTTACGGGTAGTCGCCCGGATTCTACCATTTTTCGGTACTCACATTGATTGGACCATTTTTCGCTACACACCCGAACAGTTTTTCGATAATCGCACGGATTCTACCATTTACGGGTAGTCGCCCGGATTCTACCATTTTTCGGTTCTCACATTGATTGGACCCATTTCCGGTAGTCACCCGAACAGTTTTTCGATACTCGCACGGATTCTACCTTTTCCCGGTACTCGCACGGATTCGACCATTTTTCGGTACTCACACTGATTGGACCATTTTTCGGTACTCACCCGAACAGTTTTTCGATACTCGCACGGATTCTACCATTTACGGGTAGTCGCCCGGATTCTACCATTTTTCGGTACTCACATTGATTGGACCCATTTCCGGTAGGCACCCGAACAGTTTTTCGATACTCGCACGGATTCTACCTTTTCCCGGTACTCGCACGGATTCGAACATTTTTCGGTACTCACACTGATTGGACCATTTTTCGGTACACACCCGAATAGTTTTTCGATACTCGCACGGATTCTACCTTTTCCCGGTACTCGCACGGATTCGACCATTTTTCGGTAGTCACACTGATTGGACCATTTTTCGGTACTCACCCGAACAGTTTTTCGATAATCGCACGGATTCTACCATTTACGGGTAGTCGCCCGGATTCTACCATTTTTCGGTACTCACATTGATTGGACCATTTTTCGCTACACACCCGAACAGTTTTTCGATAATCGCACGGATTCTACCATTTACGGGTAGTCGCCCGGATTCTACCATTTTTCGGTTCTCACATTGATTGGACCCATTTCCGGTAGTCACCCGAACAGTTTTTCGATAGTCGCACGGATTCTACCTTTTCCCGGTACTCGCACGGATTCGACCATTTTTCGGTAGTCACACTGATTGGACCATTTTTCGGTACACACCCGAACAGTTTTTCGATAATCGCAAGGATTCTACCATTTACGGGTAGTCGCCCGGATTCTACCATTTTTCGGTTCTCACATTGATTGGACCCATTTCCGGTAGTCACCCGAACAGTTTTTCGATACTCGCACGGATTCTACCTTTTCCCGGTACTCGCACGGATTCGACCAGTTTTCGGTACTCACACTGATTGGACCATTTTTCGGTACTCACCCGAACAGTTTTTCGATACTCGCACGGATTCTACCATTTACGGGTAGTCGCCCGGATTCTACCATTTTTCGGTACTCACATTGATTGGACCCATTTCCGGTAGGCACCCGAACAGTTTTTCGATACTCGCACGGATTCTACCTTTTCCCGGTACTCGCACGGATTCGACCATTTTTCGGTACTCACACTGAATGGACCATTTTTCGGTACACACCCGAACAGTTTTTCGATAGTCGCACGGATTCTACCTTTTCCCGGTACTCGCACGGATTCGACCATTTTTCGGTACTCACACTGATTGGACCATTTTTCGGTACTCACCCGAACAGTTTTTCGATAATCGCACGGATTCTACCATTTACGGGTAGTCGCCCGGATTCTACCATTTTTCGGTACTCACATTGATTGGACCATTTTTCGCTACACACCCGAACAGTTTTTCGATAATCGCACGGATTCTACCATTTACGGGTAGTCGCCCGGATTCTACCATTTTTCGGTTCTCACATTGATTGGACCCATTTCCGGTAGTCACCCGAACAGTTTTTCGATACTCGCACGGATTCTACCTTTTCCCGGTACTCGCACGGATTCGACCAGTTTTCGGTACTCACACTGATTGGACCATTTTTCGGTACACACCCGAACAGTTTTTCGATAATCGCAAGGATTCTACCATTTACGGGTAGTCGCCCGGATTCTACCATTTTTCGGTACTCACATTGATTGGACCCATTTCCGGTAGTCACCCGAACAGTTTTTCGATAGTCGCACGGATTCTACCTTTTCCCGGTACTCGCACGGATTCGACCATTTTTCGGTAGTCACACTGATTGGACCATTTTTCGGTACACACCCGAACAGTTTTTCGATAATCGCAAGGATTCTACCATTTACGGGTAGTCGCCCGGATTCTACCATTTTTCGGTTCTCACATTGATTGGACCCATTTCCGGTAGTCACCCGAACAGTTTTTCGATACTCGCACGGATTCTACCTTTTCCCGGTACTCGCACGGATTCGACCATTTTTCGGTAGTCACACTGATTGGACCATTTTTCGGTACTCACCCGAACAGTTTTTCGATACTCGCACGGATTCTACCATTTACGGGTAGTCGCCCGGATTCTACCATTTTTCGGTACTCACATTGATTGGACCCATTTCCGGTAGGCACCCGAACAGTTTTTCGATACTCGCACGGATTCTACCTTTTCCCGGTACTCGCACGGATTCGAACATTTTTCGGTACTCACACTGATTGGACCATTTTTCGGTACACACCCGAACAGTTTTTCGATACTCGCACGGATTCTACCTTTTCCCGGTACTCGCACGGATTCGACCATTTTTCGGTAGTCACACTGATTGGACCATTTTTCGGTACTCACCCGAACAGTTTTTCGATAATCGCACGGATTCTACCATTTACGGGTAGTCGCCCGGATTCTACCATTTTTCGGTACTCACATTGATTGGACCATTTTTCGCTACACACCCGAACAGTTTTTCGATAATCGCACGGATTCTACCATTTACGGGTAGTCGCCCGGATTCTACCATTTTTCGGTTCTCACATTGATTGGACCCATTTCCGGTAGTCACCCGAACAGTTTTTCGATACTCGCACGGATTCTACCTTTTCCCGGTACTCGCACGGATTCGACCATTTTTCGGTAGTCACACTGATTGGACCATTTTTCGGTACTCACCCGAACAGTTTTTCGATACTCGCACGGATTCTACCATTTACGGGTAGTCGCCCGGATTCTACTATCTTTCGGTACTCACATTGATTGGACCCATTTCCGGTAGTCAACCGAACAGTTTTTCGATAGTCGCACGGATTCTACCTTTTCCAGGTACTCGCACGGATTAGAACATTTTTCGGTACTCACACTGATTGGACCATTTTTCGGTACACACCCGAACAGTTTTTCGATACTCGCACGGATTCTACCTTTTCCCGGTACTCGCACGGATTCGACCAGTTTTCGGTACTCACACTGATTGGACCATTTTTCGGTACACACCCGAACAGTTTTTCGATAATCGCACGGATTCTACCATTTACGGGTAGTCGCCCGGATTCTACCATTTTTCGGTACTCACATTGATTGGACCATTTTTCGCTACACACCCGAACAGTTTTTCGATAATCGCACGGATTCTACCATTTACGGGTAGTCGCCCGGATTCTACCATTTTTCGGTTCTCACATTGATTGGACCCATTTCCGGTAGTCACCCGAACAGTTTTTCGATACTCGCACGGATTCTACCTTTTCCCGGTACTCGCACGGATTCGACCATTTTTCGGTACTCACACTGATTGGACCATTTTTCGGTACACACCCGAACAGTTTTTCGATACTCGCACGGATTCTACCATTTACGGGTAGTCGCCCGGATTCTACCATTTTTCGGTTCTCACATTGATTGGACCCATTTCCGGTAGTCACCCGAACAGTTTTTCGATACTCGCACGGATTCTACCATTTACGGGTAGTCGCCCGGATTCTACCATCTTTCGGTACTCACATTGATTGGACCCATTTCCGGTAGTCAACCGAACAGTTTTTCGATAGTCGCACGGATTCTACCTTTTCCAGGTACTCGCACGGATTCGAACATTTTTCAGTACTCACACTGATTGGACCATTTTTCGGTACACACCCGAACAGTTTTTCGATAATCGCACGGATTCTACCATTTACGGGTAGTCGCCCGGATTCTACCATTTTTCGGTACTCACATTGATTGGACCATTTTTCGCTACACACCCGAACAGTTTTTCGATAATCGCACGGATTCTACCATTTACGGGTAGTCGCCCGGATTCTACCATTTTTCGGTTCTCACATTGATTGGACCCATTTCCGGTAGTCACCCGAACAGTTTTTCGATACTCGCACGGATTCTACCTTTTCCCGGTACTCGCACGGATTCGACCATTTTTCGGTACTCACACTGATTGGACCATTTTTCGGTACACACCCGAACAGTTTTTCGATAATCGCACGGATTCTATCATTCACGGGTAGTCGCCCGGATTCTACCATCTTTCGGTACTCACATTGATTGGACCCATTTCCGGTAGGCACCCGAACAGTTTTTCGATACTCGCACGGATTCTACCTTTTCCCGGTACTCGCACGGATTCGACCAGTTTTCGGTACTCACACTGATTGGACCATTTTTCGGTACACACCCGAACAGTTTTTCGATAATCGCAAGGATTCTACCATTTACGGGTAGTCGCCCGGATTCTACCATTTTTCGGTTCTCACATTGATTGGACCCATTTCCGGTAGTCACCCGAACAGTTTTTCGATACTCGCACGGATTCTACCTTTTCCCGGTACTCGCACGGATTCGACCATTTTTCGGTAGTCACACTGATTGGACCATTTTTCGGTACTCACCCGAACAGTTTTTCGATACTCGCACGGATTCTACCATTTACGGGTAGTCGCCCGGATTCTACCATTTTTCGGTACTCACATTGATTGGACCCATTTCCGGTAGGCACCCGAACAGTTTTTCGATACTCGCACGTATTCTACCTTTTCCCGGTACTCGCACGGATTCGACCATTTTTCGGTACTCACACTGAATGGACCGTTTTTCGGTACACACCCGAACAGTTTTTCGATAGTCGCACGGATTCTACCTTTTCCCGGTACTCGCACGGATTCGACCATTTTTCGGTACTCACACTGATTGGACCATTTTTCGGTACTCACCCGAACAGTTTTTCGATAATCGCACGGATTCTACCATTTACGGGTAGTCGCCCGGATTCTACCATTTTTCGGTACTCACATTGATTGGACCATTTTTCGCTACACACCCGAACAGTTTTTCGATAATCGCACGGATTCTACCATTTACGGGTAGTCGCCCGGATTCTACCATTTTTCGGTTCTCACATTGATTGGACCCATTTCCGGTAGTCACCCGAACAGTTTTTCGATACTCGCACGGATTCTACCTTTTCCCGGTACTCGCACGGATTCGACCAGTTTTCGGTACTCACACTGATTGGACCATTTTTCGGTACACACCCGAACAGTTTTTCGATAATCGCACGGATTCTACCATTTACGGGTAGTCGCCCGGATTCTACCATTTTTCGGTTCTCACATTGATTGGACCCATTTCCGGTAGTCACCCGAACAGTTTTTCGATACTCGCACGGATTCTACCTTTTCCCGGTACTCGCACGGATTCGACCATTTTTCGGTACTCACACTGAATGGACCATTTTTCGGTACACACCCGAACAGTTTTTCGATAGTCGCACGGATTCTACCTTTTCCCGGTACTCGCACGGATTCGACCATTTTTCGGTACTCACACTGATTGGACCATTTTTCGGTACTCACCCGAACAGTTTTTCGATAATCGCACGGATTCTACCATTTACGGGTAGTCGCCCGGATTCTACCATTTTTCGGTACTCACATTGATTGGACCATTTTTCGCTACACACCCGAACAGTTTTTCGATAATCGCACGGATTCTACCATTTACGGGTAGTCGCCCGGATTCTACCATTTTTCGGTTCTCACATTGATTGGACCCATTTCCGGTAGTCACCCGAACAGTTTTTCGATACTCGCACGGATTCTACCTTTTCCCGGTACTCGCACGGATTCGACCATTTTTCGGTACTCACACTGATTGGACCATTTTTCGGTACACACCCGAACAGTTTTTCGATACTCGCACGGATTCTACCATTTACGGGTAGTCGCCCGGATTCTACCATTTTTCGGTTCTCACATTGATTGGACCCATTTCCGGTAGTCACCCGAACAGTTTTTCGATACTCGCACGGATTCTACCATTTACGGGTAGTCGCCCGGATTCTACCATCTTTCGGTACTCACATTGATTGGACCCATTTCCGGTAGTCAACCGAACAGTTTTTCGATAGTCGCACGGATTCTACCTTTTCCAGGTACTCGCACGGATTCGAACATTTTTCAGTACTCACACTGATTGGACCATTTTTCGGTACACACCCGAACAGTTTTTCGATAATCGCACGGATTCTACCATTTACGGGTAGTCGCCCGGATTCTACCATTTTTCGGTACTCACATTGATTGGACCATTTTTCGCTACACACCCGAACAGTTTTTCGATAATCGCACGGATTCTACCATTTACGGGTAGTCGCCCGGATTCTACCATTTTTCGGTTCTCACATTGATTGGACCCATTTCCGGTAGTCACCCGAACAGTTTTTCGATACTCGCACGGATTCTACCTTTTCCCGGTACTCGCACGGATTCGACCATTTTTCGGTACTCACACTGATTGGACCATTTTTCGGTACACACCCGAACAGTTTTTCGATAATCGCACGGATTCTATCATTCACGGGTAGTCGCCCGGATTCTACCATCTTTCGGTACTCACATTGATTGGACCCATTTCCGGTAGGCACCCGAACAGTTTTTCGATACTCGCACGGATTCTACCTTTTCCCGGTACTCGCACGGATTCGACCAGTTTTCGGTACTCACACTGATTGGACCATTTTTCGGTACACACCCGAACAGTTTTTCGATAATCGCAAGGATTCTACCATTTACGGGTAGTCGCCCGGATTCTACCATTTTTCGGTTCTCACATTGATTGGACCCATTTCCGGTAGTCACCCGAACAGTTTTTCGATACTCGCACGGATTCTACCTTTTCCCGGTACTCGCACGGATTCGACCATTTTTCGGTAGTCACACTGATTGGACCATTTTTCGGTACTCACCCGAACAGTTTTTCGATACTCGCACGGATTCTACCATTTACGGGTAGTCGCCCGGATTCTACCATTTTTCGGTACTCACATTGATTGGACCCATTTCCGGTAGGCACCCGAACAGTTTTTCGATACTCGCACGGATTCTACCTTTTCCCGGTACTCGCACGGATTCGACCATTTTTCGGTACTCACACTGAATGGACCGTTTTTCGGTACACACCCGAACAGTTTTTCGATAGTCGCACGGATTCTACCTTTTCCCGGTACTCGCACGGATTCGACCATTTTTCGGTACTCACACTGATTGGACCATTTTTCGGTACTCACCCGAACAGTTTTTCGATAATCGCACGGATTCTACCATTTACGGGTAGTCGCCCGGATTCTACCATTTTTCGGTACTCACATTGATTGGACCATTTTTCGCTACACACCCGAACAGTTTTTCGATAATCGCACGGATTCTACCATTTACGGGTAGTCGCCCGGATTCTACCATTTTTCGGTTCTCACATTGATTGGACCCATTTCCGGTAGTCACCCGAACAGTTTTTCGATACTCGCACGGATTCTACCTTTTCCCGGTACTCGCACGGATTCGACCAGTTTTCGGTACTCACACTGATTGGACCATTTTTCGGTACACACCCGAACAGTTTTTCGATAATCGCACGGATTCTACCATTTACGGGTAGTCGCCCGGATTCTACCATTTTTCGGTTCTCACATTGATTGGACCCATTTCCGGTAGTCACCCGAACAGTTTTTCGATACTCGCACGGATTCTACCTTTTCCCGGTACTCGCACGGATTCGACCATTTTTCGGTACTCACACTGAATGGACCATTTTTCGGTACACACCCGAACAGTTTTTCGATAGTCGCACGGATTCTACCTTTTCCCGGTACTCGCACGGATTCGACCATTTTTCGGTACTCACACTGATTGGACCATTTTTCGGTACTCACCCGAACAGTTTTTCGATAATCGCACGGATTCTACCATTTACGGGTAGTCGCCCGGATTCTACCATTTTTCGGTACTCACATTGATTGGACCATTTTTCGCTACACACCCGAACAGTTTTTCGATAATCGCACGGATTCTACCATTTACGGGTAGTCGCCCGGATTCTACCATTTTTCGGTTCTCACATTGATTGGACCCATTTCCGGTAGTCACCCGAACAGTTTTTCGATACTCGCACGGATTCTACCTTTTCCCGGTACTCGCACGGATTCGACCATTTTTCGGTACTCACACTGATTGGACCATTTTTCGGTACACACCCGAACAGTTTTTCGATACTCGCACGGATTCTACCATTTACGGGTAGTCGCCCGGATTCTACCATTTTTCGGTTCTCACATTGATTGGACCCATTTCCGGTAGTCACCCGAACAGTTTTTCGATACTCGCACGGATTCTACCATTTACGGGTAGTCGCCCGGATTCTACCATCTTTCGGTACTCACATTGATTGGACCCATTTCCGGTAGTCAACCGAACAGTTTTTCGATAGTCGCACGGATTCTACCTTTTCCAGGTACTCGCACGGATTCGAACATTTTTCAGTACTCACACTGATTGGACCATTTTTCGGTACACACCCGAACAGTTTTTCGATACTCGCACGGATTCTACCTTTTCCCGGTACTCGCACGGATTCGACCATTTTTCGGTACTCACACTGATTGGACCATTTTTCGGTACACACCCGAACAGTTTTTCGAGAATCGCACGGATTCTATCATTCACGGGTAGTCGCCCGGATTCTACCATCTTTCGGTACTCACATTGATTGGACCCATTTCCGGTAGGCACCCGAACAGTTTTTCGATACTCGCACGGATTCTACCTTTTCCCGGTACTCGCACGGATTCGAACATTTTTCGGTACTCACACTGATTGGACCATTTTTCGGTACACACCCGAACAGTTTTTCGATACTCGCACGGATTCTACCTTTTCCCGGTACTCGCACGGATTCGACCATTTTTCGGTAGTCACACTGATTGGACCATTTTTCGGTACTCACCCGAACAGTTTTTCGATAATCGCACGGATTCTACCATTTACGGGTAGTCGCCCGGATTCTACCATTTTTCGGTACTCACATTGATTGGACCATTTTTCGCTACACACCCGAACAGTTTTTCGATAATCGCACGGATTCTACCATTTACGGGTAGTCGCCCGGATTCTACCATTTTTCGGTTCTCACATTGATTGGACCCATTTCCGGTAGTCACCCGAACAGTTTTTCGATACTCGCACGGATTCTACCTTTTCCCGGTACTCGCACGGATTCGACCATTTTTCGGTAGTCACACTGATTGGACCATTTTTCGGTACTCACCCGAACAGTTTTTCGATACTCGCACGGATTCTACCATTTACGGGTAGTCGCCCGGATTCTACTATCTTTCGGTACTCACATTGATTGGACCCATTTCCGGTAGTCAACCGAACAGTTTTTCGATAGTCGCACGGATTCTACCTTTTCCAGGTACTCGCACGGATTAGAACATTTTTCGGTACTCACACTGATTGGACCATTTTTCGGTACACACCCGAACAGTTTTTCGATACTCGCACGGATTCTACCTTTTCCCGGTACTCGCACGGATTCGACCAGTTTTCGGTACTCACACTGATTGGACCATTTTTCGGTACAAACCCGAACAGTTTTTCGATAATCGCACGGATTCTACCATTTACGGGTAGTCGCCCGGATTCTACCATTTTTCGGTACTCACATTGATTGGACCATTTTTCGCTACACACCCGAACAGTTTTTCGATAATCGCACGGATTCTACCATTTACGGGTAGTCGCCCGGATTCTACCATTTTTCGGTTCTCACATTGATTGGACCCATTTCCGGTAGTCACCCGAACAGTTTTTCGATACTCGCACGGATTCTACCTTTTCCCGGTACTCGCACGGATTCGACCATTTTTCGGTACTCACACTGATTGGACCATTTTTCGGTACACACCCGAACAGTTTTTCGATACTCGCACGGATTCTACCATTTACGGGTAGTCGCCCGGATTCTACCATTTTTCGGTTCTCACATTGATTGGACCCATTTCCGGTAGTCACCCGAACAGTTTTTCGATACTCGCACGGATTCTACCATTTACGGGTAGTCGCCCGGATTCTACCATCTTTCGGTACTCACATTGATTGGACCCATTTCCGGTAGTCAACCGAACAGTTTTTCGATAGTCGCACGGATTCTACCTTTTCCAGGTACTCGCACGGATTCGAACATTTTTCAGTACTCACACTGATTGGACCATTTTTCGGTACACACCCGAACAGTTTTTCGATAATCGCACGGATTCTACCATTTACGGGTAGTCGCCCGGATTCTACCATTTTTCGGTACTCACATTGATTGGACCATTTTTCGCTACACACCCGAACAGTTTTTCGATAATCGCACGGATTCTACCATTTACGGGTAGTCGCCCGGATTCTACCATTTTTCGGTTCTCACATTGATTGGACCCATTTCCGGTAGTCACCCGAACAGTTTTTCGATACTCGCACGGATTCTACCTTTTCCCGGTACTCGCACGGATTCGACCATTTTTCGGTACTCACACTGATTGGACCATTTTTCGGTACACACCCGAACAGTTTTTCGATAATCGCACGGATTCTATCATTCACGGGTAGTCGCCCGGATTCTACCATCTTTCGGTACTCACATTGATTGGACCCATTTCCGGTAGTCAACCGAACAGTTTTTCGATTCTCGCACGGATTCTACCTTTTCCCGGTACTCGCACGGATTCGACCATTTTTCGGTACTCACATTGATTGGACCATTTTTCGGTACTCACCCGAACAGTTTTTCGATAATCGCACGGATTCTACCATTTACGGGTAGTCGCCCGGATTCTACCATTTTTCGGTTCTCACATTGATTGGACCCATTTCCGGTAGTCACCCGAACAGTTTTTCGATACTCGCACGGATTCTACCATTTACGGGTAGTCGCCCGGATTCTACCATCTTTCGGTACTCACATTGATTGGACCCATTTCCGGTAGTCAACCGAACAGTTTTTCGATAGTCGCACGGATTCTACCTTTTCCAGGTACTCGCACGGATTCGAACATTTTTCAGTACTCACACTGATTGGACCATTTTTCGGTACACACCCGAACAGTTTTTCGATAATCGCACGGATTCTACCATTTACGGGTAGTCGCCCGGATTCTACCATTTTTCGGTACTCACATTGATTGGACCATTTTTCGCTACACACCCGAACAGTTTTTCGATAATCGCACGGATTCTACCATTTACGGGTAGTCGCCCGGATTCTACCATTTTTCGGTTCCCACATTGATTGGACCCATTTCCGGTAGTCACCCGAACAGTTTTTCGATACTCGCACGGATTCTACCTTTTCCCGGTACTCGCACGGATTCGACCATTTTTCGGTACTCACACTGATTGGACCATTTTTCGGTACACACCCGAACAGTTTTTCGATAATCGCACGGATTCTATCATTCACGGGTAGTCGCCCGGATTCTACCATCTTTCGGTACTCACATTGATTGGACCCATTTCCGGTAGTCAACCGAACAGTTTTTCGATTCTCGCACGGATTCTACCTTTTCCCGGTACTCGCACGGATTCGACCATTTTTCGGTACTCACATTGATTGGACCATTTTTCGGTACTCACCCGAACAGTTTTTCGATAATCGCACGGATTCTACCATTTACGGGTAGTCGCCCGGATTCTACCATTTTTCGGTTCTCACATTGATTGGACCCATTTCCGGTAGTCACCCGAACAGTTTTTCGATACTCGCACGGATTCTACCATTTACGGGTAGTCGCCCGGATTCTACCATCTTTCGGTACTCACATTGATTGGACCCATTTCCGGTAGTCAACCGAACAGTTTTTCGATAGTCGCACGGATTCTACCTTTTCCAGGTACTCGCACGGATTCGAACATTTTTCAGTACTCACACTGATTGGACCATTTTTCGGTACACACCCGAACAGTTTTTCGATAATCGCACGGATTCTACCATTTACGGGTAGTCGCCCGGATTCTACCATTTTTCGGTACTCACATTGATTGGACCATTTTTCGCTACACACCCGAACAGTTTTTCGATAATCGCACGGATTCTACCATTTACGGGTAGTCGCCCGGATTCTACCATTTTTCGGTTCCCACATTGATTGGACCCATTTCCGGTAGTCACCCGAACAGTTTTTCGATACTCGCACGGATTCTACCTTTTCCCGGTACTCGCACGGATTCGACCATTTTTCGGTACTCACACTGATTGGACCATTTTTCGGTACACACCCGAACAGTTTTTCGATAATCGCACGGATTCTATCATTCACGGGTAGTCGCCCGGATTCTACCATCTTTCGGTACTCACATTGATTGGACCCATTTCCGGTAGTCAACCGAACAGTTTTTCGATTCTCGCACGGATTCTACCTTTTCCCGGTACTCGCACGGATTCGACCATTTTTCGGTACTCACATTGATTGGACCATTTTTCGGTACTCACCCGAACAGTTTTTCGATAATCGCACGGATTCTACCATTTACGGGTAGTCGCCCGGATTCTACCATTTTTCGGTTCTCACATTGATTGGACCCATTTCCGGTAGTCACCCGAACAGTTTTTCGATACTCGCACGGATTCTACCATTTACGGGTAGTCGCCCGGATTCTACCATCTTTCGGTACTCACATTGATTGGACCCATTTCCGGTAGTCAACCGAACAGTTTTTCGATAGTCGCACGGATTCTACCTTTTCCAGGTACTCGCACGGATTCGAACATTTTTCAGTACTCACACTGATTGGACCATTTTTCGGTACACACCCGAACAGTTTTTCGATAATCGCACGGATTCTACCATTTACGGGTAGTCGCCCGGATTCTACCATTTTTCGGTACTCACATTGATTGGACCATTTTTCGCTACACACCCGAACAGTTTTTCGATAATCGCACGGATTCTACCATTTACGGGTAGTCGCCCGGATTCTACCATTTTTCGGTTCCCACATTGATTGGACCCATTTCCGGTAGTCACCCGAACAGTTTTTCGATACTCGCACGGATTCTACCTTTTCCCGGTACTCGCACGGATTCGACCATTTTTCGGTACTCACACTGATTGGACCATTTTTCGGTACACACCCGAACAGTTTTTCGATAATCGCACGGATTCTATCATTCACGGGTAGTCGCCCGGATTCTACCATCTTTCGGTACTCACATTGATTGGACCCATTTCCGGTAGTCAACCGAACAGTTTTTCGATTCTCGCACGGATTCTACCTTTTCCCGGTACTCGCACGGATTCGACCATTTTTCGGTACTCACATTGATTGGACCATTTTTCGGTACTCACCCGAACAGTTTTTCGATAATCGCACGGATTCTACCATTTACGGGTAGTCGCCCGGATTCTACCATTTTTCGGTTCTCACATTGATTGGACCCATTTCCGGTAGTCACCCGAACAGTTTTTCGATACTCGCACGGATTCTACCATTTACGGGTAGTCGCCCGGATTCTACCATCTTTCGGTACTCACATTGATTGGACCCATTTCCGGTAGTCAACCGAACAGTTTTTCGATAGTCGCACGGATTCTACCTTTTCCAGGTACTCGCACGGATTCGAACATTTTTCAGTACTCACACTGATTGGACCATTTTTCGGTACACACCCGAACAGTTTTTCGATACTCGCACGGATTCTACCTTTTCCCGGTACTCGCACGGATTCGACCAGTTTTCGGTACTCACACTGATTGGACCATTTTTCGGTACACACCCGAACAGTTTTTCGATAATCGCAAGGATTCTACCATTTACGGGTAGTCGCCCGGATTCTACCATTTTTCGGTACTCACATTGATTGGACCCATTTCCGGTAGTCACCCGAAATGTTTTTCGATAGTCGCACGGATTCTACCTTTTCCCGGTACTCGCACGGATTCGACCATTTTTCGGTACTCACACTGATTGGACCATTTTTCGGTACACACCCGAACAGTTTTTCGATAATCGCACGGATTCTACCATTTACGGGTAGTCGCCCGGATTCTACCATTTTTCGGTACTCACATTGATTGGACCATTTTTCGCTACACACCCGAACAGTTTTTCGATAATCGCACGGATTCTACCATTTACGGGTAGTCGCCCGGATTCTACCATTTTTCGGTTCTCACATTATTTGGACCCATTTCCGGTAGTCACCCGAACAGTTTTTCGATACTCGCACGGATTCTACCTTTTCCCGGTACTCGCACGGATTCGACCATTTTTCGGTAGTCACACTGATTGGACCATTTTTCGGTACTCACCCGAACAGTTTTTCGATACTCGCACGGATTCTACCATTTACGGGTAGTCGCCCGGATTCTACTATCTTTCGGTACTCACATTGATTGGACCCATTTCCGGTAGTCAACCGAACAGTTTTTCGATAGTCGCACGGATTCTACCTTTTCCAGGTACTCGCACGGATTAGAACATTTTTCGGTACTCACACTGATTGGACCATTTTTCGGTACACACCCGAACAGTTTTTCGATACTCGCACGGATTCTACCTTTTCCCGGTACTCGCACGGATTCGACCAGTTTTCGGTACTCACACTGATTGGACCATTTTTCGGTACACACCCGAACAGTTTTTCGATAATCGCACGGATTCTACCATTTACGGGTAGTCGCCCGGATTCTACCATTTTTCGGTACTCACATTGATTGGACCATTTTTCGCTACACACCCGAACAGTTTTTCGATAATCGCACGGATTCTACCATTTACGGGTAGTCGCCCGGATTCTACCATTTTTCGGTTCTCACATTGATTGGACCCATTTCCGGTAGTCACCCGAACAGTTTTTCGATACTCGCACGGATTCTACCTTTTCCCGGTACTCGCACGGATTCGACCATTTTTCGGTACTCACACTGATTGGACCATTTTTCGGTACACACCCGAACAGTTTTTTGATACTCGCACGGATTCTACCATTTACGGGTAGTCGCCCGGATTCTACCATTTTTCGGTTCTCACATTGATTGGACCCATTTCCGGTAGTCACCCGAACAGTTTTTCGATACTCGCACGGATTCTACCATTTACGGGTAGTCGCCCGGATTCTACCATCTTTCGGTACTCACATTGATTGGACCCATTTCCGGTAGTCAACCGAACAGTTTTTCGATAGTCGCACGGATTCTACCTTTTCCAGGTACTCGCACGGATTCGAACATTTTTCAGTACTCACACTGATTGGACCATTTTTCGGTACACACCCGAACAGTTTTTCGATAATCGCACGGATTCTACCACTTACGGGTAGTCGCCCGGAT
The DNA here is from genome assembly GCF_030704535.1 of Vitis vinifera. Lineage (NCBI taxonomy): Eukaryota > Viridiplantae > Streptophyta > Magnoliopsida > Vitales > Vitaceae > Vitis > Vitis vinifera. Next base: position 12,520,493 of record NC_081810.1, read on the forward strand.
TCTACCATTTTTCGGTACTCACATTGATTGGACCATTTTTCGCTACACACCCGAACAGTTTTTCGATAATCGCACGGATTCTACCATTTACGGGTAGTCGCCCGGATTCTACCATTTTTCGGTTCTCACATTGATTGGACCCATTTCCGGTAGTCACCCGAACAGTTTTTCGATACTCGCACGGATTCTACCTTTTCCCGGTACTCGCACGGATTCGACCATTTTTCGGTACTCACACTGATTGGACCATTTTTCGGTACACACCCGAACAGTTTTTTGATACTCGCACGGATTCTACCATTTACGGGTAGTCGCCCGGATTCTACCATTTTTCGGTTCTCACATTGATTGGACCCATTTCCGGTAGTCACCCGAACAGTTTTTCGATACTCGCACGGATTCTACCATTTACGGGTAGTCGCCCGGATTCTACCATCTTTCGGTACTCACATTGATTGGACCCATTTCCGGTAGTCAACCGAACAGTTTTTCGATAGTCGCACGGATTCTACCTTTTCCAGGTACTCGCACGGATTCGAACATTTTTCAGTACTCACACTGATTGGACCATTTTTCGGTACACACCCGAACAGTTTTTCGATAATCGCACGGATTCTACCACTTACGGGTAGTCGCCCGGATTCTACCATTTTTCGGTACTCACATTGATTGGACCATTTTTCGCTACACACCCGAACAGTTTTTCGATAATCGCACGGATTCTACCATTTACGGGTAGTCGCCCGGATTCTACCATTTTTCGGTTCTCACATTGATTGGACCCATTTCCGGTAGTCACCCGAACAGTTTTTCGATACTCGCACGGATTCTACCTTTTCCCGGTACTCGCACGGATTCGACCATTTTTCGGTACTCACACTGATTGGACCATTTTTCGGTACACACCCGAACAGTTTTTCGATAATCGCACGGATTCTATCATTTACGGGTAGTCGCCCGGATTCTACCATCTTTCGGTACTCACATTGATTGGACCCATTTCCGGTAGTCAACCGAACAGTTTTTCGATTCTCGCACGGATTATACCTTTTCCCGGTACTCGCACGGATTCGACCATTTTTCGGTACTCACATTGATTGGACCATTTTTCGGTACTCACCCGAACAGTTTTTCGATAATCGCACGGATTCTACCATTTACGGGTAGTCGCCCGGATTCTACCATTTTTCGGTTCTCACATTGATTGGACCCATTTCCGGTAGTCACCCGAACAGTTTTTCGATACTCGCACGGATTCTACCATTTACGGGTAGTCGCCCGGATTCTACCATCTTTCGGTACTCACATTGATTGGACCCATTTCCGGTAGTCAACCGAACAGTTTTTCGATAGTCGCACGGATTCTACCTTTTCCAGGTACTCGCACGGATTCGAACATTTTTCAGTACTCACACTGATTGGACCATTTTTCGGTACACACCCGAACAGTTTTTCGATAATCGCACGGATTCTACCATTTACGGGTAGTCGCCCGGATTCTACCATTTTTCGGTACTCACATTGATTGGACCATTTTTCGCTACACACCCGAACAGTTTTTCGATAATCGCACGGATTCTACCATTTACGGGTAGTCGCCCGGATTCTACCATTTTTCGGTTCTCACATTGATTGGACCCATTTCCGGTAGTCACCCGAACAGTTTTTCGATACTCGCACGGATTCTACCTTTTCCCGGTACTCGCACGGATTCGACCATTTTTCGGTACTCACACTGATTGGACCATTTTTCGGTACACACCCGAACAGTTTTTCGATAATCGCACGGATTCTACCATTTACGGGTAGTCGCCCGGATTCTACCATCTTTCGGTACTCACATTGATTGGACCCATTTCCGGTAGTCAACCGAACAGTTTTTCGATTCTCGCAGGGATTCTACCTTTTCCCGGTACTCGCACGGATTCGACCATTTTTCGGTACTCACATTGATTGGACCATTTTTCGGTACTCACCCGAACAGTTTTTCGATAATCGCACGGATTCTACCATTTACGGGTAGTCGCCCGGATTCTACCATTTTTCGGTTCTCACATTGATTGGACCCATTTCCGGTAGTCACCCGAACAGTTTTTCGATACTCGCACGGATTCTACCTTTTCCCGGTACTCGCACGGATTCGACCATTTTTCGGTACTCACACTGATTGGACCATTTTTCGGTACACACCCGAACAGTTTTTCGATAATCGCACGGATTCTATCATTTACGGGTAGTCGCCCGGATTCTACCATCTTTCGGTACTCACATTGATTGGACCCATTTCCGGTAGTCAACCGAACAGTTTTTCGATTCTCGCACGGATTATACCTTTTCCCGGTACTCGCACGGATTCGACCATTTTTCGGTACTCACATTGATTGGACCATTTTTCGGTAGTCACCCGAACAGTTTTTCGATAATCGCACGGATTCTACCATTTACGGGTAGTCGCCCGGATTCTACCATTTTTCGGTTCTCACATTGATTGGACCCATTTCCGGTAGTCACCCGAACAGTTTTTCGATACTCGCACGGATTCTACCATTTACGGGTAGTCGCCCGGATTCTACCATCTTTCGGTACTCACATTGATTGGACCCATTTCCGGTAGTCAACCGAACAGTTTTTCGATAGTCGCACGGATTCTACCTTTTCCAGGTACTCGCACGGATTCGAACATTTTTCAGTACTCACACTGATTGGACCATTTTTCGGTACACACCCGAACAGTTTTTCGATAATCGCACGGATTCTACCATTTACGGGTAGTCGCCCGGATTCTACCATTTTTCGGTACTCACATTGATTGGACCATTTTTCGCTACACACCCGAACAGTTTTTCGATAATCGCACGGATTCTACCATTTACGGGTAGTCGCCCGGATTCTACCATTTTTCGGTTCTCACATTGATTGGACCCATTTCCGGTAGTCACCCGAACAGTTTTTCGATACTCGCACGGATTCTACCTTTTCCCGGTACTCGCACGGATTCGACCATTTTTCGGTACTCACACTGATTGGACCATTTTTCGGTACACACCCGAACAGTTTTTCGATAATCGCACGGATTCTATCATTTACGGGTAGTCGCCCAGATTCTACCATCTTTCGGTACTCACATTGATTGGACCCATTTCCGGTAGTCAACCGAACAGTTTTTCGATTCTCGCACGGATTCTACCTTTTCCCGGTACTCGCACGGATTCGACCATTTTTCGGTACTCACATTGATTGGACCATTTTTCGGTACTCACCCGAACAGTTTTTCGATAATCGCACGGATTCTACCATTTACGGGTAGTCGCCCGGATTCTACCATTTTTCGGTTCTCACATTGATTGGACCCATTTCCGGTAGTCACCCGAACAGTTTTTCGATACTCGCACGGATTCTACCATTTACGGGTAGTCGCCCGGATTCTACCATCTTTCGGTACTCACATTGATTGGACCCATTTCCGGTAGTCAACCGAACAGTTTTTCGATAGTCGCACGGATTCTACCTTTTCCAGGTACTCGCACGGATTCGAACATTTTTCAGTACTCACACTGATTGGACCATTTTTCGGTACACACCCGAACAGTTTTTCGATACTCGCACGGATTCTACCTTTTCCCGGTACTCGCACGGATTCGACCAGTTTTCGGTACTCACACTGATTGGACCATTTTTCGGTACACACCCGAACAGTTTTTCGATAATCGCAAGGATTCTACCATTTACGGGTAGTCGCCCGGATTCTACCATTTTTCGGTACTCACATTGATTGGACCCATTTCCGGTAGTCACCCGAACAGTTTTTCGATAGTCGCACGGATTCTACCTTTTCCCGGTACTCGCACGGATTCGACCATTTTTCGGTACTCACACTGATTGGACCATTTTTCGGTACACACCCGAACAGTTTTTCGATAATCGCACGGATTCTACCATTTACGGGTAGTCGCCCGGATTCTACCATTTTTCGATTCTCACATTGATTGGACCCATTTCCGGTAGTCACCCGAACAGTTTTTCGATACTCGCACGGATTCTACCATTTACGGGTAGTCGCCCGGATTCTACCATTTTTCGGTTCTCACATTGATTGGACCCATTTCCGGTAGTCACCCGAACAGTTTTTCGATACTCGCACGGATTCTACCTTTTCCCGGTACTCGCACGGATTCGACCATTTTTCGGTAGTCACACTGATTGGACCATTTTTCGGTACTCACCCGAACAGTTTTTCGATACTCGCACGGATTCTACCATTTACGGGTAGTCGCCCGGATTCTACTATCTTTCGGTACTCACATTGATTGGACCCATTTCCGGTAGTCAACCGAACAGTTTTTCGATAGTCGCACGGATTCTACCTTTTCCAGGTACTCGCACGGATTAGAACATTTTTCGGTACTCACACTGATTGGACCATTTTTCGGTACACACCCGAACAGTTTTTCGATACTCGCACGGATTCTACCTTTTCCCGGTACTCGCACGGATTCGACCAGTTTTCGGTACTCACACTGATTGGACCATTTTTCGGTACACACCCGAACAGTTTTTCGATAATCGCACGGATTCTACCATTTACGGGTAGTCGCCCGGATTCTACCATTTTTCGGTACTCACATTGATTGGACCATTTTTCGCTACACACCCGAACAGTTTTTCGATAATCGCACGGATTCTACCATTTACGGGTAGTCGCCCGGATTCTACCATTTTTCGGTTCTCACATTGATTGGACCCATTTCCGGTAGTCACCCGAACAGTTTTTCGATACTCGCACGGATTCTACCTTTTCCCGGTACTCGCACGGATTCGACCATTTTTCGGTACTCACACTGATTGGACCATTTTTCGGTACACACCCGAACAGTTTTTTGATACTCGCACGGATTCTACCATTTACGGGTAGTCGCCCGGATTCTACCATTTTTCGGTTCTCACATTGATTGGACCCATTTCCGGTAGTCACCCGAACAGTTTTTCGATACTCGCACGGATTCTACCATTTACGGGTAGTCGCCCGGATTCTACCATCTTTCGGTACTCACATTGATTGGACCCATTTCCGGTAGTCAACCGAACAGTTTTTCGATAGTCGCACGGATTCTACCTTTTCCAGGTACTCGCACGGATTCGAACATTTTTCAGTACTCACACTGATTGGACCATTTTTCGGTACACACCCGAACAGTTTTTCGATAATCGCACGGATTCTACCATTTACGGGTAGTCGCCCGGATTCTACCATTTTTCGGTACTCACATTGATTGGACCATTTTTCGCTACACACCCGAACAGTTTTTCGATAATCGCACGGATTCTACCATTTACGGGTAGTCGCCCGGATTCTACCATTTTTCGGTTCTCACATTGATTGGACCCATTTCCGGTAGTCACCCGAACAGTTTTTCGATACTCGCACGGATTCTACCTTTTCCCGGTACTCGCACGGATTCGACCATTTTTCGGTACTCACACTGATTGGACCATTTTTCGGTACACACCCGAACAGTTTTTCGATAATCGCACGGATTCTATCATTTACGGGTAGTCGCCCAGATTCTACCATCTTTCGGTACTCACATTGATTGGACCCATTTCCGGTAGTCAACCGAACAGTTTTTCGATTCTCGCACGGATTATACCTTTTCCCGGTACTCGCACGGATTCGACCATTTTTCGGTACTCACATTGATTGGACCATTTTTCGGTACTCACCCGAACAGTTTTTCGATAATCGCACGGATTCTACCATTTACGGGTAGTCGCCCGGATTCTACCATTTTTCGGTTCTCACATTGATTGGACCCATTTCCGGTAGTCACCCGAACAGTTTTTCGATACTCGCACGGATTCTACCATTTACGGGTAGTCGCCCGGATTCTACCATCTTTCGGTACTCACATTGATTGGACCCATTTCCGGTAGTCAACCGAACAGTTTTTCGATAGTCGCACGGATTCTACCTTTTCCAGGTACTCGCACGGATTCGAACATTTTTCAGTACTCACACTGATTGGACCATTTTTCGGTACACACCCGAACAGTTTTTCGATAATCGCACGGATTCTACCATTTACGGGTAGTCGCCCGGATTCTACCATTTTTCGGTACTCACATTGATTGGACCATTTTTCGCTACACACCCGAACAGTTTTTCGATAATCGCACGGATTCTACCATTTACGGGTAGTCGCCCGGATTCTACCATTTTTCGGTTCTCACATTGATTGGACCCATTTCCGGTAGTCACCCGAACAGTTTTTCGATACTCGCACGGATTCTACCTTTTCCCGGTACTCGCACGGATTCGACCATTTTTCGGTACTCACACTGATTGGACCATTTTTCGGTACACACCCGAACAGTTTTTCGATAATCGCACGGATTCTATCATTTACGGGTAGTCGCCCAGATTCTACCATCTTTCGGTACTCACATTGATTGGACCCATTTCCGGTAGTCAACCGAACAGTTTTTCGATTCTCGCACGGATTCTACCTTTTCCCGGTACTCGCACGGATTCGACCATTTTTCGGTACTCACATTGATTGGACCATTTTTCGGTACTCACCCGAACAGTTTTTCGATAATCGCACGGATTCTACCATTTACGGGTAGTCGCCCGGATTCTACCATTTTTCGGTTCTCACATTGATTGGACCCATTTCCGGTAGTCACCCGAACAGTTTTTCGATACTCGCACGGATTCTACCATTTACGGGTAGTCGCCCGGATTCTACCATCTTTCGGTACTCACATTGATTGGACCCATTTCCGGTAGTCAACCGAACAGTTTTTCGATAGTCGCACGGATTCTACCTTTTCCAGGTACTCGCACGGATTCGAACATTTTTCAGTACTCACACTGATTGGACCATTTTTCGGTACACACCCGAACAGTTTTTCGATACTCGCACGGATTCTACCTTTTCCCGGTACTCGCACGGATTCGACCAGTTTTCGGTACTCACACTGATTGGACCATTTTTCGGTACACACCCGAACAGTTTTTCGATAATCGCAAGGATTCTACCATTTACGGGTAGTCGCCCGGATTCTACCATTTTTCGGTACTCACATTGATTGGACCCATTTCCGGTAGTCACCCGAACAGTTTTTCGATAGTCGCACGGATTCTACCTTTTCCCGGTACTCGCACGGATTCGACCATTTTTCGGTACTCACACTGATTGGACCATTTTTCGGTACACACCCGAACAGTTTTTCGATAATCGCACGGATTCTACCATTTACGGGTAGTCGCCCGGATTCTACCATTTTTCGGTTCTCACATTGATTGGACCCATTTCCGGTAGTCACCCGAACAGTTTTTCGATACTCGCACGGATTCTACCTTTTCCCGGTACTCGCACGGATTCGACCATTTTTCGGTACTCACACTGATTGGACCATTTTTCGGTACACACCCGAACAGTTTTTTGATACTCGCACGGATTCTACCATTTACGGGTAGTCGCCCGGATTCTACCATTTTTCGGTTCTCACATTGATTGGACCCATTTCCGGTAGTCACCCGAACAGTTTTTCGATACTCGCACGGATTCTACCATTTACGGGTAGTCGCCCGGATTCTACCATCTTTCGGTACTCACATTGATTGGACCCATTTCCGGTAGTCAACCGAACAGTTTTTCGATAGTCGCACGGATTCTACCTTTTCCAGGTACTCGCACGGATTCGAACATTTTTCAGTACTCACACTGATTGGACCATTTTTCGGTACACACCCGAACAGTTTTTCGATAATCGCACGGATTCTACCATTTACGGGTAGTCGCCCGGATTCTACCATTTTTCGGTACTCACATTGATTGGACCATTTTTCGCTACACACCCGAACAGTTTTTCGATAATCGCACGGATTCTACCATTTACGGGTAGTCGCCCGGATTCTACCATTTTTCGGTTCTCACATTGATTGGACCCATTTCCGGTAGTCACCCGAACAGTTTTTCGATACTCGCACGGATTCTACCTTTTCCCGGTACTCGCACGGATTCGACCATTTTTCGGTACTCACACTGATTGGACCATTTTTCGGTACACACCCGAACAGTTTTTCGATAATCGCACGGATTCTATCATTTACGGGTAGTCGCCCGGATTCTACCATCTTTCGGTACTCACATTGATTGGACCCATTTCCGGTAGTCAACCGAACAGTTTTTCGATTCTCGCACGGATTATACCTTTTCCCGGTACTCGCACGGATTCGACCATTTTTCGGTACTCACATTGATTGGACCATTTTTCGGTACTCACCCGAACAGTTTTTCGATAATCGCACGGATTCTACCATTTACGGGTAGTCGCCCGGATTCTACCATTTTTCGGTTCTCACATTGATTGGACCCATTTCCGGTAGTCACCCGAACAGTTTTTCGATACTCGCACGGATTCTACCATTTACGGGTAGTCGCCCGGATTCTACCATCTTTCGGTACTCACATTGATTGGACCCATTTCCGGTAGTCAACCGAACAGTTTTTCGATAGTCGCACGGATTCTACCTTTTCCAGGTACTCGCACGGATTCGAACATTTTTCAGTACTCACACTGATTGGACCATTTTTCGGTACACACCCGAACAGTTTTTCGATAATCGCACGGATTCTACCATTTACGGGTAGTCGCCCGGATTCTACCATTTTTCGGTACTCACATTGATTGGACCATTTTTCGCTACACACCCGAACAGTTTTTCGATAATCGCACGGATTCTACCATTTACGGGTAGTCGCCCGGATTCTACCATTTTTCGGTTCTCACATTGATTGGACCCATTTCCGGTAGTCACCCGAACAGTTTTTCGATAGTCGCACGGATTCTACCTTTTCCCGGTACTCGCACGGATTCGACCATTTTTCGGTACTCACACTGATTGGACCATTTTTCGGTACACACCCGAACAGTTTTTCGATAATCGCACGGATTCTATCATTTACGGGTAGTCGCCCGGATTCTACCATCTTTCGGTACTCACATTGATTGGACCCATTTCCGGTAGTCAACCGAACAGTTTTTCGATTCTCGCACGGATTCTACCTTTTCCCGGTACTCGCACGGATTCGACCATTTTTCGGTACTCACATTGATTGGACCATTTTTCGGTACTCACCCGAACAGTTTTTCGATAATCGCACGGATTCTACCATTTACGGGTAGTCGCCCGGATTCTACCATTTTTCGGTTCTCACATTGATTGGACCCATTTCCGGTAGTCACCCGAACAGTTTTTCGATACTCGCACGGATTCTACCATTTACGGGTAGTCGCCCGGATTCTACCATCTTTCGGTACTCACATTGATTGGACCCATTTCCGGTAGTCAACCGAACAGTTTTTCGATAGTCGCACGGATTCTACCTTTTCCAGGTACTCGCACGGATTCGAACATTTTTCAGTACTCACACTGATTGGACCATTTTTCGGTACACACCCGAACAGTTTTTCGATACTCGCACGGATTCTACCTTTTCCCGGTACTCGCACGGATTCGACCAGTTTTCGGTACTCACACTGATTGGACCATTTTTCGGTACACACCCGAACAGTTTTTCGATAATCGCAAGGATTCTACCATTTACGGGTAGTCGCCCGGATTCTACCATTTTTCGGTACTCACATTGATTGGACCCATTTCCGGTAGTCACCCGAACAGTTTTTCGATAGTCGCACGGATTCTACCTTTTCCCGGTACTCGCACGGATTCGACCATTTTTCGGTACTCACACTGATTGGACCATTTTTCGGTACACACCCGAACAGTTTTTCGATAATCGCACGGATTCTACCATTTACGGGTAGTCGCCCGGATTCTACCATCTTTCGGTACTCACATTGATTGGACCCATTTCCGGTAGTCAACCGAACAGTTTTTCGATAGTCGCACGGATTCTACCTTTTCCAGGTACTCGCACGGATTCGAACATTTTTCAGTACTCACACTGATTGGACCATTTTTCGGTACACACCCGAACAGTTTTTCGATAATCGCACGGATTCTACCATTTACGGGTAGTCGCCCGGATTCTACCATTTTTCGGTACTCACATTGATTGGACCATTTTTCGCTACACACCCGAACAGTTTTTCGATAATCGCACGGATTCTACCATTTACGGGTAGTCGCCCGGATTCTACCATTTTTCGGTTCTCACATTGATTGGACCCATTTCCGGTAGTCACCCGAACAGTTTTTCGATACTCGCACGGATTCTACCTTTTCCCGGTACTCGCACGGATTCGACCATTTTTCGGTACTCACACTGATTGGACCATTTTTCGGTACACACCCGAACAGTTTTTCGATAATCGCACGGATTCTATCATTTACGGGTAGTCGCCCGGATTCTACCATCTTTCGGTACTCACATTGATTGGACCCATTTCCGGTAGTCAACCGAACAGTTTTTCGATTCTCGCACGGATTATACCTTTTCCCGGTACTCGCACGGATTCGACCATTTTTCGGTACTCACATTGATTGGACCATTTTTCGGTACTCACCCGAACAGTTTTTCGATAATCGCACGGATTCTACCATTTACGGGTAGTCGCCCGGATTCTACCATTTTTCGGTTCTCACATTGATTGGACCCATTTCCGGTAGTCACCCGAACAGTTTTTCGATACTCGCACGGATTCTACCATTTACGGGTAGTCGCCCGGATTCTACCATCTTTCGGTACTCACATTGATTGGACCCATTTCCGGTAGTCAACCGAACAGTTTTTCGATAGTCGCACGGATTCTACCTTTTCCAGGTACTCGCACGGATTCGAACATTTTTCAGTACTCACACTGATTGGACCATTTTTCGGTACACACCCGAACAGTTTTTCGATAATCGCACGGATTCTACCATTTACGGGTAGTCGCCCGGATTCTACCATTTTTCGGTACTCACATTGATTGGACCATTTTTCGCTACACACCCGAACAGTTTTTCGATAATCGCACGGATTCTACCATTTACGGGTAGTCGCCCGGATTCTACCATTTTTCGGTTCTCACATTGATTGGACCCATTTCCGGTAGTCACCCGAACAGTTTTTCGATAGTCGCACGGATTCTACCTTTTCCCGGTACTCGCACGGATTCGACCATTTTTCGGTACTCACACTGATTGGACCATTTTTCGGTACACACCCGAACAGTTTTTCGATAATCGCACGGATTCTATCATTTACGGGTAGTCGCCCGGATTCTACCATCTTTCGGTACTCACATTGATTGGACCCATTTCCGGTAGTCAACCGAACAGTTTTTCGATTCTCGCACGGATTCTACCTTTTCCCGGTACTCGCACGGATTCGACCATTTTTCGGTACTCACATTGATTGGACCATTTTTCGGTACTCACCCGAACAGTTTTTCGATAATCGCACGGATTCTACCATTTACGGGTAGTCGCCCGGATTCTACCATTTTTCGGTTCTCACATTGATTGGACCCATTTCCGGTAGTCACCCGAACAGTTTTTCGATACTCGCACGGATTCTACCATTTACGGGTAGTCGCCCGGATTCTACTATCTTTCGGTACTCACATTGATTGGACCCATTTCCGGTAGTCAACCGAACAGTTTTTCGATAGTCGCACGGATTCTACCTTTTCCCGGTACTCGCACGGATTCGACCATTTTTCGGTACTCACACTGATTGGACCATTTTTCGGTACACACCCGAACAGTTTTTCGATAATCGCACGGATTCTACCATTTACGGGTAGTCGCCCGGATTCTACCATCTTTCGGTACTCACATTGATTGGACCCATTTCCGGTAGTCAACCGAACAGTTTTTCGATAGTCGCACGGATTCTACCTTTTCCAGGTACTCGCACGGATTCGAACATTTTTCAGTACTCACACTGATTGGACCATTTTTCGGTACACACCCGAACAGTTTTTCGATAATCGCACGGATTCTACCATTTACGGGTAGTCGCCCGGATTCTACCATTTTTCGGTACTCACATTGATTGGACCATTTTTCGCTACACACCCGAACAGTTTTTCGATAATCGCACGGATTCTACCATTTACGGGTAGTCGCCCGGATTCTACCATTTTTCGGTTCTCACATTGATTGGACCCATTTCCGGTAGTCACCCGAACAGTTTTTCGATACTCGCACGGATTCTACCTTTTCCCGGTACTCGCACGGATTCGACCATTTTTCGGTACTCACACTGATTGGACCATTTTTCGGTACACACCCGAACAGTTTTTCGATAATCGCACGGATTCTATCATTTACGGGTAGTCGCCCGGATTCTACCATCTTTCGGTACTCACATTGATTGGACCCATTTCCGGTAGTCAACCGAACAGTTTTTCGATTCTCGCACGGATTATACCTTTTCCCGGTACTCGCACGGATTCGACCATTTTTCGGTACTCACATTGATTGGACCATTTTTCGGTACTCACCCGAACAGTTTTTCGATAATCGCACGGATTCTACCATTTACGGGTAGTCGCCCGGATTCTACCATTTTTCGGTTCTCACATTGATTGGACCCATTTCCGGTAGTCACCCGAACAGTTTTTCGATACTCGCACGGATTCTACCATTTACGGGTAGTCGCCCGGATTCTACCATCTTTCGGTACTCACATTGATTGGACCCATTTCCGGTAGTCAACCGAACAGTTTTTCGATAGTCGCACGGATTCTACCTTTTCCAGGTACTCGCACGGATTCGAACATTTTTCAGTACTCACACTGATTGGACCATTTTTCGGTACACACCCGAACAGTTTTTCGATAATCGCACGGATTCTACCATTTACGGGTAGTCGCCCGGATTCTACCATTTTTCGGTACTCACATTGATTGGACCATTTTTCGCTACACACCCGAACAGTTTTTCGATAATCGCACGGATTCTACCATTTACGGGTAGTCGCCCGGATTCTACCATTTTTCGGTTCTCACATTGATTGGACCCATTTCCGGTAGTCACCCGAACAGTTTTTCGATAGTCGCACGGATTCTACCTTTTCCCGGTACTCGCACGGATTCGACCATTTTTCGGTACTCACACTGATTGGACCATTTTTCGGTACACACCCGAACAGTTTTTCGATAATCGCACGGATTCTATCATTTACGGGTAGTCGCCCGGATTCTACCATCTTTCGGTACTCACATTGATTGGACCCATTTCCGGTAGTCAACCGAACAGTTTTTCGATTCTCGCACGGATTCTACCTTTTCCCGGTACTCGCACGGATTCGACCATTTTTCGGTACTCACATTGATTGGACCATTTTTCGGTACTCACCCGAACAGTTTTTCGATAATCGCACGGATTCTACCATTTACGGGTAGTCGCCCGGATTCTACCATTTTTCGGTTCTCACATTGATTGGACCCATTTCCGGTAGTCACCCGAACAGTTTTTCGATACTCGCACGGATTCTACCATTTACGGGTAGTCGCCCGGATTCTACCATCTTTCGGTACTCACATTGATTGGACCCATTTCCGGTAGTCAACCGAACAGTTTTTCGATAGTCGCACGGATTCTACCTTTTCCAGGTACTCGCACGGATTCGAACATTTTTCAGTACTCACACTGATTGGACCATTTTTCGGTACACACCCGAACAGTTTTTCGATACTCGCACGGATTCTACCTTTTCCCGGTACTCGCACGGATTCGACCAGTTTTCGGTACTCACACTGATTGGACCATTTTTCGGTACACACCCGAACAGTTTTTCGATAATCGCAAGGATTCTACCATTTACGGGTAGTCGCCCGGATTCTACCATTTTTCGGTACTCACATTGATTGGACCCATTTCCGGTAGTCACCCGAACAGTTTTTCGATAGTCGCACGGATTCTACCTTTTCCCGGTACTCGCACGGATTCGACCATTTTTCGGTACTCACACTGATTGGACCATTTTTCGGTACACACCCGAACAGTTTTTCGATAATCGCACGGATTCTACCATTTACGGGTAGTCGCCCGGATTCTACCATTTTTCGGTTCTCACATTGATTGGACCCATTTCCGGTAGTCAACCGAACAGTTTTTCGATACTCGCACGGATTCTACCTTTTCCCGGTACTCGCACGGATACGACCATTTTTCGGTAGTCACACTGATTGGACCATTTTTCGGTACTCACCCGAACAGTTTTTCGATAATCGCACGGATTCTACCATTTACGGGTAGTCGCCCGGATTCTACCATTTTTCGGTTCTCACATTGATTGGACCCATTTCCGGTAGTCACCCGAACAGTTTTTCGATTCTCGCACGGATTCTACCTTTTCCCGGTACTCGCACGGATTCGACCATTTTTCGGTAGTCACACTGATTGAACCATTTTTCGGTACTCACCCGAACAGTTTTTCGATACTCGCACAGATTCTACCATTTACGGGTAGTCGCCCGGATTCTACCATCTTTCGGTACTCACATTGATTGGACCCATTTCCGGTAGTCAACCGAACAGTTTTTCGATAGTCGCACGGATTCTACCTTTTCCAGGTACTCGCACGGATTCGAACATTTTTCAGTACTCACACTGATTGGACCATTTTTCGGTACACACCCGAACAGTTTTTCGATACTCGCACGGATTCTACCTTTTCCCGGTACTCGCACGGATTCGACCATTTTTCGGTACTCACACTGATTGGACCATTTTTCGGTACACACCCGAACAGTTTTTCGATAATCGCAAGGATTCTACCATTTACGGGTAGTCGCCCGGATTCTACCATTTTTCGGTTCTCACATTATTTGGACCCATTTCCGGTAGTCACCCGAACAGTTTTTCGATACTCGCACGGATTCTACCTTTTCCCGGTACTCGCACGGATTCGACCATTTTTCGGTAGTCACAGTGATTGGACCATTTTTCGGTACTCACCCGAACAGTTATTCGATAATCGCACGGATTCTACCATTTACGGGTAGTCGCCCGGATTCTACCATTTTTCGGTACTCACATTGATTGGACCATTTTTCGCTACACACCCGAACAGTTTTTCGATAATCGCACGGATTCTACCATTTACGGGTAGTCGCCCGGATTCTACCATTTTTCGGTTCTCACATTGATTGGACCCATTTCCGGTAGTCACCCGAACAGTTTTTCGATACTCGCACGGATTCTACCTTTGACGGGTAGTCGCCCGGATTCTACCATTTTTCGGTAGTCACACTGATTGGACCCATTTCCGGTAGTCACCCGAACAGTTTTTCGATACTCGCACGGATTCTACCTTTTCCCGGTACTCGCACGGATTCGACCATTTTTCGGTAGTCACATTGATTGGACCCATTTCCGGTAGTCAACCGAACAGTTTTTCGATAGTCGCACGGATTCTACCTTTTCAAGGTACTCGCACGGATTCGAACATTTTTCGGTACTCACACTGATTGGACCATTTTTCGGTACACACCCGAACAGTTTTTCGATACTCGCACGGATTCTACCTTTTCCCGGTACTCGCACGGATTCGACCAGTTTTCGGTACTCACACTGATTGGACCATTTTTCGGTACACACCCGAACAGTTTTTCGATAATCGCAAGGATTCTACCATTTACGGGTAGTCGCCCGGATTCTACCTTTTTTCGGTTCTCACATTGATTGGACCCATTTCCGGTAGTCACCCGAACAGTTTTTCGATACTCGCACGGATTCTACCATTTACGGGTAGTCGCCCGGATTCTACCATTTTTCGGTTCTCACATTGATTGGACCCATTTCCGGTAGTCACCCGAACAGTTTTTCGATACTCGCACGGATTCTACCATTTACGGGTAGTCGCCCGGATTCTACCATTTTTCGGTACTCACATTGATTGGACCCATTTCCGGTAGGTACCCGAACAGTTTTTCGATACTCGCACGGATTCTACCTTTTCCCGGTACTCGCACGGATTCGACCATTTTTCGGTACTCACACTGATTGGACCATTTTTCGCTACACACCCGAACAATTTTTCGATAATCGCACGGATTCTACCATTTACGGGTAGTCGCCCGGATTCTACCATTTTTCGGTTCTCACATTGATTGGACCCATTTCCAGTAGTCACCCGAACAGTTTTTCGATACTCGCACGGATTCTACCTTTTCCCGGTACTCGCACGGATTCGACCATTTTTCGGTAGTCACACTGATTGGACCATTTTTCGGTACTCACCCGAACAGTTTTTCGATAATCGCACGGATTCTACCATTTACGGGTAGTCGCCCGGATTCTACCATTTTTCGGTTCTCACATTGATTGGACCCATTTCCGGTAGTCACCCGAACAGTTTTTCGATTCTCGCACGGATTCTACCTTTTCCCGGTACTCGCACGGATTCGACCATTTTTCGGTAGTCACACTGATTGGACCATTTTTCGGTACTCACCCGAACAGTTTTTCGATACTCGCACGGATTCTACCATTTACGGGTAGTCGCCCGGATTCTACCATTTTTCGGTTCTCACATTGATTGGACCCATTTCCGGTAGTCACCCGAACAGTTTTTCGATACTCGCACGGATTCTACCATTTACGGGTAGTCGCCCGGATTCTACCTTTTTTCGGTTCTCACATTGATTGGACCCATTTCCGGTAGTCACCCGAACAGTTTTTCGATACTCGCACGGATTCTACCATTTACGGGTAGTCGCCCGGATTCGACCATTTTTCGGTTCTCACATTGATTGGACCCATTTCCGGTAGTCACCCGAACAGTTTTTCGATACTCGCACGGATTCTACCATTTACGGGTAGTCGCCCGGATTCTACCATTTTTCGGTACTCACATTGATTGGACCCATTTCCGGTAGGCACCCGAACAGTTTTTCGATACTCGCACGGATTCTACCTTTTCCCGGTACTCGCACGGATTCGACCATTTTTCGGTACTCACACTGATTGGACCATTTTTCGCTACACACCCGAACAATTTTTCGATAATCGCACGGATTCTACAATTTACGGGTAGTCGCCCGGATTCTACCATTTTTCGGTTCTCACATTGATTGGACCCATTTCCGGTAGTCACCCGAACAGTTTTTCGATACTCGCACGGATTCTACCTTTTCCCGGTACTCGCACGGATTCGACCATTTTTCGGTAGTCACACTGATTGGACCATTTTTCGGTACTCACCCGAACAGTTTTTCGATAATCGCACGGATTCTACCATTTACGGGTAGTCGCCCGGATTCTACCATTTTTCGGTTCTCACATTGATTGGACCCATTTCCGGTAGTCACCCGAACAGTTTTTCGATTCTCGCACGGATTCTACCTTTTCCCGGTACTCGCACGGATTCGACCATTTTTCGGTAGTCACACTGATTGGACCATTTTTCGGTACTCACCCGAACAGTTTTTCGATACTCGCACGGATTCTACCATTTACGGGTAGTCGCCCGGATTCTACTATCTTTCGGTACTCACATTGATTGGACCCATTTCCGGTAGTCAACCGAACAGTTTTTCGATAATCGCACGGATTCTACCTTTTCCAGGTACTCGCACGGATTCGAACATTTTTCGGTACTCACACTGATTGGACCATTTTTCGGTACACACCCGAACAGTTTTTCGATACTCGCACGGATTCTACCTTTTCCCGGTACTCGCACGGATTCGACCATTTTTCGGTACTCACACTGATTGGACCATTTTTCGGTACACACCCGAACAGTTTTTCGATAATCGCAAGGATTCTACCATTTACGGGTAGTCGCCCGGATTCTACCATTTTTCGGTTCTCACATTATTTGGACCCATTTCCGGTAGTCACCCGAACAGTTTTTCGATACTCGCACGGATTCTACCTTTTCCCGGTACTCGCACGGATTCGACCATTTTTCAGTAGTCACACTGATTGGACCATTTTTCGGTACTCACCCGAACAGTTTTTCGATAATCGCACGGATTCTACCATTTACGGGTAGTCGCCCGGATTCTACCATTTTTCGGTACTCACATTGATTGGACCATTTTTCGCTACACACCCGAACAGTTTTTCGATAATCGCACGGATTCTACCATTTACGGGTAGTCGCCCGGATTCTACCATTTTTCGGTTCTCACATTGATTGGACCATTTTTCGCTACACACCCGAACAGTTTTTCGATAATCGCACGGATTCTACCATTTACGGGTAGTCGCCCGGATTCTACCATTTTTCGGTTCTCACATTGATTGGACCCATTTCCGGTAGTCACCCGAACAGTTTTTCGATACTCGCACGGATTCTACCTTTTCCCGGTACTCGCACGGATTCGACCATTTTTCGGTAGTCACATTGATTGGACCCATTTCCGGTAGTCAACCGAACAGTTTTTCGATAGTCGCACGGATTCTACCTTTTCCAGGTACTCGCACGGATTCGAACATTTTTCGGTACTCACACTGATTGGACCATTTTTCGGTACACACCCGAACAGTTTTTCGATACTCGCACGGATTCTACCTTTTCCCGGTACTCGCACGGATTCGACCAGTTTTCGGTACTCACACTGATTGGACCATTTTTCGGTACACACCCGAACAGTTTTTCGATAATCGCAAGGATTCTACCATTTACGGGTAGTCGCCCGGATTCTACCTTTTTTCGGTTCTCACATTGATTGGACCCATTTCCGGTAGTCACCCGAACAGTTTTTCGATACTCGCACGGATTCTACCATTTACGGGTAGTCGCCCGGATTCTACCATTTTTCGGTTCTCACATTGATTGGACCCATTTCCGGTAGTCATCCGAACAGTTTTTCGATACTCGCACGGATTCTACCTTTTCCCGGTACTCGCACGGATTCGACCATTTTTCGGTACTCACACTGATTGGACCATTTTTCGGTACACACCCGAACAGTTTTTCGATAATCGCAAGGATTCTACCATTTACGGGTAGTCGCCCGGATTCTACCATTTTTCGGTTCTCACATTATTTGGACCCATTTCCGGTAGTCACCCGAACAGTTTTTCGATACTCGCACGGATTCTACCTTTTCCCGGTACTCGCACGGATTCGACCATTTTTCGGTAGTCACAGTGATTGGACCATTTTTCGGTACTCACCCGAACAGTTATTCGATAATCGCACGGATTCTACCATTTACGGGTAGTCGCCCGGATTCTACCATTTTTCGGTACTCACATTGATTGGACCATTTTTCGCTACACACCCGAACAGTTTTTCGATAATCGCACGGATTCTACCATTTACGGGTAGTCGCCCGGATTCTACCATTTTTCGGTTCTCACATTGATTGGACCCATTTCCGGTAGTCACCCGAACAGTTTTTCGATACTCGCACGGATTCTACCTTTGACGGGTAGTCGCCCGGATTCTACCATTTTTCGGTAGTCACACTGATTGGACCCATTTCCGGTAGTCACCCGAACAGTTTTTCGATACTCGCACGGATTCTACCTTTTCCCGGTACTCGCACGGATTCGACCATTTTTCGGTAGTCACATTGATTGGACCCATTTCCGGTAGTCAACCGAACAGTTTTTCGATAGTCGCACGGATTCTACCTTTTCAAGGTACTCGCACGGATTCGAACATTTTTCGGTACTCACACTGATTGGACCATTTTTCGGTACACACCCGAACAGTTTTTCGATACTCGCACGGATTCTACCTTTTCCCGGTACTCGCACGGATTCGACCAGTTTTCGGTACTCACACTGATTGGACCATTTTTCGGTACACACCCGAACAGTTTTTCGATAATCGCAAGGATTCTACCATTTACGGGTAGTCGCCCGGATTCTACCTTTTTTCGGTTCTCACATTGATTGGACCCATTTCCGGTAGTCACCCGAACAGTTTTTCGATACTCGCACGGATTCTACCATTTACGGGTAGTCGCCCGGATTCTACCATTTTTCGGTTCTCACATTGATTGGACCCATTTCCGGTAGTCACCCGAACAGTTTTTCGATACTCGCACGGATTTTACCATTTACGGGTAGTCGCCCGGATTCTACCATTTTTCGGTACTCACATTGATTGGACCCATTTCCGGTAGGTACCCGAACAGTTTTTCGATACTCGCACGGATTCTACCTTTTCCCGGTACTCGCACGGATTCGACCATTTTTCGGTACTCACACTGATTGGACCATTTTTCGCTACACACCCGAACAATTTTTCGATAATCGCACGGATTCTACCATTTACGGGTAGTCGCCCGGATTCTACCATTTTTCGGTTCTCACATTGATTGGACCCATTTCCAGTAGTCACCCGAACAGTTTTTCGATACTCGCACGGATTCTACCTTTTCCCGGTACTCGCACGGATTCGACCATTTTTCGGTAGTCACACTGATTGGACCATTTTTCGGTACTCACCCGAACAGTTTTTCGATAATCGCACGGATTCTACCATTTACGGGTAGTCGCCCGGATTCTACCATTTTTCGGTTCTCACATTGATTGGACCCATTTCCGGTAGTCACCCGAACAGTTTTTCGATTCTCGCACGGATTCTACCTTTTCCCGGTACTCGCACGGATTCGACCATTTTTCGGTAGTCACACTGATTGGACCATTTTTCGGTACTCACCCGAACAGTTTTTCGATACTCGCACGGATTCTACCATTTACGGGTAGTCGCCCGGATTCTACCATTTTTCGGTTCTCACATTGATTGGACCCATTTCCGGTAGTCACCCGAACAGTTTTTCGATACTCGCACGGATTCTACCATTTACGGGTAGTCGCCCGGATTCTACCTTTTTTCGGTTCTCACATTGATTGGACCCATTTCCGGTAGTCACCCGAACAGTTTTTCGATACTCGCACGGATTCTACCATTTACGGGTAGTCGCCCGGATTCGACCATTTTTCGGTTCTCACATTGATTGGACCCATTTCCGGTAGTCACCCGAACAGTTTTTCGATACTCGCACGGATTCTACCATTTACGGGTAGTCGCCCGGATTCTACCATTTTTCGGTACTCACATTGATTGGACCCATTTCCGGTAGGCACCCGAACAGTTTTTCGATACTCGCACGGATTCTACCTTTTCCCGGTACTCGCACGGATTCGACCATTTTTCGGTACTCACACTGATTGGACCATTTTTCGCTACACACCCGAACAATTTTTCGATAATCGCACGGATTCTACCATTTACGGGTAGTCGCCCGGATTCTACCATTTTTCGGTTCTCACATTGATTGGACCCATTTCCGGTAGTCACCCGAACAGTTTTTCGATACTCGCACGGATTCTACCTTTTCCCGGTACTCGCACGGATTCGACCATTTTTCGGTAGTCACACTGATTGGACCATTTTTCGGTACTCACCCGAACAGTTTTTCGATAATCGCACGGATTCTACCATTTACGGGTAGTCGCCCGGATTCTACCATTTTTCGGTTCTCACATTGATTGGACCCATTTCCGGTAGTCACCCGAACAGTTTTTCGATTCTCGCACGGATTCTACCTTTTCCCGGTACTCGCACGGATTCGACCATTTTTCGGTAGTCACACTGATTGGACCATTTTTCGGTACTCACCCGAACAGTTTTTCGATACTCGCACGGATTCTACCATTTACGGGTAGTCGCCCGGATTCTACTATCTTTCGGTACTCACATTGATTGGACCCATTTCCGGTAGTCAACCGAACAGTTTTTCGATAATCGCACGGATTCTACCTTTTCCAGGTACTCGCACGGATTCGAACATTTTTCGGTACTCACACTGATTGGACCATTTTTCGGTACACACCCGAACAGTTTTTCGATACTCGCACGGATTCTACCTTTTCCCGGTACTCGCACGGATTCGACCATTTTTCGGTACTCACACTGATTGGACCATTTTTCGGTACACACCCGAACAGTTTTTCGATAATCGCAAGGATTCTACCATTTACGGGTAGTCGCCCGGATTCTACCATTTTTCGGTTCTCACATTATTTGGACCCATTTCCGGTAGTCACCCGAACAGTTTTTCGATACTCGCACGGATTCTACCTTTTCCCGGTACTCGCACGGATTCGACCATTTTTCAGTAGTCACACTGATTGGACCATTTTTCGGTACTCACCCGAACAGTTTTTCGATAATCGCACGGATTCTACCATTTACGGGTAGTCGCCCGGATTCTACCATTTTTCGGTACTCACATTGATTGGACCATTTTTCGCTACACACCCGAACAGTTTTTCGATAATCGCACGGATTCTACCATTTACGGGTAGTCGCCCGGATTCTACCATTTTTCGGTTCTCACATTGATTGGACCATTTTTCGCTACACACCCGAACAGTTTTTCGATAATCGCACGGATTCTACCATTTACGGGTAGTCGCCCGGATTCTACCATTTTTCGGTTCTCACATTGATTGGACCCATTTCCGGTAGTCACCCGAACAGTTTTTCGATACTCGCACGGATTCTACCTTTTCCCGGTACTCGCACGGATTCGACCATTTTTCGGTAGTCACATTGATTGGACCCATTTCCGGTAGTCAACCGAACAGTTTTTCGATAGTCGCACGGATTCTACCTTTTCCAGGTACTCGCACGGATTCGAACATTTTTCGGTACTCACACTGATTGGACCATTTTTCGGTACACACCCGAACAGTTTTTCGATACTCGCACGGATTCTACCTTTTCCCGGTACTCGCACGGATTCGACCAGTTTTCGGTACTCACACTGATTGGACCATTTTTCGGTACACACCCGAACAGTTTTTCGATAATCGCAAGGATTCTACCATTTACGGGTAGTCGCCCGGATTCTACCTTTTTTCGGTTCTCACATTGATTGGACCCATTTCCGGTAGTCACCCGAACAGTTTTTCGATACTCGCACGGATTCTACCATTTACGGGTAGTCGCCCGGATTCTACCATTTTTCGGTTCTCACATTGATTGGACCCATTTCCGGTAGTCATCCGAACAGTTTTTCGATACTCGCACGGATTCTACCTTTTCCCGGTACTCGCACGGATTCGACCATTTTTCGGTACTCACACTGATTGGACCATTTTTCGGTACACACCCGAACAGTTTTTCGATAATCGCAAGGATTCTACCATTTACGGGTAGTCGCCCGGATTCTACCATTTTTCGGTTCTCACATTATTTGGACCCATTTCCGGTAGTCACCCGAACAGTTTTTCGATACTCGCACGGATTCTACCTTTTCCCGGTACTCGCACGGATTCGACCATTTTTCGGTAGTCACAGTGATTGGACCATTTTTCGGTACTCACCCGAACAGTTATTCGATAATCGCACGGATTCTACCATTTACGGGTAGTCGCCCGGATTCTACCATTTTTCGGTACTCACATTGATTGGACCATTTTTCGCTACACACCCGAACAGTTTTTCGATAATCGCACGGATTCTACCATTTACGGGTAGTCGCCCGGATTCTACCATTTTTCGGTTCTCACATTGATTGGACCCATTTCCGGTAGTCACCCGAACAGTTTTTCGATACTCGCACGGATTCTACCTTTGACGGGTAGTCGCCCGGATTCTACCATTTTTCGGTAGTCACACTGATTGGACCCATTTCCGGTAGTCACCCGAACAGTTTTTCGATACTCGCACGGATTCTACCTTTTCCCGGTACTCGCACGGATTCGACCATTTTTCGGTAGTCACATTGATTGGACCCATTTCCGGTAGTCAACCGAACAGTTTTTCGATAGTCGCACGGATTCTACCTTTTCAAGGTACTCGCACGGATTCGAACATTTTTCGGTACTCACACTGATTGGACCATTTTTCGGTACACACCCGAACAGTTTTTCGATACTCGCACGGATTCTACCTTTTCCCGGTACTCGCACGGATTCGACCAGTTTTCGGTACTCACACTGATTGGACCATTTTTCGGTACACACCCGAACAGTTTTTCGATAATCGCAAGGATTCTACCATTTACGGGTAGTCGCCCGGATTCTACCTTTTTTCGGTTCTCACATTGATTGGACCCATTTCCGGTAGTCACCCGAACAGTTTTTCGATACTCGCACGGATTCTACCATTTACGGGTAGTCGCCCGGATTCTACCATTTTTCGGTTCTCACATTGATTGGACCCATTTCCGGTAGTCACCCGAACAGTTTTTCGATACTCGCACGGATTTTACCATTTACGGGTAGTCGCCCGGATTCTACCATTTTTCGGTACTCACATTGATTGGACCCATTTCCGGTAGGTACCCGAACAGTTTTTCGATACTCGCACGGATTCTACCTTTTCCCGGTACTCGCACGGATTCGACCATTTTTCGGTACTCACACTGATTGGACCATTTTTCGCTACACACCCGAACAATTTTTCGATAATCGCACGGATTCTACCATTTACGGGTAGTCGCCCGGATTCTACCATTTTTCGGTTCTCACATTGATTGGACCCATTTCCAGTAGTCACCCGAACAGTTTTTCGATACTCGCACGGATTCTACCTTTTCCCGGTACTCGCACGGATTCGACCATTTTTCGGTAGTCACACTGATTGGACCATTTTTCGGTACTCACCCGAACAGTTTTTCGATAATCGCACGGATTCTACCATTTACGGGTAGTCGCCCGGATTCTACCATTTTTCGGTTCTCACATTGATTGGACCCATTTCCGGTAGTCACCCGAACAGTTTTTCGATTCTCGCACGGATACTACCTTTTCCCGGTACTCGCACGGATTCGACCATTTTTCGGTAGTCACACTGATTGGACCATTTTTCGGTACTCACCCGAACAGTTTTTCGATACTCGCACGGATTCTACCATTTACGGGTAGTCGCCCGGATTCTACCATTTTTCGGTTCTCACATTGATTGGACCCATTTCCGGTAGTCACCCGAACAGTTTTTCGATACTCGCACGGATTCTACCATTTACGGGTAGTCGCCCGGATTCTACCTTTTTTCGGTTCTCACATTGATTGGACCCATTTCCGGTAGTCACCCGAACAGTTTTTCGATACTCGCACGGATTCTACCATTTACGGGTAGTCGCCCGGATTCGACCATTTTTCGGTTCTCACATTGATTGGACCCATTTCCGGTAGTCACCCGAACAGTTTTTCGATACTCGCACGGATTCTACCATTTACGGGTAGTCGCCCGGATTCTACCATTTTTCGGTACTCACATTGATTGGACCCATTTCCGGTAGGCACCCGAACAGTTTTTCGATACTCGCACGGATTCTACCTTTTCCCGGTACTCGCACGGATTCGACCATTTTTCGGTACTCACACTGATTGGACCATTTTTCGCTACACACCCGAACAATTTTTCGATAATCGCACGGATTCTACCATTTACGGGTAGTCGCCCGGATTCTACCATTTTTCGGTTCTCACATTGATTGGACCCATTTCCGGTAGTCACCCGAACAGTTTTTCGATACTCGCACGGATTCTACCTTTTCCCGGTACTCGCACGGATTCGACCATTTTTCGGTAGTCACACTGATTGGACCATTTTTCGGTACTCACCCGAACAGTTTTTCGATAATCGCACGGATTCTACCATTTACGGGTAGTCGCCCGGATTCTACCATTTTTCGGTTCTCACATTGATTGGACCCATTTCCGGTAGTCACCCGAACAGTTTTTCGATTCTCGCACGGATTCTACCTTTTCCCGGTACTCGCACGGATTCGACCATTTTTCGGTAGTCACACTGATTGGACCATTTTTCGGTACTCACCCGAACAGTTTTTCGATACTCGCACGGATTCTACCATTTACGGGTAGTCGCCCGGATTCTACTATCTTTCGGTACTCACATTGATTGGACCCATTTCCGGTAGTCAACCGAACAGTTTTTCGATAATCGCACGGATTCTACCTTTTCCAGGTACTCGCACGGATTCGAACATTTTTCGGTACTCACACTGATTGGACCATTTTTCGGTACACACCCGAACAGTTTTTCGATACTCGCACGGATTCTACCTTTTCCCGGTACTCGCACGGATTCGACCATTTTTCGGTACTCACACTGATTGGACCATTTTTCGGTACACACCCGAACAGTTTTTCGATAATCGCAAGGATTCTACCATTTACGGGTAGTCGCCCGGATTCTACCATTTTTCGGTTCTCACATTATTTGGACCCATTTCCGGTAGTCACCCGAACAGTTTTTCGATACTCGCACGGATTCTACCTTTTCCCGGTACTCGCACGGATTCGACCATTTTTCAGTAGTCACACTGATTGGACCATTTTTCGGTACTCACCCGAACAGTTTTTCGATAATCGCACGGATTCTACCATTTACGGGTAGTCGCCCGGATTCTACCATTTTTCGGTACTCACATTGATTGGACCATTTTTCGCTACACACCCGAACAGTTTTTCGATAATCGCACGGATTCTACCATTTACGGGTAGTCGCCCGGATTCTACCATTTTTCGGTTCTCACATTGATTGGACCATTTTTCGCTACACACCCGAACAGTTTTTCGATAATCGCACGGATTCTACCATTTACGGGTAGTCGCCCGGATTCTACCATTTTTCGGTTCTCACATTGATTGGACCCATTTCCGGTAGTCACCCGAACAGTTTTTCGATACTCGCACGGATTCTACCTTTTCCCGGTACTCGCACGGATTCGACCATTTTTCGGTAGTCACATTGATTGGACCCATTTCCGGTAGTCAACCGAACAGTTTTTCGATAGTCGCACGGATTCTACCTTTTCCAGGTACTCGCACGGATTCGAACATTTTTCGGTACTCACACTGATTGGACCATTTTTCGGTACACACCCGAACAGTTTTTCGATACTCGCACGGATTCTACCTTTTCCCGGTACTCGCACGGATTCGACCAGTTTTCGGTACTCACACTGATTGGACCATTTTTCGGTACACACCCGAACAGTTTTTCGATAATCGCAAGGATTCTACCATTTACGGGTAGTCGCCCGGATTCTACCTTTTTTCGGTTCTCACATTGATTGGACCCATTTCCGGTAGTCACCCGAACAGTTTTTCGATACTCGCACGGATTCTACCATTTACGGGTAGTCGCCCGGATTCTACCATTTTTCGGTTCTCACATTGATTGGACCCATTTCCGGTAGTCATCCGAACAGTTTTTCGATACTCGCACGGATTCTACCTTTTCCCGGTACTCGCACGGATTCGACCATTTTTCGGTACTCACACTGATTGGACCATTTTTCGGTACACACCCGAACAGTTTTTCGATAATCGCAAGGATTCTACCATTTACGGGTAGTCGCCCGGATTCTACCATTTTTCGGTTCTCACATTATTTGGACCCATTTCCGGTAGTCACCCGAACAGTTTTTCGATACTCGCACGGATTCTACCTTTTCCCGGTACTCGCACGGATTCGACCATTTTTCGGTAGTCACAGTGATTGGACCATTTTTCGGTACTCACCCGAACAGTTATTCGATAATCGCACGGATTCTACCATTTACGGGTAGTCGCCCGGATTCTACCATTTTTCGGTACTCACATTGATTGGACCATTTTTCGCTACACACCCGAACAGTTTTTCGATAATCGCACGGATTCTACCATTTACGGGTAGTCGCCCGGATTCTACCATTTTTCGGTTCTCACATTGATTGGACCCATTTCCGGTAGTCACCCGAACAGTTTTTCGATACTCGCACGGATTCTACCTTTGACGGGTAGTCGCCCGGATTCTACCATTTTTCGGTAGTCACACTGATTGGACCCATTTCCGGTAGTCACCCGAACAGTTTTTCGATACTCGCACGGATTCTACCTTTTCCCGGTACTCGCACGGATTCGACCATTTTTCGGTAGTCACATTGATTGGACCCATTTCCGGTAGTCAACCGAACAGTTTTTCGATAGTCGCACGGATTCTACCTTTTCAAGGTACTCGCACGGATTCGAACATTTTTCGGTACTCACACTGATTGGACCATTTTTCGGTACACACCCGAACAGTTTTTCGATACTCGCACGGATTCTACCTTTTCCCGGTACTCGCACGGATTCGACCAGTTTTCGGTACTCACACTGATTGGACCATTTTTCGGTACACACCCGAACAGTTTTTCGATAATCGCAAGGATTCTACCATTTACGGGTAGTCGCCCGGATTCTACCTTTTTTCGGTTCTCACATTGATTGGACCCATTTCCGGTAGTCACCCGAACAGTTTTTCGATACTCGCACGGATTCTACCATTTACGGGTAGTCGCCCGGATTCTACCATTTTTCGGTTCTCACATTGATTGGACCCATTTCCGGTAGTCACCCGAACAGTTTTTCGATACTCGCACGGATTTTACCATTTACGGGTAGTCGCCCGGATTCTACCATTTTTCGGTACTCACATTGATTGGACCCATTTCCGGTAGGTACCCGAACAGTTTTTCGATACTCGCACGGATTCTACCTTTTCCCGGTACTCGCACGGATTCGACCATTTTTCGGTACTCACACTGATTGGACCATTTTTCGCTACACACCCGAACAATTTTTCGATAATCGCACGGATTCTACCATTTACGGGTAGTCGCCCGGATTCTACCATTTTTCGGTTCTCACATTGATTGGACCCATTTCCAGTAGTCACCCGAACAGTTTTTCGATACTCGCACGGATTCTACCTTTTCCCGGTACTCGCACGGATTCGACCATTTTTCGGTAGTCACACTGATTGGACCATTTTTCGGTACTCACCCGAACAGTTTTTCGATAATCGCACGGATTCTACCATTTACGGGTAGTCGCCCGGATTCTACCATTTTTCGGTTCTCACATTGATTGGACCCATTTCCGGTAGTCACCCGAACAGTTTTTCGATTCTCGCACGGATACTACCTTTTCCCGGTACTCGCACGGATTCGACCATTTTTCGGTAGTCACACTGATTGGACCATTTTTCGGTACTCACCCGAACAGTTTTTCGATACTCGCACGGATTCTACCATTTACGGGTAGTCGCCCGGATTCTACCATTTTTCGGTTCTCACATTGATTGGACCCATTTCCGGTAGTCACCCGAACAGTTTTTCGATACTCGCACGGATTCTACCATTTACGGGTAGTCGCCCGGATTCTACCTTTTTTCGGTTCTCACATTGATTGGACCCATTTCCGGTAGTCACCCGAACAGTTTTTCGATACTCGCACGGATTCTACCATTTACGGGTAGTCGCCCGGATTCGACCATTTTTCGGTTCTCACATTGATTGGACCCATTTCCGGTAGTCACCCGAACAGTTTTTCGATACTCGCACGGATTCTACCATTTACGGGTAGTCGCCCGGATTCTACCATTTTTCGGTACTCACATTGATTGGACCCATTTCCGGTAGGCACCCGAACAGTTTTTCGATACTCGCACGGATTCTACCTTTTCCCGGTACTCGCACGGATTCGACCATTTTTCGGTACTCACACTGATTGGACCATTTTTCGCTACACACCCGAACAATTTTTCGATAATCGCACGGATTCTACCATTTACGGGTAGTCGCCCGGATTCTACCATTTTTCGGTTCTCACATTGATTGGACCCATTTCCGGTAGTCACCCGAACAGTTTTTCGATACTCGCACGGATTCTACCTTTTCCCGGTACTCGCACGGATTCGACCATTTTTCGGTAGTCACACTGATTGGACCATTTTTCGGTACTCACCCGAACAGTTTTTCGATAATCGCACGGATTCTACCATTTACGGGTAGTCGCCCGGATTCTACCATTTTTCGGTTCTCACATTGATTGGACCCATTTCCGGTAGTCACCCGAACAGTTTTTCGATTCTCGCACGGATTCTACCTTTTCCCGGTACTCGCACGGATTCGACCATTTTTCGGTAGTCACACTGATTGGACCATTTTTCGGTACTCACCCGAACAGTTTTTCGATACTCGCACGGATTCTACCATTTACGGGTAGTCGCCCGGATTCTACTATCTTTCGGTACTCACATTGATTGGACCCATTTCCGGTAGTCAACCGAACAGTTTTTCGATAATCGCACGGATTCTACCTTTTCCAGGTACTCGCACGGATTCGAACATTTTTCGGTACTCACACTGATTGGACCATTTTTCGGTACACACCCGAACAGTTTTTCGATACTCGCACGGATTCTACCTTTTCCCGGTACTCGCACGGATTCGACCATTTTTCGGTACTCACACTGATTGGACCATTTTTCGGTACACACCCGAACAGTTTTTCGATAATCGCAAGGATTCTACCATTTACGGGTAGTCGCCCGGATTCTACCATTTTTCGGTTCTCACATTATTTGGACCCATTTCCGGTAGTCACCCGAACAGTTTTTCGATACTCGCACGGATTCTACCTTTTCCCGGTACTCGCACGGATTCGACCATTTTTCAGTAGTCACACTGATTGGACCATTTTTCGGTACTCACCCGAACAGTTTTTCGATAATCGCACGGATTCTACCATTTACGGGTAGTCGCCCGGATTCTACCATTTTTCGGTACTCACATTGATTGGACCATTTTTCGCTACACACCCGAACAGTTTTTCGATAATCGCACGGATTCTACCATTTACGGGTAGTCGCCCGGATTCTACCATTTTTCGGTTCTCACATTGATTGGACCATTTTTCGCTACACACCCGAACAGTTTTTCGATAATCGCACGGATTCTACCATTTACGGGTAGTCGCCCGGATTCTACCATTTTTCGGTTCTCACATTGATTGGACCCATTTCCGGTAGTCACCCGAACAGTTTTTCGATACTCGCACGGATTCTACCTTTTCCCGGTACTCGCACGGATTCGACCATTTTTCGGTAGTCACATTGATTGGACCCATTTCCGGTAGTCAACCGAACAGTTTTTCGATAGTCGCACGGATTCTACCTTTTCCAGGTACTCGCACGGATTCGAACATTTTTCGGTACTCACACTGATTGGACCATTTTTCGGTACACACCCGAACAGTTTTTCGATACTCGCACGGATTCTACCTTTTCCCGGTACTCGCACGGATTCGACCAGTTTTCGGTACTCACACTGATTGGACCATTTTTCGGTACACACCCGAACAGTTTTTCGATAATCGCAAGGATTCTACCATTTACGGGTAGTCGCCCGGATTCTACCTTTTTTCGGTTCTCACATTGATTGGACCCATTTCCGGTAGTCACCCGAACAGTTTTTCGATACTCGCACGGATTCTACCATTTACGGGTAGTCGCCCGGATTCTACCATTTTTCGGTTCTCACATTGATTGGACCCATTTCCGGTAGTCATCCGAACAGTTTTTCGATACTCGCACGGATTCTACCTTTTCCCGGTACTCGCACGGATTCGACCATTTTTCGGTACTCACACTGATTGGACCATT
The DNA here is from genome assembly GCF_030704535.1 of Vitis vinifera. Lineage (NCBI taxonomy): Eukaryota > Viridiplantae > Streptophyta > Magnoliopsida > Vitales > Vitaceae > Vitis > Vitis vinifera. The sequence goes on from NC_081810.1 coordinate 12,551,881, forward strand.
TTTCGGTACACTCCCGAACAGTTTTTCGATAATCGCACGGATTCTACCATTTACGGGTAGTCGCCCGGATTCTACCATTTTTCGGTTCTCACATTGATTGGACCCATTTCCGGTAGTCACCCGAACAGTTTTTCGATACTCGCACGGATTCTACCTTTTCCCGGTACTCGCACGGATTCGACCATTTGTCAATACTCACACAGATTGGACCATTTTTCGATACTCACACTGATGGGACCATTTTTCGGTACTCACCCGAACAGTTTTTCGATACTCGCACGGATTCTACCTTTTCCCGGTACTCGCACGGATTCGACCATTTTTCGGTACTCACACTGATTGGACCATTGTTCGGTACACACCCGAACAGTTTTTCGATACTCGCACGGATTCTACCATTTACTGGTAGTCGCTCGGATTCTACCATTTTTCGGTACTCACATTGATTGGACCCATTTCCGGTAGTCACTCGAACAGTTTTTCGATACTCGCACGGATTCTACCTTTTCCCGATACTCGCACGGATTCGACCATTTGTCGATACTCACACTGATTGGGCCATTTTTCGGATCTCACCCGAACAGTTTTTCGATACTCGCACGGATTCTACCTTTTCCCGGTACTCGCACGGATTCGACCATTTTTCGGTACTCACACTGATTGGACCATTTTTCGGTACTCACCCGAACAGTTTTTCGATACTTGGACGGATTCTACCTTGTACGGGTACTCGCCCGGATTCTACCATTTTACGGTACTCACATTGATTGGACCCTTTTCCGGTAGTCACCCGAACAGTTTTTCGATACTCGCACGGATTCTACCTTTTCCCGGTACTCGCACGGATTCGACCATTTTTCGGTACTCACACTGATTGGACCATTTTTCGGTACTCACCCGAACAGTTTTTCGATACTCGCACGGATTCTACCATTTACGGGTAGTCGCCCGGATTCTACCATTTTTCGATACTCACATTGATTGGACCCATTTCCGGTACTCATCCGAACAGTTTTTCGATACTCGCACGGATTTTACCTTTTCCCGGTACTCGCACGGATTCGACCATTTTTCGGTACTCACACTATTTGGACCATTTTTCGGTAATCACCCGAACAGTTTTTCGATACTCGCACGGATTCTACCATTTACGGGTAGTCGCCCGGATTCTACCATTTTTCGGTACTCACATTGATTGGACCCATTTTCGGTACTCATCCGAACAGTTTTTCGATACTCGCACGGATTCTACCTTTTCACAATACTTGCCCGGATACTATCATTTTTCGATACTCGCACGAATTCTACCTTTTCGCGGTAATCGCTCTGATTCTACCATTTTTCGGTACTCACCCGAACAGTCTTACGATACTCGCACGGATTCTACCTTTGACAAATACTCGCCCGGATTCTACCATTTTTCGGTACTAACACTGATTGGACCATTTTCCGGTAGTCACCCGAACAGTTTTTCGATACTCGCACGGATTCTACCTTTTCCCGGTACTCGCACGGATTCGACCATTTGTCAATACTCACACAGATTGGACCATTTTTCGATACTCACACTGATGGGACCATTTTTCGGTACTCACCCGAACAGTTTTTCGATACTTGCACGGATTCTACCTTTTGCCGGTACTCGCACGGATTCGACCATTTTTCGGTACTCACACTCATTGGACCATTTTTCGGTACACACCCGAACAGTTTTTCGATACTTGGACGGATTCTACCTTGTACGGGTACTCGCCCGGATTCTACCATTTACGGGTAGTCGCCCGGATTCTTTCATTTTTCGGTACTCACATTGATTGGACCCATTTCCGGTAGTCACCCGAACAGTTTTTCGATACTCGCACGGATTCTACCTTTTCCCGGTACTCGCACGGATTCGACCATTTTTCGGTACTCACCCGAACAGTTTTTCGATACTCGCACGGATTCTACCATTTACGGGTAGTCGCCCGGATTCTACCATTTTTCGGTACTCACATTGATTGGACCCATTTCCGGTAGTCACCCGAACAGTTTTTCGATACTCGCACGGATTCTACCTTTTCCCGGTACTCGCACGGATTCGACCATTTTTCGGTACTCACACTGATTGGACCATTTTTCGGTACTCACCCGAACAGTTTTTCGATACTCGCACGGATTCTACCATTTACGGGTAGTCGCCCGGATTCTAACATTTTTCGGTACTCACATTGATTGGACCCTTTTCCGGTACTCATCCAAACAATTTTCCGATACTCGCACGGATTCTATCTTTTACCGGTACTCGCCTAGATTCTACCAATTTTGGGTATTAACAATGATTGGACCTTTTTCCGGTATTCATCCGAACAGTTTTTCGATACTCGCACGGATTCTACCTTTTCACAATACTTGCCCGGATACTATCATTTTTCGATACTTGCACGGATTCTACCATTTTTCGGTACTCACCCGAACAGTCTTACGATACTCGCACGGATTCTACCTTTTACAAATACTCGCCCGGATTCTACCATTTTTCGATACTAACACTGATTGGACCCATTTCCGGTATTTATCCGAAGAGTTTTTCGATACTCGTAGGGATTCTACATTTTCCCGGTACTTGCACGGATTCGACCATTTTTTGGTACTCACATTGATTGGACCCTTTTCCGGTAATCACCCGAACAGTTTTTCGATACTCGTACGGATTCTACCTTTTCCTGGTACACGCACATATTCGGCCATTTTTCGGTACTCACATTGATTGGAATCTTTTCCGGTAGTCACCCGAACAGTTTTTCGATACTCGCACGAATTCTACCTTTTCCCAGTACTCGCACGGATTCGACCATTTTTCGGTAGTCACACTGATTGGACCATTTTTCGGTACTCATCCGAACAGTTTTTCGATACTCGCACGGATTCTACCATTTACGGGTAGTCGCCCGGATTCTACCATTTTTCGGTACGCACATTGATTGGACCCTTTTCCGGTAGTCACCCGAACAGTTTTCCGATACTCGCACGGATTCTACCTTTTCCCGGTACTCGCACGGATTCGACCATTTTTCGGTACTCACACTGATGGGACCATTTTTCGGTACTCACCCGAACAGTTTTTCGATACTCGCACGGATTCTACCATTTACGGGTAGTCGCCCGGATTCTACCATTTTTCGGTACTCACATTGATTGGACCCATTTCCGGTAGTCACCCGAACAGTTTTTCGATTCTCGCACGGATTCTACCTTTTCCCGGTACTCGCACGGATTCGACCATTTTTCGGTACTCACACTGATTGGACCATTTTTCGGTAATCACCCGAACAGTTTTTCGATACTCGCACGGATTCTACCATTTACGGGTAATCGACCGGATTCTTTCATTTTTCGGTACTCACATTGATTGGACCCATTTCCGGTAGTCACCCGAACAGTTTTTCGATACTCGCACGGATTCTACCTTTTCCCGGTACTCGCACGGATTCGACCATTTTTCGGTACTCACATTGATTGGACCCATTTCCGGTAGTCACCCGAACAACTTTTCGATATTCGCACGGATTCTACCTTTTCCCGGTACTCGCACGGATTCGACCATTTTTCGGTACTCACCCGAACAGTTTTTCGATACTCGCACGGATTCTACCATTTACGGGTAGTCGCCCGGATTCTACCATTTTTCGGTACTCACATTGATTGGACCCATTTCCGGTAGTCACCCGAACAGTTTTTCGATTCTCGCACGGATTCTACCTTTTCCCGGTACTCGCACGGATTCGACCATTTTTCGGTACTCACACTGATTGGACCATTTTTCGGTACTCACCCGAACAGTTTTTCGATACTCGCACGGATTCTACCATTTACGGGTAGTCGCCCGGATTCTACCATTTTTCGGTACTCACATTGATTGGACCCATTTTCGGTACTCATCCGAACAGTTTTTCGATACTCGCACGGATTCTACCTTTTCACAATACTTGCCCGGATACTATCATTTTTCGATACTCGCACGAATTCTACCTTTTCGCGGTAATCGCTCTGATTCTACCATTTTTCGGTACTCACCCGAACAGTCTTACGATACTCGCACGGATTCTACCTTTGACAAATACTCGCCCGGATTCTACCATTTTTCGGTACTAACACTGATTGGACCATTTTCCGGTATTTATCCGAAGAGTTTTTCAATACTCGTAGGGATTCTACATTTTCCTTGTACTCGCACGGATTCGACCATTTTTCGGTACTCACCCGAACAGTTTTTCGATACTCGCACGGATTCTACCATTTACGGGTAGTCGCCCGGATTCTACCATTTTTCGGTACGCACATTGATTGGACCCTTTTCCGGTAGTCACCCGAACAGTTTTCCGATACTCGCACGGATTCTACCTTTTCCCGGTACTCGCACGGATTCGACCATTTTTCGGTACTCACACTGATGGGACCATTTTTCGGTACTCACCCGAACAGTTTTTCGATACTCGCACGGATTCTACCATTTACGGGTAGTCGCCCGGATTCTACCATTTTTCGGTACTCACATTGATTGGACTCATTTCCGGTAGTCACCCGAACAGTTTTTCGATTCTCGCACGGATTCTACCTTTTCCCGGTACTCGCACGGATTCGACCATTTTTCGGTACTCACACTGATTGGACCATTTTTCGGTAATCACCCGAACAGTTTTTCGATACTCGCACGGATTCTACCATTTACGGGTAGTCGACCGGATTCTTTCATTTTTCGGTACTCACATTGATTGGACCCATTTCCGGTAGTCACCCGAACAGTTTTTCGATACTCGCACGGATTCTACCTTTTCCCGGTACTCGCACGGATTCGACCATTTTTCGGTACTCACATTGATTGGACCCATTTCCGGTAGTCACCCGAACAACTTTTCGATATTCGCACGGATTCTACCTTTTCCCGGTACTCGCACGGATTCGACCATTTTTCGGTACTCACCCGAACAGTTTTTCGATACTCGCACGGATTCTACCATTTACGGGTAGTCGCCCGGATTCTACCATTTTTCGGTACTCACATTGATTGGACCCATTTTCGGTACTCATCCGAACAGTTTTTCGATACTCGCACGGATTCTACCTTTTCACAATACTTGCCCGGATACTATCATTTTTCGATACTCGCACGAATTCTACCTTTTCGCGGTAATCGCTCTGATTCTACCATTTTTCGGTACTCACCCGAACAGTCTTACGATACTCGCACGGATTCTACCTTTGACAAATACTCGCCCGGATTCTACCATTTTTCGGTACTAACACTGATTGGACCATTTTCCGGTATTTATCCGAAGAGTTTTTCAATACTCGTAGGGATTCTACATTTTCCTTGTACTCGCACGGATTCGACCATTTTTCGGTACTCACCCGAACAGTTTTTCGATACTCGCACGGATTCTACCATTTACGGGTAGTCGCCCGGATTCTACCATTTTTCGGTACGCACATTGATTGGACCCTTTTCCGGTAGTCACCCGAACAGTTTTCCGATACTCGCACGGATTCTACCTTTTCCCGGTACTCGCACGGATTCGACCATTTTTCGGTACTCACACTGATGGGACCATTTTTCGGTACTCACCCGAACAGTTTTTCGATACTCGCACGGATTCTACCATTTACGGGTAGTCGCCCGGATTCTACCATTTTTCGGTACTCACATTGATTGGACCCATTTCCGGTAGTCACCCGAACAGTTTTTCGATTCTCGCACGGATTCTACCTTTTCCCGGTACTCGCACGGATTCGACCATTTTTCGGTACTCACACTGATTGGACCATTTTTCGGTAATCACCCGAACAGTTTTTCGATACTCGCACGGATTCTACCATTTACGGGTAGTCGACCGGATTCTTTCATTTTTCGGTACTCACATTGATTGGACCCATTTCCGGTAGTCACCCGAACAGTTTTTCGATACTCGCACGGATTCTACCTTTTCCCGGTACTCGCACGGATTCGACCATTTTTCGGTACTCACATTGATTGGACCATTTTTCGGTAATCACCCGAACAGTTTTTCGATACTCGCACGGATTCTACCATTTACGGGTAGTCGACCGGATTCTTTCATTTTTCGGTACTCACATTGATTGGACCCATTTCCGGTAGTCACCCGAACAGTTTTTCGATACTCGCACGAATTCTACCTTTTCCCAGTACTCGCACGGATTCGACCATTTTTCGGTAGTCACACTGATTGGACCATTTTTCGGTACTCATCCGAACAGTTTTTCGATACTCGCACGGATTCTACCATTTACGGGTAGTCGCCCGGATTCTACCATTTTTCGGTACGCACATTGATTGGACCCTTTTCCGGTAGTCACCCGAACAGTTTTCCGATACTCGCACGGATTCTACCTTTTCCCGGTACTCGCACGGATTCGACCATTTTTCGGTACTCACACTGATGGGACCATTTTTCGGTACTCACCCGAACAGTTTTTCGATACTCGCACGGATTCTACCATTTACGGGTAGTCGCCCGGATTCTACCATTTTTCGGTACTCACATTGATTGGACCCATTTCCGGTAGTCACCCGAACAGTTTTTCGATTCTCGCACGGATTCTACCTTTTCCCGGTACTCGCACGGATTCGACCATTTTTCGGTACTCACACTGATTGGACCATTTTTCGGTAATCACCCGAACAGTTTTTCGATACTCGCACGGATTCTACCATTTACGGGTAGTCGACCGGATTCTTTCATTTTTCGGTACGCACATTGATTGGACCCATTTCCGGTAGTCACCCGAACAACTTTTCGATATTCGCACGGATTCTACCTTTTCCCGGTACTCGCACGGATTCGACCATTTTTCGGTACTCACCCGAACAGTTTTTCGATACTCGCACGGATTCTACCATTTACGGGTAGTCGCCCGGATTCTACCATTTTTCGGTACTCACATTGATTGGACCCATTTCCGGTAGTCACCCGAACAGTTTTTCGATTCTCGCACGGATTCTACCTTTTCCCGGTACTCGCACGGATTCGACCATTTTTCGGTACTCACACTGATTGGACCATTTTTCGGTACTCACCCGAACAGTTTTTCGATACTTGGACGGATTCTACCTTGTACGGGTACTCGCCCGGATTCTACCATTTTACGGTACTCACATTGATTGGACCCTTTCCGGTAGTCACCCGAACAGTTTTTCGATACTCGCACGGATTCTACCTTTTCCCGGTACTCGCACGGATTCGACCATTTTTCGGTACTCACACTGATTGGACCATTTTTCGGTACTCACCCGAACAGTTTTTCGATACTCGCACGGATTCTACCATTTACGGGTAGTCGACCGGATTCTTTCATTTTTCGGTACTCACATTGATTGGACCCATTTCCGGTAGTCACCCGAACAGTTTTTCGATACTCGCACGGATTCTACCTTTTCCCGGTACTCGCACGGATTCGACCATTTTTCGGTACTCACATTGATTGGACCATTTTTCGGTAATCACCCGAACAGTTTTTCGATACTCGCACGGATTCTACCATTTACGGGTAGTCGACCGGATTCTTTCATTTTTCGGTACTCACATTGATTGGACCCATTTCCGGTAGTCACCCGAACAGTTTTTCGATACTCGCACGAATTCTACCTTTTCCCAGTACTCGCACGGATTCGACCATTTTTCGGTAGTCACACTGATTGGACCATTTTTCGGTACTCATCCGAACAGTTTTTCGATACTCGCACGGATTCTACCATTTACGGGTAGTCGCCCGGATTCTACCATTTTTCGGTACGCACATTGATTGGACCCTTTTCCGGTAGTCACCCGAACAGTTTTCCGATACTCGCACGGATTCTACCTTTTCCCGGTACTCGCACGGATTCGACCATTTTTCGGTACTCACACTGATGGGACCATTTTTCGGTACTCACCCGAACAGTTTTTCGATACTCGCACGGATTCTACCATTTACGGGTAGTCGCCCGGATTCTACCATTTTTCGGTACTCACATTGATTGGACCCATTTCCGGTAGTCACCCGAACAGTTTTTCGATTCTCGCACGGATTCTACCTTTTCCCGGTACTCGCACGGATTCGACCATTTTTCGGTACTCACACTGATTGGACCATTTTTCGGTAATCACCCGAACAGTTTTTCGATACTCGCACGGATTCTACCATTTACGGGTAGTCGACCGGATTCTTTCATTTTTCGGTACGCACATTGATTGGACCCATTTCCGGTAGTCACCCGAACAACTTTTCGATATTCGCACGGATTCTACCTTTTCCCGGTACTCGCACGGATTCGACCATTTTTCGGTACTCACCCGAACAGTTTTTCGATACTCGCACGGATTCTACCATTTACGGGTAGTCGCCCGGATTCTACCATTTTTCGGTACTCACATTGATTGGACCCATTTCCGGTAGTCACCCGAACAGTTTTTCGATTCTCGCACGGATTCTACCTTTTCCCGGTACTCGCACGGATTCGACCATTTTTCGGTACTCACACTGATTGGACCATTTTTCGGTACTCACCCGAACAGTTTTTCGATACTTGGACGGATTCTACCTTGTACGGGTACTCGCCCGGATTCTACCATTTTACGGTACTCACATTGATTGGACCCTTTCCGGTAGTCACCCGAACAGTTTTTCGATACTCGCACGGATTCTACCTTTTCCCGGTACTCGCACGGATTCGACCATTTTTCGGTACTCACACTGATTGGACCATTTTTCGGTACTCACCCGAACAGTTTTTCGATACTCGCACGGATTCTACCATTTACGGGTAGTCGCCCGGATTCTACCATTTTTCGATACTCACATTGATTGGACCCATTTCCGGTACTCATCCGAACAGTTTTTCGATACTCGCACGGATTTTACCTTTTCCCGGTACTCGCACGGATTCGACCATTTTTCGGTACTCACACTATTTGGACCATTTTTCGGTAATCACCCGAACAGTTTTTCGATACTCGCACGGATTCTACCATTTACGGGTAGTCGCCCGGATTCTTTCATTTTTCGGTACTCACATTGATTGGACCCATTTCCGGTAGTCACCCGAACAGTTTTTCGATACTCGCACGGATTCTACCTTTTCCCGGTACTCGCACGGATTCGACCATTTTTCGGTACTCACCCGAACAGTTTTTCGATACTCGCACGGATTCTACCATTTACGGGTAGTCGCCCGGATTCTACCATTTTTCGGTACTCACATTGATTGGACCCATTTCCGGTAGTCACCCGAACAGTTTTTCGATATTCGCACGGATTCTACCTTTTCCCGGTACTCGCACGGATTCGACCATTTTTCGGTACTCACCCGAACAGTTTTTCGATACTCGCACGGATTCTACCATTTACGGGTAGTCGCCCGGATTCTTTCATTTTTCGGTACTCACATTGATTGGACCCATTTCCGGTAGTCACCCGAACAGTTTTTCGATACTCGCACGGATTCTACCTTTTCCCGGTACTCGCACGGATTCGACCATTTTTCGGTACTCACACTGATTGGACCATTTTTCGGTAATCACCCGAACAGTTTTTCGATACTCGCACGGATTCTACCATTTACGGGTAATCGACCGGATTCTTTCATTTTTCGGTACTCACATTGATTGGACCCATTTCCGGTAGTCACCCGAACAGTTTTTCGATACTCGCACGGATTCTACCTTTTCCCGGTACTCGCACGGATTCGACCATTTTTCGGTACTCACATTGATTGGACCCATTTCCGGTAGTCACCCGAACAACTTTTCGATATTCGCACGGATTCTACCTTTTCCCGGTACTCGCACGGATTCGACCATTTTTCGGTACTCACACTGATTGGACCATTTTTCGGTAATCACCCGAACAGTTTTTCGATACTCGCACGGATTCTACCATTTACGGGTAATCGACCGGATTCTTTCATTTTTCGGTACTCACATTGATTGGACCCATTTCCGGTAGTCACCCGAACAGTTTTTCGATACTCGCACGGATTCTACCTTTTCCCGGTACTCGCACGGATTCGACCATTTTTCGGTACTCACATTGATTGGACCCATTTCCGGTAGTCACCCGAACAACTTTTCGATATTCGCACGGATTCTACCTTTTCCCGGTACTCGCACGGATTCGACCATTTTTCGGTACTCACCCGAACAGTTTTTCGATACTCGCACGGATTCTACCATTTACGGGTAGTCGCCCGGATTCTACCATTTTTCGGTACTCACATTGATTGGACCCATTTTCGGTACTCATCCGAACAGTTTTTCGATACTCGCACGGATTCTACCTTTTCACAATACTTGCCCGGATACTATCATTTTTCGATACTCGCACGAATTCTACCTTTTCGCGGTAATCGCTCTGATTCTACCATTTTTCGGTACTCACCCGAACAGTCTTACGATACTCGCACGGATTCTACCTTTGACAAATACTCGCCCGGATTCTACCATTTTTCGGTACTAACACTGATTGGACCATTTTCCGGTATTTATCCGAAGAGTTTTTCAATACTCGTAGGGATTCTACATTTTCCTTGTACTCGCACGGATTCGACCATTTTTCGGTACTCACCCGAACAGTTTTTCGATACTCGCACGGATTCTACCATTTACGGGTAGTCGCCCGGATTCTACCATTTTTCGGTACGCACATTGATTGGACCCTTTTCCGGTAGTCACCCGAACAGTTTTCCGATACTCGCACGGATTCTACCTTTTCCCGGTACTCGCACGGATTCGACCATTTTTCGGTACTCACACTGATGGGACCATTTTTCGGTACTCACCCGAACAGTTTTTCGATACTCGCACGGATTCTACCATTTACGGGTAGTCGCCCGGATTCTACCATTTTTCGGTACTCACATTGATTGGACCCATTTCCGGTAGTCACCCGAACAGTTTTTCGATTCTCGCACGGATTCTACCTTTTCCCGGTACTCGCACGGATTCGACCATTTTTCGGTACTCACACTGATTGGACCATTTTTCGGTAATCACCCGAACAGTTTTTCGATACTCGCACGGATTCTACCATTTACGGGTAGTCGACCGGATTCTTTCATTTTTCGGTACTCACATTGATTGGACCCATTTCCGGTAGTCACCCGAACAGTTTTTCGATACTCGCACGGATTCTACCTTTTCCCGGTACTCGCACGGATTCGACCATTTTTCGGTACTCACATTGATTGGACCATTTTTCGGTAATCACCCGAACAGTTTTTCGATACTCGCACGGATTCTACCATTTACGGGTAGTCGACCGGATTCTTTCATTTTTCGGTACTCACATTGATTGGACCCATTTCCGGTAGTCACCCGAACAGTTTTTCGATACTCGCACGAATTCTACCTTTTCCCAGTACTCGCACGGATTCGACCATTTTTCGGTAGTCACACTGATTGGACCATTTTTCGGTACTCATCCGAACAGTTTTTCGATACTCGCACGGATTCTACCATTTACGGGTAGTCGCCCGGATTCTACCATCTTTCGGTACTCACATTGATTGGACCCTTTTCCGGTAGTCACCCGAACAGTTTTCCGATACTCGCACGGATTCTACCTTTTCCCGGTACTCGCACGGATTCGACCATTTTTCGGTACTCACACTGATGGGACCATTTTTCGGTACTCACCCGAACAGTTTTTCGATACTCGCACGGATTCTACCATTTACGGGTAGTCGCCCGGATTCTACCATTTTTCGGTACTCACATTGATTGGACCCATTTCCGGTAGTCACCCGAACAGTTTTTCGATTCTCGCACGGATTCTACCTTTTCCCGGTACTCGCACGGATTCGACCATTTTTCGGTACTCACACTGATTGGACCATTTTTCGGTAATCACCCGAACAGTTTTTCGATACTCGCACGGATTCTACCATTTACGGGTAGTCGACCGGATTCTTTCATTTTTCGGTACTCACATTGATTGGACCCATTTCCGGTAGTCACCCGAACAGTTTTTCGATACTCGCACGGATTCTACCTTTTCCCGGTACTCGCACGGATTCGACCATTTTTCGGTACTCACATTGATTGGACCCATTTCCGGTAGTCACCCGAACAACTTTTCGATATTCGCACGGATTCTACCTTTTCCCGGTACTCGCACGGATTCGACCATTTTTCGGTACTCACCCGAACAGTTTTTCGATACTCGCACGGATTCTACCATTTACGGGTAGTCGCCCGGATTCTACCATTTTTCGGTACTCACATTGATTGGACCCATTTTCGGTACTCATCCGAACAGTTTTTCGATACTCGCACGGATTCTACCTTTTCACAATACTTGCCCGGATACTATCATTTTTCGATACTCGCACGAATTCTACCTTTTCGCGGTAATCGCTCTGATTCTACCATTTTTCGGTACTCACCCGAACAGTCTTACGATACTCGCACGGATTCTACCTTTGACAAATACTCGCCCGGATTCTACCATTTTTCGGTACTAACACTGATTGGACCATTTTCCGGTATTTATCCGAAGAGTTTTTCAATACTCGTAGGGATTCTACATTTTCCTTGTACTCGCACGGATTCGACCATTTTTCGGTACTCACCCGAACAGTTTTTCGATACTCGCACGGATTCTACCATTTACGGGTAGTCGCCCGGATTCTACCATTTTTCGGTACGCACATTGATTGGACCCTTTTCCGGTAGTCACCCGAACAGTTTTCCGATACTCGCACGGATTCTACCTTTTCCCGGTACTCGCACGGATTCGACCATTTTTCGGTACTCACACTGATGGGACCATTTTTCGGTACTCACCCGAACAGTTTTTCGATACTCGCATGGATTCTACCATTTACGGGTAGTCGCCCGGATTCTACCATTTTTCGGTACTCACATTGATTGGACCCATTTCCGGTAGTCACCCGAACAGTTTTTCGATTCTCGCACGGATTCTACCTTTTCCCGGTACTCGCACGGATTCGACCATTTTTCGGTACTCACACTGATTGGACCATTTTTCGGTAATCACCCGAACAGTTTTTCGATACTCGCACGGATTCTACCATTTACGGGTAGTCGACCGGATTCTTTCATTTTTCGGTACTCACATTGATTGGACCCATTTCCGGTAGTCACCCGAACAGTTTTTCGATACTCGCACGGATTCTACCTTTTCCCGGTACTCGCACGGATTCGACCATTTTTCGGTACTCACATTGATTGGACCATTTTTCGGTAATCACCCGAACAGTTTTTCGATACTCGCACGGATTCTACCATTTACGGGTAGTCGACCGGATTCTTTCATTTTTCGGTACTCACATTGATTGGACCCATTTCCGGTAGTCACCCGAACAGTTTTTCGATACTCGCACGAATTCTACCTTTTCCCAGTACTCGCACGGATTCGACCATTTTTCGGTAGTCACACTGATTGGACCATTTTTCGGTACTCATCCGAACAGTTTTTCGATACTCGCACGGATTCTACCATTTACGGGTAGTCGCCCGGATTCTACCATTTTTCGGTACGCACATTGATTGGACCCTTTTCCGGTAGTCACCCGAACAGTTTTCCGATACTCGCACGGATTCTACCTTTTCCCGGTACTCGCACGGATTCGACCATTTTTCGGTACTCACACTGATGGGACCATTTTTCGGTACTCACCCGAACAGTTTTTCGATACTCGCACGGATTCTACCATTTACGGGTAGTCGCCCGGATTCTACCATTTTTCGGTACTCACATTGATTGGACCCATTTCCGGTAGTCACCCGAACAGTTTTTCGATTCTCGCACGGATTCTACCTTTTCCCGGTACTCGCACGGATTCGACCATTTTTCGGTACTCACACTGATTGGACCATTTTTCGGTAATCACCCGAACAGTTTTTCGATACTCGCACGGATTCTACCATTTACGGGTAGTCGACCGGATTCTTTCATTTTTCGGTACGCACATTGATTGGACCCATTTCCGGTAGTCACCCGAACAACTTTTCGATATTCGCACGGATTCTACCTTTTCCCGGTACTCGCACGGATTCGACCATTTTTCGGTACTCACCCGAACAGTTTTTCGATACTCGCACGGATTCTACCATTTACGGGTAGTCGCCCGGATTCTACCATTTTTCGGTACTCACATTGATTGGACCCATTTCCGGTAGTCACCCGAACAGTTTTTCGATTCTCGCACGGATTCTACCTTTTCCCGGTACTCGCACGGATTCGACCATTTTTCGGTACTCACACTGATTGGACCATTTTTCGGTACTCACCCGAACAGTTTTTCGATACTTGGACGGATTCTACCTTGTACGGGTACTCGCCCGGATTCTACCATTTTACGGTACTCACATTGATTGGACCCTTTCCGGTAGTCACCCGAACAGTTTTTCGATACTCGCACGGATTCTACCTTTTCCCGGTACTCGCACGGATTCGACCATTTTTCGGTACTCACACTGATTGGACCATTTTTCGGTACTCACCCGAACAGTTTTTCGATACTCGCACGGATTCTACCATTTACGGGTAGTCGCCCGGATTCTACCATTTTTCGATACTCACATTGATTGGACCCATTTCCGGTACTCATCCGAACAGTTTTTCGATACTCGCACGGATTTTACCTTTTCCCGGTACTCGCACGGATTCGACCATTTTTCGGTACTCACACTATTTGGACCATTTTTCGGTAATCACCCGAACAGTTTTTCGATACTCGCACGGATTCTACCATTTACGGGTAGTCGCCCGGATTCTTTCATTTTTCGGTACTCACATTGATTGGACCCATTTCCGGTAGTCACCCGAACAGTTTTTCGATACTCGCACGGATTCTACCTTTTCCCGGTACTCGCACGGATTCGACCATTTTTCGGTACTCACCCGAACAGTTTTTCGATACTCGCACGGATTCTACCATTTACGGGTAGTCGCCCGGATTCTACCATTTTTCGGTACTCACATTGATTGGACCCATTTCCGGTAGTCACCCGAACAGTTTTTCGATATTCGCACGGATTCTACCTTTTCCCGGTACTCGCACGGATTCGACCATTTTTCGGTACTCACCCGAACAGTTTTTCGATACTCGCACGGATTCTACCATTTACGGGTAGTCGCCCGGATTCTTTCATTTTTCGGTACTCACATTGATTGGACCCATTTCCGGTAGTCACCCGAACAGTTTTTCGATACTCGCACGGATTCTACCTTTTCCCGGTACTCGCACGGATTCGACCATTTTTCGGTACTCACACTGATTGGACCATTTTTCGGTAATCACCCGAACAGTTTTTCGATACTCGCACGGATTCTACCATTTACGGGTAATCGACCGGATTCTTTCATTTTTCGGTACTCACATTGATTGGACCCATTTCCGGTAGTCACCCGAACAGTTTTTCGATACTCGCACGGATTCTACCTTTTCCCGGTACTCGCACGGATTCGACCATTTTTCGGTACTCACATTGATTGGACCCATTTCCGGTAGTCACCCGAACAACTTTTCGATATTCGCACGGATTCTACCTTTTCCCGGTACTCGCACGGATTCGACCATTTTTCGGTACTCACACTGATTGGACCATTTTTCGGTAATCACCCGAACAGTTTTTCGATACTCGCACGGATTCTACCATTTACGGGTAATCGACCGGATTCTTTCATTTTTCGGTACTCACATTGATTGGACCCATTTCCGGTAGTCACCCGAACAGTTTTTCGATACTCGCACGGATTCTACCTTTTCCCGGTACTCGCACGGATTCGACCATTTTTCGGTACTCACATTGATTGGACCCATTTCCGGTAGTCACCCGAACAACTTTTCGATATTCGCACGGATTCTACCTTTTCCCGGTACTCGCACGGATTCGACCATTTTTCGGTACTCACCCGAACAGTTTTTCGATACTCGCACGGATTCTACCATTTACGGGTAGTCGCCCGGATTCTACCATTTTTCGGTACTCACATTGATTGGACCCATTTTCGGTACTCATCCGAACAGTTTTTCGATACTCGCACGGATTCTACCTTTTCACAATACTTGCCCGGATACTATCATTTTTCGATACTCGCACGAATTCTACCTTTTCGCGGTAATCGCTCTGATTCTACCATTTTTCGGTACTCACCCGAACAGTCTTACGATACTCGCACGGATTCTACCTTTGACAAATACTCGCCCGGATTCTACCATTTTTCGGTACTAACACTGATTGGACCATTTTCCGGTATTTATCCGAAGAGTTTTTCAATACTCGTAGGGATTCTACATTTTCCTTGTACTCGCACGGATTCGACCATTTTTCGGTACTCACCCGAACAGTTTTTCGATACTCGCACGGATTCTACCATTTACGGGTAGTCGCCCGGATTCTACCATTTTTCGGTACGCACATTGATTGGACCCATTTCCGGTAGTCACCCGAACAGTTTTCCGATACTCGCACGGATTCTACCTTTTCCCGGTACTCGCACGGATTCGACCATTTTTCGGTACTCACACTGATGGGACCATTTTTCGGTACTCACCCGAACAGTTTTTCGATACTCGCACGGATTCTACCATTTACGGGTAGTCGCCCGGATTCTACCATTTTTCGGTACTCACATTGATTGGACCCATTTCCGGTAGTCACCCGAACAGTTTTTCGATTCTCGCACGGATTCTACCTTTTCCCGGTACTCGCACGGATTCGACCATTTTTCGGTACTCACACTGATTGGACCATTTTTCGGTAATCACCCGAACAGTTTTTCGATACTCGCACGGATTCTACCATTTACGGGTAGTCGACCGGATTCTTTCATTTTTCGGTACTCACATTGATTGGACCCATTTCCGGTAGTCACCCGAACAGTTTTTCGATACTCGCACGGATTCTACCTTTTCCCGGTACTCGCACGGATTCGACCATTTTTCGGTACTCACATTGATTGGACCATTTTTCGGTAATCACCCGAACAGTTTTTCGATACTCGCACGGATTCTACCATTTACGGGTAGTCGACCGGATTCTTTCATTTTTCGGTACTCACATTGATTGGACCCATTTCCGGTAGTCACCCGAACAGTTTTTCGATACTCGCACGAATTCTACCTTTTCCCAGTACTCGCACGGATTCGACCATTTTTCGGTAGTCACACTGATTGGACCATTTTTCGGTACTCATCCGAACAGTTTTTCGATACTCGCACGGATTCTACCATTTACGGGTAGTCGCCCGGATTCTACCATTTTTCGGTACGCACATTGATTGGACCCTTTTCCGGTAGTCACCCGAACAGTTTTCCGATACTCGCACGGATTCTACCTTTTCCCGGTACTCGCACGGATTCGACCATTTTTCGGTACTCACACTGATGGGACCATTTTTCGGTACTCACCCGAACAGTTTTTCGATACTCGCACGGATTCTACCATTTACGGGTAGTCGCCCGGATTCTACCATTTTTCGGTACTCACATTGATTGGACCCATTTCCGGTAGTCACCCGAACAGTTTTTCGATTCTCGCACGGATTCTACCTTTTCCCGGTACTCACACTGATTGGACCATTTTTCGGTAATCACCCGAACAGTTTTTCGATACTCGCACGGATTCTACCATTTACGGGTAGTCGACCGGATTCTTTCATTTTTCGGTACGCACATTGATTGGACCCATTTCCGGTAGTCACCCGAACAACTTTTCGATATTCGCACGGATTCTACCTTTTCCCGGTACTCGCACGGATTCGACCATTTTTCGGTACTCACCCGAACAGTTTTTCGATACTCGCACGGATTCTACCATTTACGGGTAGTCGCCCGGATTCTACCATTTTTCGGTACTCACATTGATTGGACCCATTTCCGGTAGTCACCCGAACAGTTTTTCGATTCTCGCACGGATTCTACCTTTTCCCGGTACTCGCACGGATTCGACCATTTTTCGGTACTCACACTGATTGGACCATTTTTCGGTACTCACCCGAACAGTTTTTCGATACTTGGACGGATTCTACCTTGTACGGGTACTCGCCCGGATTCTACCATTTTACGGTACTCACATTGATTGGACCCTTTCCGGTAGTCACCCGAACAGTTTTTCGATACTCGCACGGATTCTACCTTTTCCCGGTACTCGCACGGATTCGACCATTTTTCGGTACTCACACTGATTGGACCATTTTTCGGTACTCACCCGAACAGTTTTTCGATACTCGCACGGATTCTACCATTTACGGGTAGTCGCCCGGATTCTACCATTTTTCGGTACTCACATTGATTGGACCCATTTCCGGTAGTCACCCGAACAGTTTTTCGATACTCGCACGGATTCTACCTTTTCCCGGTACTCGCACGGATTCGACCATTTTTCGATACTCACACTGATTGGACCATTTTTCGGTACTCACCCGAACAGTTTTTCGATACTCGCACGGATTCTACCATTTACGGGTAGTCGACCGGATTCTTTCATTTTTCGGTACGCACATTGATTGGACCCATTTCCGGTAGTCACCCGAACAACTTTTCGATATTCGCACGGATTCTACCTTTTCCCGGTACTCGCACGGATTCGACCATTTTTCGGTACTCACCCGAACAGTTTTTCGATACTCGCACGGATTCTACCATTTACGGGTAGTCGCCCGGATTCTACCATTTTTCGGTACTCACATTGATTGGACCCATTTCCGGTAGTCACCCGAACAGTTTTTCGATTCTCGCACGGATTCTACCTTTTCCCGGTACTCGCACGGATTCGACCATTTTTCGGTACTCACACTGATTGGACCATTTTTCGGTACTCACCCGAACAGTTTTTCGATACTTGGACGGATTCTACCTTGTACGGGTACTCGCCCGGATTCTACCATTTTACGGTACTCACATTGATTGGACCCTTTCCGGTAGTCACCCGAACAGTTTTTCGATACTCGCACGGATTCTACCTTTTCCCGGTACTCGCACGGATTCGACCATTTTTCGGTACTCACACTGATTGGACCATTTTTCGGTACTCACCCGAACAGTTTTTCGATACTCGCACGGATTCTACCATTTACGGGTAGTCGCCCGGATTCTACCATTTTTCGATACTCACATTGATTGGACCCATTTCCGGTACTCATCCGAACAGTTTTTCGATACTCGCACGGATTTTACCTTTTCCCGGTACTCGCACGGATTCGACCATTTTTCGGTACTCACACTATTTGGACCATTTTTCGGTAATCACCCGAACAGTTTTTCGATACTCGCACGGATTCTACCATTTACGGGTAGTCGCCCGGATTCTTTCATTTTTCGGTACTCACATTGATTGGACCCATTTCCGGTAGTCACCCGAACAGTTTTTCGATACTCGCACGGATTCTACCTTTTCCCGGTACTCGCACGGATTCGACCATTTTTCGGTACTCACCCGAACAGTTTTTCGATACTCGCACGGATTCTACCATTTACGGGTAGTCGCCCGGATTCTACCATTTTTCGGTACTCACATTGATTGGACCCATTTCCGGTAGTCACCCGAACAGTTTTTCGATATTCGCACGGATTCTACCTTTTCCCGGTACTCGCACGGATTCGACCATTTTTCGGTACTCACCCGAACAGTTTTTCGATACTCGCACGGATTCTACCATTTACGGGTAGTCGCCCGGATTCTTTCATTTTTCGGTACTCACATTGATTGGACCCATTTCCGGTAGTCACCCGAACAGTTTTTCGATACTCGCACGGATTCTACCTTTTCCCGGTACTCGCACGGATTCGGCCATTTTTCGGTACTCACACTGATTGGACCATTTTTCGGTACTCACCCGAACAGTTTTTCGATACTCGCACGGATTCTACCATTTACGGGTAGTCGCCCGGATTCTAACATTTTTCGGTACTCACATTGATTGGACCCTTTTCCGGTACTCATCCAAACAATTTTCCGATACTCGCACGGATTCTATCTTTTACCGGTACTCGCCTAGATTCTACCAATTTTGGGTATTAACAATGATTGGACCTTTTTCCGGTATTCATCCGAACAGTTTTTCGATACTCGCACGGATTCTACCTTTTCACAATACTTGCCCGGATACTATCATTTTTCGATACTTGCACGGATTCTACCATTTTTCGGTACTCACCCGAACAGTCTTACGATACTCGCACGGATTCTACCTTTTACAAATACTCGCCCGGATTCTACCATTTTTCGATACTAACACTGATTGGACCCATTTCCGGTATTTATCCGAAGAGTTTTTCGATACTCGTAGGGATTCTACATTTTCCCGGTACTTGCACGGATTCGACCATTTTTTGGTACTCACATTGATTGGACCCTTTTCCGGTAATCACCCGAACAGTTTTTCGATACTCGTACGGATTCTACCTTTTCCTGGTACACGCACATATTCGGCCATTTTTCGGTACTCACATTGATTGGAATCTTTTCCGGTAGTCACCCGAACAGTTTTTCGATACTCGCACGAATTCTACCTTTTCCCAGTACTCGCACGGATTCGACCATTTTTCGGTAGTCACACTGATTGGACCATTTTTCGGTACTCATCCGAACAGTTTTTCGATACTCGCACGGATTCTACCATTTACGGGTAGTCGCCCGGATTCTACCATTTTTCGGTACGCACATTGATTGGACCCTTTTCCGGTAGTCACCCGAACAGTTTTCCGATACTCGCACGGATTCTACCTTTTCCCGGTACTCGCACGGATTCGACCATTTTTCGGTACTCACACTGATGGGACCATTTTTCGGTACTCACCCGAACAGTTTTTCGATACTCGCACGGATTCTACCATTTACGGGTAGTCGCCCGGATTCTACCATTTTTCGGTACTCACATTGATTGGACCCATTTCCGGTAGTCACCCGAACAGTTTTTCGATTCTCGCACGGATTCTACCTTTTCCCGGTACTCGCACGGATTCGACCATTTTTCGGTACTCACACTGATTGGACCATTTTTCGGTAATCACCCGAACAGTTTTTCGATACTCGCACGGATTCTACCATTTACGGGTAATCGACCGGATTCTTTCATTTTTCGGTACTCACATTGATTGGACCCATTTCCGGTAGTCACCCGAACAGTTTTTCGATACTCGCACGGATTCTACCTTTTCCCGGTACTCGCACGGATTCGACCATTTTTCGGTACTCACATTGATTGGACCCATTTCCGGTAGTCACCCGAACAACTTTTCGATATTCGCACGGATTCTACCTTTTCCCGGTACTCGCACGGATTCGACCATTTTTCGGTACTCACCCGAACAGTTTTTCGATACTCGCACGGATTCTACCATTTACGGGTAGTCGCCCGGATTCTACCATTTTTCGGTACTCACATTGATTGGACCCATTTCCGGTAGTCACCCGAACAGTTTTTCGATTCTCGCACGGATTCTACCTTTTCCCGGTACTCGCACGGATTCGACCATTTTTCGGTACTCACACTGATTGGACCATTTTTCGGTACTCACCCGAACAGTTTTTCGATACTCGCACGGATTCTACCATTTACGGGTAGTCGCCCGGATTCTACCATTTTTCGGTACTCACATTGATTGGACCCATTTTCGGTACTCATCCGAACAGTTTTTCGATACTCGCACGGATTCTACCTTTTCACAATACTTGCCCGGATACTATCATTTTTCGATACTCGCACGAATTCTACCTTTTCGCGGTAATCGCTCTGATTCTACCATTTTTCGGTACTCACCCGAACAGTCTTACGATACTCGCACGGATTCTACCTTTGACAAATACTCGCCCGGATTCTACCATTTTTCGGTACTAACACTGATTGGACCATTTTCCGGTATTTATCCGAAGAGTTTTTCAATACTCGTAGGGATTCTACATTTTCCTTGTACTCGCACGGATTCGACCATTTTTCGGTACTCACCCGAACAGTTTTTCGATACTCGCACGGATTCTACCATTTACGGGTAGTCGCCCGGATTCTACCATTTTTCGGTACTCACATTGATTGGACCCATTTCCGGTAGTCACCCGAACAGTTTTTCGATATTCGCACGGATTCTACCTTTTCCCGGTACTCGCACGGATTCGACCATTTTTCGGTACTCACCCGAACAGTTTTTCGATACTCGCACGGATTCTACCATTTACGGGTAGTCGCCCGGATTCTACCATTTTTCGGTACTCACATTGATTGGACCCATTTCCGGTAGTCACCCGAACAGTTTTTCGATTCTCGCACGGAATCTACCTTTTCCCGGTACTCGCACGGATTCGACCATTTTTCGGTACTCACACTGATTGGACCATTTTTCGGTACTCACCCGAACAGTTTTTCGATACTCGCACGGATTCTACCTTTTCACAATACTTGCCCGGATACTATCATTTTTCGATACTCGCACGAATTCTACCTTTTCGCGGTAATCGCTCTGATTCTACCATTTTTCGGTACTCACCCGAACAGTCTTACGATACTCGCACGGATTCTACCTTTGACAAATACTCGCCCGGATTCTACCATTTTTCGGTACTAACACTGATTGGACCATTTTCCGGTATTTATCCGAAGAGTTTTTCGATACTCGTAGGGATTCTACATTTTTCCGGTACTCGCACGGATTCGACCATTTTTTGGTACTCACATTGATTGGACCCTTTTCCGGTAATGACCCGAACAGTTTTTCGATACTCGCACGGAGTCTACCTTTTCCCGGTACACGCACATATTCGGCCATTTTTCGGTACTCACATTGATTGGACCCTTTTCCGGTAGTCACCCGAACAGTTTTTCGATACTCGCACGGATTCTACCTTTTCCCGGTACTCGTACGGATTCGACCATTTTTCGGTACTCACACTGATTGGACCATTTTTCGGTACTCACCCGAACAGTTTTTCGATACATGCACGGATTCTACCATTTACGGGTAGTCGACCGGATTCTACCATTTTTCGGTACTCACATTGATTGGACCCATTTCCGGTAGTCACCCGAACAGTTTTTCGATACTCGCACGGATTCTACCTTTTCCCGGTACTCGCACGGATTCGACCATTTTTTGGTACTCACATTGATTGGACCCTTTTCCGGTACTCATCGAAACAATTTTCCGATACTCGCACGGATTCTATCTTTTACCGGTACTCGCCTAGATTCTACCATTTTTGGGTATTAACAATGATTGGACCTTTTTCCGGTATTCATCCGAACAGTTTTTCGATACTCGCACGGATTCTACCTTTTCACAATACTTGCCCGGATACTATCATTTTTCGATACTCGCACGGATTCTACCTTTTCGCGGTAGTCGCTCGGATTCTACCATTTTTCGGTACTCACCCGAACAGTCTTACGATACTCGCACGGATTCTACCTTTTACAAATACTCGCCCGGATTCTACCATTTTTCGATACTAACACTGATTGGACCCTTTTCCGGTATTTATCCGAAGAGTTTTTCGATACTCGTAGGGATTCTACATTTTCCCGGTACTTGCACGGATTCGACCATTTTTTGGTACTCACATTGATTGGACCCTTTTCCGGTAATCACCCGAACAGTTTTTCGATACTCGCACGGATTCTACCTTTTCCTGGTACACGCACATATTCGGCCATTTTTAGGTACTCACATTGATTGGAATCTTTTCCGGTAGTCACCCGAACAGTTTTTCGATACTCGCACGAATTCTACCTTTTCCCGGTACTCGCACGGATTCGACCATTTTTCGGTAGTCACACTGATTGGACCATTTTTCGGTACTCATCCGAACAGTTTTTCGATACTCGCACGGATTCTACCATTTACGGGTAGTCGCCCGGATTCTACCATTTTTCGGTACTCACATTGATTGGACCCATTTCCGGTAGTCACCCGAACAGTTTTTCGATACTCGCACGGATTCTACCTTTTCCCGGTACTCGCACGGATTCGACCATTTTTCGATACTCACACTGATTGGACCATTTTTCGGTACTCACCCGAACAGTTTTTCGATACTCGCACGGATTCTACCATTTACGGGTAGTCGACCGGATTCTTTCATTTTTCGGTACGCACATTGATTGGACCCATTTCCGGTAGTCACCCGAACAACTTTTCGATATTCGCACGGATTCTACCTTTTCCCGGTACTCGCACGGATTCGACCATTTTTCGGTACTCACCCGAACAGTTTTTCGATACTCGCACGGATTCTACCATTTACGGGTAGTCGCCCGGATTCTACCATTTTTCGGTACTCACATTGATTGGACCCATTTCCGGTAGTCACCCGAACAGTTTTTCGATTCTCGCACGGATTCTACCTTTTCCCGGTACTCGCACGGATTCGACCATTTTTCGGTACTCACACTGATTGGACCATTTTTCGGTACTCACCCGAACAGTTTTTCGATACTTGGACGGATTCTACCTTGTACGGGTACTCGCCCGGATTCTACCATTTTACGGTACTCACATTGATTGGACCCTTTCCGGTAGTCACCCGAACAGTTTTTCGATACTCGCACGGATTCTACCTTTTCCCGGTACTCGCACGGATTCGACCATTTTTCGGTACTCACACTGATTGGACCATTTTTCGGTACTCACCCGAACAGTTTTTCGATACTCGCACGGATTCTACCATTTACGGGTAGTCGCCCGGATTCTACCATTTTTCGATACTCACATTGATTGGACCCATTTCCGGTACTCATCCGAACAGTTTTTCGATACTCGCACGGATTTTACCTTTTCCCGGTACTCGCACGGATTCGACCATTTTTCGGTACTCACACTATTTGGACCATTTTTCGGTAATCACCCGAACAGTTTTTCGATACTCGCACGGATTCTACCATTTACGGGTAGTCGCCCGGATTCTTTCATTTTTCGGTACTCACATTGATTGGACCCATTTCCGGTAGTCACCCGAACAGTTTTTCGATACTCGCACGGATTCTACCTTTTCCCGGTACTCGCACGGATTCGACCATTTTTCGGTACTCACCCGAACAGTTTTTCGATACTCGCACGGATTCTACCATTTACGGGTAGTCGCCCGGATTCTACCATTTTTCGGTACTCACATTGATTGGACCCATTTCCGGTAGTCACCCGAACAGTTTTTCGATATTCGCACGGATTCTACCTTTTCCCGGTACTCGCACGGATTCGACCATTTTTCGGTACTCACCCGAACAGTTTTTCGATACTCGCACGGATTCTACCATTTACGGGTAGTCGCCCGGATTCTTTCATTTTTCGGTACTCACATTGATTGGACCCATTTCCGGTAGTCACCCGAACAGTTTTTCGATACTCGCACGGATTCTACCTTTTCCCGGTACTCGCACGGATTCGGCCATTTTTCGGTACTCACACTGATTGGACCATTTTTCGGTACTCACCCGAACAGTTTTTCGATACTCGCACGGATTCTACCATTTACGGGTAGTCGCCCGGATTCTAACATTTTTCGGTACTCACATTGATTGGACCCTTTTCCGGTACTCATCCAAACAATTTTCCGATACTCGCACGGATTCTATCTTTTACCGGTACTCGCCTAGATTCTACCAATTTTGGGTATTAACAATGATTGGACCTTTTTCCGGTATTCATCCGAACAGTTTTTCGATACTCGCACGGATTCTACCTTTTCACAATACTTGCCCGGATACTATCATTTTTCGATACTTGCACGGATTCTACCATTTTTCGGTACTCACCCGAACAGTCTTACGATACTCGCACGGATTCTACCTTTTACAAATACTCGCCCGGATTCTACCATTTTTCGATACTAACACTGATTGGACCCATTTCCGGTATTTATCCGAAGAGTTTTTCGATACTCGTAGGGATTCTACATTTTCCCGGTACTTGCACGGATTCGACCATTTTTTGGTACTCACATTGATTGGACCCTTTTCCGGTAATCACCCGAACAGTTTTTCGATACTCGTACGGATTCTACCTTTTCCTGGTACACGCACATATTCGGCCATTTTTCGGTACTCACATTGATTGGAATCTTTTCCGGTAGTCACCCGAACAGTTTTTCGATACTCGCACGAATTCTACCTTTTCCCAGTACTCGCACGGATTCGACCATTTTTCGGTAGTCACACTGATTGGACCATTTTTCGGTACTCATCCGAACAGTTTTTCGATACTCGCACGGATTCTACCATTTACGGGTAGTCGCCCGGATTCTACCATTTTTCGGTACGCACATTGATTGGACCCTTTTCCGGTAGTCACCCGAACAGTTTTCCGATACTCGCACGGATTCTACCTTTTCCCGGTACTCGCACGGATTCGACCATTTTTCGGTACTCACACTGATGGGACCATTTTTCGGTACTCACCCGAACAGTTTTTCGATACTCGCACGGATTCTACCATTTACGGGTAGTCGCCCGGATTCTACCATTTTTCGGTACTCACATTGATTGGACCCATTTCCGGTAGTCACCCGAACAGTTTTTCGATTCTCGCACGGATTCTACCTTTTCCCGGTACTCGCACGGATTCGACCATTTTTCGGTACTCACACTGATTGGACCATTTTTCGGTAATCACCCGAACAGTTTTTCGATACTCGCACGGATTCTACCATTTACGGGTAATCGACCGGATTCTTTCATTTTTCGGTACTCACATTGATTGGACCCATTTCCGGTAGTCACCCGAACAGTTTTTCGATACTCGCACGGATTCTACCTTTTCCCGGTACTCGCACGGATTCGACCATTTTTCGGTACTCACATTGATTGGACCCATTTCCGGTAGTCACCCGAACAACTTTTCGATATTCGCACGGATTCTACCTTTTCCCGGTACTCGCACGGATTCGACCATTTTTCGGTACTCACCCGAACAGTTTTTCGATACTCGCACGGATTCTACCATTTACGGGTAGTCGCCCGGATTCTACCATTTTTCGGTACTCACATTGATTGGACCCATTTCCGGTAGTCACCCGAACAGTTTTTCGATTCTCGCACGGATTCTACCTTTTCCCGGTACTCGCACGGATTCGACCATTTTTCGGTACTCACACTGATTGGACCATTTTTCGGTACTCACCCGAACAGTTTTTCGATACTCGCACGGATTCTACCATTTACGGGTAGTCGCCCGGATTCTACCATTTTTCGGTACTCACATTGATTGGACCCATTTTCGGTACTCATCCGAACAGTTTTTCGATACTCGCACGGATTCTACCTTTTCACAATACTTGCCCGGATACTATCATTTTTCGATACTCGCACGAATTCTACCTTTTCGCGGTAATCGCTCTGATTCTACCATTTTTCGGTACTCACCCGAACAGTCTTACGATACTCGCACGGATTCTACCTTTGACAAATACTCGCCCGGATTCTACCATTTTTCGGTACTAACACTGATTGGACCATTTTCCGGTATTTATCCGAAGAGTTTTTCAATACTCGTAGGGATTCTACATTTTCCTTGTACTCGCACGGATTCGACCATTTTTCGGTACTCACCCGAACAGTTTTTCGATACTCGCACGGATTCTACCATTTACGGGTAGTCGCCCGGATTCTACCATTTTTCGGTACTCACATTGATTGGACCCATTTCCGGTAGTCACCCGAACAGTTTTTCGATATTCGCACGGATTCTACCTTTTCCCGGTACTCGCACGGATTCGACCATTTTTCGGTACTCACCCGAACAGTTTTTCGATACTCGCACGGATTCTACCATTTACGGGTAGTCGCCCGGATTCTACCATTTTTCGGTACTCACATTGATTGGACCCATTTCCGGTAGTCACCCGAACAGTTTTTCGATTCTCGCACGGAATCTACCTTTTCCCGGTACTCGCACGGATTCGACCATTTTTCGGTACTCACACTGATTGGACCATTTTTCGGTACTCACCCGAACAGTTTTTCGATACTCGCACGGATTCTACCTTTTCACAATACTTGCCCGGATACTATCATTTTTCGATACTCGCACGAATTCTACCTTTTCGCGGTAATCGCTCTGATTCTACCATTTTTCGGTACTCACCCGAACAGTCTTACGATACTCGCACGGATTCTACCTTTGACAAATACTCGCCCGGATTCTACCATTTTTCGGTACTAACACTGATTGGACCATTTTCCGGTATTTATCCGAAGAGTTTTTCGATACTCGTAGGGATTCTACATTTTTCCGGTACTCGCACGGATTCGACCATTTTTTGGTACTCACATTGATTGGACCCTTTTCCGGTAATGACCCGAACAGTTTTTCGATACTCGCACGGAGTCTACCTTTTCCCGGTACACGCACATATTCGGCCATTTTTCGGTACTCACATTGATTGGACCCTTTTCCGGTAGTCACCCGAACAGTTTTTCGATACTCGCACGGATTCTACCTTTTCCCGGTACTCGTACGGATTCGACCATTTTTCGGTACTCACACTGATTGGACCATTTTTCGGTACTCACCCGAACAGTTTTTCGATACATGCACGGATTCTACCATTTACGGGTAGTCGACCGGATTCTACCATTTTTCGGTACTCACATTGATTGGACCCATTTCCGGTAGTCACCCGAACAGTTTTTCGATACTCGCACGGATTCTACCTTTTCCCGGTACTCGCACGGATTCGACCATTTTTTGGTACTCACATTGATTGGACCCTTTTCCGGTACTCATCCAAACAATTTTCCGATACTCGCACGGATTCTATCTTTTACCGGTACTCGCCTAGATTCTACCATTTTTGGGTATTAACAATGACTGGACCTTTTTCCGGTATTCATCCGAACAGTTTTTCGATACTCGCACGGATTCTACCTTTTCACAATACTTGCCCGGATACTATCATTTTTCGATACTCGCACGGATTCTACCTTTTCGCGGTAGTCGCTCGGATTCTACCATTTTTCGGTACTCACCCGAACAGTCTTACGATACTCGCACGGATTCTACCTTTTACAAATACTCGCCCGGATTCTACCATTTTTCGATACTAACACTGATTGGACCCTTTTCCGGTATTTATCCGAAGAGTTTTTCGATACTCGTAGGGATTCTACATTTTCCCGGTACTTGCACGGATTCGACCATTTTTTGGTACTCACATTGATTGGACCCTTTTCCGGTAATCACCCGAACAGTTTTTCGATACTCGCACGGATTCTACCTTTTCCTGGTACACGCACATATTCGGCCATTTTTAGGTACTCACATTGATTGGAATCTTTTCCGGTAGTCACCCGAACAGTTTTTCGATACTCGCACGAATTCTACCTTTTCCCGGTACTCGCACGGATTCGACCATTTTTCGGTAGTCACACTGATTGGACCATTTTTCGGTACTCATCCGAACAGTTTTTCGATACTCGCACGGATTCTACCATTTACGGGTAGTCGCCCGGATTCTACCATTTTTCGGTACTCACATTGATTGGACCCATTTCCGGTAGTCACCCGAACAGTTTTTCGATACTCGCACGGATTCTACCTTTTCCCGGTACTCGCACGGATTCGACCATTTTTCGATACTCACACTGATTGGACCATTTTTCGGTACTCACCCGAACAGTTTTTCGATACTCGCACGGATTCTACCATTTACGGGTAGTCGCCCGGATTCTAACATTTTTCGGTACTCACATTGATTGGACCCTTTTCCGGTACTCATCGAAACAATTTTCCGATACTCGCACGGATTCTATCTTTTACCGGTACTCGCCTAGATTCTACCATTTTTGGGTATTAACAATGATTGGACCTTTTTCCGGTATTCATCCGAACAGTTTTTCGATACTCGCACGGATTCTACCTTTTCACAATACTTGCCCGGATACTATCATTTTTCGATACTCGCACGGATTCTACCTTTTCGCGGTAGTCGCTCGGATTCTACCATTTTTCGGTACTCACCCGAACAGTCTTACGATACTCGCACGGATTCTACCTTTTACAAATACTCGCCCGGATTCTACCATTTTTCGATACTAACACTGATTGGACCCTTTTCCGGTATTTATCCGAAGAGTTTTTCGATACTCGTAGGGATTCTACATTTTCCCGGTACTTGCACGGATTCGACCATTTTTTGGTACTCACATTGATTGGACCCTTTTCCGGTAATCACCCGAACAGTTTTTCGATACTCGCACGGATTCTACCTTTTCCTGGTACACGCACATATTCGGCCATTTTTAGGTACTCACATTGATTGGAATCTTTTCCGGTAGTCACCCGAACAGTTTTTCGATACTCGCACGAATTCTACCTTTTCCCGGTACTCGCACGGATTCGACCATTTTTCGGTAGTCACACTGATTGGACCATTTTTCGGTACTCATCCGAACAGTTTTTCGATACTCGCACGGATTCTACCATTTACGGGTAGTCGCCCGGATTCTACCATTTTTCGGTACTCACATTGATTGGACCCATTTCCGGTAGTCACCCGAACAGTTTTTCGATACTCGCACGGATTCTACCTTTTCCCGGTACTCGCACGGATTCGACCATTTTTCGATACTCACACTGATTGGACCATTTTTCGGTACTCACCCGAACAGTTTTTCGATACTCGCACGGATTCTACCATTTACGGGTAGTCGCCCGGATTCTAACATTTTTCGGTACTCACATTGATTGGACCCTTTTCCGGTACTCATCGAAACAATTTTCCGATACTCGCACGGATTCTATCTTTTACCGGTACTCGCCTAGATTCTACCATTTTTGGGTATTAACAATGATTGGACCTTTTTCCGGTATTCATCCGAACAGTTTTTCGATACTCGCACGGATTCTACCTTTTCACAATACTTGCCCGGATACTATCATTTTTCGATACTCGCACGAATTCTACCTTTTCGCGGTAATCGCTCTGATTCTACCATTTTTCGGTACTCACCCGAACAGTCTTACGATACTCGCACGGATTCTACCTTTGACAAATACTCGCCCGGATTCTACCATTTTTCGGTACTAACACTGATTGGACCATTTTCCGGTATTTATCCGAAGAGTTTTTCGATACTCGTAGGGATTCTACATTTTTCCGGTACTCGCACGGATTCGACCATTTTTTGGTACTCACATTGATTGGACCCTTTTCCGGTAATGACCCGAACAGTTTTTCGATACTCGCACGGAGTCTACCTTTTCCCGGTACACGCACATATTCGGCCATTTTTCGGTACTCACATTGATTGGACCCTTTTCCGGTAGTCACCCGAACAGTTTTTCGATACTCGCACGGATTCTACCTTTTCCCGGTACTCGTACGGATTCGACCATTTTTCGGTACTCACACTGATTGGACCATTTTTCGGTACTCACCCGAACAGTTTTTCGATACTCGCACGAATTCTACCTTTTCCCGGTACTCGCACGGATTCGACCATTTTTCGATACTCACACTGATTGGACCATTTTTCGGTACTCACCCGAACAGTTTTTCGATACTCGCGCGGATTCTACCATTTACGGGTAGTCGCCCGGATTCTAACATTTTTCGGTACTCACATTGATTGGACCATTTTCCGGTACTCATCGAAACAATTTTCCGATACTCGCACGGATTCTATCTTTTACCGGTACTCGCCTAGATTCTACCATTTTTGGGTATTAACAATGATTGGACCTTTTTCCGGTATTCATCCGAACAGTTTTTCGATACTCGCACGGATTCTACCTTTTCACAATACTTGCCCGGATACTATCATTTTTCGATACTCGCACGGATTCTACCTTTTCGCGGTAGTCGCTCGGATTCTACCATTTTTCGGTACTCACCCGAACAGTCTTACGATACTCGCACGGATTCTACCTTTTACAAATACTCGCCCGGATTCTACCATTTTTCGATACTAACACTGATTGGACCCTTTTCCGGTATTTATCCGAAGAGTTTTTCGATACTCGTAGGGATTCTACATTTTCCCGGTACTTGCACGGATTCGACCATTTTTTGGTACTCACATTGATTGGACCCTTTTCCGGTAATCACCCGAACAGTTTTTCGATACTCGTACGGATTCTACCTTTTCCTGGTACACGCACATATTCGGCCATTTTTAGGTACTCACATTGATTGGAATCTTTTCCGGTAGTCACCCGAACAGTTTTTCGATACTCGCACGAATTCTACCTTTTCCCGGTACTCGCACGGATTCGACCATTTTTCGGTAGTCACACTGATTGGACCATTTTTCGGTACTCATCCGAACAGTTTTTCGATACTCGCACGGATTCTACCATTTACGGGTAGTCGCCCGGATTCTACCATTTTTCGGTACTCACATTGATTGGACCCATTTCCGGTAGTCACCCGAACAGTTTTTCGATACTCGCACGGATTCTACCTTTTCCCGGTACTCGCACGGATTCGACCATTTTTCGATACTCACACTGATTGGACCATTTTTCGGTACTCACCCGAACAGTTTTTCGATACTCGCACGGATTCTACCATTTACGGGTAGTCGCCCGGATTCTAACATTTTTCGGTACTCACATTGATTGGACCCTTTTCCGGTACTCATCGAAACAATTTTCCGATACTCGCACGGATTCTATCTTTTACCGGTACTCGCCTAGATTCTACCATTTTTGGGTATTAACAATGATTGGACCTTTTTCCGGTATTCATCCGAACAGTTTTTCGATACTCGCACGGATTCTACCTTTTCACAATACTTGCCCGGATACTATCATTTTTCGATACTCGCACGAATTCTACCTTTTCGCGGTAATCGCTCTGATTCTACCATTTTTCGGTACTCACCCGAACAGTCTTACGATACTCGCACGGATTCTACCTTTGACAAATACTCGCCCGGATTCTACCATTTTTCGGTACTAACACTGATTGGACCATTTTCCGGTATTTATCCGAAGAGTTTTTCGATACTCGTAGGGATTCTACATTTTTCCGGTACTCGCACGGATTCGACCATTTTTTGGTACTCACATTGATTGGACCCTTTTCCGGTAATGACCCGAACAGTTTTTCGATACTCGCACGGAGTCTACCTTTTCCCGGTACACGCACATATTCGGCCATTTTTCGGTACTCACATTGATTGGACCCTTTTCCGGTAGTCACCCGAACAGTTTTTCGATACTCGCACGGATTCTACCTTTTCCCGGTACTCGTACGGATTCGACCATTTTTCGGTACTCACACTGATTGGACCATTTTTCGGTACTCACCCGAACAGTTTTTCGATACTCGCACGAATTCTACCTTTTCCCGGTACTCGCACGGATTCGACCATTTTTCGATACTCACACTGATTGGACCATTTTTCGGTACTCACCCGAACAGTTTTTCGATACTCGCGCGGATTCTACCATTTACGGGTAGTC
The DNA here is from genome assembly GCF_030704535.1 of Vitis vinifera. NCBI lineage: Eukaryota > Viridiplantae > Streptophyta > Magnoliopsida > Vitales > Vitaceae > Vitis > Vitis vinifera. The sequence continues at coordinate 12,585,278 of NC_081810.1, forward strand.
GCCCGGATTCTAACATTTTTCGGTACTCACATTGATTGGACCATTTTCCGGTACTCATCGAAACAATTTTCCGATACTCGCACGGATTCTATCTTTTACCGGTACTCGCCTAGATTCTACCATTTTTGGGTATTAACAATGATTGGACCTTTTTCCGGTATTCATCCGAACAGTTTTTCGATACTCGCACGGATTCTACCTTTTCACAATACTTGCCCGGATACTATCATTTTTCGATACTCGCACGGATTCTACCTTTTCGCGGTAGTCGCTAGGATTCTACCATTTTTCGGTACTCACCCGAACAGTCTTACGATACTCGCACGGATTCTACCTTTTACAAATACTCGCCCGGATTCTACCATTTTTCGATACTAACACTGATTGGACCCTTTTCCGGTATTTATCCGAAGAGTTTTTCGATACTCGTAGGGATTCTACATTTTCCCGGTACTTGCACGGATTCGACCATTTTTTGGTACTCACATTGATTGGACCCTTTTCCGGTAATCACCCGAACAGTTTTTCGATACTCGCACGGATTCTACCTTTTCCTGGTACACGCACATATTCGGCCATTTTTCGGTACTCACATTGATTGGAATCTTTTCCTGTAGTCACCCGAACAGTTTTTCGATACTCGCACGAATTCTACCTTTTCCCGGTACTCGCACGGATTCGACCATTTTTCGGTAGTCACACTGATTGGACCATTTTTCGGTACTCATCCGAACAGTTTTTCGATACTCGCACGGATTCTACCATTTACGGGTAGTCGCCCGGATTCTACCATTTTTCGGTACGCACATTGATTGGACCCTTTTCCGGTAGTCACCCGAACAGTTTTTCGATACTCGCACGGATTCTACCTTTTCCCGGTACTCGCACGGATTCGACCATGTTTCGATACTCACACTGATTCTACCATTTTTCGGTACTCACCCGAACAGTTTTTCGATACTCGCGCGGATTCTACCATTTACGGGTAGTCGCCCGGATTCTAACATTTTTCGGTACTCACATTGATTGGACCCTTTTTCGGTACTCATCCAAACAATTTTCCGATACTCGCACGGATTCTACCTTTTCCCGGTACTCGCACGGATTCGACCATTTTTCGATACTCACACTGATTGGACCATTTTTCGGTACTCACCCGAACAGTTTTTCGATACTCGCACGGATTCTACCATTTACGGGTAGTCGCCCGGATTCTAACATTTTTCAGTACTCACATTGATTGGACCCTTTTCCGGTACTCATCCAAACAATTTTCCGATACTCGCACGGATTCTATCTTTTACCGGTACTCGCCTAGATTCTACCATTTTTGGGTATTAACAATGATTGGACCTTTTTCCGGTATTCACCCGAACAGTTTTTCGATACTCGCACGGATTCTACCTTTTCCCGGTACACGCACATATTCGGCCATTTTTCGGTACTCACATTGATTGGAATCTTTTCCGGTAGTCACCCGAATAGTTTTTCGATACTCGCACGGATTCTACCTTTTCCCGGTACTCGCACGGATTCGACCATTTTTCGGTAGTCACACTGATTGGACCATTTTTCGGTACTCACCCGAACAGTTTTTCGATACTCGCACGGATTCTACCATTTACGGGTAGTCGCCCGGATTCTACCATTTTTCGGTACTCACATTGATTGGACCCATTTCCGGTAGTCACCCGAACAGTTTTTCGATACTCGTACGGATTCTACCTTTTCCCGGTACTCGCACGGATTCGACCATTTTTCGGTAGTCACACTGATTGGACCATTTTTCGGTACTCACCCGAACAGTTTTTCGATACTCGCACGGATTCTACCATTTACGGGTAGTCGCCCGGATTCTACCATTTTTCGGTACTCACATTGATTGGACCCATTTCCGGTAGTCACCCGAACAGTTTTTCAATACTCGCACGGATTCTACCTTTTCCCGGTACTCGCACGGATTCGACCATTTTTCGATACTCACACTGATTGTACCATTTTTCGGTACTCACCCGAACAGTTTTTCGATACTCGCACGGATTCTACCATTTACGGGTAGTCGCCCGGATTCTAACATTTTTCGGTACTCACATTGATTGGACCCATTTCCGGTAGTCACCCGAACAGTTTTTCGATACTCGCACGGATTCTACCTTTTCCCGGTACTTGCACGGATTCGACCATTTTTTGGTACTCACATTGATTGGACCCTTTTCCGGTAATCACCCGAACAGTTTTTCGATACTCGCACGGATTCTACCTTTTCCTGGTACACGCACATATTCGGCCATTTTTCGGTACTCACATTGATTGGAATCTTTTCCGGTAGTCACCCGAACAGTTTTTCGATACTCGCACGAATTCTACCTTTTCCCGGTACTCGCACGGATTCGACCATTTTTCGGTAGTCACACTGATTGGACCATTTTTCGGTACTCATCCGAACAGTTTTTCGATACTCGCACGGATTCTACCATTTACGGGTAGTCGCCCGGATTCTACCATTTTTCGGTACGCACATTGATTGGACCCTTTTCCGGTAGTCACCCGAACAGTTTTTCGATACTCGCACGGATTCTACCTTTTCCCGGTACTCGCACGGATTCGACCATGTTTCGATACTCACACTGATTCTACCATTTTTCGGTACTCACCCGAACAGTTTTTCGATACTCGCGCGGATTCTACCATTTACGGGTAGTCGCCCGGATTCTAACATTTTTCGGTACTCACATTGATTGGACCCTTTTTCGGTACTCATCCAAACAATTTTCCGATACTCGCACGGATTCTACCTTTTCCCGGTACTCGCACGGATTCGACCATGTTTCGATACTCACACTGATTGGACCATTTTTCGGTACTCACCCGAACAGTTTTTCGATACTCGCACGGATTCTACCATTTATGGGTAGTCGCCCGGATTCTAACATTTTTCGGTAGTCACATTGATTGGACCCTTTTCCGGTACTCATCAAAACAATTTTCCGATACTCGCACGGATTCTATCTTTTACCGGTACTCGCCTAGATTCTACGATTTTTGGGTATTAACAATGATTGGACCTTTTTCCGGTATTCATCCGAACAGTTTTTCGATACTCGCACGGATTCTACCTTTTCACAATACTTGCCCGGATACTATCATTTTTCGATACTCGCACGGATTCTACCTTTTCGCGGTAGTCGCTCGGATTCTACCATTTTTCGGTACTCACCCGAACAGTCTTACGATACTCGCACGGATTCTACCTTTTACAAATACTCGCCCAGATTCTTCCATTTTTCGGTACTAACACTGATTGGTCCCTTTTCCGGTATTTATCCGAACATTTTTCCGATACTCGCAGGGATTCTACATTTTCCCGGTACTCGCACGGATTCGACCATTTTTTGGTACTCACATTGATTGGACCCTTTTCCGGTAGTCACCCGAACAGTTTTTCGATACTCGCACGGATTCTACCTTTTCCCGGTACACGCACATATTCGACCATTTTTCGGTACTCACATTGATTGGACCTTCTTCCGGTAGTCACCTGAACAGTTTTTCGATACTCGCACGGATTCTACCTTTTCCCGGTACTCGCACGGATTCGACCATTTTTCGGTACTCACACTGATTGGACCATTTTTCGGTACTCACCCGAACAGTTTTTCGATACTCGCACGGATTATACCATTTACGGGTAGTCGCCCGGATTCTAACATTTTTCGGTACTCACATTGATTGGACCCTTTTCCGGTAGTCACCCGAACAGTTTTTCGATACTCGCACGGATTCTACCATTTACGGGTAGTCGCCCGGATTCTACCATTTTTCGGTACTCACATTGATTGCACCCTTTTCCGGTAGTCAACCGAACAATTTTTCGATACTCGCACGGATTCTACCTTTTCCCGGTACTTGCACGGATTCGACTCTTTTTCGGCACTCACACTGATTGGACCATTTTCCGGTACTCACCCGAATAGTTTTTCGATACTCGCATGGATTCTACCTTTTACGGGTACTCGCCCGGATTCTACCATTTTTCGGTACTAACACTGATTGGACCCTTTTCATCCGAAATTTTTTTCGATACTCGCACGATTTCTACCTTTTCCCGGTACTCGCACGGATTCGACCATTTTTCGGTACTCACATTGATTGGACCCTTTTCCGGTACTCATCCGAACAGTTTTTCGATACTCGTACAGATTCTACTTTTTCCTGGTACTCATCCGGATTCTACCATTTTTCGGTACTCACATTGATTGGACCCTTTTCCGGTACTCATCCGAATAGTTTTTCGATACTCGCACGAATTCTACCGTTTCCGAGTACTCGCCCGGATTCTACAATTTTTCGGTACTAACACTGATTGGACCCTTTTCCGCTACTCATCCGAACAGTTTTTCGATACTCGTACGGATTCTACTTTTTCCTGGTACTCATCCGGATTCTACCATTTTTCGGTACTCACATTAATATGACCATTTTCTGATACTCACCTGAACAAGTTTTCGATACTCGCACGGTTTCTACCTTTTACGGGCACTCGTCCCGATTCTACCATTTTTTGGTACTAACAATGATATGACCCTTTTCCGGTAGTCATCCGAACAGTTTTTAGATACTAACACGGATTCTACCTTTTCCCGATACTCGCATTGATAGGACCCCTTTCCGGTAATCAACGGAACAGTTTTTCGATACTCGCACGGATCCTAGATTTTCTCGGTACTCGCACGGATTCGACCATTTTTCGGTACTCACATTGATTGGACCTTTTTCCGGTAGTCCCCCGAACAGTTTTTCAATACTCACACGGATTCTACCTTTTCCCGGCACTCACACGGATTCGACCATTTTTCGGTACTCACCCTGATTGGACCATTTTTCAGTATTCAATTGAACAGTTTTTCGATACTCGCACGGATTCTACATTTGCGTGGTACTCGTCGGGATTCTACTATTTTTCGGTAGTAACATTGATTGGACCCTTTTCCGGTACACACCCGATTAGTTTTTCGATACCCGCACGAAATTTATATTTTCCCAGTACTCGCACGTGTTCGACCATTTTTCGGTACTCACAATTATTGGACCCCTTTCCGGTAGTCACCCGAACAGTTTTTCGATACTCGCACGGATCCAACCTTTTCCCGGTACTCACACGGATTCGGCCATTTTTCGATACTCACACTGATTGGACCTTTTTTCGGTACTCATCCGAATAGATTTTCGTTACTCACCCAGATTCTACCTTTTACGAGTACACACCCGGATTCTACCATTTTTTGGTACTAACACTGATTGACATTTTTCCGGTACTCATCCGAACAGTTTTTTGATACTCGTATGGATTCTACTTTTTGCTGGTACTCATCCGGATTCTACAATTTTTCGGTACTCACATTGATTGGACCCTTTTCCGATATTCACCCGAACAGTTTTTCGATACTCGCACGGATTCTACCTTTTACGGGTACTCGCCCGGATTCTACCATTTTTTGGTACTAACAATGATATGACCCTTTTCCGGTAGTCATCCGAACAATTTTTAGATACTCGCACAGATTGTACCTTTTCCCGGTACTCGCAAGGATTCGACCCTTTTTCCGGTACTCATTTGAACAGTTTTTCGATACTCGCACGGATTCTACCTTTTCGTGGTACTCGCCAGGATTCTACCATTTTTCGGTACTAACACTGATTGGACCCTTTTCCGGTACACACCAGATTAGTTTTTGGATACTCGCACGAAATTTATCATTTCCCGGTACTCGCATGTATTCGACCATTTTTCGGTAGTCACCCGAACAGTTTTTCGATACTCGCACGGATCCTACCTTTTCCCGGTACTCACAGGGATTCGGCCATTTTTCGGTACTCCCAATGATTGGACCCTTTTTCGGTACTCATCCGAACAGTTTTTCGATACTCGCACGAAATCTACCTTTTACGGGTACTCGCAAGGATTCTACCATTTTTCGGTGCTAACACTGATTGGACCATTTTCCGGTACTCATCCGAATAGTTTTTCGATACTCACACAGATTCTACCTTTTCCCGGTACTCGTAAGGATTCGACCATTTTTCGGTACTCACATTGATTGGACCCTTTTCCGGTAGTCACCCGAACAGTTTTTCGATACTCGCACGGATTCTACCTTTTACGGGTACTCGCCCGGATTCTACCATTTTTCGGTGCTAACACTGATTGGACCCTTTTCCGGTACTCATCCGAACAATTTTTCGATACTCGTACGGATTTTACTTTTTCCTGGTACTCATCCGGATTCTACCATTTTTCAGTACTCACATTGATTGGACCCTTTACCGATACTCACCCGAACATTTTTTCGATACTTGCACGGATTCTAACCTTTCCCAGTACTCACACGGATTCGTCCATTTTTCGGTACTCACACTGATTGGACCATTTTTCGGTACTCATCCGAACAGTTTTTCGATACACGCACAGATTCTACCTTTTCGTGGTACTCACACGGATTCTACCTTTTACGGGTACTCGTCCGGATTCTACCATTTTTTGGTACTAACATTTATATGACTCTTTTTCGGTAGTCATTCGAACAGTTTTTCGATACTTGCACGGATTCTACCTTTTCCCGGTACTCACACGGATTCGACCATTTTTCGGTACTAACACTGATTGGATCATTTTTCGGTGCTCGCACGGATTCTACCTTTTGCCGATACTCACAAGGATTCGACCATTTTTCGGTACTCACATTGATTGGACCCTTTTCCAGTAGTCACCCGATCAGTTTTTCGATACTCGCACGAATTCTACCTTTTCCCGATACTCGTATGGATTCGACCATTTTTCGGTACTCACATTGATAGGACCCCTTTCGGGTACTCACCGGAACAGTTTTTCGATACTCGCACGGATTCTACCTTTTCCCGGTACTCGCACGGATTCGACCATTTTTCGGTACCCACATTGATTGGACTCTTTTCCGGTAGTCCCCCGAATAGTTTTTCGATACTCGCACGGATTCTAGCTTTTCCCGGTACTCACACGGATTCGACCATTTTTCGGTACTCACAATGATTGGACCATTTTTCGGTACTCATTTGAACAGTTTTTTGATACTCGCACGGATTCTACCTTTGTGCGGTACTCGCCGGGATTCTACCATTTTTCGGTACTAACACTGATTGGACCCTTTTCCGGTACACACCAAATTAGTTTTTGGATACTCGCACGAAATTTATCTTTTCCCGGTACTCGCACGTATTCGACCATTTTTCGGTACTCACATTCATAAGGCCCTTTTCCGGTAGTCACCCGAACAGTTTTTCGATACTCGCACTGATCCTACCTTTTCCCGGTACTCACACGGATTCGGCCATTTTTCGGTACTCCCATTGATTGGACCTTTTCCGGTACTCATCCGAACAGTTTTTTGATACTCGCACGAATTCTACCTTTTACGGGTACTCGCCCGGATTCTACCATTTTTCGGTGCTAACACTGATTGGACCCTTTTCCGATACTCATCCGAACAGTTTTTTGATACTCACACAGATTCTACCTTTTCCCGGAACTGGCAAGGATTCGACGATTTTTCGGCACTCACATTGATTGGACCCTTCTCCGGTAGTCACCCGAACAGTTTTTCGATACTCGCACGGATTCTACGTTTTCCTGGGACTCGCACGTATTCGACTATTTTTCGGCACTCACACTGATTGGACCATTTTTCGGTACTCACCCGAACAGTTTTTCGATACTCGCACGGATTCTACCTTTTACGGGTACTCGCCCGGATTCTACCATTTTTCGGTACTAACACTGATTGGACCCTTTTCATCCGAAATTTTTTTTGATACTCGCACGAATTCTACCTTTTCCCGGTACTCGCACGGATTCGACCATTTTTCGGTACTCACATTGATTGGACCCTTTTCCGGTACTCATCCGAACAGTTTTTCGATACTCGTACAGATTCTACTTTTTCCTGGTACTCATCCGGATTCTACCATTTTTCGGTACTCACATTGATATGACCATTTTTCGATACTCGCACAGTTTCTACCTTTTACGGGTACTCGTCCGGATTCTACCATTTTTTGGTACTAACAATGTTATGACCCTTTTCCGGTAGTCATCCGAACAGTTTTTAGATACTCACACGGATTCTACCTTTTCCCGATACTAGCACGGATTCGGCCATTTTTCGGTACTCACATTGATAGGACCCCTTTCCGGTACTCACCGGAACAGTTTTTCGATACTCGCACGGATTCTACCTTTTCCCGGTACTCGCACGGATTCGACCATTTTTCGGTACTCACATTGATTGGACCCTTTTCCGATAGTCCCCCAAACAGTTTTTCAATACTCACTTTGATTCTACCTTTTCCCGGCACTCACACGGATTCGACCATTTTTCGGTACTCACACTGATTGGACCATTTTTCGGTACTCAATTGAACAGTTTTTCGATACTCGCACGGATTCTACATTTGCGCGGTACTCGCCGGGATTCTACTATTTTTCGGTACTAACACTAATTGGACCCTTTTCCGGTACACACCCCATTAGTTTTTCGATACCCGCACGAAATTTATATTTACCGGTACTCGCACGTGTTCGACCATTTTTCGGTACTCACAATTATTGGACCCTTTTCCGGTAGTCACCCGAACAGTTTTTCGATACTCGCACGGATCCTACCTTTTCCCGGTACTCACACGGATTCGGCCATTTTTCAATACTCACACTGATTGGACCTTTTTTCGGTACTCATCCGAACAGTTTTTCGTTACTCGCCCGGATTCTACCTTTTACGGGTACTCGCCCGGATTCTACCATTTTTTTGTACTAACACTGATTGACATTTTTCCGGTACTCATCCGAACAGTTTTTTGATACTCGTATGGATTCTACTTTTTGCTGGTACTCATCCGGATTCTACCATTTTTCGGTACTCACCCGAACAGTTTTTCGATACTCGCACGGATTCTACCTTTTACGGGTGCTCGCCCGGATTCTACCATTTTTCGGTACTAACAGTGATTGTACCCTTTTCCGTTACACACCCGAACAGTTTTTCGATACTCGCACGGAATTTACCTTTTCCCAGTACTCGCACGGATTCGACAATTTTTCGGTACTCACATTGATTGGACCCTTTTCCGGTAGTCACCCGAAAAGTTTTTCGATACTCGCACGGATTCTAACTTTTACGGATACTCGCCCGTATTCTACCATTTTTCGGTACTAACACTGATTGAATCCTTTTCCGGTACTTATCCGAACAGTTTTTCGATACTCGCACAGATTCTACTTTTTCCTGGTACTCGACTGGATTCTACCATTTTTCGGTACTCACATTGATTAGACCCCTTTCCGGTTCTCAACCGAACAGTTTTTCGATACTTGCACAGATTCCAACTTTTCCCGGTACTGGCACGTATTCGACAATTTTTCGGTACTCACACTGATTGGACCATTTTCCGATACTCATCCGAACAGTTTTTCGACAGTCGCACGGATTCTACCTTTTACGGGTTCTCGCCTGGATTCTACCATTTTTTTGTACTAACAATTATATGACCCTTTTTCGGTAGTCATCCGAACAGTTTTTCGATATTCGCACGGATTCTATCTTTTCTCGGTACTCGCCCGGATTCTACCACTTTTCGGTACTCACACTGATTGGACAATTTTTCGGTACACATCCGAACAGTTTTTCGATACTCGAACGGATTCTACTTTTTCCTGGTACTCACCCGGATTCTACCATTTTTCGGTACTCACATTGATTGGACCCCTTTTCGGTACTCACCTGAACAGTTTTTCGATACTCGCACGGATTCTACCTTTTCCCAGTACTCACACGGATTCGTCCATTTTTCGGTACTCACACTGATTGGACCAATTTTCGGTACTCATCTGAACAGTTTTTCGATACTCGCACGCATTCTACCTTTTCGTGGTACTCGCCGTCGCCGGGATTCTACCATTTTTCGGTGCTAACACTGATTGGACCCTTTTCGGGTACACACCCGATTATTTTTTCGATACTCGCACGGATTCTACTTTTTCCTGGTACTCACCCGGATTCTACCATTTTTCGGTAGTCACATTGATTGGACCCCTTTTCGGTACTCACCCGAACAGTTTTTCGATACTCGCACGGATTCTACCTTTTACGGGTGCTCGCCCGGATTCTACTACCATTTTTCGGTATTAACAATAAATGGACCCTTTTCCGGTAGTCATCCGAACAGTTTTTCAATACTCACACGGATTCTACCTTTTCCCGGTACTCGCATTGATTGGACCCTTTTCCGGTGTTCATCCAAACAGTTTTTCGATACTCGCACGGATTCTACCTTTTACGGGTACTCGCCCGGATTCTACCATTTTTCGGTACTAACAATGATTGGACACTTTTCCGGTAGTCATCCGAACAGTTTTTCGATACTCGCACGGATTCTACTTTTTCCCAATACTCGCCCGAATTCTACCATTCTTCGGTACTAGCACTGATTGGACCCTTTTCTGGTAGTCACCCGAAGAGTTTTTCCATACTTGCACGCATTCTACCTTTTCCTGGTACTCGTACGGATTCGACCATTTTTCGGTACTCACATTGATTGGACCCTTTTCTGGTACTCATCCAAACAGTTTTTCGATACTCTCACGGATTCTACCTTTTAGGGGTACTCGCCCGGATTCTACCATTTTTCGGTACTTAAAATGATTGGACCCTTTTTCGGTACTCATCCGAACAGTTTTTCGATACTCGCACGGATTCTACTTTTTCCTGGTACTCATCCGGATTCTACCATTTTTTGGTACTCACATTGATTGGACCCCTTTTCGGTACTCACCCGAACACTTTTTCGATAATCGCACGGAATTTACCTTTTCCAGGTACTCACACGGATTCGTCCATTTTTCGGTACTCATCCGAACAGTTTTTCGATACTCGCACGGATTCTACCTTTTCGTGGTACTCGCCGGGATTCTACCATTTTTCGGTACTAACACTTATTGGACCCTTTTCCGGTTCTCCCCCGATTAGTTTTTCAATACTCGCACGGAATTTAACTTTTCCCGGTACTCGCACGGATTCGACCATTTTTCGGTACTCACATTGATTAGACCCTTTTCCGGTAGTCACCCGAACAATTTTTCGATACTCGCACGGATTCTACCTTTTCCCGGTACTCACACGGATTCGACCATTTTTCGGTACTCACACTGATTGGACCATTTTTCCGTACTCATCAGAACAGTTTTTCGATATTCGCACGGATTCTACTTTTTCCTGGTACTCACCCGGATTCTACCATTTTTCGGTACTCACATTGATTGGACCCCTTTTCGGTACTCACCCGAACAGTTTTTCGATACTCGCACGGATTCTACCTTTTACGGGTGGTCGCCCGGATTCTACCATTTTTCGGTACTAACACTCATTGGACACTTTTCCGTTACACACCCGAACAGTTTTTCGATACTCGCACGGAATTTACCTTTTCCCGGTACTCGCACGGATTCGACAATTTTTCGGTACTCACATTGATTGGACCCTTTTCCGGTAGTCACCCGAAAAGTTTTTCGATACTCGCACGGATTCTACCTTTTACGGATACTCGCCCCGATTCTACCATTTTTCGGTACTAACACTGATTGAATCCTTTTCGGGTACTTATCCGAACAGTTTTTCGATACTCGCGCAGATTCTACTTTTTCCTGGTACTCAACCGGATTCTACCATTTTTCGGTACTCACATTGATTGGACCCCTTTCTGGTACTCAACCGAACAGTTTTTTGATACTCGCACGGATTCTACCTTTTCCCGGTACTGGCACGTATTCGACAATTTTTCGGTACTCACACTGATTGCACCATTTTCCGATACTCATCCGAACAATTTTTGGATAGTCGCACGGATTCAACCTTTTACGGGTTCTCGCTTGGATTCTACCATTTTTTTGTACTAACAATTATATGACCCTTTTTCGGTAGTCATCCGAACAGTTTTTCGATACTCGCACGAATTCTATCTTTTCCCAGTACTCGCCCGGATTCTACAATTTTTTGGTACTCACACTCATTGGACAATTTTTCGGTACACATCCGAACAGTTTTTCGATACTCGCACGGATTCTAATTTTTTCTGGTACTCATCTGGATTCTACCATTTTTCGGTACTCACATTGATTGGACCCCTTTTCGGTACTCACCCGAACAGTTTTTCGATACTCGCACGGATTCTACCTTTTCCCAGTACTAACACGGATTCGTCCATTTTTCAGTACTCACACTAATTGGACCAATTTTCCTAGTACTAACACGGATTCTACCATTTTTCGGTACTAACACTGATTGGACCCTTTTTCGGTACACACCTGATTAGTTTTTCGATACTCGCACGGATTCTACCTTTTCGCGGTACTCGCCCGGATTCTACCATTTTTCGGTACTCACATTGATATGACCCTTTTCCGGTACTCATCCGAACAGTTTTTCGATACTCGCACGGATTCTACTTTTTCCTGGTACTCACCTGGATTCTACCATTTTTCGGTACTAACAATGATTCGACCCTTTTTCGGTAGTCATCCGAACAGTTTTTCGATACTCGCACGGATTCTACCTTTTCGAGGAACTCGCCTGGATTCTACCATTTTTCGGTACTAACACTGATTGGAGCCTTTTCCCGTACTCATCCGAACAGTTTTTCGATACAGGCACGGATTCTACCTTTTCGCCGTACTCGCCCGGATTCTACCATTTTTCGGTACTAACACTGATTGAACCCTTTTCCGGTACTCATTTGACCAATTTTTTTATACTCGCACGGATTCTACTTTTTCCCAATACTCTCCCGGATTCTACTATTCTTCGGTACTAACACTGATTGGACCCTTTTCCAGTACTTACTCGAATAATTTTTCGATACTCGCACAAATTCTACTTTTTCATTGTACTCACCAGGATTCTACCATTTTTCGGTACTCACATTGATTGGACCCTTTTCCGGTACTCACCCGAAGAGTTTTTCGATATTCGCACGCATTCTACCTTTTCCCGGTACTCGCACGTATTCGACAATTTTTCGGTACTCACACTGATTGGACCATTTTTCGGTACTCATCCGAACAGTTTTTCGATACTCGCACGGATTCTACTTTTTCCTGGTACTCACCCGGATTCTACCATTTTTCGGTACTCACATTGATTGGATCCCTTTTCGGTACTCACCCGAACACTTTTTCGATAATCGCACCGATTCTACATTTTCTCAGTACTCACACGGATTCGTCCATTTTTCGGTACTCACATTGATTGGACCATTTATCGGTACTCATCCGAACAGTTTTTCGATACTCGCACGCATTCTACCTTTTCGTGGTACTCGCAGGGATTCTACCATTTTTCGGTACTAACACTGATTGGACCCTTTTCCGGTACACACTCCATTAGTTTTTCGATACTCGCACGGATTCTACTTTTTCCTGGTACTCACCCAGATTCTACCATTTTTTGATACTCACATTGATTGGACCCCTTTTCGGTACTCACCCAAACACTTTTTCGATAGTCGCACGGATTCTACCTTTTCTCAGTACTCACACGGATTCGTCCATGTTTCGGTACTCACACAGATTGGACCATTTTTCGGTACTCATCCGAACAGTTTTTCGATACTCGCACGGATTCTACCTTTTCGTGGTACTCGCCGGGATTCTACCATTTTTCGGTACTAACACTGATTGGACCCTTTTTCGGTACTCACCCGATTAGTTTTTCGATACTCGCATGGAATTTACCTTTTCCCGGTACTCGCACGGATTCGACCATTTTTCGGTACTCACATTGATTAGACCCTTTTCGGGTAGTCACCCGAACAATTTTTTGATACTCGCACGAATTCTACCTTTTCCCGGTACTCACACGGATTCGACCATTTTTCGGTACTCACACTGATTGGACCATTTTTTGGTACTCATCTGTACAGTTTTTCGATATTCGCACGGATACTACTTTTTCCTGGTACTCACTCGGATTCTACCATTTTTCGGTACTCACATTGATTGGACCCCATTTCGGTACTCACCCAAACAGTTTTTCGATACTCGCACAGATTCTACCTTTTACGGGTGCTCGCCCGGATTCTACCATTTTTCGGTACTAACACTGATTGGACCCTTTTCCGTTACACACTCGAACAGTTTTTCGATACTCGCACGGAATTTACCTTTTCCCGGTACTCGCACGGATTCGACAATTTTTCGGTAATCACATTGATTGGACCCTTTTCCGATACTCACCCGAACAGTTTTTTGATACTCGCACGGATTCTACCTTTTACGGATACTCGCCCGGATTCTACCATTTTTCTGTACTAACACTGATTGAACCCTTTTCCGGTACTCATTTGACCAATTTATTGATACTCGCACGGATTCTACTTTTTCCCAATACTCTCCCGGATTTTACTATTCTTCGGTACTAACACTGATTGGACTCTTTTCCAGTACTTACTCGAATAATTTTTCGATACTCGCACAAATTCTACTTTTTCATTGTACTCACCAGGATTCTACCATTTTTCGGTACTCACATTGATTGGACCCTTTTCCGGTACTCACCCGAAGAGTTTTTCGATATTCGCACGCATTCTACTTTTTCCCGGTACTCGCACGTATTCGACAATTTTTCGGGACTCACAATGATTGGACCATTTTCCGATACTCATCCGAACAGTTTTTCGATACTCCCACGAATTCCACCTTTGACGGGTACTCGCCCGGATTCTACCATTTTTCAGTACTAACACTGATTGGATCCTTTTCATCCGAACAGTTTTTCGATACTCGCACGAATTCTACCTTTTACGGGTACTCGCCCAGATTCTACCATTTTTCGGTACTAACAATGATTGGACCCTTTTCCGGTAGTCATCCGAACAGTTTTTCGATACTCGCACGGATTCTACTTTATCCCAGTACTCGTCCGGATTCTACCATTCTTCGGTACTAACACTGATTGGACACTTTTCCAATACTTATCCGAACTGTTTTTCGATACTCGCACGGATTCTACTTTTTCCTGGTACTCACCCGGATTCTACCATTTTTCGGTACTCACATTGATTGGACCCCTTTCCGGTACTCACCCGAACAGTTTTTCTATACTCGCACGGATTCTACCTTTTTCCGTTACTCGCACGGATTCGACCATTTTTCGGTACTCACACTAATTTGGACCATTTTTCGGTACTCATCCGAACAGTTTTTCAATACAGACAAGGATTCTACTTTTTCCTCGTAGTCACGCGGATTCTACCATTTTTCGGTACTCACATTGATTGGACCCCTTTCCGGTACTCGCCCGAAAAGTTTTTCGGTACTCGCATGAATTCTTCCTTTGACCGGTACTCGCCCGGATTCTACCATTTTTTGGTACTCACATTGATTGGACCCTTTTCCGGTACTCATCCGAATAGTTTTTCGATACTCGTAGGGATTCTACCTTTTCCCGGTAGTCGCACGGATTTGACCATTTTTCAGTACTCACCCTGATTGGACCATTTTCCGATACTCATCCGAATAGTTTTTCGATACTCGCACAGATCCTACTTTTTCCTGGTACTCACCCGAATTCAACCATTTTTCGATACTCACATTGATTCGACCCTTTTCCGGGACTCACCCGAGAAGTTTTTCGATACTCGCACGGATTCTACGTTTTTCCAGTACTCGCACGGATTCGACCATTTTTCGGTAGTCACACTAATTTTGACCATTTTCCGGTACTCATCCGAACAGTTTTTCGATACTGACACGGATTCTACTTTTTCCTGGTAATCACCCGGATTCGACCATTTTTCGGTACTCACATTGATTGGACCCCTTTCCGGTACTCACCCGAACAGTTTTTCGATACTCGCACGGATTCTACCTTTTTGCGGTACTCGTACGGATTCGACCATTTTTCGGTACTCAGACTAATTTGTACCATTTTCCGGTGCTCATCCGAATAGTTTTTCGATACTCGCACGGATCCTACTTTTTCCTGGTACTCACCCGGATTCTACCATTTTTCGTTACTCACATTGATTGGACCTTTTTCCTGTACTCACCAGAGAAGTTTTTCGATACTCGCACGGATTCTACGTTTTTCCAGTACTCGCACGGATTCGACCATTTTTCGGTACTCACACTAATTTTGACCATTTTCAGGTACTCATCCGAACAGTTTTTCGATACTGACACGGATTTTACTTTTTCCTGGTACTCACCCGGATTCGACCATTTTTCGGTACTCACATTGATTGGACCCCTTTCCGGTACTCACCCGAACAGTTTTTCTATACTCGCACAGATTCTACCTTTTTCCGGTACTTGCACGGATTCGACCATTTTTCAGTACTCACACTAATTTGGACCATTTTGCGGTACTCATCCGAACAGGTTTTTGATACCCATACGGATTCTACCTTTTACCGGTACTCGCACGGATTCTACCATTTTTCGGTACTCACATTGATTGGACCCTTTTCCGGTACTCACCCGAGAAGTTTTTCGATACTCGCACGGATTCTACCTTTTACCGGTACTCGCCCGGATTCTACCATTTTTCGTTACTCACACTGATTCTACCATTTTTCGATACTCACATTGATTGGACCATTTTTCGGTACTCATCCGAACAGTTTTTCGATATTCGTACGGATTCTACTTTTTCCTTGTACTCACCCGAATTCGACCATTTTTCGGTACTCACATTGATTGGACCCCTTTCCGGTACTCACCCGAAAAGTTTTTCGATACTCGCACGGATTCTACCTTTTTCCGGTACTCGCACGGATTCGACCATTTTTCGGTACTCACACTAATTTGGACCATTTTCCGGTACTCTTCCGAATAGTTTTTCGATACTCGCACGGATCCTACATTTTCCTGGTACTCACCCGGATTCTACCATTTTTCGATACTCACATTGATTGGACCCTTTTCCTGTACTCACCCGAGAAGTTTTTCGATACTCGCACGGATTCTACCTTTTACCGGTACTCGCCCGGATTCAACCATTTTTCGGTACTCACATTGATTGGACCATTTTTCAGTACTAATCAGAACAGTTTTTCGATACTCTCCCGGATTCTACTTTTTCCTGGTACTCACTCGGATTCGACAATTTTTCGGTACTCACATT
Organism: Vitis vinifera; assembly: GCF_030704535.1. Classification (NCBI taxonomy): domain Eukaryota; kingdom Viridiplantae; phylum Streptophyta; class Magnoliopsida; order Vitales; family Vitaceae; genus Vitis; species Vitis vinifera. The sequence goes on from NC_081810.1 coordinate 12,602,482, forward strand.
GATTGCACCCCTTTCCGGTACTCACGCGAACAGTTTTTCGATACTCGCACGGATTCTACCTTTTTCCGGTACTCGCACGGATTCGACCATTTTTCGGTACTCACACTAATTTGGACCATTTTCTGGTACTCATCCGAATAGTTTTTCGTTATTCGCACGGATCCTACTTTTTCCTGGTACTCACCCGGATTCTACCATTTTTCGATACTCACATTGATCGGACCCTTTTCCGGTACTTACCCGAGAAGTTTTTCGATACTCGCACGGATTCTACCTTTTGCCGGTACTCGCCCGGATTCAACCATTTTTCGGTACTCACACTGATTGGACCATTTTTCAGTACTAATCCGAACAGTTTTTCGATACTCGCCCGGATTCTACTTTTTCCTGGTACTCACTCGGATTCGACCATTTTTCGGTACTCGCATTGATTGGACCCCTTTCTGGTACTCACCCGAACAGTTTTTCGATACTCGCACGGATTCTACCTTTTTCCGATACTCGCACGAATTCGACCATTTTTCGGTACTCACAGTAATTTGGACCATTTTCCGGTACTCATCCGAATAGTTTTTCGTTACTCGCACGGATCCTACTTTTTCCTCGTACTCACCCGGATTCTACCATTTTTCGATACTCACATTGATTGGACCCTTTTCCGGTACTCACCCGAGAAGTTTTTCGATACTCGCAAGGATTCTTCCTTTTACCCGTACTCGCCCGGATTCTACCATTTTTCGGTACTCACACTGATTGGACCATTTTTCGGTACTAATTCGAACAGTTTTTCGATACTCGGACGGATTCTACTTTTTCCTAGTACTCACCCGGATTCGACCATTTGTCGGTACTCACATTGATTGGATCCCTTTCCGGTACTGACATGAACAGTTTTTCGATACTCGCACGGATTCTACCTTTTTCCGGTACTCGCACGGATTCGACCATTTTTCGGTACTCACACTAATTTGGACCATTTTTCGGTACTCATCCGAAAAGTTTTTCGATACTGACACGGATTCTACTTTTTCCTGGTACTCACCCAGATTCGACCATTTTTCGGTACTCACATTGATTAGACCCCTTTCCGGTACTCTCCCGAACAGTTTTTCGATACTCGCACGGATTCTACCTTTTTCCGGTACTCGCACGGATTCGACCATTTTTCGGTACTCACACTAATTTGGACCTTTTTCCGATACTAATCCGAACAGTTTTTTGATACTCGCACGGATTGTACCTTTTACCGGTACTCGCCCGGATTTTACCATTTTTCGGTACTAACAATTATTGGACCCTTTTCCGGTACCCATCCGAACAGTTGTTCGATACTCGCACGGATTCTACTTTTTCCTGTTAGTCACACGGATTCTACCATTTTTCGGTACTCACATTGATTGGACCCCTATCCGGTACTTGCCCGAACAGTTTTTCGATACTCGCATGAATTCTACCTTTTACCGGTACTCGCCCGGATTGTACCATTTTTCGGTAATCACATTGATTGGACCCCTTTCCGGTACTCACCCGAAAACTTTTTCGATACTGGCATGGATTCTACATTTTACGGGTACTCGCCCGGATTCTACAATTTTTTGGTAATAACACTGATTTGACCCTTTTTCGGTACTCACCCGGACAGTTTTTCGATACTCGCACGGGTTCTACCTTTTAGGGGTACTTGCCCGGATTCTACCATTTTTAAGTACTAACACTGATTGGACCATTTTCCGGTAATCACCCACACAGTTTTGCGATACTCGCTCAAATTCTACCTTTTCCCCACACTCGCACGGATTCGACCATTTTTCGGTACTCACAACTATTGGACCATTTTTCGGTACTCGTCCGAATAGTTTTTCGATACTCAAATTGATTGGACCCTTTTCCGGTACTCACCCGAGAAGTTTTTGGATACGTGCACGGATTCTATCTTCTACCGGTACTCGCCCGGATTCTACTATTTTTCGGTACCAACACTATTTGACCCTTTTCCGGTACTCACCCGAACAGTTTTTCGATACTCTCCAGGATTCTACTTTTTCCCTATACTCGCCTGGATTCTGCCATTTTTTGGTACTCACAGTGATTGGACCTTTTTCCGGTACTCACCCGAAAACTTTTTCAATACTGGCACGGATTCTATCTTTTATGGGTACTCGCACGGATTCTACTTTTTCCTGGTACTCACCCGGATTCTACCATTTTTCGGTACTCACATTGATTGGACCCTTTTTTGGTACTCACCGAACAGTTTTTCGATACTCGCACGAATTCTACCTTTTACCAGTACTCGACCGGACTCTACCATTTTTCAGTACTAACACTGATTTGACCCTTTTCCGGTACTCACCCGAATAGTTTTTCGATACTCGCACGGATTCTACCTTTTACCGGTACTCGCCCGGATTCTACCATTTTTCGGTACTAACACTAATTGACCCTTTTCCGGTAGACACCCAAACAGTTTTTCGATACTCTCACGAATTCTACTTTTTCCCTATACTCCCCCGGATTCTGCCATTTTTCGGTACTCGCAGGGATTGGACCTTTCTCCAGTACTCACCCGAACACTTTTTCGACACTGGCACGGATTCTAGCTTTTACGGGTACTCGCCCGGATTCTACTATTTTTTGGTACTAACACTGGTTTGTCCCTTTTCCGGTACTCACTCGAACAGTTTTTCGATACTCGCATGGATTCTATATTTTCCAGGTACTCGCACGGATTCGACCATTTTTCGGTACTCACACTGATTGGACCATTTTTCGGTACTAATCCGAACAGTTTTTTGATACTCGCACGGGTTCTACCTTTTAGGGGTACTTGCCCGGATTCTACCATTTTTCAGTACTAACACTGATTGGACCCTTTTCCGGTAATCACCCAAACAGTTTTGCGATAGTCGCTCAAATTCTACCTTTTCCCCATACTCGCACGGATTCTACCTTTTACGGGTACTCGCACGGATTCTACTTTTTCCTGGTACTCACCCGGATTCTACCATTTTTCGATACTCACATTGATTGGACCCCTTTTCGGTACTCACCCGAACATTTTTTCGTTATTCGCACGGATTCTACCTTTTCCCGATACTCGCACGGATTCGACCATTTTTCGGTACCCACACTGATTGGACCATTCTCCGGCACTCATCCGAACAGTTTTTCAATACTCGCACGGATTCTACTTTTTCCTAGGTACTCACCCGAATTCTACCATTTTTCGGTACTCACATTGATTAGACCCTTTTCCGGTACTCACCCAAACAGTTTTTGGTACACGCCCTGATTCTACCTTTTACCGGTACTCGCCCTGATTCTACCATTTTTCGGTACTAACACTGATTTGACCCTTTTCTGGTACTCACCCGAACAGTTTTTCGATACTCGCACGGATTCTACCTTTTCCCGGTACTCGCACGGATTCGACCATTTTTCGGTACTCACACTGATTGGACCATTTTTCAGTTCTCATCCGAACAGTTTTTCTATACTCGCACGGATTCTACTTTTTCCTTGTACTCACCCGGATTCTACCATTTTTCAGTACTCACATTGATTGGACCCTTTTCCGGTACTCACCCGAACAGTTTTTCGATACTCGCCCGGATTCTACCATTTTTCGGTACTTACACTGATTTCACCATTTTCCGGTACTCACCCGAACAGTTTTTCGATACTCGCACGGATTCTACCTTTCACGGGTACTCGCCCGGATTCTACCATTTTTCAGTACTAACACTTATTGGACCCTTTTCCGGTAATCACCCGAACAGTTTTGCGATACTCGCTCAAATTCTACCTTTTCCCCATACTCGCACGGATTCGACCATTTTTTGGTACTCACAACTATTGGACCATTTTCCGGTACTCGTCCGAACAGTTTTTCGATACTCGCACAAATTCTACTTTTTCCTTGTACTCACCCGGATTCGACCATTTTTCGGTACTCACACTGATTGGACCCTTTTCTGGTAGTCACCCGAACAGTTTTTCGATACTGGCACGGATTCTACTTTTTTCGGGTACTCACCCGGATTCTACCATTTTTCGGTACTCACATTGATTGGACCCTTTTCCGGTACTCACCCGAACAGTTTTTCGATACTCGCACGGATTCTACCTTTTACTAGTACTCGACCGGATTCTACCATTTTTCAGTACTAACACTGATTTGACCCTTTTCCGGTACTCACCCGAACAGTTTTTCGATACTCGCACTGATTCTACCTTTTCCCGGTACTCGCACGGATTTGACCATTTTTCGGTACTCACACTGATTGGACCATTTTTCAGTTCTCATCCGAACAGTTTTTCGATACCCGCACGGATTCTACTTTTTCCTGGTACTCACTCGGATTCGACCATTTTTCGGTACTCACACTGATTGGACCATTTTCCAGTACTCATCCGAATAGCTTTTCGATACTCGCACGGATGCTACTTTTTCCTGGTACTCACCCGGATTCTATCATTTTTCGATACTCACATTAATTGGACCCTTTTCCGGTACTCACCCGAGAAGTTTTTAGATACTCGCACGGATTCTACCTTTTACCGGTACTCGCCCGGATTCTACCATTTTTTTGGTACTAACACTAATTGACCCTTTTCCGGTACTCACCCAAACAGTTTTTCGATACTCTCACGAATTCTACTTTTTCCCTATACTCCCCCGGATTCTACCATTTTTCAGTACTCACAGGGATTGGAACTTTTTTCAGTACTCACCCGAACACTTTTTCGATACTGGCACGGATTCTGGCTTTTACGGGTACTCGCCCGGATTCTACTATTTTTTGGTACTAACACTGGTTTGTCCCTTTTCCGGTACTCACTCGAACAGTTTTTCGATACTCGCATGGATTCTATATTTTCCAGGTACTCGCACGGATTCGACCATTTTTCGGTACTCACACTGATTGGACCATTTTTCGGTACTAATCCGAACAGTTTTTTGATACTCGCACGAGTTCTACCTATTAGGGGTACTTGCCCGGATTCTACCATTTTTCAGTACTAACACTGATTGGACCCTTTTCCGGTAATCACCCAAACAGTTTTACGATAGTCGCTCAAATTCTACCTTTTCCCCATACTCGCACGGATTCTACCTTTTACGGGTACTCGCACGGATTCTACTTTTTCCTGGTACTCACCCGGATTCTACCATTTTTCGATACTCACATTGATTGGACCCCTTTTCGGTACTCACCCGAACATTTTTTCGTTATTCGCACGGATTCTACCTTTTCCCGATACTCGCACGGATTCGACCATTTTTCGGTACCCACACTGATTGGACCATTCTCCGGTACTCATCCGAACAGTTTTTCAATACTCGCACGGATTCTACTTTTTCCTAGGTACTCACCCGGATTCTACCATTTTTCGGTACTCACATTGATTAGACCTTTTTCCGGTACTCACCCAAACAGTTTTCGATACTCGCATGGATTCTACCTTTTACCGGTACTCGCCCTGATTCTACCATTTTTCGGTACTAACACTGATTTGACCCTTTTCTGGTACTCACCCGAACAGTTTTTCGATACTCGCACGGATTCTAACTTTCCCCGGTACTCGCACGGATTCGACCATTTTTCGGTGCTCACACTGATTGGACCATTTTTCAGTTCTCATCCGAACAGTTTTTCTATACTCGTACGGATTCTACTTTTTCCTTGTACTCACCCGGATTCGACCATTTTTCGGTACTTACACTGATTGGACCCTTTTCCAGTAGTCATCCGAACAGTTTTTCGATACTAGCTTGGTTTCTACCTTTTCCCGGTACTCGCACGGATTCTACTTTTTCCTGGTACTGACCCGGATTCTACCATTTTTCGATACTCACATTGATTGGACCCTTTTTCGGTACTCACCCGAGAAGTTTTTCGATACTCACACGGATTCTACCTTTCACCGGTACTCGCCCGGATGCTACCTTTTTTCGGTACTAACACTATTTGACCCTTTTCCGGTACTCACCTGAACAGTTTTTCGATACTCTCAGGGTTTCTACTTCTTCCCTATACTCGCCCGGATTCTGCCATTTTTCGGTACTCACACTGATTGGACCTTTTTCCAGTACTCACCCGAAAACTTTTTCGATACTGGCATGGGTTCTACATTTTACGGGTACTCGCCTAGATTCTACAATTTTTTGGTAATAACACTGGTTTGACCCTTTTCCGGTACTCACTTGAACAGTTTTTCGATACTCGCTTGGATTCTATATTTTCCCGGTACTCGCACGGATTCGACAATTTTTCGGTACTCACACTGATTGGACCTCTTTCCGGTAGTCACCCGAACAGTTTTTCGATACTCACACGGATTCTACCTTTTCCTGGTACTCGCACGGATTCGACCATTTTTCGGTACTCACACTGATTGGACCATTTTTCGGTACTAATCTGAACAGTTTTTCGATACTCGCACGGATTCAACTTTTTTAGGGTACTCACCCGGATTCTACAATTTTTCGGTACTCACATTGAATTGACCATTTTCTGGTACTCACCCGAACAGTTTTTCGATACTCGCACGGATTCCACCTTTTACCAGTACTCGCCCGGATTCTACCATTTTTCAGTACTAACACTGATTTGACCCTTTTCCGTACTCACCCGAACAGTTTTTCGATACTCTCACGGATTCTACTTTTTCCCTATATTCGCCCGGATTCGACCATTTTTCGGTACTCACACTGATTGGACCCTTTTCCGGTAATCACTCGAACAGTTTTTCGATACTCGCACGGATTCTACCTTTTCCCGGTACTCACACGGATTCCACCATTTTTCGGTACTCACACGGATTGGACCATTTTTCGGTACCCACCCGAACAGTTTTTCGATACTCGCACGGATTCTTCCTTTTACTAGTACTCGCCCTGATTTTACCATTTTTTGGCACTCACACTGATTGGACCCTTTTCCGGTACTGACCCGACTAGATTTTCGATACTCCCACGAATTCTACCTTTTACCGGTACTTGCCCGGATTCGACCATTTTTCGGTACTAACACTGATTGGACCCTTTTCCGGTACTCACCCGAACAGTTTTTCGATACTCGCACGGATTCCACCTTTTACCAGTACTTGCTCGGATTCTACCATTTTTCAGTACTAACACTGATTTGACCCTTTTCCGTACTCATCCGAACAGTTTTTCGATACTCTCACGGATTCTACTTTTTCCCCATACTCGCCCGGATTCGACCATTTTTCGGTACTCACACTGATTGGACACTTTTCCGGTAGTCACTTTTCCGGTAGTCACCCGAACAGTTTTTCGATACTAGCTCGGATTCTACCTTTTCCCAGTACTCGCACGAATTCGCCCATTTTTCGGTACTCACACTGATTGGACCCTTTTCCGGTACTCACCCGAACGGTTTTTCGATACTCGCACGGATTCTACCTTTTACCGGTACTCGCCCGGATTTTACCATTTTCGGTAGTCATACTGATTGTACCCTTTTCCGGTACTCAACCGAACAGTTTTTTGATACTCGCACGGATTCTATCTTTTACCGGTACTCGCCCGGATTCTACAATTTTTCGGTACTCATATTGATTGGACCCTTTTCCGGTACTCACCCGAACACTTTTTTCGATACTCGCACGGATTCTACCTTTTCCCAGTACTTGCCCGGATTCTATCAATTTTCGATACTCACAGTGATTCGACCCTTTTCCGGTTCTGGCCCCAACAATTTTTCCATACTCGCTCGGATTCTACCTTTTTCCGGTACTCGCCCGGATTTTACCATTTTTCGGTACTAACACTGATTGGACCATTTTTCGGGACTCATCCGAAGAGTTTTTTGATCATCGCACGGAATTTTTATTTTCCTGGTCCTCACCTGGATTCTGCCATTGTTCGGTACTCACATTGATTGGACCCTTTTTCGGTACTCACCCGGATTCTGCCATTTTTCGGTACTCACATTGATTGGACCCTCTTCCGGTACTGACCCGAACAGTTTTTCGATACTTGCACGGATTCTACCTTTTCGTGGTACTCACCCGGATTCTGCCATTTTTCGGTACTCACATTGATTCGACCCTTTTTCGGTACTCACCTGAACAGTTTTTCGATACTTGCACGGATTCTACCTTTTCGCGGTACTCACCCGGATTCTGCCATTTTTCGGTACTCACATTGATTCGACCCTTTTCCGGTACTCACCCGAACAGTTTTTCGATACTTGCAGGGATTCTACCTTTTCACGTTACTCGCCTAGATTCGACCATTTTTCGGTAATGACACTGATTTGACCCTTTTCCGGTACTCTCCCGAATAGTTTTTCGATACTCGCACGGATTCTACCTTTTCCTAGTACTCGCCCGGATTCGACCATTTTTCGGTACTCACACTGATTGGACCCTTTTCCGGTACTCGCCTTAACAATTTTTCGATACTCGCCCGGATTCTACCTTTACCCCGTACTCGCCCGAATTCAATCATTTTTATGTACTCAAACTGATTGGCCCTTTTCCGGTACTCACATGAAGGGTTTTTCGATACTCGCACGGATTCTACCTTTTCGCGGTACTCACCCGGATTCTGCCATTTTTCGGTACTCACATTGATTGGACCATTTTCCGGGACTCACCCGAACAGTTTTTCGATACTTGCACGAATTCTACCTTTTCTCGGTACTTGCGCGGATTCTACCATTTATCGGTACTCACATTGATTGGACCCTTTTCCGGTACTCACCCGAACAGTTTATCGATACTCTAACAGATTCTTCCTTTTACCGGTACTCGCCCGGATTTTACTATTTTTCGGTACTCATTCTGATTGGACCCTTTTCCGGTACTCACCCGAACAGTTTTTCGATACTCGCACGGATTCTTCCTTTTTTTTCGTTACTCATACTGATTGGAACCTTTTCCGGTACTCACCTGAACAGTTTTTCGATACTTGCACGGATTCTACCTTTTCCCGATACTCACCCGGATTCTGCAATTTTTCGGTCCTCACATTGATTGGACCCTTTTCCAGTACTGAACCGAACAGTTTTTCGATACTAGCACAGATTCTATCTTTTACCGGTACTCGTTCGGATTCTACCATTTATCGGTACTCACATTGATTGGACCCTTTTCCGATACTCACCCGAACAGTTGATCGATACTCTAACAGATTCTTCCTTTTACCGGTACTCGCCCGGATTTTACTATTTTTCGGTACTCATTCTGATTGGACCCTTTTCCGGTACTCACCCGAACAGTTTTTCGATACTCGCACGGATTCTTCCTTTTTTTTCGTTACTCATACTGATTGGAACCTTTTCCGGTACTCACCCGAACAGTTTTTTGATACTCCCACGGATTCTACCTTTTCCCGGTACTCGCCCGGATTCGACCATTGTTCGGTACTAACACTAATTTGACCATTTTCCAGTACTCACCCGAATTGTTTTTCGATACTCGCACGAATTCTATCTTTTACCGGTACTCTACCGGATTCTACCATTTTTCGATACTCACATTTATTGGACCCTTTTACGGTACTCACCCGAACAATTTTTTGATACTCGCACAGATCCTTCGTTTTACCACTACTCGCCCGAATTTTACCATTTTTCGGTACTCACACTGATTTGACCCTATTCCGGTACTCACCCTAACAGTTTTTCGATACTCGCACGGATTCTACCTTTTCCCGGTACTCACCCGGATTCTGCAAATTTTCGGTACTCACATTGATTGGACCCTTTTCCAGTACAGAACCGAACAGTTTTTCGATACTCGCACGGATTCTATCTTTTACCGATAGTCGCCCGGATTCTACCATTTTTTGGTACTCACCCGAACAGTTTATCGATACTCGCACAGATTCTTCCTTTTACCGGTACTCGCCCGGATTTTACTATTTTTCCGTACTCATTTTGATTGGACCCTTTTTTGGTACTCACCCGAACAGTTTTTCGGTACTCGCACGGATTCTTTCTTTTTTCGGTACTCGCCCGGATTTTACCATTTTTCGTTACTCATACTAATTGGACCATTGTCCGGTACTCACCCGAACAGTTTTTTGATACTCGCACGGATTCTACCTTTTCCCAGTACTTGCCCGGATTCGACCATTTTTCGGTACTAACAATAATTTGACCCTTTTCCGGTACTCACCCGAACAGTTTTTTGATACTCGCACGGATTCTACCTTTTCGCGCTAGTCACCCGGATTCTGCCATTTTTCGGTACTTACATTGATTGGACCCTTTTCCGGTACTCACCCGAACAGTTTTTCGATACTCGCACGGATTCTATCTTTTACCGGTACTAGCCCGGATTCTACCATTTTTCGTTACTCACATTGATTGAACCCTTTTTCGGTACTCACCCGAACAGTTTTTCGAAACTCGGACGGATCCTTCGTTTTATCGGTACTCGCCCGGATGTTACCATTTTTCGGTACTCACACTGATTGGACCCTTTTCCGGTACTCACCCGAAAAGTTTTTCGATACTCACACGGATTCTTCCTTTTACAGGTACGCGCCCGGATTTTACCATTTTTCGGTACTCACACTGATTGGACCCTTTTCCGGTACTCACACGAACAATTTTTCGATACTCGCACGGATTCTACCTTTTCCCGGTACTTGCCCGGATTCGACCATTTTTCGGTACTCACACTAATTCGACCCTTTTCCGGTACTAACCTGAACAGTTTTTCGATACTCGCACGGATTCTACCTTTTCCCGGTACTCGCATGGATTCGACCATTTTTCGGTACTTGCACTGATTGGACCCTTTTTCGGTACGCACCCGAACAGTTTTTCGATACTCGCACGGATTCTACCTTTTCTCGGTACTCGCTTCGATTCGACCATTTTTCGGTACTCACAATGATTTGACCCTTTTCCGGTACTCATCTGATCACTTTTTCGATACTCGCACAGATTCTACTTTTTCCTGGTACTCACCCGGATTCTGCCTTTTTTCGGTACTGACACTGATTTGACCCTTTTCCGGTAATAACCCGAATAGTTTTTCGATATTCGCACGGATTATATCTTTTCCCGTTACTCGCCCGGATTCTACAATTTTTCGGTACTCACACTGATTGGAACCTTTTCCGGTACTCACCCGAACAGTTTTTCGATTCTCGCTCGGATTCTACATTTTGTCGGTACTCGCCCGGATTCAACCCTTTTCCGTTACTCACCCGAACAGTTTTTCAATACTCGCACGGATGCTACCTTTTCCCGTTACTCGCCCAGATTCTACCATTTTTCATTACTCGCCCGGATTCTTAAATTTTTCGATACTCGCTTGGATTCTACCTTTTCTCGGTACTGACCGTGATTCGACCATTTTTCAGTACTCACACTGATTGGACCCTTTTCCGGTACTCATCCGAACAGTTTTTTGATACTCGCACGGATTCTACTTTTTCCTGATCTTCACTCGGATTCTACCATTTTTCTATACTCACACTGATTGGATCCTTTTTCGGTATGCACCCGAACAGTTTTTCGATACTCGCACGGATTCTACCTTTTCCCGATACTCACTTCGATTCGACCATTTTTCGATACTCACAATGATTTGACCCTTTTCCGATACTCATCCGATCACTTTTTCGATATTCGCACGAATTCTACTTTTTCCTGGTACTCACCCGGATTCTGCCTTTTTTCGGTACTTGCACTGATTCGATCCTTTTCTGGTAATAACCCGAACTGTTTTTCGATATTCGCACGGATTCTATCTTTTCCCGTTACTCGCCCGGATTCTACCATTTTTCGGTACTCACACTGATTGGAACCTTTTCCGGTACTCACCCGAACAGTTTTTCGATACTCGCTCGGATTCTACTTTTTCCTGATACTCATCCGGATTCAACCATTTTCCGTTACTCACCCGAACAGTTTTTCTATACTCGCACGGATTCTACCTTTTACCGGTACTCGCCCGGATTCTACCATTTTTCGGTACTCACATTGATTGGACCCTTTTCCGGTACTCACCCAAACAGTTTTTCGATACTCGCTCGGATTCTACCTTTTCCCAGTACTCGCCCGGATTCAACCCTTTTCCGTTACTCACCCGAACAGTTTTTCGATACTCGAACGGATTCTACCTTTTCCCGTTACTCGCCCAGATTCTACCATTTTCGTTACTCACTCTGTTTGGAACCTTTTCCGGTACTCACCCGAACAGTTTTTGGATACTCGCACAGATTCTACCTTTTCCCATTACTCGCCCGGATTCTTCCTGTTTTCGGTACTCACTCTTATTGGAACCTTTTCCGGTACTCGCTCGGATTCTATCATTTTTCGGTACTCACATTGATTGGAATGTTTTCCGGTACTCACCCAAACAGTTTTTAGATACTCGCTCGGATTCTACCTTTCCCGGTGCTCGCCCGGATTCAAGCCTTTTTCGTTACTCACCCGAACAGTTTTTCGATACTCGCACGGATTCTACCTTTTCCCGTTACTCACCCGGATTCTACCATTGTGCGGTACTCACTCTGATTGGATCCTTTTCTGGTACTCACCCGAACAATTTTTCGATACTCGCTCGGATTCTACCTTTTCCCGGTACTTGCCCGGATTCTATCAATTTTCGGTACTCACACTGATTCGACCCTTTTCTGGTACTCGCCCCAACAATTTTTTGATACTCGCCCGGATTCTACCTTTTCTTGATAGTCCCCCGGATTCTACCATTTTTCGGTACTTACTCTGATTGGACCCTTTTCCGGTACTCAACCGAAATGTTTTTCGATACTCGCACGGATTCCACTTTTTCCCTGGTACTCACCCGGATTCTACCATTTTTCGGTACTCACACTGATTGAACCCTTTTCCGGTAGTCACCCGAACAGTTTTTCGATAGTCGCACGGATTCTACCTTTTCCCGATACTCGCCCGGATTCTATCTTTTTCTGGTACTCACAATGATTCGACCATTTTTCGGTACTCGCCTCAACAATTTTTCGATACTCGCACGGATTCTACCATTTCTCGGTACTTACCCGGATTCTACCATTTTTTGTACTCACTCTGATTGGACCCTTTTCCGGTACTCGCCCACAAAATTTTTCGATACTCCCACAGATTCTACCTTTTGCCGGTACTCGCCCGGATTCTACCATTTTTCGGTACTAACACTGATTTGACCCTTTTTTGATACTCGCACAGATTCTACCTTTTCCCGGTACTCACCCGAATAGTTTTTTGATACTCACATGGATTCGACCATTTCCTTGTACTCACATTGATTGGACATTTTTCTGGTACTCACCCGCCCGATACTTGCCCGGATTCTATCTTTTTCCGGTACTCACACTGATTGGACCATTTTTTTGATACTCGCCTCAACAATTTTTCGATACTTGCACGGATTCTACATTTTCCCGGTACTCGCCCGGACTCTACCATTTTTCGGTACTCGCTCTTATTGGACCGTTTTCCGATACTCCCCCGAACAATTTTTCGATACTCGCACGAATTCTACCTTTTCCCGGTACTCGCCCGGATTCTACCATTTTTCGGTACTCACACTGATTGGAGCCTTTTCTGGTTCTCATCCGAACAGTTTTTCGATACTAGCACGGATTCTACTTTTTCCTGGTACTCAGCCGAATGCTGCCATTTTTTGGTACTCACACTGATTGGATCCTTTTCCGGTACTCACCCGAACAGTTTTTCGATACTCGCACGAACGCTACCTTTTCTCGATTCTCGTACGGATTCAACCATTTTTCAGTACTCACCCTGATTGGACCCTTTTTCGGTACTCACCCGAGAAATTTTTCGATACTCGCACGGATTCTACCTTTTCCCGGTACTCGCTCGGATTCTACCATTTTTCGGTAGTTACATTGATTGGACCCTTTTCTGGTACTCATCCGAATAGTTTTTTGATACTCGCACGGATTCTACTTTTTCCTGGTACTCACTCGAATTCTGCGATTTTTCGGTACTCACACTGATTGGACCGTTTTTCGGTACTCACTAGAACAGTTTTTCGATACTCTAACGGATTCTACATCTTCCCAATTCTCGTACGGATTCGACCATTTTTCGGTGCTCACACTGATTGGAATCTTTTTTTGGTACTCACCCGAATAGTTTTTCGATACTCGCACGGATTCTACCTTTTCCCGGTACTCGCTTAGATTCGACCATTTTTCGGTACTCACAATGATTGGACCCTTTTCCAGAATTCATTCGAACAGTTTTTCGATACTCGCACGGATTCTACTTTTTCCTGATACTCACCCGGATTTTGCCATTTTTCGGTACTCACTCCGATTCGACCCTTTTCCAGTACTCACCCAACAGTTTTTCGATACTCTCACGGATTCTATCTTTTCCCGTTACTCGCCCAGAATTTACCATTTTTCGGTACTCACACTGATTGGAACCTTTTTTGGAACTCACTCGAATAATTTTTAGATACTCGCTCGGATTCTACCTTTTCCCGGTACTCGCCCGGATTCAACCCTTTTCCGTTACTCACCCGAACAGTTTTTCGATACTCGCCCGGATTCTATCTTTTTCCGGTACTCACACAGATTCGACCATTTTCTGCTACTCGCCTCAACAATTTTTCGATACTCACACGGATTCTATCTTTTCCCGATACTCGCCTGGATTCTATCATTTTTCGGTACTCTCTCTGATTGGACCCTTTTTCGGTACTCAGCCGAACCGTTTTTCGATACTCGCACGGATTCCACCTTTTCCCGGTAATCGCCCGGATTCTACCATTTTTCGGTACTCTCACTAATTGGACCCTTTTCCGGCACTCACCCAAACAGTTTTATCGATACTCGCATGGATTCTACCTTTTCTCGGTAGTCGCCCAAATTTTACCATTTTTCGGTACTCACACTGATTCGACCCTTTTCCGGTACTCACCCGAACAGTTTTTCTATACTCGCACGGATTCTATCTTTTCCCGTTACTAGCCCGGATTCTACCATTTTTCGGTACTCACACTGATTGGATCCTTTTCTGGTACTCATCCGAACAGTTTATCGATACTCGCACGGATTCTACTTTTTCCTGGTACTCAGCCGGATTCTGTCATTTTTCGGTACTCACACTGATTGGACCCTTTTCCGGTACTCACCCGAACAGTTTTTCGATACTCGCACGGATTCCACCTTTTCCCGGTACTCGCCCAAATTCTATCATTTTTCGGTACTTTCACTAATTGGACCCTTTTCCTGTACTCACCCAAATAGTTTTATTGATACTCGCATGGATTCTACCTTTTCTCGGTACTCGCCCGAATTTTACCATTTTGCGGTACTCACACTGATTCGAACTTCTTCCGATACTCGCCCAAACAATTTTTCGATACTCGCACGGATTCTACCTTTTACCGGTACTCGCCAGGATTCTACCATTTTTCGGTACTCACACTGATTGGACCCTTTTTCGATACTCACCACAACAATTTTTCGATACTCACTCGGATTCTACCTTTTCCCAGTACTCGCCAGGATTCGACCATTTTTCGGTAGTCACATTGATTAGACCCTTTTCCGGTAGTCACCCGAAAAGTTTTTCGATACTCGCACGGATTCTACCTTTTCCCGATACTCGCCCGGATTCTATCTTTTTTCGGTACTCACAGTGATTCGACCCTTTTCTGGTACTCGCCGCAATAATTTGTCGATACTCGCACGGATTCTACCTTTACCCAGTACTCGCTCGGATTTTACCATTTTTCGGTACTCACATTGATTGGACCTTTTTCCGGTACTCAACCGAACAGTTTTTCGATACTCGCACGGATTCCACCTTTTCCCAGTACTCGCTCGGATTCTACCATTTTTTCGGTACTCAGCAAACAATTTTTCGATACTCGCGGGGATTCTACCTTTTGCCGATACTCGCTCGGATTCTACCGTTTTTCGGTACTCACACTGATTGGACTCTTTTCCGGTACTCACCCGAAAAATTTTTCGGTACTCGCACGGATTCTACCTTCTCCCTGTACTCGCCCGGATTCTACCATTTTTCATTACTCACACTGATTTGACTCGTTTCCGGAACTCTCTCTAACAGTTTTTCGGTACTCGCACAGATTCTACCTTTTCCAGATACTCGCCCGGATTCTATCATTTTTCGATACTCACACTGATTGGACCCTTTTCCGGTACTCACCCGAACATTTTTGCGATACTCGCACGGATTCTACCTTTTCCCAGTACTCGCCCGGATTCGACCATTTTTCGATACTCACACTGATTCGACCCTTTTCTAGTACTCACCCGAACAGTTTTTCGATACTCGCACGAATTCTACCTTTTCCCGGTACTCGCTCGGATTCTACCAATTTTCGGTACTCACATATATTGGACCTTTTTGCGGTACTCACCCTAACAGTTTTTCGATACTCACATAGATTCTACCTTTTCTCGATACTCGCCTAGATTCTATCTTTTTTCGATACTCACACTGATTCGACCCTTTTCCGGTACTCGCCCCAACAATTTGTCGATTCTCGCACGGATTCTACCTTTACCCAGTACTCGCCCGAATTCTACCATTTTTCGGTACTCACACTGATTGGACCCTTTTCCGGTATACACCCGAACAGTTTTTCGATACTCGCACAGATTCTACTTTTTCTTGGTACTCGCTCGGATTCTACTATTTTTCGGTACTCACACTAATTGGACCCTTTTCCGGTACTCACCCGAACAGTTTTTCGGTACTCGCGCGGATTCTACCTTTTCCCTGTACTGGCCCGGATTCTACCATTTTTCATTACTCACACTGATTTGTCCCTTTTCCGGAACTCTCTCTAACAGTTTTTCGGTACTCGCACGGATTCTACCTTTTTTAGATACTCGCCCGGATTCTACCTTTTTTAGATACTCGCCCGGATTCTATCATTTTTCGATACTCACATTGATTGGACCCTTTTCCGGTACTCACCCGAACATTTTTGCGATACTCGCACGGATTCTACCTTTTCCCAGTACTCGCCCGGATTCGACCATTTTTCGATACTCACACTGATTCGACCCTTTTCTAGTACTCACCCGAACAGTTTTTCGATACTCGCACGAATTCTACCTTTTCCCGGTACTCGCTCGGATTCTACCAATTTTCGGTACTCACATATATTGGACCTTTTTGCGGTACTCACCCTAACAGTTTTTCGATACTCACATAGATTCTACCTTTTCTCGATACTCGCCTAGATTCTATCTTTTTTCGATACTCACACTGATTCGACCCTTTTCTGGTACTCGCCCCAACAATTTGTCGATTCTCGCACGGATTCTACCTTTACCCAGTACTCGCCCGAATTCTACCATTTTTCGGTACTCACACTGATTGGACCCTTTTCCGGTATACACCCGAACAGTTTTTCGATACTCGCACAGATTCTACTTTTTCTTGGTACTCGCTCGGATTCTACTATTTTTCGGTACTCACACTAATTGGACCCTTTTCCGGTACTCACCCGAACAGTTTTTCGGTACTCGCGCGGATTCTACCTTTTCCCTGTACTGGCCCGGATTCTACCATTTTTCATTACTCACACTGATTTGTCCCTTTTCCGGAACTCTCTCTAACAGTTTTTCGGTACTCGCACGGATTCTACCTTTTTTAGATACTCGCCCGGATTCTACCTTTTTTAGATACTCGCCCGGAGTCTATCATTTTTCGATACTCACATTGATTGGACCCTTTTCCGGTACTCACCCGAACATTTTTGCGATACTCGCACGGATTCTACCTTTTCCTAGTACTCGCCCGGATTCGACCATTTTTCGATACTCATACGGATTCGACCCTTTCCCTGTACTCGCCCGGATTCTACCATTTTCCATTACTCACACTGATTTGACCCTTTTCCGGAACTCTCTCTAACAGTTTTACGGTACTCGCACGAATTCTACCTTTTCCAGATACTCGCCCGAATTCTATCATTTTTCGATACTCACACTGATTGGACCATTTTCCGGTACTCAGCCGAACAGTTTTGCGATTCTCGCACGGATTCTACATTTTCCCAGTACTTGCCCGGATTCGACCATTTTTCGATACTCACACTGATTCGACCCTTTTCCGGTACTCACCTGAACAGTTTTTCGATAATCGCACGGATTCTACATTTTCCCGGTACTCGCCCGGATTCTACCAATTTTCGGTACTCACATTGATTGGACCTTTTTCCGGTACTCACCCGTACAGTTTTTCTGTACTCGCACGGATTCTACCTTTTCCAGATACTCGCCCAGATTCTATCATTTTTCTGTACTCACACTGATTCGATCATTTTCCAGTACTCTCCCAAACAATTTGTCGATACTGGCATGGATTCTATACTCGCATGGATTCTACCTTTTCCTGGTACTTGCCCGGATTATACAATTTTTCGGTACTCACATTGATTAGACCCTTTTCTGGTACCCACCCGAATAGTTTTTCGATACTCGCACGGATTCTACCTTTTCCCGATACTCGCCCGGATTCTGCCATTTTTCGGTACTGACACTGATTTGACACTTTTCCGGTACTTACCCCAACAGTTTTTCGATACTCGTACGTGTTCTACCTTTTCCCTATACTAGCCCGGATTCTATCATTTTTCGGCACTCACACTGATTCGACCCTTTTTCGGTAGTCGCCCGAACAATTTTTCGATACTCGTGCGGATTCTACCTTTTCCCGGTACTCGCTCGGATTCTACCATTTTTCGGTACTCACATTGATTGGACCCTTTTTCGGTACTCACCCGAACAGTTTTTCGGTACTCTCACGAATTGTACCTTTTCCTGGTACTCGCGCGGATTCTACCATTTCCCGGTACTCGCCCGGATTCTATCATTTTTCGGCACTCATATTGATTGGACCTTTTTTCAGTACTCACCCGAACAGTTTTTCGATACTCGCACGGATTCTACCTTTTCACGGTACTCGCCCGGATTCTATCTTTTTTCGATACTCACACTAATCCGACCCTTTTTCGGTACTCACCCCAACAATTTGTCGATACTCGCACGGATTCTACCTTTTCCCAGTACTCGCCCGGATTATACCATTTTTCGGTACTCACATTGATTGGACCCTTTTCTGATACACTACCGAACAGTTTTTCGATACTCGAACGGAATCGACTTTTTCTTGGTACTTGTCCGGATTCTGCAATTTTTCGGTACTCACTCGAACAATTTTTCGATACTCGCACGTGTTCGACCTTTTCTTGGTACTAGCCCAGATTCTATCATTTTTTGGTACTCACACTGATTCGACTATTTTCCGGTACTCGCCCCAACAATTTTTCGATACTCGCGCGGAATTTACCTTTTCCTGGTACTTGCTCGGATTCTACCATTTTCTGGTACTCACACTGATTGGATCCTTTTCCGATACTCGCCCGAACATATTTTCGGTACTCGCACGGATTCTACCTTTTCCCGGTACTCGCCCGGATTCTATCATTTTTCGGTACTCACACTTATTCAACCCTTGCCCGATACTTGCCCAAACAGTTTTTCGATACTCGCACGGATTCTACTTTTTCCCTGTACTCGCCCAGATTCTAACATTTTTCGGTACTCACATTGATTGGACCCTTTTTCGGCACTCACCCGAACAGTTTTTAGATACTCGCGCGGATGCTACCTTTTCCCGGTACTCGCTCGGATTCTATCATTGTTCGGTACTCGCTCGGATTCTATCATTTTTCGGTACTCACACTGATTCGACCCTTTTTCGGTACTCGCCCCAACAATTTTTCGATACTCACACGGATTCTACCTTTTCACGGTACTCGCCCGGATTCTACCATTTTTCGGTACTGACACTGATTGAACCCTTTTCCGGTACTCGCCCAGATTCTAACATTTTTCGGTACTCACATTGATTGGACCCTTTTCCGGCACTCACCCGAACAGTTTTTAGATACTCGCGCGGATGCTACCTTTTCCCGGTACTCGCTCGGATTCTATCATTTTTCGGTACTCACACTTATTCGACCCTTTTTCGGTACTCGCCCCAACAATTTTTCGATACTCGCACGAATACTACCTTTTCCCGGTACTCGCCCGGATTGTACCATTTTTCGGTACTCACATTGAGTGGACCTTTTTCTGGTACACACCCGAACAGTTTTTCGATACTCGCACGTGTTCTACTTTTTCTTAGTACTCGCCCGGATTGTTCCATTTTTCGATAGTCACTCTTATTCGACCCTTTTCCGGTACTCGGCCTAACAATTTCTCGATACTAGCGCGGATTCTACCTTTTCCTGGTACTCGCTCGGATTCTACCATTTTTCGGTACTCACACTGATTGCACCCTTTCCCGGTACTCACTCGAATAGTTTTTCGGTACTCGCACGGATTCTACATTTTCCCGGTACTCGCCCAGATTCTATAATTTTTCGATACTCAAACTTATTCAACCCTTGTCCGATACTTGCCGAAAAGGTTTTTCGGTACTCGCACAGATTCTACCTTTTACCTGTACTCGCCCGGATTCTATTATTTTTCGGTACTCACACTGATTGGACCCTTTTCCGGTACTCACCTGAACAATTTTCCGATACTCGCACGGATTCGACTTTTTCCTAGTACTCGCCCGGATTATACAACTATTCGGTACTCACACTAATTGCACCCTTTCCCGGTACTCACCTGAACAGTTTTTCGATACTCGCACGGATTTTACCTTTTCCTGGTACTCGCCTGGATTCTATCATTTTTTGGTACTCACACTGATTTGACCCTTTTTCGGTACTCACCCAAACAATTTTTCGATAGTCGCATGGATTCTACCTTTTCCCGGTACTTGCCCGGATTCTACCATTTTTCGGTACTCACATTGATTAGACCCTTTTCCGGTACCCACCCGAATAGTTTTTCGATACTCGCACGGATTCTACCTTTTCTCGGTACTCGCCCGGATTCTGCCATTTTTCGGTACTAACACTGATTTGGCCCTTTTCCGGTACTCACCCGAACATTTTTTCGATACTCGTACGTGTTCTACCTTTTCCCTGTACTAGCCCGGATTCTATCATTTTTCGGTACTCACACTGATTCGACCCTTTTCAGGTAGTCGGCCGAACAATTTTTCGATACTCGTGCGGATTCTACCTTTTCCCGGTACTCGCTCGGATTCTTCCATTTTTCGGTACTCACACTGATTGGACCCTTTTCCAGTACTCACCCGAACAGTTTTTCTGTACTCGCACGAATTCTACCTTTTCCTGGTACTCGCGCGGATTCTACCATTTCCCGGTACTAGCCCGGATTCTACCATTTTTCGGCACTCATATTGATTGGACCTTTTTTCAGTACTCACCCGAACAGTTTTTCGATACTCGCACGGATTCTACCTTTTCACGGTACTCGCCCGGATTCTATCTTTTTTCGGTACTCACACTAATCCGACCCTTTTTCGGTACTCGCCCCAACAATTTGTCGATACTCACACGGATTCTACCTTTTCCCAATACTCGCCCGGATTATACCATTTTTCGGTACTCACATTGATTGGACCATTTTCCGATACACACCCGAACAGTTTTTCGATACTTGAATGGAATCTTTTTTTTCTTGGTACTTGTCCGGATTCTGCCATTTTTCGGTACTCACATTGATTGGACCCTTTTCCGGTACTCACTCGAACAGTTTTTCGATACTCGTACGTGTTCTACCTTTTCTCGGTACTAGCCCAGATTCTATCTTTTTTCGGTACTCACACTAATTCGACCATTTTCCGGTACTCGCCCCAACAATTTTTCAATACTCGCGCTGAATTTACCTTTTCCTGGTACTTGCTCGGATTCTACCATTTTTCGGTATTCACACTGATTGGATCCTTTTCCGGTACTCACCCGAACAGTTTTTCGGTACTCGCACGGATTCTACCTTTTCTTGGTACTCGCCCGGATTCTTCTATTTTTCGATACTCACACTGATTCGACCCTTTTTCAGTTCTCGCCCCAACAATTTTTCGATAGTCGCGCGGATTCTACATTTTCCTAGTACTTGCTCGGATTCTACCATTTTTCGGTACTCACACTGATTGTACCCTTTCCCAGTACTCACTCGAACAGTTTTTCAGTACTCGTACGGATTCTCCCTTTTCCCGGTACTCGCCCAGATTCTATCATTTTTCGATACTCACACTTATTCAACCCTTGTCCGATACTTGCCCAAAAAGTTTTTCGGTACTTGCACGGATTCTACCTTTTACCTGTACTCGCCCGGATTCTATTATTTTTCGGTACTCACACTGATTGGACCCTTTTTCGGTACTCGCCCCAACAATTTTTCGATACTCGGACGGATTCTAGCTTTTCCCGGTACTCGCCCGGATTCTACCATTTTTCGGTACTCACACTGATTGGACCCTTTTCCGATACTCATTTGAACAGTTTTTCGATACTCGCACGGATTCCACCTTTTCCCGGTACTCGCCCAGATTCTATCATTTTTCGATACTCACACTGATTTGACCCTTTTTCGGTACTCGCCCAAACAATTTTTCGATACTCGCACGGATAAAAACCTGTTCCCAGTACTCGCCCGAATTCTACCATTTTTCGTTGTTCACACTGATTTGACCTTTTTCCGGAACACTCCTTGAAAGTTTTTCAGTACGCGCACAGATTCTACCTCTTCCAGATACTCGCCCGGATTCTATCATTTTTCGATACTCACACTAATTTGACCATTTTCCAGTACTCCCCCAAACGATTTTTCGATACTCGCATGGATTCTACCTTTTCCCGGTACTTGCCCGGATTCTACCATTTTTCGGCACTCACATTAATTGGACCCTTTTCCGGTACCCACCCGAACAGTTTTTTGATACTCGCACGGATTCTACCTTTTCCCGGTACTCGCCCGGATTCTATCATTTTTCGGTACTAACACTGATTTGACCCTTTTTCGGTACTCACCCGAACAGTTTTTCGATACTCACACGGATTCCACCTTTTCCCGGTACTCACCCAGATTCTATCATTTTTCGGTACTTACACTGATTAGACCCTTTTCTGGTACTCACCCGAACAGTTTTTCGATACTCGCACGGATTCTTCCTTTTCCCGGTACTTGCCCGAATTCTTCCATATGTCGATACTCACACTGACTCGACCATTTTTCGGAACTCTCCGTGAATGTTTTTCGGTACTCGCACAGATTCTACCTTTTCCAGATACTTGCCCGGATTCTATCATTTTTCGATACTCACACTTATTCAATCCTTGTCTGATACTTGCCCAAACAGTTTTTCGATACTTGCACGGATTCTACCTTTTCCTTGTTCTCGCCCGGATTCTAACATTTTTCAGTACTCACACTGATTGGACCCTTTTTCGGTACTCACTCGAACAGTTTTTCGATACTCGCATGAATTCTACTTTTTCCTGGTACTCGCCCGGATTCTACCATTTTTCGGTACTAACACTGATTGCACCCTTTCTCGGTACTCACCCGAACAGTTTTTCAATACTCGCACGAATTCTACCTTTTCCCGGTACTCGCACGGATTGTACCATTTTTCGGTACTCACACTAATTAGACCCTTTTCCGGTACTCACCCGAACAGTTTTTCGATACTCGCACGGATTCTTCCATTTGTCGGTACTCACACTGACTCGACCCTTTTTCGGAACTCTCCCTGAATGTTTTTCGATACTCGCACGGATTCTACCTTTTCCAGATACTTGCCCGGAATATATCATTTTTCGGTACTCACACTTATTCAACCCTTGTCTGATACTTGCCCAAACAGTTTTTCGATACTTGCACAAATTCTACCTTTTCCTTGTCCTCGCCCGGATTCTAACATTTTTCAGTACTCACACTGATTGGACCCTTTTCCGGTACTCACCCGAACAGTTTTTCGATACTCGCATGAATTCTACTTTTTCCTGGTACTCGCCCAGATTCTACCAATTTTCGGTACTCACACTGATTGCACCCTTTCCCGGTACTCACCCGAACAGTTTTTCGATACTCGCACAGATTTTACCTTTTCCCGGTACTGGCCCGGATGCTATCATTTTTCGGTAATCACACTGATTTGACTATTTTTCGGTACTCGCCCAAACAATTTTTCGATACTCGCACGGATTCACGGATTCTACCTTTTCCCTGTACTTGCCCGGATTCTACCATTTTTCGTTAGTCACACTGATTTGACCCTTTTCCGGAACTCTCCCTGAAAGTTTTTCGGTACTCGCACGGATTCTACATCTTCCAGATACTCGCCCGGATTCTATCATTTTTCGGTACTCACACTGATTCGACCCTTTTTCGGTACTTGCCCAATCAATTTTCCGATACTCGCATGGATTCTACCTTTTCCCGGTACTTGCCCGGAATCTACCATTTTTCAGTACTCACATTGATTGGACCCTTTTCCGGTACTCACCCGAACAGTTTTTCGATGCTCGCAAGGATTCTACCTTTTCCCGGTACTCGCCCGGATTCTTCCATTTTTCGGTACTCACACTGACTCGACTCTTTTCCGGAACTCGCCCGGAAAATTTTTCGGTACTCGCATGGATTTAACCTTTTCCATATAGTCGCCCAGATTCTACTATTTTTTGGTAGTCACACTGATTCGACCCTTTTTCGGTACTTGCCCGGATAGATTTTCGATACTCGCACGGATTCTACCTTTTCCCGGTACTTGCCCGGATTCTACCATTTTTTCGGTGCTCACATTGATTGGACCCTTTTCCGGTACTCACATGAACAATTTTTCGATACTCGGACGGATTCTACCTTTTCCCGGTACTTGCCCGAATTCTTCCCTTTTTCGGTACTCAAACTGATTGGACCCTTTTCCGATACTCATTTGAACAGTTTTTCGATACTCGCACGAATTCTACCTTTTCCCGGTACTCGCACGGATTCGACCATTTTTCGGTACTCACACTAATTAGACCCTTTTCTGGTACTCACCCGAACAGTTTTTCGATACTTGCACGGATTCTTCCTTTTCCCGGTACTTGCCCAGATTCTTCCATTTGTCGATACTCACACTGACTCGACCCTTTTTCGGAACTCTCCATGAATGTTTTTCGGTACTCGCACGGATTCTACCTTTTCCAGATAATTGCCCGGATTCTATCATTTTTCGGTACTCACACTTATTCAACCCTTGTCTGATACTTGCCCAAACAGTTTTTCGATACTTGCACGGATTCTACCTTTTCCTTGTTCTCGCCCGGATTCTAACATTTTTCAGTACTCACACTGATTGGACCCTTTTCCGGTACTCACCCGAACAGTTTTTCGATACTCGCATGAATTCTACTTTTTCCTGGTACTCGCCCGGATTCTACCATTTTTCGGTACTAACACTGATTGCACCCTTTCCCGGTACTCACCCGAACAGTTTTTCAATACTCGCACGAATTCTACCTTTTCTCGGTACTCGCACGGATTTGACCATTTTTCGGTACTCACACTAATTAGACCCTTTTCCGGTACTCACCCGAACAGTTTTTCGATACTCGCACGGATTCTTCCATTTGTCGGTACTCACACTGACTCGACCCCTTTTCGGAACTCTCCCTGAATGTTTTTCGGTACTCGCACGGATTCTACCTTTTCCAGATACTTGCCCGGATTCTATCATTTTTCGGTACTCACACTTATTCAACCCTTGTCTGATACTTGCTCAAACAGTTTTTCGATACTTGCACGAATTCTACCTTTTCCTTGTCCTCGCCCGGATTCTAACATTTTTCAATACTCACACTGATTGGACCCTTTCCCGGTACTTACCCAGATTCTACCAATTTTCGGTACTCACACTGATTGCACCCTTTCCCGGTACTTACCGGAACAGTTTTTCGATACTCGCACAGATTTTACCTTTTCCCGGTATTGGCCCGGATGCTATCATTTTTCGGTACTCACACTGATTTGACTATTTTTCAGTACTCGCCCAAACAATTTTTTGATACTCGCACGGATTCTACCTTTTCCCTGTACTTGCCCGGATTCTACCATTTTTCGTTAGTCACACTGATTTGACCCTTTTCCGGAACTCTCCCTGAAAGTTTTTCGGTACTCGCACGGATTCTACCTCTTCCAGATACTCGCCTGGATTCTATCATTTTTCGGTAGTCACACTGATTCGACCCTTTTCCGGTACTCGCCCAAACAATTTTCCGATACTCGCATGGATTCTACCTTTTCCCGGTACTTGCCCGGAATCTACCATTTTTCGGTACTCACATTGATTGGACCCTTTTTCGGTACTCACCTGAACAGTTTTTCGATGCTTGCACGGATTCTACCTTTTCCCGGTACTCGCCCGGATTCTTCCATTTTTCGGTACTCACACTGACTCGACTCTTTTCCAGAATTCGCCCGGAAAATTTTTCGGTACTCGCATGGATTCAACCTTTTCCATATAGTCGCCCGGATTCTACTATTTTTTGGTAGTCACACTGATTCGACCCTTTTCCGGTACTTGCC
Source organism: Vitis vinifera (assembly GCF_030704535.1). Taxonomy (NCBI): domain Eukaryota; kingdom Viridiplantae; phylum Streptophyta; class Magnoliopsida; order Vitales; family Vitaceae; genus Vitis; species Vitis vinifera. Next base: position 12,628,955 of record NC_081810.1, read on the forward strand.
CGGATAGATTTTCGATAGTCGCACGGATTCTACCTTTTCTCGGTACTTGCCCGGATTCTATCATTTTTTCGGTGCTCACTTTGATTGGACTCTTTTCCGGTACTCACCCGAACAATTTTTCGATACTCGGACGGATTCTACCTTTTCCCGGTACTTGCCCGAATTCTACCCTTTTTCGGTACTCACATTGATTGGACCCTTTTCCGATACTCATTTGAACAGTTTTTCGATACTCGCACGGATTCCACCTTTTCCCGGTACTCGCCCGAATTCTATCATTTTTCGGTACTCACACTGATTCGACCCTTGTCCGGTACTCGCCCAAACAATTTTTTGATACTCGCACGGATTCTACCTTTTCCCTGTACTCGCCCAGATTCTACTATTTTTCGTTACTCACATTGATTCGACCCTTTTCTGGTACTCTCCCTGAATGTTTTTCGGTACTCGCCTAGATAGTTTTTCGATACTCGCATGGATTCTACCTTTTCCCTGTACTTGCCCGGATTCTACCATTTTTCGTTACTCACAGTGATTTGACCCTTTTCTGGAACTCTCCCTAAAAGTTTTTCGGTACTCGCACGGATTCTACCTCTTCGAGATACTCGCCCGGATTCTATCATTTTTCGGTACTCACATTGATTCGACCCTTTTCCAATACTCGCCCAAACAATTTTTCGATACTCGCATAGATTCTACCTTTTCCCGGTACTTGCCCGGATTCTACCATTTTTCGATACTCACATTGATTGGACCCTTTTCCGGTACTCACCTGAACAGTTTTACGATACTTGCACAGATTCTACCTTTTCTAGGTATTCACCCGGATTCTTCCATTTGTTGGTGCTCACACTAACTTGACCCTTTTCCGGAACTCGCCCGGAAAGTTTTTCGGTACTCGCACGGATTCTACCTTTTTCATATACTCGCCCGGATTCTACTATTTTTCGGTACTCACACTGATTCGACCCTTCTTCGGTACTCGCCTGAATAGATTTTCGATACTCGCACGGATTCTACCTTTTCTCGATAGTTGCCTGGATTCTACCATTTTTCGGTGCTCACATTCAATGGACCCTTTTCCGGTACTCACCCGAACAGTTTTTCGATACTAGCATGGATTCTACCTTTTCCCGGTACTCGCTCGGATTCTACCATTTTTCGGTACTCACACTGACTCGACTCTTTTTCGGAACTCGCCTGGAAAGTTTTTCGGTACTCGCACGGATTCTACCTTTTCCAGATACTCGCCCGGATTCTATCATTTTTCGATACTCGCACGGATTCTACCTTTTCCCGGTACTCGCTAGGATTCTACCATTTTTCGGTACTCACACTGATTGGACCCTTTTCTAGTACTTTCCTGAAATTAGCCGACAAACTGGCTACCGGCATACCCTCAAAATCATCCCAAACAACTGATCCGTTTGACACTCTCATCTGCCTCATACACTACTCGAGGCGGTCCATACGAGCATGAGCGTCATCAGCAACAGTGGTCTGGACAACTGCGGGCGGAGCAATCTAAGAATGCCCGTGTAATACATAAGGTGAAGCCTGAGGCGCTGAAGGAATAGGTGGTGGTCGTGGAGGTGGCAACGAGTCATGCGGTGTCTCATCCTGAGGCACTGCTGGTGGTCTACCCTGCTGACCACTGATCTCCTGCCTGAGGCTAGCCAAAGCCTCCTGGATAGAAGCCATGGCGGCCGTGAACTGATCCACAGTAACAACCTGCTGATCCATACTCTGTCTCTCTAAATATCGGACTAATCTCCCCTCAACTCTGACCCAAGAAGGTGTATCCAGGCTGTGAACAAAATCCGATCCTGACAAGACAAGAAGCGGAATGAGGATACGGTATAAAGAAAGTACGAAAATAATGATAATTTGAACTGAAACGAGCAATGCATCCAATACGAAGACGGACTATCCGACCATACTCAAAACTCGCACTGATCTCTGTGCACTCTCAACTGGAGACTAAAAGGGGGAGCGTCGAATCCAAAATGTGACCACAAAGGCGCCGAAGGCTCTCAGATGCACCCACGTGTAGGGAGGAGGTCCTAATCGAAGGATCTACGGCTCAACCTATGAGGTGAAGACGACTCTAAATGGATAATGGGTGGACTTTAAAAGATCCCTAGCAGAAGCGATCATACCCTCCAGCGGTATGCAACCCTCTGCACGCCTCCAAAGAGATGGGGCGCTTCCATGTAAGGTGGTCATCACCTCCACACATGCACTACCTCGACATCCCAGGGGGTTTCCTATGGTGAAACCTCTCAAACTCTCAACGCTCAATGGTCGACTAGAGTGCACAGTGAATGGTGTGGGTGCATCCGATAACCCTAGGAAGCAAAAACAGAAAATGAAACATACTAGCCACACAAATATCCATGAAACCTAGCTCCGGGCTATACAGGTCTTCAATGATCGGACTCCAATCGACATCAAAGTGTCACTCCTACAGAATGCTCCCATACATCGATATAGCCCGTCGCTAGACCCTACTCCTAATCTCTGGCTCGGTCAGAGAGCAAACACACAGAAGGTCTCACACTTGCAATAGTGAGAACCGAGATGAAAGGAATGGCCGAAACCAAAGAGTTGGAGGTAGGGGGATAGGAGTGCGACCCACATAGACAGGCGACATGCAATCATACAGAGGGAGGGCAGTCATGCATCAAACAGTCAAGTAAAGTACAAGAAATACCACTCATGTCCACACAGAAAGCTACAACTATCAGGATGAATAGCGATATGAATATCATGCTCAAAAGACGATCAAGATAATATGCAAGCCAGAGAAAACAGCACAGCAAGTCAAACGATGTACAATAGTGAGTCTATGCATGTGAAGTGAGCAGAATAATCAGGAAAGGTGATCAACCTATGATAATCGGCATGTCGATGTACCAAATTAATCTAGCAATGAAGTATAGAAAAACGACATCCGAAGCCCCAATCAAGATAATCAACCGTATCAATGCCACAACACAATATCCAAGCATGCATAAAAAAATCCCAATGTGCAATCAAGAGACAGGTACTCACTGATCAACTCATCAAATGTCATGTTTGCTTCATCTTAAGTTCAAGCTTGACCCTCTAAATTTTCCCTAGTGGAGTCGCCATTTTGTGGACCCTGCATTTCGGCTCATGCGCTTCCCACTCGATGGCCGGCTCGATTTTTATTTGAAAAATTGATTTGTTGATTAAAAATGACTTGGAGTCGCCACTTATTTTTGTTTTATTTTTTAAAAGGGTAAACAAAATAAGAAAGAAAAACCCTAAGTGTGACTCCTTGTTTTTGAAAAGGTGGTATGTGAAAAACCAAATCAGGCTCGGGGGTCAGGTTACTTATCGGGAAGGTACGGTATGGACCATAACACCCCTCTAAGTCCCTAAAGTCGGGTCTCTACTGATTAAATAAAGCTGATGTGGCAGTTGATGAGTAAATCAATGAATATCCTGAATGACCATGCACATATGAGAATCAGAACATGTATAGTGAAGTATCAGAATGAGAGTGTATGCGTACCTGGGCCACGAGCCACAATGCACTATCAAGAAATGAGATTAGTACACAATTAACTAATACAAATTATAGCTCATGCACATCGGAGTGCAAAATGAAGATCAAGCAAAATATATTAAGCACAACAGTTGACAATCAATAGGGATCAAACATAGGGCCCCCACCAAAGCCCCAATCATTGTTCATGAATTAGTCTTACAAATTCCTTGTTTTACAATTATGTAGAATTCATTATTGCTTATGTAAAATCAAGAAAATCAGAAGATTATTTAGGAACCGAAATGGGATTAAGACTATTCGAATGAAGATTGGATTCTTGGGGTTTATTTGAAAATTGGAGTATTTGGAATTAAATTTAAAATATTAGAGCTTCGGTAATTAAATTGAAATTTGTCAAAGGAGATGAGAAATGAACTTTAGGAAATTGATCTGCGAGAATATGGATTTTGAAAGTTGAATGCATAATAATAGTAATTATAAGAAATGAACTTTGAGAAATCGGACTGCGAGAATATAGATTTTGAAAATTGAATTAATAATAATAATAATGATAAGAAATGAACTTTGAGAAATTAAACTACGGGAATATAGATTTTGAAAGTTGAATTAATAATAATAATAATGATAAGAAATGAACCTTGAGAAATTGAACTGCGAGAATATAGATTTTGAAAGTTGAATTAATAATAATAATAATGATAAGAAATGAACTTTGAGAAATTAAACTGCGAGAATATAGATTTTGAAAGTTGAATTAATAATAATAATAATAATAATAATAAGATTTGGGGAATTGAATTAATAATAATAATAATAATAAGAAGAATAATAATAAGATTTGGAAAATTGAATTAATAATAATAATAATAATAATAATAATAATAATAACAGTAAGATTTGGAAAATTGAATTAATAACAATAATGACTATGGTAATAATAATAATAATAGTAATAATAATAATAATAATAATAATAGTAATAATAATAATAATAATAATAGTTAATGAGAATAGTAAAAATAATAATTTAATAATGATGATATCATAAACCCAAGTCCATAAGCCCAAGCCCACGTCCAACATTAAAAGAAAGAGCTCTGGGCTCCATCTCTACCCAGCCCAAACTTAGCATAATAATAATAATAATGGGGCTTTGGGCTCCATCTCTATCATAAGCCTAAGTCCATCATAAAAAAAAAAGCTTTGGGCTCCATCTCCACCAAGCCCAAAGAAACCAAAACTTCATCTTCTTCATAGCTTCCCTTTCCGCCTAGAAATCACCCTCCGCGGGAGCTCCTACCGCCGACGGCACCAAGAGACGTTGCCGCTGTCGCCGACGACTGGTGCGACTGTCCACCCGGCCGGAGCGGGTCAAGACGCACCATGCCTGCGTCAGAGAAGAAGCTGCTAGTGGTCCGGGGATGTGATTGCTGCCAGCTTGGTCGATGGAGGGAGAAGTTGCAGGCCATGAACGATGGAGGACGGGGCTGGTGGTAAGGCGGCCTTCAGATGCTTCCATGGCCCGGTGAGTGGGCTCGCCGCCGGCGTAGCGGCACCAAAACGCGAGCTGGCTATGCTTGACTAAAGCCTCCTCACGAGGCATGCTGGAACTCGCCCCGGCGTCGTCCCGAACAGCGGCGATAATGCCGGAGTCTCTGGCAAGGGATCGTTTGCATCCTCCAGACAGCACATCGCGGCGGCAGCTTTGATAGCTTCCAGCAGCCCGATGATGAGAGATGGCTTGGCGGAGGTGATAGAGGTGGCTGCCAGTCCTAGGAATGTGCTAAGGGTAGAGGGCATGGGGGGATGGTTATGAGTGGTAGAGAATAGAGGGTTGATGCATGATAGGTGCATTAGGATGAGAAGAATGGAAGGATGGAAGTGGCCGTGTGCATGGGGGATGAAATAGCTAAAAAAAAAGAAATAAAAATGAAAACAGAGCAAGAATGAGATTTAGAGAGCTATATGGCAAAACCACGTCCAATGAGTGATGAACGTTTTGCTAACTGATGGGGCAAGTTAGGATCCCATGATTTAATCATCAAACACCCAATCCAATCCAAGAAAATGCAGTCACTTATGGAGTATCGGGAAGAACCAATAATGAAAGGAAAAACAGAGCATGTTACCCACAATAATCAATGCTATACCCTGGCAAACAACGAAACAATATATGTAAACTGGCAAATGGTGAAGCAGGGTCTTAGAAAACGAATGCCTACCAAGCCCAAGGTGGTGCCGCCCTCCCTGCTTTTCTCTCCGCCGCTCCCCTCTCAAACTCCCTTTTTCTTCTTTCTTCTCTTCCTCTCCTATTTTTTTTCTTCCCGCTCTTTTCATTCCCCACCCTCACCTACTCTCTGCATCCCGTCTAATCTGGCCGCCCCCATTAGCCTAATTCCCGGGGTGGTCAGAAGAGTAATCATGATAGCAAAAAATTAAAATTAAAAATGGCCCAAAAGAAAACCCCTCATCCCCGGGAGGGGGTCTACACCGGGCAAGTACCGGAAAAAGGTAGAATCGGGACGAGTACGGGGGAAAGGTAGAATCCGTGCAAGTATTGAAAAACTGTCTCGACGAGTACCGGAAAAGGGTCGAATCAGTGTCAGTACCGAAAAATGGAAGAATCCGGGTGAGCACCTGGAAAAGGTAGAATCCGTGCGAGTACCGGGAAAAGGTAGAATCTGTGCGATTATCGAAAAACTATTTGGGCGAGTACCGGAAAAGGGTCGAATCAGTGTAAATACCGGAAAAAGGAAGAACCCGTGCGAGTATCGAAAAACTGTTCGGGCGAGTACCGGAAAATGGTCGAATCACTCTAAATTTCGGAAAAAGGAAGAATCCGTGCGAGTATCGAAAAACTGTTCGGGCGAGTACCGGAAAAGGGTCGAATCATTATAAGTTTTGGAAAAAGGAAGAATCTGTGCGAGTATCGAAAAACTGTTCGGGCGAGTACCGAAAAAGGGTTGAATCAGTGTGAGTATCGAAAAATGGTAGAATCCGGGCGAGAACCGAAAAAATGGTAGAATCCGTGTGAGTATCCAAAAACATTCTGGGCGAGTACCGGAAAAGGGTCGAATTAGTGTGAGTACCGAAAAATGGAAAAATCGGGGAGAATACTGGGAAAAGGTAGAATCCGTGCGAGTATCGAAAAACTGTGTGGGCGAGTACCGAAAAAGGGTCGAATCAATGTGAGAACCGAAAAATGGTAGAATCTGGGCGAGTACCGGAAATTGGAGAATTCGTGCGTGTATCCAAAAACTGTCCGGGTGAGTTTTGGAAAAGGGTTGAATCAGTGTGAGTACCAAAAAATGGTAGAATCAAGGCGAGTACCGGAAAAAAGGTAGAATTTGTGTGAGTATCGAAAAACGTTCTGGCCGAGTACCGGAAAAGGGTCGAATCAGTGTAAGTACCGGAAAAAGGAAGAATCCGTGCGACTATCGAAAAACTGTCCGGGCTAGTACCAGAAAAGCTTCGAATCAATGTGAGTACTGAAAAATGGTAGAATCCGTGTAAGTATCCCAAAACATTCCGGTCTAGTACCGGAAAAGGGTCGAATCAGTGTAAGTACCGAAAAATGGAAAAATCGGGGCGAATACTGGGAAAAGGTAGATCTGTGCGAGTATCGAAAAATGGTGTGGACGAGTACCGAAAAAGGGTCGAATCAGTGTGAGAATCGAAAAAGGGTCGAATCAGTGTGAGAACCGAAAAATGGTAGAATCCGGACTAGTACCGAAAATTGGAGAATCCGTGCGAGTATTGAAAAACATTCCGGGCGAGTATCGAAAAAGGGTCGAATCAGTGTGAGTACCAAAAAATGGTAGAATCCGGGGTAGTACCGAAAAAAAAGAGAATCCGTGCGAGTATCGAAAAACTATCTAGGCGAGTACTGAAAAAAGGTCCAATAAATGTGAGTACCGAAAAATGGTAGATTCTTGGCGAGTACCGGAAAAAAGTAGAATCTGTGCGAGTATCGAAAAACTATCCGAGCGAGTACCAAAAAAGGGTCGAATCAGTGTGAGTACCAAAAAATGGCAGAATCCGAGTGAGTGCCGGAAAATGGTATAATCCGTGTGAGGATCGAAAAACATTCCGGGCGAGTACCAGAAAAGGGTAGAATCAGTGTGAGTACCGAAAATGGAAAAATCGAGGCAAATACCAGGAAAAGGTAGAATACGAGCGAGTATCGAAAAACTGTGTGGGCGAGTACCGAAAAATGGTCGAATTAGTGCGAGAACCGAAAAATGGTAGAATCCGGACGAGTACCGAAAATGGGAGAATTCGTGCAAGTATCGAAAAACTGTCTGGGCGAGTATTGGAAAAGGGTTGAATCAGTGTGAGTACCAAAAAATGGTAGAATCCGGGCGAGTACCGGAAAAAGGTAGAATCCGTGTGAGTATCGAAAAACATTCCGGGCGAGTACCGGCAAAGGGTCGAATTAGTGTGAGTACCGAAAAATGAAAATCGGAGCAAATACCGGGAAAAGGTAGAATCCGTGCGGGTATCGAAAAACTGTGTGGGCGAGTACCGGAAAAGGGTCAAATCAGTGTGAGTACCGAAAAATGGTAAAATTCGGGCGAGTACCGAAAATGGGAGAATCCATGCGAGTATCGAAAAACTGTCCGGGCCAGTATTGGAAAAGGGTCGAATCAGTGTTAGTACCGAAAAATGGTAGAATCCGGGCGAGTACCAAAAAAAGGTAGAATCCGTATGAGTATCGAAAAACATTCCGGCCGCGTACCGGAAAAGGGTCGAATCAGTGTGAGTATCGAAAAATGGTAGAATCCAGGCGAGTACCGGAAAAAGGAGAATACGTGCGGATATCGAAAAATTATCCGGGCGAGTACCGGAAAAGGGTGGAATCAATGTGAGCACCAAAAAATGGTCGAATCCGGGTGAGTATCGGAAAATGGTAGAATCCGTGTGAGTATCGAAAAACATTCCGGGTGAGTATTGGAAAAGGGTCGAATTAGTGTGAGTACCGTAAATGGAAAAATCGGGGCGAATACCGGGAAAAGGTAGAATCCGTGCGAGTATCGAAAAACTGTGTGCGCGAGTACTGAAAAAGGGTCGAATTAGTGTGAGAATCGAAAAATGGTAGAATCAGGGCGAGTACCAGAAATGGGAGAATCCGTGCGAGTATCGAAAAACTGTCCGGGCGAGCACTGGAAAAGGGTTGAATCAGTGTGAGTACCAAAAAATTGTAGAATCCGGGCGAGTACCGGAAAAAGGTAGAATCCGTGTGTGTTTCGAAAAACATTCCGACCGAGTACCGGAAAAGGGAGAATACGTGCGGGTATCGAAAAATTATCCGGGCGAGTACCGAGAAAGGGTGGAATCAGTGAGTACAAAAAAATGGTAGAATCCGGGTGAGTACCGGAAAATGGAAGAATCTGTGTGAGTATCGAAAAACATTCCGGGCGAGTACCGGAAAAGGGTTGAATCAGTGTGAGTACCGAAAATGGAAAAATCGGGGTGAATATCGAGAAAATGTAGAATCCGTGCGAGTATCGAAAAACTGTGTGGGCGAGTACCGAAAAAGGGTCGAATTAGTGCGAGAGCGGAAATAGTAGGATCCGAGCGAGTACCGACAATGGGAGAATACGTGCGGGTATCGAAAAATTATCCGGGCGAGTACCGGAAAAGGGTTGAATCAGTGCGAGTACCGAAAAATACTGGAATCCGGGCGAGTATCGGAAAATGGAGAATAAGTGCGGGTATCGAAAAATTATCCGGGCGAGTACCGGAAAAGGGTCGAATCAGTGTAAGTACCGAAAAAAGGAAGAATCCGTGCGAGTATAAAAAAACTGTCCAGGCGAGTACCGGAAAAGGGTCGAATCAATGGGAGTACCGAAAAATGGTAGAATCCATGTGAGTATCCAAAAACATTCCGGGCGAGTACCGAAAAAGGGTCGAACCAGTGTGAGTACCAAAAAATGGAAAAATCGGGGTGAATACCGGGAAAAGGTAGAATCCGTGCGAGTATCGAAAAACTGTGTGGGAGAGTACCGAAAAAGGGTCGAATAAGTGTGAGAACCGAAAAATGGTAGAATCTGGGCGAGTATCGAAAAACTGTGTGGGCGAGTATCGGAAAAGGGTCGAATCAGTGTGAGTACCGAAAAATGGTAGAATCTGGGCGAGTACCGGAAATAGGAGAATCCATGCGAGTATCGAAAAACAGTCCGAGCGAGTACTGGAAAAGGGTCGAATCAGTGTGAGAACCAAAAAATGGTAGAATCTGGGCGAGTATCGAAAAACTGTGTGGGCGAGTACCGAAAAAGGGTCGAATCAGTGTGAGTACCGAAAAATGGAAAAATCCGGGCGATAACCGAAAATAGGAGAATCCATGCGAGTATCGAAAAACAATCCGTGCAAGTACTGGAAAAGGGTCGAATCAGTGTGAGTACCAAAAAATGGTAGAATCCGGGCGAGTACCGGAAAAAGGTAGAATCTGTGTGAGTATTGAAAAATATTCCGGACGAGTACCGGAAAAGGGTCGAATCAGTATGAGTATCGAAAAATTGTAGAATCCGGGCGAGTATCGGAAAAGGTAGAATACGTGCGGGTATCGAAAAATTATTCGGGCGAGTACCAGAAAAGGGTCGAAGCAGTGTAGTACTAGAAAAAGGAAGAATCCGTGCGAGTATCGAAAAACTGTCCGGGCGAGTACCGGAAAAAGGTAGAATCCGTGTGAGTATCGAAAAACATTCTGGCCAAGTACAGGAAAAGGGTCGAATCAGTGTGAGTACCGAAAAATACTAGAATCCGGGAGAATACCGAAAAAGGGAGAATATGCGGGTATCGAAAAATTATCCGGGCGAGTACCGGAAGAGGGTTGAATTAGTGTGAGTACTAAAAAATACTAGAATCCGGGCGAGTACCGGAAAAGGGAGAATACGTGCGGGTATCGAAAAATTATCCGGGCGAGTATCGGAAATGGGACGAACCAGTGTAAGTACCAAAAAAAGGAAGAATCCGTGCGAGTATCCAAAAACCGTCCGGGCGAGTATCGGAAAAGGGTCGAATCAGTGCGAGTACCGAAAAATGGTAGAATCCGTGTGAGTATCCAAAACCATTCTGGGCGAGTACCGGAAAAGGGTCGAATCAGTGTGATTACCGAAAAATGGAAAAATCAGGGCGAATACCGGGAAAAAGTAGAATCCGTGCGACTATCGAAAAACTGTGTGGGCGAGTACCGAAAAAGGGTCGAATCAGTGTGAGAAACGGAAAATGGTAGAATCCGGGCGAGTACCGAAAATTGGAGAATCCGTGCGAGTATCGCAAAACATTTTGGTCGAGTACCGGAAAAGGGTCGAATTAGTGTGAGTACCGAAAAATTGTAGAATCCGGGCTAGTACCGAAAAAAAAGAGAATCCGTGTGAGTATAAAAAAACTATCCGGGCCAGTACTGAATAAAAGTCCAATCAATGTGAGTACCGAAAAATGGTAGAATCCGGGCGAGTACCGGAAAAAAGTAGAATCCCTGCGAGTATCGAAAAACAATCCGGGTGAGTACCGAAAAGGGGTCGAATCAGTGTGACCACCGAAAAAGGGTAGAATCCGGGCGAGTACCGGAAATAGGAGAATCCATGCGAGTATTGAAAAACAGTCCGGGCGAGTACTGGAAAAAAGTCGAATAAGTGTGAGAACCGAAAAATGGTAGAATCCGGGCGAGTGCCAAAATATGGTAGAATCCGTGTGAGTATCCAAAAACATTCCGGGCGGGTACCGGAAAAGGGTCGAATCAGTGTGAGTACCAAAAAATGGAAAAATCGGGGCGAATACCGCGAAAAGGTAGAATCCGTGCGAGTATCGAAAAACTGTGTGGGCGAGTACCGAAAAAGGGTCGAATTAGTGTGAGAACCGAAAAAAGGTAGAATCCGGGCGAGTACCGGAAAGAGGAGAATGCATGCGAGTACCGAAAAAGGGTCAAATCAGTGTGAGTACCGAAAATGGAAAAATCGGGGCGAATACCGCGAAAAGGTAGAATCCGTGCGAGTATCGAAAAACTGTGTGGGCGAGTACCGAAAAAGGGTCGAATTAGTGTGAGAACCGAAAAATGGTAGAATCCGGGCGAGTACCGGAAATGGGAGAATCCGTGCGAGTATCGAAAAACTGTCCGAGCGAGTACTGGAAAAGGGTTGAATCAGTGTGTGTACTAAAAAATGGTAGATTCCGGGCGAGTACCGAAAAAAGGTAGAATCCGTGTGACTACCGGAAAAAGGTAGAATCCGTGCGAGTATCGAAAAACTATTTGGGCGGGTACCGAGAAAAGGTCAAATTAGTGTGAGTACCAAAAAACGGTAGAATTCGGGCGAGTACCGGAAAAGGGAAGAATCCGTGCGAGTATCGAAAAATTGTCTAGCCGAGTACCGGAAAAGGGTCGAATCAGTGTGAATACCGAAAAATGGTAGAATCCGGGCGAGTACCGGAAAAGGGAGAATCCGTGCGAGTATCGAAAAACTGTTCGGGCGAGTATTGGAAAAGGGTCGAACCAGTGTGAGTACCAAAAAATGGTAGAATCCGGGCGAGTACCGGTTAAAGGTAGAATCCGTGTAAGTATCGAAAAACATTTCGGTTGAGAACCGGAAAAGGGTCGAATCAGGGTGAATACCGAAAAATGGTAGAATCCGGGCGAGTACCGGAAAAGGGAGAATACGTACGGGTATCGAAAAATTATCCGGGCGAGTACCGGAGAAGGGTCGAATCAGTGTAAGTATTGGAAAAAGGAAGAATCCGTGCGAGTATTGAAAAACTGTCCGGGCGAGTACCGGAAAAGGGTCGAATTAGTGTGAGTACCGAAAAATATTAGAATCCGGGCGAGTACCAAAAAATGGTAGAATCCGTGTGAGTATCTAAAAACATTCCGTGTGAGTACCGGAAAAAGGTCGAATTAGTGTGAGTTCCGAAAATGGAAAAATCGGGGCGAATGCCGGCAAAAGGTAGAATCCGTGCGAGTATTGAAAAACTGTGGGCGAGTACCGGAAAAGGGTCGAATCAGTGTGAGTATTGATAAATGGTAGAATCCGGGCGAGTACCGAAAATTGGAGAATCTGTGCGAGTATCGAAAAACTGTTCGAGTGAGTACCGGAAAAGGGTCAAATCAGTGTTAGTATCGAAAAATGGTAGAATCCGGGCGAGTACTGGTAAAAGGTAGAATCTGTGCGAGTATCGAAAAACATTCCGGCCGAGTACCGGAAAAGGGTCGAATCAGTGTGAGTATTGAAAAATGGAAGAATCTGGGTGAGCACCTGGAAAAGGTAGAGGATGTGTGAGTACCGGGAAAAGGTAGAATCCGTGCTATTATCGAAAAACTATTTGGCCGAGTACCGGAAAAGGGTCGAGGTAGTGTAAGTACCGGAAAAAGGAAGATTCAGTGTGAGTACAAAAAAATGGTAGAATCCGGGCAAGTACTGGAAAAGGGTCGAATCAATGTGAGTACCGAAAAATGGTAGAATTCGGGTAAGTACTGAAAATGGGAGAATCCGTGCGAGTATCGAAAAACAGTCCGAGCGATTATTGGAAAAGGGTTGAATCAATGTGAGTACCAAAAAATGGTAAAATCCGGGCGAGTACCGGAAAAAGGTAGAATCTATGTGAGTATCGAAAAACATTACGGCCGAGTACCGGAAAGGGGTCGAATCAGTGTGAGTACCGAAAAATGGAAGAATCTGGGTGAGCACTTGGAAAAGGTAGAATCCCTGGGAGTACCGGGAAAAGGTGGAATCCGTGCAATTATCGAAAAACTATTTGGACGAGTACCGGAAATGGGTCGAATCAGTGTAAGTACCAGAAAAAGGAAGAATCCGTGCGGGTATCGAAAAACTGTCCAATCGAGTACCCGAAAAGGGTCGAATTAGTGTGAGTTCCGAAAAATGGAAGAATCCGGGTGAGTACCGAAAAAGGGAGAATCCGTGCGAGTATCGAAAAACTGTCCGGGCGAGTATTGGAAAAAGGTCGAATCAATGTGACTACCGAAAAATGGTAGAATCCGGACGAGTACCAGAAAAAGGTAGAATTGGTGCGAGTATCGAAAAACTATACGGGCGAGTATTGGAAAAGGGTCAAATCAGTGTGAGTACTGAAAAATGGTAGAATTCGGGCGAGTACCGGATAGGGGTCGAATCAGTGTGAGCACAAAAAAATGATGTAATCCGGGAGAGCACCGGGAAAACATTGAATCCACGCGAGTATCGAAAAAGTGTCTGGTCGAGTACCCGAAAAGGGTCGAATCAGTGTGAGTTCCGATAAATGGTAGAATTCGAGCAAGTACCGAAAATGGGAGAATCCGTGCGAGTATCGAAAAACAGTCCGAGCGATTATTGCAAAAGGGTTGAATCAATGTGAGTACCAAAAAATGGTAAAATCCGGGCGAGTACCGGAAAAAGGTAGAATCTATGTGAGTATCGAAAAACATTCCGGTCGAGTACCGGAAAGGGGTCGAATCAGTGTGAGTACCGAAAAATGGAAGAATCTGGGTGAGCACCTGGAAAAGGTAGAATCCCTGGGAGTACCGGGAAAAGGTGGAATCCGTGCAATTATCGAAAAACTATTTGGACGAGTACCGGAAATGGGTCGAATCAGTGTAAGTACCAGAAAAAGGAAGAATCCGTGCGGGTATCGAAAAACTGTCCAATCGAGTACCCGAAAAAGGTCGAATTAGTGTGAGTTCCGAAAAATGGAAGAATCCGGGTGAGTACCGAAAAAGGGAGAATCCGTGCGAGTATCGAAAAACTGTCCGGGCGAGTATTGGAAAAAGGTCGAATCAATGTGACTACCGAAAAATGGTAGAATCCGGACGAGTACCAGAAAAAGGTAGAATTGGTGCGAGTATCGAAAAACTATACGGGCGAGTATTGGAAAAGGGTCAAATCAGTGTGAGTACGGAAAAATGGTAGAATTCGGGCCAGTACCGGATAGGGGTCGAATCAGTGTGAGCACCAAAAAATGATGGAATCCGGGCGAGCACCGGGAAAACATTGAATCGTCGCGAGTATCGAAAAAGTGTCCGATCGAGTACCCGAAAAGGGTCGAATCAGTGTGAGTTCCAATAAATGGTAGAATTCGAGCAAGTACCGAAAATGGGAGAATCCGTGCGAGTATCGAAAAACAGTCCGAGCGATTATTGGAAAAGGGTTGAATCAATGTGAGTACCAAAAAATGGTAAAATCTGGGCGAGTACCGGAAAAAGGTAGAATCTATGTGAGTATCGAAAAACATTCCGGCCGAGTACCAGAAAGGGGTCGAATCAGTGTGAGTACCGAAAAATGGAAGAATCTGGGTGAGCACCTGGAAAAGGTAGAATCCCTGGGAGTACCGGGAAAAGGTGGAATCCGTGCAATTATCGAAAAACTATTTGGACGAGTACCGAAAATGGGTCGAATCAGTGTAAGTACCAGAAAAAGGAAGAATCCGTGCGGGTATCGAAAAACTGTCCAATCGAGTACCCGAAAAGGGTCGAATTAGTGTGAGTTCCGAAAAATGGAAGAATCCGGGTGAGTACCGGAAAAGGGAGAATCCGTGCGAGTATCGAAAAACTGGCCGGGCGAGTATTGGAAAAAAGGTCGAATCAATGTGACTACCGAAAAATGGTAGAATCCGGACGAGTACCAGAAAAAGGTAGAATTGGTGCGAGTATCGAAAAACTATACGGGCGAGTATTGGAAAAGGGTCAAATCAGTGTGAGTACTGAAAAATGGTAGAATTCGGGTGAGTACCGGATAGGGGTCGAATCAGTGTGAGCACCAAAAAATGATGGAATCCGGGCGAGCACCGGGAAAACATTGAATCAACGCGAGTATCGAAAAAGTGTCCGGTCGAGTACCCGAAAAGGGTCGAATCAGTGTGAGTTCCGATAAATGGTAGAATTCGGGCAAGTACCGAAAATGGGAGCATCCGTGCGAGTATCGAAAAACAGTCCGAGCGATTATTGGAAAAGGGTTGAATCAATGTGAGTACCAAAAAATGGTAAAAACCGGGCGAGTACTGGAAAAAGGTAGAATCTATGTGAGTATCGAAAAACATTCCGGCCGAGTACCGGAAAGGGGTCGAATCAGTGTGAGTACCGAAAAATGGAAGAATCAAGGTGAGCACCTGGAAAAGGTAGAATCCCTGGGAGTACCGGGAAAAGGTGGAATCCATGCAATTATCGAAAAACTATTTGGACGAGTACCGGAAATGGGTCGGATCAGTGTAAGTACCAGAAAAAGGAAGAATCCGTGCGGGTATCGAAAAACTGTCCAATCGAGTACCCGAAAAGGGTCGAATTAGTGTGAGTTCCGAAAAATGGAAGAATCCGGGTGAGTACCGAAAAAGGGAGAATCCGTGCGAGTATCGAAAAACTGTCCGGGCGAGTACTGGAAAAAAGTCGAATCAATGTGACTACCGAAAAATGGTAGAATCCGGACGAGTACCAGAAAAAGGTAGAATTTGTGCGAGTATCGAAAAACTATACGAGCGAGTATTGGAAAAGGGTCAAATCAGTGTGAGTACTGAAAAATGGTAGAATTCGGGCGAGTACCGGATAGGGGTCGAATCAGTGTGAGCACCAAAAAATGATGGAATCCGGGCGAGCACCGGGAAAACATTGAATCAATGCGAGTATCGAAAAAGTGTCCGGTCGAGTACCTGAAAAGGGTCGAATCAGTGTGAGTTCCGATAAATGGTAGAATTCGGGCAAGTACCGAAAATGGGAGAATCCGTGCGAGTATCGAAAAACAGTCCGAGCGATTATTGGAAAAGGGTTGAATCAATGTGAGTACCAAAAAATGGTAAAATCCGGGCGAGTACTGGAAAAAGGTAGAATCTATGTGAGTATCGAAAAACATTCCGGCCGAGTACCGGAAAGGGGTCGAATCAGTGTGAGTACCGAAAAATGGAAGAATCTGGGTGAGCACCTGGAAAAGGTAGAATCCCTGGGAGTACCGGGAAAAGGTGGAATCCGTGCAATTATCGAAAAACTATTTGGACGAGTACCGGAAATGGGTCGAATAAGTGTAAGTACCAAAAAAAGGAAGAATCCGTGCGGGTATCGAAAAACTGTCCAATCGAGTACCCGAAAAGGGTCGAATTAGTGTGAGTTCCGAAAAATGGAAGAATCCGGGTGAGTACCGGAAAAGGGAGAATCCGTGCGAGTATCGAAAAACTGGCCGGGCGAGTATTGGAAAAAAGGTCGAATCAATGTGACTACCGAAAAATTGTAGAATCCGGACGAGTACCAGAAAAAGGTAGAATTGGTGCGAGTATCGAAAAACTATACGGGCGAGTATTGGAAAAGGGTCAAATCAGTGTGAGTACTGAAAAATGGTAGAATTCGGGTGAGTACCGGATAGGGGTCGAATCAGTGTGAGCACCAAAAAATGATGGAATCCGGGCGAGCACCGGGAAAACATTGAATCAACGCGAGTATCGAAAAAGTGTCCGGTCGAGTACCCGAAAAGGGTCGAATCAGTGTGAGTTCCGATAAATGGTAGAATTCGGGCAAGTACCGAAAATGGGAGCATCCGTGCGAGTATCGAAAAACAGTCCGAGCGATTATTGGAAAAGGGTTGAATCAATGTGAGTACCAAAAAATGGTAAAAACCGGGCGAGTACTGGAAAAAGGTAGAATCTATGTGAGTATCGAAAAACATTCCGGCCGAGTACCGGAAAGGGGTCGAATCAGTGTGAGTACCGAAAAATGGAAGAATCAAGGTGAGCACCTGGAAAAGGTAGAATCCCTGGGAGTACCGGGAAAAGGTGGAATCCGTGCAATTATCGAAAAACTATTTGGACGAGTACCGGAAATGGGTCGAATCAGTGTAAGTACCAGAAAAAGGAAGAATCCGTGCGGGTATCGAAAAACTGTCTAATCGAGTACCCGAAAAGGGTCGAATTAGTGTGAGTTCCGAAAAATGGAAGAATCCGGGTGAGTACCGAAAAAGGGAGAATCCGTGCGAGTATCGAAAAACTGTCCTGGCGAGTACTGGAAAAAGGTCGAATCAATGTGACTACCGAAAAATGGTAGAATCCGGACGAGTACCAGAAAAAGGTAGAATTTGTGCGAGTATCGAAAAACTATACGAGCGAGTATTGGAAAAGGGTCAAATCAGTGTGAGTACTGAAAAATGGTAGAATTCGGGCGAGTACCGGATAGGGGTCGAATCAGTGTGAGCACCAAAAAATGATGGAATCCGGGCGAGCACCGGGAAAACATTGAATCAATGCGAGTATCGAAAAAGTGTCCGGTCGAGTACCTGAAAAGGGTCGAATCAGTGTGAGTTCCGATAAATGGTAGAATTCGGGCAAGTACCGAAAATGGGAGAATCCGTGCGAGTATCGAAAAACAGTCCGAGCGATTATTGGAAAAGGGTTGAATCAATGTGAGTACCAAAAAATGGTAAAATCCGGGCGAGTACTGGAAAAAGGTAGAATCTATGTGAGTATCGAAAAACATTCCGGCCGAGTACCGGAAAGGGGTCGAATCAGTGTGAGTACCGAAAAATGGAAGAATCTGGGTGAGCACCTGGAAAAGGTAGAATCCCTGGGAGTACCGGGAAAAGGTGGAATCCGTGCAATTATCGAAAAACTATTTGGACGAGTACCGGAAATGGGTCGAATAAGTGTAAGTACCAAAAAAAGGAAGAATCCGTGCGGGTATCGAAAAACTGTCCAATCGAGTACCCGAAAAGGGTCGAATTAGTGTGAGTTCCGAAAAATGGAAGAATCCGGGTGAGTACCGGAAAAGGGAGAATCCGTGCGAGTATCGAAAAACTGTCCGGGCGAGTACTGGAAAAAGGTCGAATCAATGTGACTACCGAAAAATGGTAGAATCCGGACGAGTACCAGAAAAAGGTAGAATTTGTGCGAGTATCGAAAAACTATACGGGCGAGTATTGGAAAAGGGTCAAATCAGTGTGAGTACCGAAAAATGGTAGAATTCGGGCGAGTACCGAATAGGGGTCGAATCAGTGTGAGCACCAAAAAAGATGGAATCCGGGCGAGTACCGGGAAAACATTGAATCCACGTGAGTATCAAAAAAGTGTCCGGTCGAGTACCCGAAAAGGGTCGAATCAGTGTGAGTTCCGATAAATGGAAAAATCCGGGTGAGTACCAGAAAAGGGAGAATCCGTGCGAGTATCGAAAAACTATTTGGGCGAGTGCCGGAAAAGGGTCGAATCAGTGTGAGTACCGGAAAAAGGAAGACTTCGTGCGAGTATCTAAAAACTATTCGGGCGAGTACCGGAAAAGGGTCGAATCACTGTGAGTATTGAAAAATGGTAGAATCCGAGCAAGTATCGAAAAACTGTTTGGACGAGTACCGGTAAAGGGTCGAATTCAGTGTGACTACCGAAATATGGTAGAATCCGGGCGAAAACCGGAAAAAGGAAGAATCCGTGCGAGTGTCGAAAAACTATCCGGGTGAGTTTTGGAAAAAGGTCGAATCAATGTGAGTACCGAAAAATGGTAGAATCAGGGTGAGTACCGAAAAAAGGTGGAATCCGTGCGAGTATCGAAAAACTATACGGGCGAGTACTGGAAAAGGGTCGAATCAGTGTGAGTACCGAAAAATGATGGAATCCGGGCGAGTACCGAAAAAAGGAGAATACGTACGAGTATCGAAAAACTGTCTAGGGCGAGTACCGTATAAGGGTCGAATCAGTGTGAATACCAAAATATGGTAGAATCCGGGCAAGTATCGAAAAAGGGTCGAACCAGTGTGACTACCGAAATATGGTAGAATCCGGGCGAATACCGGAAAAAGGAAGAATCCGTGCGAGTATCGAAAAACAGTCCGGGCGAGTACCGGATAAGGGTCGAATCAGTGTGAGCACCAAAAAATGATGGAATCTGGGCGAGCATCGGGAAAACATTGAATCAGCACGAGTATCGAAAAAGTGTCTGGTCGAGTACCTGAAAAGGGTAGAATAAGTGTGAGTTCCGAAAAATAGAAGAATCCGGGTGAGTACAGGAAAAGGGAAGAATCCGTGCGAGTATCGAAAAACTATTTGGGGGAGTACCGGAAAAGGGTCGAATCAGTGTGAGTACCGGAAAAAGGAAGACTCCGTGCGAGTATCGAAAAACTATCCGGGCGAGTACCGGAAAAGGGTCGAATCAGTGTGAGTACTGAAAAATGGTAGAATCCGGGCAAGTATCGAAAAACTGTTTGGACGAGTACTGTTAAAGGGTCGAATTCTGTGTGACTACCGAAATATGGTAGAATCCGGGCGAAAACCGAAAAAAAGAAGAATCCGTGCGAGTGTCGAAAAACTGTCCGGGTGAGTACTGGATAAGGGTCGAATCAGTGTGAGTACTAAAAAATGATGGAATCCAGGCGAGCACCGGGAAAACATTGAATTCGCACGAGTATCGAAAAACTATCTAGTCGAGTATCCAAAAAGGGTCGAATCAGTGTGAGTTTCGAAAAATGGAAGAATCCTGGTGAGTACCGGAAAAGGGAGAATCCGTGCGAGTATCGAAAAACTGTCCGGGCGACTACTGGAAAAAGGTCGAATCAATGTGAGTACCGAAAAATGGTAGAATCCGGACGAGTACCGGAAAAAGGTAGAATCCGTGCGAGTGTCGAAAAACTATATGGACAAGTACTGGAAAAGGGTTGAATCAGTGTGAGTACCGAAAAATGGTAGAATTCGGGGGAGTACCGGAAAAGGGAGAATACATATGAGTATCGAAAAACTGTCCGGGCGAGTACCGGATAAGGGTTGAATCAGTGTGAGTACCAAAAAATGATGGAATCTGGGTGAGCACCGAGAAAACATTGAATCCGCGTGAGTATCGAAATACTATCCGGTCAAGTACTCGAAAAGGGTCGAATCAATGTGAGTTCCAAAAAATGGAAGAATCCGGGTGAGTAACGGAAAAGGGAGAATTCGTGTGAGTATCGAAAAACTATTTGGGCGAGTACCACAAAAGGGTCGAATTAGTGTGAGTACCGAAAAAAGGAAGACTCCGTGCGTGTATTGAAAAACTGTCCGGGCGAGTACCGGAAAGGGTCGAATCAGTGTGAGTATCGAAAAATGGTAGAATCCGGGCAAGTATCGAAAAACTATTTGGACGAGTACCGGAAAAGGTCGAATCAGTGTGACTATCGAAATATGGTAGAATCCGGGTGAATACCGGAAAAAGGAAGAATCCGTGAGAGTATCGAAAAAGTCCAATGTGTATTATTAACAGTTTTTCAATAACAAAAATTAGGGATTCTCCCTTTTCTCTCTTTTCACATGATATCAGAGCCTAGGGAGAAAAAAAAAACCTAATTATTTCCTGTTTATCCGTGAATCAATTTTGGGAAACCTTTCAATGATCGTGTTTCATTCCGGTCACCTTTCCCATCTCCTAAAGCTTTCCGATCAACTATATTGCCATTAGAAAACCCTCACTGCTGTTAGAAAACCCTCACCGCCGATAACTTTTTCCGACGATGTCCTTTTCCGACACCGACCATACCATCAGGTGCGTAAGGAGGAGATCTTCAAGTTTTGTCAAAGCACCAAAGGGAGATTCTCATCCACGCGCTAGCCATGCGCATTTCTTCTCCGGCGGCCTTAACCTCACCCATCGGCGCATGAGGGTGCGTGGAGCACTTTCTGGCCACACGTTTCCACCTCCAGCCTTGCCTGATGTCGTCTAGCCACCCTCCATCTGTGCTTGTCCCTTCCGAGCCCTACAAGTGCATTTTTTGGGGTTTTTTAGTCTTCGTCGGCCCTCTAAACAGTCTTTCCGGTGACCTCCGGTGACTTCCTCTCCACCCCAAGCCCTACATGTGTCTTAGTAAGTGTTCTTCTACCCTTTCAGTAGTGCCACATTTTTTTTTCTTTACTATTTGGTCTCTCTCAACCGTGTATCCTCGATTTTTTTTTCTTCTTTCAGTAGCGATCTGAAGTCGTATTAGGGCTCTCTTCGATCCAAACATATTTCGTTCTCCAGATAAGTAGATATGACTACTAGAAGTTCCATTTTTTCCTCTGTCATATCTTGATCTCCTATGATTACTTTGGAGAAATTGGTTGGCAGTGAAAATTATTTGTCCTGGTCTATCTCTGTGGAGCTTTGGTTTATGGGTCAAGGTTATGAGGATCACCTTGTTACGCAGGAGGTGGATATCCTTGAGGTTGATAGAGTACAATGGAGGAAGATAGATGCACAGTTATGTAGTGTGTTATGGCAATTAGTTGATCCTAAGATTCTACTTCATCTTTGGGCCTACAAAACATGCTTTAAATTTTGGAATCAGGCAAAAGGGCTACACACGAATGATATCCAACGTCTTTATAAGGTGGCTTCTTCTATTGTCAATGTCAGACAACAAGACATGGATTTATCTACTTATATTGGCCAGATTGCCTCTCTTAAGGAGGAATTCTTGACCGTGATGCCTCTTTCTACTGATGTTGGGGATCAATGAACATAGATTGACAAGTTCTTCATGGTTCTTACGCTTATTGGCCTCCGTCCAGATCTTGAGACCATTCGCGATCAGATTCTTGGCAGTTCCTCCGTTCCATCCTTGGATGATGTGTTTGCTCGCCTCCTCCGTATCTCCTCCACTCAGACTTTGCCATCTGATAACACTTCAGATTCTTCTGTGTTAGTTTCTCAAACTAACTCTCGAGGAGGACGCAGTGGTAACTGAGGTAGAGGCCAACGTCCTCATTACACCTATTGCAATAAGCTTGGCCACACTCGTGATCGGTGTTATCAGTTACATGGGCGGCCTCCTCGCACTGCCCAGGTGGCCCAATCATCTGATCCTCAGTCGCCTCAGCCTCCTAGTTCCTCCATATCTCGGGGTATTTCTCTCACTGATAGTAAGTATGATGACTATCTCCGCTATCAGGCCACCAAGTCAGCTTCTGTTGCCCAGACTGGTAATGCTTCTGCTTGTCTTACCCACACATATTCTCTTGGACCTTGGATTCTAGATTCTGGCGCTTCCGATCACATATCTGGTAATAAGGATCTTTTCTTTTCTATTACTACTACCTCTGCCTTACCTACTGTTACTTTAGCTAATGGTTTCCAAACTATGGCTAAAGGTTTTGGTTTAACTCAGCCTCTCCCTTCCCTACCTATCCATTTTGTCCTTACACCCTTGAGTGTTCTTTTAATCTTATTTCCATCAGCAAAATAACTCGCACTCTTAATTGTTCTATCACTTTTTCTGATAAATTTGTGACCTTGCAGGACCAGAGTACGGGGAAGACGATTGGCATAGGACATGAGTCTCAAGGCCTCTATCACCTCACCTCGCCTTCAACTCATGCAGTTTGCATTTCCACTGATGTTCCCCTCCTCATCCACAGTCGCCTAGGCCACCTTAGTCTATCCAAGTTTGAGAAAATGGTCCCTTGTTTTTCATTTTTGTCGTCGCTTGCGTGTGAATCTTGTCAGCTTGGGAAACATACTCGTGTCTCGTTCCCAAAGCGTTTAAATAATCGAGCAAAGTCTCCTTTTGAACTTGTCCACATTGATGTTTGGGGTCCTTGTCGGACCGCGTCTACTTTAGGATTTCAGTATTTTGTCACTTTCATTGATGACTATTCTCGATGTACGTGGTTATTTTTAATAAAAAATCAAGCTGAGTTATTCTTTATTTTCCAAAAGTTTTATGCTGAAATCCAAACCCAGTTCAATATTTCTATTCGTGTGTTACGCAGTGACAATGCTAGGGAACATTTTTCTGTACCATTTACTTCATTTATGTCCCAACATGGGATCCTTCATCAGTCTTCTTGTGCTCATACTCCTCAATAAAATGGGATAGCTGAACGTAAGAATCGACATCTTGTTGAGACAGCTCGTACTCTCCTTCTCCATAGTAATGTTCCTTTTTGTTTTTGGGGGGACTTTGTTCTTACAACATGTTATTTGATTAATATTATGCCCTCATCTGTATTACACGATCGGATTCCTCATTCTCTTCTTTTCCTTGACTAACCACTTTATTTCCTTCCTCCTTGTGTTTTTGGTTGTACTTGCTTTGTTCATATTCTCACTCTTAGACAGGACAAACTTTATGCCAAAACCACAAAATGCATCTTCTTTGAGGGTTATCGTTGTTATTCCTCTAAGGCTCATCGCTACTTTCTCTCCGCTGATGTCACTTTCTTTGAGGACTCACCATTCTTCTCCACCTCTGAGTCTCTTCCTGTTTCTGAAGTCTTACCCCTTCCCATTATCTCCCCACCTGATGCAGTGCCTTCTCGCCCACTTCAGGTTTATCATCGCTGTCATCGTGTCGCTGTTCCTCCTTCTTTGGCGGAGGTACCTATTAACTCACTTCCTATCCCTTCCGCTTCTCCTGCCTCGGCTCTGCCTCCTTCTACTGACTTACCCATTGCTCTTCGGAAAGGTAATCGATCGACTTGTAATCCTCATCCCATTTACAATTTTTTTGAGTTACCATCGATTATCTTCACCTTATTATGCCTTTGTTTCTGCTATATCTTTTGTCTCTCTTCCCAAGAGCACCCCTGAGGCTCTTTGCCATCCAGGCTAGCGCCAGGCAATGGTAGATGAAATGACTGCTTTACACTCCAATGACACTTGGGATCTTGTTGTTTTACCCTTTAGTAAATCTACAGTTGGTTGTCGTTGGGTCTACACAGTTAAGGTTGGCCCTGATAGTCAAGTTGATCGCCTTAAGGCCCACTTAGTTGCTAAAGGCTATACTCAGGTTTATGGTTCTGATTATGGTGACACTTTCTCTCCTGTGGCCAAGATAGCTTCTGGTCGTCTATTGCTCTCCATGGCTGCTATGCGTTCTTGGTCTTTTTATCAGTTAGATATTAAAAATGCTTTCCTTCATGGGGATCTTGCTGAGGAAGTTTATATGGAGCAACCACCTGGTTTTGTTGCTCAGGGGGAGTCTGGTTTAGTGTGTAGGTTACACCGTTCTTTATATGGCTTGAAACAATCTCCTCGAGCATGGTTTAGCCGTTTTAGTTCTGTTGTTCAGGAGTTTGGCATGTTCCGCAGTATAGCAGACCATTCCGTTTTCTATCATCATAACTCTTTAGGGCAGTGTATTTATCTGGTAGTTCATGTGGACGACATCGTCATTATAGGCAGTGATCAGAATGGTATTCAGAAACTAAAGCAACACCTTTTCACCCACTTTCAGACTAAAGACTTGGGGAAACTCAAGTATTTCTTAGGGATTGAGATAGCTCAATCCAGTTCCGGTGTGGTTCTTTCCCAAAGGAAGTATGCTTTAGACATCTTGGAAGAAACCGGTATGTTAGACTGTAAACCAGTAGACACTCTTATGGATTCAAATGTCAAACTTATACCAGGACAGGGGGAGCCTTTAGGAGATCCTGGGAGATATCGGCGACTTGTAGGTAAATTGAACTACCTCACCATTACTCGTCCAGACATTTCTTTTCCTGTGAGTGTTGTTAGTCAATTCCTACAGTCACCATGTGATAGCCATTGGGATGCTGTAATCCGCATTCTTCGATATAACAAAAGCACACCAAGCCAAGGTGTGTTTTACGAGAACAGAGGTCATACCCAGGTTGTTGGTTACACAGATGCAGCTTGGGCTGGCTCACCCACAGATAGACGTTCCACTTTCGGGTATTGTGTTTTTATTGGAGGTAACCTAATATCCTGTAAGAGTAAGAAACAAGATGTAGTGGCCGGATCTAGTGCTGAAGCTGAGTATCGAGCTATGACTCTGGCAACATGTGAACTCATATGGCTGAAACATCTTCTTCGGGAGTTGAGATTTGGAAAGGATGAACAAATGAAGCTCATCTGTGACAACCAAGCCACTTTGCATATTGCATCCAATCCAGTCTTCCATGAAAGGACCAAACACATGGAAGTTGACCGTCACTTCATTAGAGAGAAGATCGCATCAGGATGTGTGGCAACTAGTTTTGTCAATTCAAATGATCAACTTGCAGATATATTTACTAAATCTCTCAGAGGTCCTAGAGTTAAATACATTTGTAACAAGCTTGGTGCATATAACATATATGCTGCTCCAGCTTGAGGGGGAGTGTTAGATAGTGTACAGTTATTTCAGTTATTTACTTTTCCTTTTGTTTTCTTAATGTATTGTGCGTCCCACTAACATGTATATATATACCCAAGTCCAATGTGTATTATTAACAATTTTTCAATAACAAAAATTAGAGATTCTCTCTTTTCTCTGTTTTCATAGTTAGGTATGTGAGACAAACAAAGATTAAATTAGGGTTATTCTTCTACCTAAGGACTAAAATGCTTTTTCAACCCATCCAATCTCCTTGAAATTTATCTATAATCGGGTCCTAAAAGACACTAGCCTTAGGAGACCCCTTATTGGAAGACCCTGAACACAGTTTGAATACTAATGCTGCATTATTTTATTCAATTGAAGGTAATACATTTAAATAGACTAGGGACAGCCAAGGACTACAACAAATCCCTAAAAACACTCCTAGGATCACTGAAAATAGATATAGACCACAATTTGATTTTATTTGAAATTAAAAACAATTTTAAAACCAAATTCTAACAACTGGAAATAACAACCAAATCTAGAATAAATAACTTTGACTAATTCAAATTTCCTAATCATATCAAATTTGATTTAATTTGATTAGCCAATAGACCAAAATAGGTTCAAGGCCATTCAAAACTTTATATTTTAACAACAAAGCCAATTTAGAAATCTAATTCTAACTTGTATTGATTCTTGACAACATGCTTTCGTCTAAATTTTTGATAGGAAATGACAAAGAGATATATTGATAGAAATAAGAAGTACAAGAGAAGGATGAAGAATCCTTCCACCAAAGAAAAACTAAACAACAAGAATACAAAAACAAGAAGCTACAATGTATAAACAAACAAACTCTCTAGGTTAGACCATCCCGTTGGAGCTACACACTACTATCCAATCTAGTTGTAACACATTAAGGGGAATGCCCTTAAAAACCATGGAACAAAAAGCCCATAGAGAAGCAAGGAAGTGAATGAAATCCCAAAGATTCTCTAAATTCCTTACTTTATCCTCAAATATCCTCGCATTTCTTTCCTGCCACATAACCCAAATTAAAGCAATGCACGCAGTTTGCCACAAAACTATCCATCTCTTGGATAATCCAAAACCTTTATAATTGATCGACATCATGTCGGAGATGTTCCTTGGGGGAATCCAATCCATCTTGGCTAACTGAAATAATTTGTGCCACAACTCCATCGTCAAAGAACAATGTAGGAAAAGATGATCTGCTGAGTCTCCATGCTTCATACACAACTTACAAATGTCAGAACTAAGAGCTTTGTAGGGTCTTCTCAATTGTAGCAAGTCATTAGTATTTACCTTCTTGTGTGCCACCAACCAGACAAAGGATTTGACTTTAAAAGGGACTTGAGAATTCCATGCAAACTTAGTAGGGAAGACTGGAGAAGAATCGGAAAAGTGGGACAAGGCTGGAAAAAAAGACTTGACTGTAAAAAGCCCTGAAGAAGATAAAGATCAGGATCTCGCATCTGAAACCGATGGGGATAAATGCAAACAATCAAGTGACCGCATGAGGCTTTTTAAATCTTCTATGTTATAATCAGAAAGGTTACGATGGAAATTAAAGTTCCAAGAGAAGGGACGAACATAACCGAGAATTGAAGATATAGGAATATTTTAATCCGTGACTATTCTAAATAGTATTTGATATTGGGGCCCAAAGGTTGGTCCCCCCACCATAAGTCTTCCCAATACCAAATTCTTTCCCCATCTCCTACCACAAATCGGGTATACTTGGAAAAATCTTGAAAGACTTGTGCAATAGCCTTCCAAGGACAACGATGTGACCATCTGACTATAGTGTTGGCATCCCAACCATTGGGATGTGTCCCATAAATCCTTAAAATGACCTGATGCCACAGAGCTGAACTCTTCCTAGGATACCTTCACAACCATTTCCCTAAGAGAGCGAGATTCTTTAGAGAAATCTTCCTAAATCCCAATCCTTCTTTTACCTTCGGATTACACACTATATCCCAACTAACAAGATGATCTCTTTTACCATCCCCAACCCCTGACCATAGGAAATCCCTTTGCAATTTCTCAATTTTTGCAGCCACTGAAGCGAGAATCTTAAAATAAGAGAGAAAGTAGCTAGGAATGTGGGTAAGGCAAGAATGAATAAGAGTTATCCTACCTCCAAAAGATAAGTAAGCCTTTTGCCACCCATCTAATCTCTGCAAGATTCTTTCAATCATTAGATCCTAAAAGCCACAACCCTTTGGATTCCCTCCCAAAGGAAGACCTAGGTAGAGTATAGGCCAATCAGAAGCCTTGCAATCAAGCAACTTTGCCAACTTAGAAAGATGATTCTGATCAAGATTGATGTAAAAAAGATTACACTTGTCAAGGTTAACCTTAAGCCTAGAAATATGCCCAAACACTAACAATAAACTCTTGAGAGTTTGCAGATCTTCCTCACAAGTGTTAGGAAAGAAAATGGTATCATCTGCAAATTGCAGATGGGACACCCTTGTTCTATTCCTACCAACCCTGAAACCTCCAACAAACTTCTTTCCTCTGCTCTCAACAGCATCCTACTCAGTACATCTGCGACTGTAGTAAACAAAAAAGGGGAAAGAGGGTCACCTTGTCTTAATCCTCTAGAGGCCTTGACCCACCCTTTAGTGTTTCCATTCACTAAAACTGCATAAGAGACCATAGACAAACAACCTCTCATCTAGGTCCTCCATCTAGGACTAAACCCCTTCTTCTCCAACACATGATCCAAAAAATCCCAATTCACATGGTCGTAAGCCTTTTCAAAGACAATTTTGAAGACAACTCCTTCTTCCCATTATCGTCTTTTTCTCATCCACTATCTCATTGGCTATAAGAACTGCTTCCAAAATTTATCTCCCTTGAACAAAAGCATCTTGAGTAGAATGGATAGTTTCATGTAGTACCCCTCTTAATCGCTCTGATAGACTTTGGCTATTATCATATAGAGACAAGTGATCAAGCTAATGGGTCTAAAGTTTGAGATTTTCTTTGTTAGGCCTTTTTTGGGAGGCATTAGTGCTTTGATTAATAATCCCGCTTCTGTGAAACTCTACAAACACCCTCACTAAATCCCCATATATCACATCCCAATAATTTTGAAACACTGCAATGGTAAATCCATCAGGCCCTGATGCGTTATTCCTATCTAATTGAAAAATGGCCTTAGAAATCTCTTCTTCAGTAAAAGGGGAATCCAACCTAGAAACACTATCTTCTGAGATAGGGGACCAAGCCTTCTACTCTCCAAGACTCTCTAGGAGGACTCGAGTAGAACTTTTTAAACTAAAGTAAAATCTCCTCTGTGATGCTCTCGGAATTATTCAACACTAAACCTCTTTCGTTCTCTAAAAACTTGATGAATTTCCTATTTCATCTGCCATTAGCCACTTTGTGAAAAAACTTTGAATTGCAATCCCTTTCTTTAACCCATTTCACCTTCGCTCTTTGTCTCCAATGAATTTCTTCCCTCAAAATTAATTCCTCTAGCTCCCCTTTTCTTAAAGCTCTTTGAGCTGAAATTTCAGAAGTGAGAATCCCTTCTTGCTCAACGACATCAAAGTTAGCTATTTCATTTAGGATGTTTTTTTTTTCCTTTTGTTTAGCTCTCCAAAAGAATCCTTATTCCAATATTTCAATTTGGCCTTAACAAATTGTAACTTCCTTATGAACTTGTGACATTCCTAACCATTTCCTTGAAAACCTCTCCACCAACTACTGAAGCACTCTTTGAAGCTAGGATGTTGCAGCCACATATTCTCAAACCTAAAAGGTGTTGGGCCCCACTTGAAAGGATTGGTATCCAAAACTATCGGCCAATGATCTAATGTCCATCTAGGAAGAACTTCTTAAAGGCTTTGAGGGAAGAAATGCTCCCACTAATTTGAGTAAAGAAACTGATCCAATCTCTTATGCACAGGTGACTCTTGCATGTTTGACCAAGTGAATCGTGCATTTCGTAAAGGGGGGTCAAGTAATTCATAGTCTCTTATAAAACCATCAAAGTCCCTCATGCTTGAAGTTAAACTAGAGTCTCCCAATTTTTCTGAACTTATCCTTATAACATTAAAATCACCACCCACACACCATAAAGGAAAAGAAAGGCAAAAAATGTCTAAAAGCTTCACCCAAAAATCCTTCGTATGGAAGGGACTGTTTGGGCCATAAACTGTGGACAACCACAGGGGTCCGCATCCATCCAACACAAACTTGACTAAGATAGAAAAGGAGCCTATTACCACCTCCTTTCTGCACAATTTTTTAGAGTCCCAAATAATCAAAATCCCACCTAAAGCCTCGCACGCCAGAAAAGCAGCCCACTCCTTATTTCTCACTGTCTAAACACTACCAACAAACCTTCTATCACACACCACCCTTTTTGTTTCCTGAATCATCACAACATCTGGATTCTCTAGCCGCAGAAAATCTTTAACCACCCTTTGTTTTTTCCTAGATCCCCAACCCCTAGTATTTGAACTAATGATTTTCATGGATAAACCTTACCGACCCTAAACCTCCAAACCAGTTCCAATAGGTCTCAAATACCTGTGGAGAATCTGTTCTTCCGCCTAGAATACACCTTACTATTCAGAGAACTTAAGACCTCATGAACTTTAGCCATTTTCTTAGGAGAAAGGCCTTCTATTTGGAACTCGCCCAACGAGAAGAACTTAGCTTCACCCTGGCTAACTGTAACTAGGTTGGAGACCTCATTAGGCATGTTGGGCATAGACTTAAGGGGGTTAAAACCCTCGGGCATTTGGTTCAGAAGAGCAAATTGGGACTCCAAAACATCAAGGTTAGGATTGCCAACAGACACTTGACATAAAGTACCAACGTCATCTTTTTTGGAAAAAATTTCAAAAGTAACTCGATTTTTCATAGGATACTAAGACTGAATGACTGAATTGGGAAGAACGGGAATAGAATGACTCAAAGGTGGAAGTGCTAAGCCACATGAAGGGGGAAAAGTTGACAAAGATGATTGAAAAGGTGAAAACGAAGATACCTCCAGGTTTTCCACTACCAACATTCCATAAGTCCCCACAAAGTTGAGCCATTTTCTCTGATTACTGGATTAGAAGGAAAAATCGTGACTGATGAGCCACAATGATCAAAACCCACGAGGCCCTTATAGCCTTCTCTGTCTTCATCGTTAGAGGGTTTGTGCAAAACCGCGTCTCCTCTTGACAATGAAGCCCCTTCTCCCGAACACCTCTTTCGGAACTCGGACGATCGACAACAAGTAAGACGACTCGCACTGAATCCTCGTACCATCTGTGTTCCCCCTTGAAAGCATCTTCCTTTGGAGGAGCTTCACAATTTGATGATGGCTTCTCATGTGTTAGAGGCTCGCTTCAGCTTCGAAACCCCTGTCGGTGACCAAAACTTGGAGGAAAAAGAGTAGTCCACAGCTTCTTTGAACCAAAATTCACCTCTTTCATCGCGAAGCCCCTCGGCTAAACATCAGATACCTCTGAGACTAAGTTCCCCTTTCCCATTGTAGGAGTCTTCTCTTCGTAATGAGCCTTTCTAAAAAATAGGCTTCTTACCTCCCGTTTCTTGGCCCAACTTCGAAAACGGGCCTTTTAAATTAAAGCCCCTCTCCCAGCCTAAGTTTGCTTCTACCAATGGATTGAGATTAAGAGGAGATTGGGCCATTCTCTCTTGCTTTGAATTAGAGGCCCGGTGCCCTTCCTCATCATTTGAGTAGGCTTTGTCCCCTTCGGCCCAAGCTTTGCCCACCTGTTGTAACCTAGCTGGCCCTAGTCTCCGTTTGTTTGAATTCAAAATGGACGAGGAGGAGGGTAGGAACTAGCTGTTCACCACCTCCGGTCCACTCTTGCCATGTGTCCCCATGGGAATTGTTTCAGCCTTTTGACTTTCTCCTCCCTTATTCATTTTGCCAACTGCCCTAACAAAAGAACTTTCATCAGTCGTTGATCTATCTCTCTCAACCCGTCTTCCACCACATGTCCACGAGTGAGGCACAAAATCCTCCCGGGTTGACTCACCCATTTCTCTACCTTGCCTAACTTCTTCAACTTCGACCACTGCAATAGAAATTGTGAACACCCATCCCCCATCTAACACCTCGATCAAAGCTGGGAGAATTGACTGTTCATTAAAATTCTCAGCCTCACCTTGTAAAGATCAAACAATTTCAACTGGCCTTTTAAATTAAAGCCCCTCTCCCAGCCCAAGTTTGCTTCTACCAATGGACTGGGATTAAGAGGAGATTGGGCCCTTCTCTCTTGCTTTGAATTAGAGGCCCGATGCCCTTCCTCATCATTTGAGTAGGCCTTGTCCCCTTCGGCCCAAGCTTTGCCCACCTGCTCTAACCCAACTGGCCCTAGTCTCTGTTTGTTTGAATTCAAAATGGACGACAAGGAGGGCAAAAACTAACTATTCACCACTTCCAATCCTCTCTTGCCATGTGTCCCCACGGGAATTGTTTCAGCCTTTTGACTTTTTCCTCCCTTCTTCATTTTGCCAACTACCTCAACAGAAGAATTTCCAGCAGTCGTTGATCTATCTCTCTCAACCCGTCTTCCACCACATGTCCACGAGTGAGGCACAAAATCTTCTCGGGTTGACTCACCTATTTCTCTACCTCGCCTAACTTTTTCAACTCCGACCATTGCAATAGAAATTGTGAACACCCATCCCCCATCTAACACCTCAATCAAAGCTGAGAGAATTGACCGTTCTTTCATTAAAATTCTCACCCTCGCCTTGCAAAGATCAAACAATTTTAACGTTTGCCAATCGATCTCTATCACTGTCCCCCACTGCTCCACAATTTTCTTCAGATGTTCCTCAGACCATAAATGAAAGGGCAATCCCCATAATTTTATCCATCCTCCTCTGAACTTTCCCATGACTTCCGAATTTTTCCTTGGCGACTACCTTCTCAATTGGATTGTATACCCTCCTTTAATCTTGAGAAACCTTAAATCTTGGAGAGAGAGAGCTTCTTCTATAGTTTCTACAAAAAATAAACCTTTTCTGCCTGAGAAGGGAACGATAGTCACCACACCTTTTTGCCTTAATCTTCTCGCCAGAGCACGACCAACTTCAACCCAATTATCACAATCTGCAATACATTCGCACACCACAGCTCTCGCCCACCTCCCAACAGGAACAAGGCCTCCTCTCCTCGATCCTTCTTCTCTGATTACATTCGCGAAGGACCGATACAAAGGACCCACATGTTTGTGGATAAATCTTTCCTCACTGCATTGCCTTCCCTTTTCATATAAATTCTAGGAGGGGACCACCAACATTGAAGACAACGCACTTTTTAGTTTCTCCTAGCCCTTGCCCTTCTCGCCCTTAGGTATTACCAGGAAAGTTGACTTTCTGTTGGAGGCGAACTCCGAAAGCCTTATAAACCTTCCATGGTTGTTGAAGCATACCTCCATTAAATGGACACTGGATTTCTTCAATGTTTTCTGTTGAAACCCATGTAACTCTTCAGTTTGATGGCCTTCATTAAATATTTGATCAGCCACCCAACCTCTTCCTTTTCAAAACCTAAGGTGGAAACAGAGCCTCTACTGTGCTTTGTAAGCGAGCACCATTTTCCACTGGACTCGTTTTCAAACCTAACCAAGAAGGTCTTCCTCTCCAGAGAGACCTTCAACGTCCTTACCATCCTTTCTAAGTATAGGTACAGAGTCAGGCTCATTTAACCATGGAGGACCAACAAGAAGAGCTAGCCATGGACATTAAAGGCTTCAAAAAGGGGGAGATCATGCATTTAGAAACCCCATTAGCAATGTTGGAAAAACTAGATGCACCTTGCCCTCTTGTCGAGGCTAGTAAGTCTATTTCTTATGCATTTTCCTTTCGTCTAAATTGATCTTAAGTCTTGAAATATACCCAAAAATCAACAGGATAAGCTTAAGATTTTGTAACTCTTCTGCATTGGTGTTAGAAAAAAAGATAGTGTTGTTTGCAAATTAAAAATGTGACTCCCTAGTTCTACTCCTGCCTACTAGGAACCCTTTTAGAATACCACTTTCCTTTACCCTTATTAGCATTTTGCTTTAAACATTTGTTGCAATGGCGAAAAGAAGATGACATAGTGAGTCTCCTTGCCTTAATCCTTTGGCTGCATCCCTTGGCATTTCCATTTCCTAAGATTGTAAAACTTGTTGATGAAAAACATTCCCTCATCCATGATCTCTATCTAGTAGTAAACACCTTTTATCTGGTGCAAGTTGGTCCAAAAAAACCCCAATCAACATGGTCATTGACCTTTTCAAAATCTATTTTAAAGACCATTCCTTTCTCTATAGATCTCCTTGGGAAATGTAGATGGTTTCATGAAGGACTCTTTGGATGCAACTTGGAAGAACCTTATCTATGATTTTATACAAGCTTGGGACTAAGCTAATATGTTTAAAGTTTGATATTTTGGTGGCTTAACTTCCTTTTGGCATAAGAGTAATGAAGGTAGCATTTGCACTTTGGTTGATTACCCTATTATTATGAAACTTTATAAACACTTTTAATCCATCCTCCTTCATCACATCTTAACATCATTGAAATACTTCTATGGAGAAACCACTTGGCTTAGGAGCCTTTTCTTTGTCTAACTAAAAGACAACTTTACAAACTTCCTCTTAAGGGAAAAAGTTGACTCTTCGGTCAACATTTTGATCGTGTGGGGATGCTTGTCGAATGTTTTGAGGATGAAGTTTTGACTTCCTTGTAATGGTTAGAGACTAGAAAGAAGGGAAGAGATTCTAATCAAGGAAAAAAGAAGAGCTCAACTATTGGAAACGATTCTTAACCTTAGATCTACTTAAGAGAAGAGGATGAGTGTTAGCTAACCATTGTTGTTTATATATGAATTCATAAGAAAAAACCGCAAAGCTTGTTGAGTTCAAACATCCCCTCATCCATGATTTCATCTTTTAGTGAAACCCTTTTTATCAAGTGCATGGTACAAAAAAACCTCAATCTACATGGTCATAAACCCTTTCAAAAATCAATTTTGAAAACCACTTCTTCCTTCCCCGATCTTCTCCTCATCCACCATTTCGTTAACTATTAATATCGTGTCTAGGATTTGTCTCCCCTCTACAAAGGCATCCTAAGAAAAGTGGATAGTTTTATGAAGGACTCATTAGATGCGGCCTAAAGAACTTTGGCTGTGATCTTAATACAAGCTTGTGAGCAGGTTGATAGGCGTCAAGTCTAATATTTTTATGGTTTCTTTTTCGGTACTAGAGCTATAAAGATTGCATTGATGCTTTGGGTAATTACCTTGTTGTTATGAAACTCCATAAACACCTTTAATAGATCCTCTTCACCACATCCCAACACTCCTCAAACACTGCTCTGGAGAAAGTGTTTGGCCCTAGGGCCTTTTTCTTGTCTAATTGAAAGACAACTTTACAAACTTTTGCAAAATAGTTTGCGTTTTTTCTTTTTTTAAATAGGAGACCAATCCAATTCTTCTAGCTTCTATGAATCTTCAAGGGGCCTAACATAAAATTTCTCGAAAAATCCCACTAAAGTAGCTCCATCTTCATTCTCTAGAGATATAATGATTTTTCTATTTCTCCTTCCATTAGCCACCTAATGGCAAATTTTGAATTATAATCCCCTTCTTTTTCTCATCTTACCCTATCCTTTTGCCTCAAATATACCTCTTCCTTCAACAACAAATTGTCCAACTCTCTTTTCCTTGAAGTCCTGTGAGCTACAAGCCTTGGAGACAAATTAGTTCATAGACATCAATGTTCACTATACCTTTGAGAATATTTTTTTTGCTCTTCTTTATGTCTTTAAATACACCTTTATTCCACACTTTCAACTTTGATTTGACAAATTATAATCATTTCATGAAACTATGACCTTCTCACCCTTCTCCTTGAAACTCTTTCCACCATGAGCTAAAACTATCTTTAAAGTTTGGGTGAAGCAACTACATATTTTCAAATCTAAATGGAGCTAGGCCTTAATTGAATGAGTTGGTGTCTAACACAATTGGGCAATGGTTAGAGGTGAACTTGGGTAAGGTTTCTTGGAGGCTATGTGGAAAGTTTTGCTCCCAGTTATTTGAAAATAAGAATCTATTCAACCTCTTGCAAATAGGGGGTTCTTATAAATTGAACCAAGTAAATAGAACATTTCTAAGTGGAGGATCAACTAACTCACTTTCTTTAATGAAATCATCGAAATCTCTCATGCAAGGGGTTAATCTTGAACTGCCCATTTTTTTTTTTTTTCTGAAATTCTCCTCATGACATTGAAGTCACACCTACACACCAATTTGGATAGGTTATAACAAAAAGACCTAATAGCTTCGTCTAAAAGTCCCTTCTAAGAGTTGGACTACTGGGACCATACACCAAGGTAAACCAAAAATCTCCTCCTCCATTGGAAGCTAGCCTAATTGAAATTGACAAAGGTCCTACGAATGAGTCTAAATAGATGTGTTTGCTTGAATTCCATATTATTAAGATCCCTTCTAAAAACCCACAAGTTGGTAAATTCCCCCACTCCTTGTTTCTTGATGTCCACACATTGCCTACAAATCTCCTTTCTCATTCCTTTCTCTTAGTTTCTGGAAACATTACAAAGTTTGGAGATTCATGAAGGAGAAATCCTTCACTACTTTCATTTTCTTTCTAGACTCCAGTCCTATTATATTCTAGCTTATGATTCTCATAGGACCACTATAAATCCTCAAACATAGCATCAACCCCTGCAAATCATCTCTTCTAGTGATCGAGGGCTTGTACTTCCCCCTGAGATACACTTTGTCTTTTAGTTTCAAACTGTTGCATCCCACTTCTTACAATGCTTGACTAGCTTGACATTCATGGTAGCCAAAATAGATAAGACTCTTTCCATCTTGCTAGGGGTGAGGCCTATATGAAAAACATGTTCACTATTTGGACTTGACTGTCCTTATTTATAAAGGAGAGAGAGCGAAGATGTTTGGAATGGAATTAGATATAGTTGGATAGTCTTTGAGTATTTTTGGAGTATTCCAAATGGTCTACACTCGTTGAAGTATAAAGTATTAGGCAAGGCATGCTTTATAGCATGGATGTTCTAAATGTGAAAAGGCATTCATGAAATGAGTTTTTATGAATGGCAACACCTACAAATGACAGAGCTACAAACAGATACATTCATAGGGAAGTTGGTGAGAAACCAGTCAAGTACAGGGTGAGAAAATCGATTAATATGGTTTAACATCAGCTTCAATAAAGTCAAATAACAATTAAGAATGAGTGAAAAGGAGGGATATGTTTCAGGATGGAGGTGTTGCAAAGATAAGGAGAAGACAAAATAGATGTAGAGTGAGGTGGTTAGAAAACACATGTGTGGACCTAGATAATCTAATGTCAAGATAGAATTCATATAGTCTATATATTACTGGGGCAATGGCTTCATTGAGAGATACTTTAATTACTTGGTAATTTATCCCTTTATTTCTTATTATTATTGTAATTTAATGAAGGCCCTTTGTAAGTGAAGCTCATGTCTGTTGCAGATCCTCTTGCTTTGTGGTCCCCCAGGACTTGGGAAGACAACACTTGCACATGTCGCTGCTAAGCATTGTGGATACCGTGTGGTGGAGGTTTTGTTTTTTACTTCTCTCACCTGGATAAATGCTTTCTGCTGTATCTTTTTTTTTTTTTCTAAATTAAGTAAAATATCGACATGCATGTTGCATGTGCATATTATTCATTACGTTCATTAGGAATTGTTTTATGTCTTTTGTGAATGACAACTCTAGGTTTTATATGACATTTATCAATAAATTGACATCTCAGTTTAGGAACCAATTTTTATTATCTTTTTATGTTTTCACATGTGACAGATTGGAGTTAAAAAAACTTATTCTTTATTTTGGTGTTGAAGGATCAAGTGTAAAAGCCTTATGTTCTTGTTCTCAGAATACTCATCGTTGTTATTATTTTCTTATGCTTCTATGTCTTGGACTTTCACTTGTGTTTCACTATAGCTGAAGGGCATTTTACGGACTCTCTATGCTTTTGTTTTTTCCTTGATAGATAAATGCTAGTGATGATCGGTCATCTTCAACAATTGAAGCTAAAATCCTTGATGTGGTCCAGATGAACTTTGTCATGGCAGATTCGAAGCCTAATTGTTTGGTGCATTTCATTTTTCAGCCTTTGAAGTTTGACGTTCATTTGTGTAGTGCAAAGAAAACAAAAACATTAATTGCACTCTGAATGTAGGTGATTGATGAAATAGATGGAGCTCTTGGTGATGGCAAGGGTGGTGTGGAGGTTATTCTAAAAGTGGTAATTGATATGGTTTTTCATCTTTAGACTGTTATTATTTTCATGAATGTTTCCAAGACATGCGGTCAATGGTTGTTTTTTTTTTTTTTGAATAAGCTTACCCATCTACCAATTTTCTTCTCTAACAATCAGGTTTTGTATATTACTGGTATAAGCTATTTCCTAGTCTGTGCATTATAACTATGAATTTGGAGAGCTGAAAGAACTACTCGTACATCATATTATTGTCATGATTGGATTGTAGGTAGACACTAACATGTACATGGATTAGATGTGGTAAAGCAAACAAGAGAACATGAATTTCCAAGATCCAAATAGAAGGCTAGTTTCCTAGCTAAGGTGAAAGTGGGCTCGACAAGTTTTCCTTTATCTTGACTCCAACTGATTGCCATTCCTTTTTTTTTTTATAGGCAAACTGGTTTCTATTCCTATAATTAACTCTTAATTAGAATAGTAATCAATTACTTATTATTAATTCTACTAAATAATAGTTGCACTCCTAGACAAGGAAATTACAATGAAACCCTAAGCTTTCTAATTATTTCAACTATGCCCATCCATGAACCAATATCCATGAGTGACTTTGGAAGAAGATGAAATTTTTTATCGAACTGATGTGCATTTACATCTAATAATCCTTGAAGCTTAATTAAACATCTTTTAATCACCAATTACATTTTAATAAACAATTTTTAAAAAATCATTGGCTGGTCACTAAGGATTTATTCAGTATTAGCTCTAGGAATACTTTACTCCCTCTTAAGAGAGAGAGTGGGTTCCAAACAAAAAATAAGTTTTGTCATAGTCTTAACACGAGCTACCTAGGTTGTTGAGGTGTTTATCTTGGACAATTTGCTTATTAGTAAAACAAAACAACTAATAAAAAGAATTGAGTTCATTACTTTCATGAAGATTAAGATCTTATTGAATTTAGCAATTAGGAGAATTGTTGGAGTGCATGATATACATTGTGTGCCCACATCCTACAAGCCTGTGCTTTAAGGAAAATTGGTTGTCTAACATGGCATCAGAGTCTCATTTGGTAGGAGGTCATTTGTTTGAACTTCACCGCATGTTTATTTTCCCATTTTATTAAACCCAAAGGAGGCTATTTGTAGTTTGTTTGCCTACAGACTTGTGTATCTCTCTACAGGATGTTACAGTTACTTCTAGTTAGTGTTAAGCTTTAGGAAGTTCATTTTTTAGAAGTATGTGGAACTAGAACTTTGACTTTGTATTAGTTGTTTGGTATTGATTTGTTGAAGTTGAAGTTATGCTTCTTTTTATGCTTTTATATATGTATATAGCTTCTTTTTATGCTTATATATATATTTTGGTAATCAAGGAATATTCCATGGCCAAGCCCTTAGGACTCTCCATAGGGACTCAAACCTCGAGGTGCTCCCGGTGCTGACAGTCCTGCAATAATCAACACGAGGTAAATTCAGGGTATTATTAGTGACATGATTCGAACCTAGGACCATGTGCCACTTACTGGGGCCACACTTTCTTGTGTTTGCCCTTTTTTTTTTATGCTTTCAAATATTGATGTTTTATTGTCTATTGTTTTGTGGAAGAAGGTTATTTTTTAGATTAGAGTGATATGTTTGCTGTTCATGTAGGTTTCTACTGAAAGGAAGGGAAATGTTCATGTTGGTAATCAAGGAATAAAACTTATGCTCATCTACTCATCTTCAATATATATATATTTTGGTAATATTACAGGTAGCAAAGTGAGTCTTTCTTACTGCAAATAATGTATTATGGGAAACTTATGTTGGCTTCTCTTTGCCAAAATTGTAAGAGGCTATCATAGGGAAGTCTGGACCTCTTATTTATTGAAGATGGACGTGTGAAGGAAAAATTTAAAATAGCAGATAAAGGCACTACACTAGATACATTTAAGAATTGCGATTGTAGTTTATCATTGTATGCTGCAAAAGTCAGGTTGGGTTTGGTTCCTAAGATGTGTTATGATTCAGTTGTGGATTCTATTGTTCCTTGTAAAATCTAGTTTGTGTTTTGGCTAGCATAAAATGTAAGCTTAATATATTTTGTTTAAAGAAATATTTCACCTAGTTCTCATTGTTTTGTGCTGGGATCCCCATATCTTTTTGTTCTGTTTGCTATAAATATAAGATTATTGTTGATATCTTGAGGAAGTTCTATGCTCAAGCATTTAAAAGTGCGGTTAAAATGATGTCTGCAATTGGGTTTAAATGTCATGTCATGCTTTGTGCAATTGTGTCGTACAGTGCTAGATCAGTTGACTTCATATTAATGCTTTACCTCACAAGTTAATAGCAATTGTGGAAGGGATATCAACATAGCTATGAATGGAGTAGTGCATCTTAAAAATGCATTGTTTCCTTATGGTAGTGATCTTGGTATGATAAGTATAATAGAAATTGGTTCAAGTAGTGCGTGATATTTATTTATAGTTATAGCGTGTCAATAATTGTTACCTTAACAAGTGATTACTATCATTACAGGGTTCACATTTTTGTTCAACCGATAGTGAGTCGTGTGGTAAGCAGGTAATGACTTGCTAAAAACCATTACTATGCCACTGTCAAGTACTTTCAAGTTTATCATGGTGTCTTCCTGTTGAATGACAATTATTTATTTAGTTGGGTTTAGCTTGTGACTCGATCTTAGCCATGGTATCATCAGAACTCAATATTGATGACACTGCTTCATTGATTTGCTGAGTTATGAAATAGTGGTAAAAATGCAAAAAAAATGAAAAAAAAAAAAAAACTAAAACTGGTTAAGACTTGGTAAAAGGATCAAGCTACACACTGTAATATTAATCTTTAATCAGTTGAAGAATAGGGTTTCACGGGAATAATTTTCTTTCA
Source organism: Vitis vinifera (assembly GCF_030704535.1). Taxonomy (NCBI): domain Eukaryota; kingdom Viridiplantae; phylum Streptophyta; class Magnoliopsida; order Vitales; family Vitaceae; genus Vitis; species Vitis vinifera. The sequence goes on from NC_081810.1 coordinate 12,669,669, forward strand.
CTGAGATTTTTCTTTTATAGAGTTTACAGCATATACAAATCCTTCAAATTAGGAAACTAAATCACTGATTAAAAGGAAAGAATAACTCTTAACAATTACTTTCCTAAAAATACAAAGATTGACAACTAATAAATAACTCCTAATAATTACTTTCCTAAAAATACAAAGATTGACAACTAATAAATAATTTATAGCTTTACAAAGTTATTTCTTTCCATATCAGTTTCGATTTTCCAACACTCCCCCTCAAGCTGGCTTAAAGATATCTTCCAGAGCCAGCTTGCCAACTAGAAAATCGAATTGCCTCTTGTGTAGTCCTTTGGTGAAGACATCATCCACTTGTTCCTCAGTAGGGATATAGGTCATACAGACCAATCCGTTGTCTATCTTCTCTTTAATGAAATGCTTGTCCACTTCCACATGTTTGGCGCGGTCATGGAGAACTGGATTGTGAGCTATTGAAATTTTGTCATAATACAACTTCATAGGAGATGAACCTGTCATCTTTAACTCTTCCAGTAATCTTCTTATCCACATAATCTAACAAATACCATGAGCTACAACTCTAAACTCAGCCTCAACACTACTTCTAGCAACCACGTTCTGTTTTTTACTTTGCCACGTAACCAAGTAGCCACCTACAGATGAACAGTACCCAGAGGTGGACCTTCGATCCACTATGCTTCTAGCCCAGTTTGCATCGGTGTAGGTTTCAATTTGTAGGTGTCCTCCTGACTTGAACAGAAGACCTCTACCTGGTGTCCCCTTTAGATACCTTAGAATCCTGTAAACAACTTCAGAATGCTCTGGTCCAGGCGCATGCATAAACTAACTAACCATATTCATTGAGAATGATATGTCAGGGCGTGTATGAGATAGGTAAATCAATCTCCCAACAAGTCTCTGATAATGATCCCGGTCCTTCACATTCTTGGCTTTTGTAGGTTGCAGTTTTACATTAAGCTCTATAGGTGTTTCAACAGGCTTACATCCTAACATACCTGTCTCATCAAGAATATCAAGAACATACTTCCGTTGATTTACAAAGATACCTTCTTTGGACTTAGAAAACTCCATCCCAAGAAAGTATTTTAATGCGCCCAGGTCCTTAATCTTAAATTCCTCAGCAAGTTTCCTTTTCAGCTTCTCTAGTTCATTGCAATCATCCCCAGTTAACACAATATCGTCAACATACACAATTAAGATGGCTACTTTACCTTCATTTGAATGTTAGTAGAACATCGTGTGATCAGCTTGACTTTGAGTATATCCGTAATGCTTTATTACTTTGCCAAAGCGCTCAAACCAAGCTCTAGGCGACTGCTTGAGTCCGTATAAGGACTTCTCCAATTTGTACACTTTCCCAACTCCAAAAATTTCTTCAAAACCTGGTGGAGGACTCATGAACACTTCCTCCTCTAGGTCTCCATTAAGAAAGGCATTTTTAACATCCAATTGGTGTAAGGGCCAATTGGAATTTACTGCAAGAGACAACAAAACTCTAATCGAGTTTATTTTAGCTACGGGGGCAAAAGTCTCTTGGTAGTCTATCCTATAGGTTTGAGTAAAACCCTTTGCCACAAGTTTGGCTTTGTATCTCTCAACACTTCCATCTGCTTTACTCTTTATTGTAAACACCCATTTGCACCTTATAACTTTTTTTTCCCTTGGTAAATCTACAACCTCCCAAGTGCCATTCTTTTTTAAGGCATTCATTTCCTCAAACACTGCCAATTTCCAACCCTGTTCATCTAATGTTTCTTGAATATTTCTAGGTATCACAAGTTTTGAAATATTTGTAGTGAATGCCCTATAATTGTTAGAAAGGTTACTATAGGATATATATTTGGCAATGGAATGTTTAGTGTAGGCTCGGGTTCCCTTTCTAAGAGCAATAGGGAGATCAAGGTCAAGGTCCTGTGCAAGAATAATTAGGGCTGATCCTAAACCGGGTTCGGGTGCAGATATTTTTGGACTTGGACCAAAGTGTGATGGTAAACTTAGATCAGTAACAGAAGAAGAAGAAGCATGTATATGAGTAGGAATAGAAGGAGGGTTACCTGAGACATTTAGAGAGCCATTGCCTAGGGCTTTCGATGATCGACTGGTCTTTACTTCTTCTAGGGGTTTTGTTCCTTGAATAAACCACAGACTCAAGATTGTTTCTATTTTTTTTTCATTCGTAGTATTTCTTCTTCTAACAGACCAATTTTAGATTTGGATTCAGTAGGCTTAGTTTCCTTATTTTCTTTTTCAAGAGAGATATCAAGAATTACACTAGGCAAAGGTTCAACAATTTCCCAAAAATTTGGTTCCACTAATTTCTCCCCCTGAAGTAAATTTTTGGTAAAATATGGGACATTTTCCATAAAGGAAACATCCATAGTTGTGTAAAAACGTTTTGTAAGGGAATTAAAACATTTGTAACCCTTTTTATTAGGAGTATATCCTACAAAAACACATTTTTCTACTCTTGGGTCTAACTTAGATCTTGACCTTTTTGGAATGTGTACATATGCAATGCAACCAAATATTTTCAAGCTTAATTCAGAATTTATTTGAGATTCTGGAAATACTTTTTTCAAGCACTCCAAAGGAGTGGTAGTATACTACAAAATTTTTGTAGGCATCCTATTGATTAGATATGAAGCAGTTAGTATGGCATCCCCCCATAAGTATTTTGGAATATTAATGTAAAACATCATAGCCTGTGCTACTTCTAACAAGTGTTTATTTTTACGTTCAGTTATTCCATTCTGTTCAGGGGTATCAGAACACGAGGATTGATGTAAAATTCATTTCTCGTTTGAAAAGGTTTCCAAAACTTTAATAAAGTACTTAGTCTCATTATTAGATCTCAAAATACTGATTTTTGTTTGAAATTGGTTTTCAATCATTCTGTAAAATTCTTTAAAAATCCTTTCGACTTCAGATTTTTCCCTCATTAAATATACCCAACAAAGACATGTATGGTGTCACAAACCATTTTTTTCCTTAAATTGTGGTTACTTTTGAAAGTCCCTAAACATCACTGTGAAAAAGATAAAATGGTTTTGATGCATGATAGGGTTTTGGAATGTAAGTTTTTCGTTGGCTCTTTGCCAATAAACAACTTCACATTGAAATGATAAAGGATCAACCTTTTGAAATAACATTGGAAATAAATGTTTTAAATAAGAGAAACTAGGATGACCTAATCTGCAATGCCAAACTATTATTTGATCACGAATAGAAAGAGAACTAATACTACTTAGTCCTTGAGCAATTTTATTACTAGGTAAATTATCCTCGAAATAATAGAGACCATTGATCATCCTAGCACTGCCAATCTACTTCCCCGAGCTCTGGTCCTGAAAAATACAATGGGATTCATAGAAGATAACACAACAATTAGAATCTCTAGATAATTTGCTAACAGACAAGAGATTAAAAGTAAGTTTAGGAACATGGAGAACAGATTTAAGATCTATTCCCTCAGTGATTTTTACTAGACCTTTTCCTGTAATAGGTGAGAAATTACCATCATCTATCCGAACCTTTTTATTTCCAGGACACGGTGAATAGGATTCAAACATGTTTGAGGAATTGGTCATGTGGTCGGATGCTCCAGAATCGATTATCCATGGAGTAGATTTAAAACGACAAGATAGAGCATATAATTCATTACCTATGTGTGCCAAAGAAACACTAGAAGTACTGGATGTCAAGTTCGATTTCAACAGTGCAAGAAGATGCTCCATTTGCTTAGTGGTGAAGGGGCTGGTCTCAGCCTCATTAGCAGTAGGAATAATGGTTCGGCCTGGTTTGTCACCTATTTTTCCTTTCCAATTTGCAGGTTTCCCATGGATTTTCCAATAGTTCTCACGAGTATGGCGAGGTTTGTTGCAAAAATCACACCAAATTTGTGGTCTTTCATCTGATTTGCGCTGAAACGCAACAACTTTATTATAGCCTCCACCCATGGTAACCAAGGCTGAACCTTCAATAGCAACTCCAGGTCCCTTCTTGCCTAGCATCACATTCCTCTGACTCTCTTCTCTTCTAACTTCTGAAAAAACTTCACCAATTGAAGGCAGGGGTTGTCTTCCAATGTTTCTCCCCCTTACCTCATCAAACTCGACATTAAGGCCAGCCAAGAACTTGAAGATCTGATTGTCTTCCATGGTCTTCTTATGATGAAGTCCATCCTCGACAGATTTCCACTCATAGGTGTTGAAGAGGTCAAGGTCTTGCCAGATCCGCTTCAAGGAGTTGAAGTACTTTGTGACATTGTCCTCCCCTTGTTGTATCTCACCAAGTTTAAGGGTTAATTCAAAGATCTATGATTGATTCCCTAAATCAGAATACATTTGATTTACATTCTCCCAAAGCTCTTATGCTATTGGATAGCACATGTAATTAGAGCTAATGTCTTCTTCCATAGAATTCACAAGCCATGTCATTACCATGGAATTCTCAGCATCCCATATAGAATAGTTCGGATCATCCACTGCAGGAGCCTTCTTTTCACTCGTTAGGTAGCCCATCTTTCCACGTCCTCTGATGTACATCCAAATTGATTGAGACCATCTCAGAAAGTGGTCACCATTCAAGCGAATCGTGGTGATTTGGACAGAGTGAGATTCCGAGGTGGTAAGACTGATTTTTGAAGAATCAGTGATGATAGGATTGTTCAGAGAAGGTCGAGGAACAGTAGTGGACTCGTTTGAAATATCCGACATGGTTTCAGAGAATAGGGATTGAAAGAGAGGAAGAAGGAGGATTTCGGCAAGCAAATTGCTAGCTCTGATACCAAGTTGAAGAATAGGGTTTCATGGGAATAATTTTCTTTCATTGAGATTATTCTTTTATAGAGTTTACAGCATATACAAATCCTTCAAATTAGGAAACTAAATCACTGATTAAAAGGAAAGAATAACTCCTAACAATTACTTTCCTAAAAATACAAAGATTGACAACTAATAAATAACTCAATAATTACTTTCCTAAAAATACAAAGATTGACAACTAATAAATAATTTACAGCTTTACAAAGTTATTTCTTTCCATATCAGTTTCGGTTTTCCAACATAATCACGCTAACATATAATATTTAAATAACAAATATTAGTTGTTATTTTCTTTAATAACGGGGAATCCACCCTAATGTCAAGACATTTATCTTGACTACTAGTGAATAAACTTTGGGTGACATTGGCTCACCCCTTTGCTCTACACCATCTAAATATTAGGGAGGTTCGAATTTAGGACCTCTGGTTCATTGCCAGAGGGCACTATGGCTGAGCTACACCTTTTGGGACTAGCTCTTATCAGAATATTTTCTTATGTGTGGCATCTGATTTTAAAAACTGAATTGACTTTCCTTCATTATCACAAGCATCTTGTCTTTTTGTTCTTTTTTTGGTCTTAACTAATTTTTTATTTGAAGATAGGAGATCATTCTGAAAGAGTGATGTTCAATTCTCTCAAAGAATTCTATTATTCAATTTCTTTTCTTTTGTAATTGTTTTTTTGGGGGCGGGTAGGGGAATAGAATCTTACTTACTTCAGGCACTTGGGGTTAAATCATTGATGAGTTGATTTGATTTCTATTGCTGCTTACAAATTATCTAGTGCTCCCAATATTTGTTTGGTTTTGCCATGCATTAATAATGCGTTAGTGGATAATACTGGTATTTGCATAAAATATTATGGCCTTTAAGTATTGACAATTTGCTCGAGGCATGCTCTCTCTTTCTCTCTCTCTCCCTCTCTCTCTCTCTATCTCTTCTTTCTTCTTATTTTATATATACTGTAAATCTAAATCAGATCTGGTTAATACCAATATGAGTTAGGCAAACCATCTTGGTATTAGCTCATACTCCATAATCTATGTGTTTTTAGTGTTGTCTATTTCTCATTCTTACTATCAATTTTGATTTGTTGAGAAATGGTGTTTTAGACTCAAATATATGTGTAATATGGAAGGGCTAAAGACAAATTCCACGGCACTTGTTGCACTTGCAGAGTATACTGGTGAGTTAGTATCTACCTCCATTCTGGGTCTCTATTATTTGATTTAGCCAATCAAGGTGTTGATATGGCCAAAACATTGACATTTTATATGCTTGATGGGTTATTATGAGATTTTTAACCTTCCCTTTGGTGTTGGAAATGTTGTATTTGTGATTCTAAAAATTAGGATTGCTTCTTCATATGCTTGTTTTACATTATCTTTTTCCTATTTGCATTGTGAATTTTGTTTAATTTCTATAGAACTTTGTTTCTATTTTCCAGAATGTGACATTTGTTCGTGCTTGAACACACTACAGTTTCTCAACAAGAAGAATCAAACCCTCAATGTGGTAAGAAATGATGCTGCTGTGGTCTTGTGAAATATTCATTATTCAAGTAATCTCCTAGATGAAATAGAAGGTCTGGAAAAAGTCTCCATTTTTCAGTTAAAATAGATGTACTAATTTAGTTGCTGGTGATTTGTGGGTTGAGACACATAACTTAGCCATGGAGGAATGAAATCACTTTCTAGAGTTGAAGCATGGAGTATAAAGAAACTGCTACACCTCTATCCTAGTTGTTCTCATCAATTATTATCATTTTATTTCATGTGGGAATACCCTGGCTTATATGTGTAAAGAAAGAGGGGAAAAAAAAAATACAGTGTGACTTCAGTTACATTATAGAATCTCAGTTAAATTGGAATGAGGACATGTTTAGCACAGGGGTTGTGCCTTATTAATAAATGCATGCTTGGTTGAATTTTACTACCCATTTAAAGAGATTTGTGTATCTCTACTGTTACAAATTGTCTTCAAAATTTTTTTGTGACTTTCAGAAAGGCTCCCTTTGACATCCTCAAATCAATTGCAACCATTTAAAGGCCATATTTTTCCAGAAGGCTTTCGTTGTAAAAGTTTACCTAAGAATCCTGGTCCTGCTGTTGGTCATTCACCTTTGAGAATGCCTGTTCAGCTACCATCTTGCTTTTAGTTTAGGGCTTCCAAGAATGGAGTAATCCATTTCACAGGAAGAAATCAATGATGTGTGAGTGGCAGTAGTCATGTTTCTAGAGAATTTCTAATCCATGTTTCTTCTCTTTATGTGATATCATGCCAACTTGATTTATTAATATGCTTTTCATGGTGTCAGTTTGAGATCAGTTCCCAAGTGGTAGGTCAAAAGGACATGTCTAGAAGCATCTTTGATATCTGGAAAGAGGTAACTTAAAGTGAAAGTATCAAGCACTCTGCATCTTTACTACTTTGGCATTCATTTCCAGCATTCTTACCTTTGAGGACTGTTTTTAGATTTTTCAGAACAGAAAAATGAAGCGAGCAAAAAGATCTGATAATTGCTGCAATGGTATGTCCAATGGATTTAACAAGACAAAAGCCTAAACCTCTTCCATCTCTTCTTTCTTCTCTTTTCCCTCATTTGTCTAAACGCTAGAATCACAAACTTATAGTTTCAACATGGTATTAGCGCACGATCATAGTATTTCCCCTAGATTTTCAAGACAATTAAAAGAATTAGAAAAAAAAAACCCTGTCAGCATGCTTGCAACATGATGGTGTCATGTTGATATCATCATCTTGAGTGGAAATTTGCAGGCCGATCTGTTATATTTCTGGTAACTGATGTTTTGGAACTGGTTTTGAGGTTATTTGATTGACATTTTGATTTTTTTATTTTTTATTTTTGATATTTTGGCCCTTATTCTTGGATTTGAAATTTAGCACTATTTGGATAGATGTTTTTAGTTCAAGTTGGTCTTGCTGATTTCCTAATTTATTTTATTAGTTATTTTGTTATATGTTTATTTATTTATTTTTCTGTGCATTTGTGAATGTTCTCTTTTGGTCTAAGAAGGTTTATATTATGTTTCTGGACTATTGAGGGTTGATTAGTAGTGGTGTGCTTGGTTTAGTTGCATTGGACAAATTGTTTTTTATATTTAGGATGAAAGGGAGTTCAACTTTTTATGCTTCAAAGTGTTTGGATCCCTTAAAATTTAAAATTTTTCATGGCTAATGATAAGTAACACCTTCTCAGGTATGATGGAATACTAAAGTCAACATTTAAAAATTTAATGGTGTTAATTATGTTGCTTGGGCTCGTACTTTAGTTTTTCTACATGGAAAAAGGAATTGATGTTAGAAATATGTGAATTCCTTAATTTTAGGGAAAAGAGACGCCAAAAAAGTGACTCACGGTATACAATACCTATACACCCACCACAAAAACGGCCAAAAAAGAAGAGAAACACCCAGCTGGCCCAACAAACAACCTTAGCTAGAACCCAACCAATCAATAAAACTAACTATAGTTAGAGGGCAATCAACTATAAACAACTTGGCCTTTGACCAAAGAGAAAGAACAAAAGAGTATTTGAGTCTCGGGATTGACAACACATCATCCTTGAAGGCCAATCTATTTCTCGCCTTCCAAACCATCCAAAAAATGTAAAGAGGAGCTGCTCTCCACACCTTCTTATGCTTTTTGCCCACAAAAGAACCATGCCAACTAAGGAGAGTCTCTCTAACTGATGAAGGCAGCACCCATGACAGCCCAAATAAATGGAAGAGCAAATCCCATAAGACCCTTGTTTTTGTACAATGTAGAAGAAGATGGTCTATGGTCTCCTCTTTCTCAAGGCAAATAAAACATTTATTTGCCAAGGCCCATCCTCTTTTTTGAATAAGATTCAGGGTTAAGGCTTTGCCCTATGTAGCCTCCCATGCAAAAAAGCTAATCTTAGGTTGCACCCACACATTCCAAATGCAACTAGAAGGAAACAAAGAAGGGCAACCTACTTCTAGAGCAAGGTAGAGGGACTTGACTGAGAACTTTCCACTCTTTGTTTCGGTCCAAAACACCATATCATCCACATCTTTATGCACTCTCTTCCCATGAAGCCACTCCAAGAATCTTTCTGCCTCCTCCACCTCCCAATCATTGAAGGCTCTTGAAAAATAGGGATTCCAACCCCCCTGAGCCAAGGGGTCCCAAATATCCGCCACCCACGCTTCCTTATCAACAGACAAAGCAAACAAAGAAGGGAATGACACACACAAAGTGGAATCCTCACACCATCTATCCCTCCAAAATTCACCCTCTGCCCATTACCTATAAGGAATAAAATCCTAGAGCCCACAAAATCCCAATCCATCCTTATTCCTTTCCAAAGCCCCACACCATGCACCTCTCTCACTTCCCGAGAGCACCATCCCCCTCTTTCTTCCCCATACTTCCTTCTAATTACTTGATTCCACAAGGCCTCTCTCATTTGCGAAATGTCAATTCCATTTACAAAGAAGAGCCTTAATAAGATTGGATAGGCATTTGACCCCCAAACCCCCTTTCTCCTTACTTAAGCACACCAACTCCCATATTACTAATGTGGCTTTTGCTCCAAATTACCACCTCTTAAAAGTAAATCCTTTTGAATTTGCTCTAGTCTCCGTCTAATTGAGCTTGGCAAGTGCAACAAGGACATAAAATAAATGGGTAAATTCGACAAAGTGCTTCGAATTAGAGTCGCCCTCCCTCTCTTGGATATGTATTGTCTCTTCCACATAGCCAACCTTCTACGGAACCGCTCTTCCACTCCATCCCACACTGTCACTGACTTAAACGGAGCACTCAAAGGAAGGCCCAAATAAGTGGATGATAGGTTACCCACTCTACAACCAAAATCCAAAGCAAGATCATCAATATTCTCCACCCTAACTATTGGAATTAGTTCACTCTTTTCCAAGTTTATTCTCAACCTCGACATGGCCTCAAACCACATAAGTAACCAACTAAGATAGGTCAAATGATCTTGAGAAGCTTGGCAGAACACCAAGGTATCATCAACAAACAACAAATGAGAAATCTGAACCCCTTCTTCACTCGTACCCTTTACCTTACAAGCCGACAGAAAACCTCCATCCACAACCCTTTTAAGAAAACAACTAAACACCTCCACAGCAATCATAAATAAATAAAGCAAAAGTGGATCGCCCTGCCTCAATCCCCTTGAGCTTTGAAAGAAACCCATATAGGTGCTATTAACCAACATAGAGAAGCTTGCATTGGAAATGCATCACATGATCTACCCAATCCATTTCTCCCTAAAACCCATTTTATGCATAACTGTGAGAAAAAAAGACCAATCCTCATTGTTGTATGCGTTCTTTATGTCAAGTTTGCACAAAATACCATTCTTAGTATTCTTCAGGACCGAATCAATGGCTTCATTAGCTATCAACATTGCATCTAGGATTTGTCTTCCCTCCACAAAAGCCCCTTGGGCCTTAGAGACCACCTTTCCAACCACCTTTTTTTAGCCTATTGGCTAAAACCTTGGCCAACCACTTGTACAGACTTCCCAACAAACTTATAGGCCTAAAATCCCTTAAATCTTCAGCCCCTGCTTTTTTTGGGATTAAAACCAAAAAATTTTCATTTAAACTTTTAACAAATTTACCATATTCATATAATTCCCTTAAAAAACTCATCACATCATCTTTCACAAAGTCCCAAGCAAACTGCCAGAAAGCCATAGGAAGCCATTAGGCCTCGGAGCTTTGTCCCCACTACATCCCAGCAGCGCACCAAGCACCTCCTCTTCCTCTTTCGTGAACGACACCTCCAAAGCAAAAGCATCCAAATTCTCCAAAGTCTCACACTATAGCCGAGATAAAGGAGGACAACAATCCCCCGAGTTGGACAACAAAGATCGAAAAGCATTGGCCACCTCTTCCTTGATTTCAGTCTCCTTCGAAAGCCAAACACCATTAATCATAATTCTGTCCACATTATTCTTTCTTCTGTGAGCATTGACTATCTTGTGAAAGAAACTCGTATTTCTGTCATCCTTTTTTAGCCACACTTTCCTAGATTTTCGCCTCCAAGTTTTCTTTTCTAGCAAAACCCATTTTTTATATTCTTCCCTCGCTTCTTTTCTAGCTTCCAACTCCTCCAAAGATAGTTTGCTAGTCTTCTCCTTAGCATCCCAAAATTCCACCTGATTCAAAGCCAAATCCTTCCTGAATTCAACCCTTCCAAAAATATCTGTATTCTACTCCTTCAATTTAAACTTCAAGACCTTTAATTTTTCCGCCAAAATAAAACTTGAAGAGCCACTAAAGTTGTCCTCTTCCCACCAAGACTTCATAATATCCTTAAAACCCTCCACTTTTAGCCACATATTCTCAAATCTGAAAGGGGAGGGGCCTCTTCTCAAACCTCTCCATCTAAAAGAATTGGGAAATGGTCAGACACAGGTCTCGAGAGGACACACTACCTTGACCCGCTAAAATGGCAGTCCCACTCATTTACCAAAAAAACGATTTAGCCTTGACAATGATTGATTGTTCACCCCTCCACTCCAAGTAAAAGGACCCCCAAGCAGAGTACACAATGTATATAAGAGACAACAAAAATAACATCTCTTTCCTTGGAACTCAACCAATCTACAAAATACTTTCATGGTCATAGAACAATCATCTAAGTACACTTTGGACCAATCCAAAAAGATACATAATGGAAAATTTGATTGCTTGAACTAACTATTTTGCATATTCAAATAACCTATTTCTTTCATTCCATAACGCCTAAAATAGGCACAAAAGAGCAACCTTCCAAGTTTTCTTCTGTTTCTTCCCCATAAAGGAACCATGCTTACTCAAGAGATTTCCTCTTACAAAGGAGTGCATTACCTATGTCACTCCAAACAAAGGAAAGACCGACTCCCACATGATTCTCGCTTAAGAACGGTGAAGAAGCATGTGATCAACCGACTCTTTTTCCCTTTTAGAGGGGTAATGGTAATGTCTATTCCTTATAATCCATCAATTTCTTCTGAGTTGATCAAATGTTAAAATCCTTCCCCAAACAACTTTCCTTACGAAGAAATGCACCTTTGTTGGTATTCATTGGTTTCACACTATGCTTGTGGGGAATGGCTCAATTCTTCCTTGGGCTAAGGAAATGCAAAAACATTTGATAGAGAACTTGCCAAGCTTGGTTTCCTTTTAACCTAATCCATCCTTCTCATTCTTTCTAATTGAGCTCAATTTTATTTTTTGGAAAAAGGTCTATGTGGAAAATCAAATTTGGAGATGATCCCACATTGTCTCCATTTGAATAATCATTTAAGAGATTATCTTGTTTTTAGTTTAAAGTTTATTCAATTTTAATTATTATCATCCAAATTTGAATAATTGTAAACTTTGAGTCTTTCAAAGTTAGTAGCGTAGAAGTAGGAAAGAAATCTGGTTAGATTCCAATTTGAACCAACTTTCAATTTCTATTTATTTAGGCCTTGGTTGTATTTCATTTTTTTTTTATCAATTTTATAGAAACATCAATTTCTCCTCTAATTTCCTACAGTCTACACTCCTTACAAGTCTTTTTTTTGATAAGATAAGTATTGTATTATGGGGAGACGCTAAAATAGCAACTCGAAATGTACAGTAAAGAGAAGTAAAACTCACCCCCTTACAAGAGAAAACAAAAACCTGCTCACAAAGATATACAAAAAACAACCCCTCCCTTAATGTGGACCCACCCAATCTAAAAGTTCCAAAAAAGTCGATGGACCATCTTTTGTAAACAATTTAGTCTCCAACCAAAGTGAGTTAAGAAAAGAAGTTTTCAACCTTTGGATGGACAACACCTCATCTTTAAAGGCAATTTTATTCTTTGTCTTCCAAACTATACAAAAAATGCAAACGGGACCCGCTCTCCAAACTAACTTAAAGAAACCGTTCCAACCTAATAGGGTTTCCCTAACCAAAGATAAAAACACCCAAGACACTCTAAAAAGAGTGAAAAATAACTCCCACACTGCCATTTTCTTCTCACAATGAAGAAGGAGATGGTTAATGGATTCCTTTTCCGCTTGACAAAGATAACATCTATTTGCAAAGGCTCGACCTCTCTTTTTAACTTGGTCCAAGGTTAGAACTTTGCCCCAAGATGCCTCCCAATCGAAAGCGCCAACTCCATTTGCAAAGGAGGCCCTTATTAAGCGTAGAAAGGCTCTTAACCCCCAATCCCCCTTTTCTCTTATCAAGACGCACTATTGCCCATCTTACTAAGTGAGGTCTCCGGTCTAGGGCCCCACCTCCTCACAAAAAATCTCTCTAAATCTTCTCCAACCTTAATTTAACCCCCCTTGGCATTTGTAGAATAGACATGAAGTAAATAGGTAAGTTGGATAGTGTGTTTCTAATCAAAGTAATTCTCCCTCCCTTGGATATATATTGGTGTTTCCACATAGCCAATCTCTTATAGAATCTCTCCTCCACTCCATCCCAAACTGCCACAGACTTGAAAGGAGCACCCAATGACATCCCTAAGTAAGTGGAGGGTAAACTACCCACCTTACAACCAAGCTCGGAAGCCAACTCCTCCACATTCTCAACATTTCCCACTGGGATCAGCTCATTTTTATCCAAATTAACTTTCAACCCTTATATTGCCTCAAACCACATAAGTGTCCATCTCAAAAAAGTCACTTGGTCCTCGTTGGCCTTGCAGAAAATCAGGGTATCATCGGCGAACAGCAAATGGGAGATTTTTTCCCTTTCTCCCCCTCTACCCCTGACCTTACAAGTCTTAATCAATATGCTTTCTTTTCTTGTTGCAATGCCCACTTCATAACCGTACTCTGATACCACTTGTCATCGACTTAGGCCTTTCCTAAGCACACGTGCGACACTTAGACAACACAAGCCACTTGTTGCTAAGTTAGCTTTCCCCACATACTTAGTTAGCTATGCTAAGTAATGCACACAACTCGGAATCTAGAGACATGAAAGAAGCAACACTTGGAGACTTTTGGAAGAATGGAACTTATATTGCACTAAAATGCTTTACAAGGCTAGATTTCTCTCAAGTGTTTGGTGCCTTGGCTAAGAGGCAATCCTCTATTTATAAGCACCCAAAGAACTCTCTGGAACCCTCGAAGGTTCCTTACATCTCTAGAATTCTCTAGATTAACCTATACAAATCCTATGTAGTACAAGACATCTCTGGAACACTTTAGATTTTTCTACACACTTTCGTTGTCTTCCATCCTCGTGTAGAGATGTGTGGACATCTCTAGGTGGTTCCAAAAACTTCTTACTCTCTTATATAAGCTTAAACGAGGGTCATTTTGAGCAGGTTGTGACAATGTGTACCTAAAGAAGTGAGCAATATTGCTAGTGATGGGGTATATTGACTTGTTAAATTGGTTGTGACATTGGGGGGCTATATACCTTGTGGATGCACACTTGCAAAGTATGCAAGGGTCATTAGAGTTATGATCATTGCCATGACCTTTGAGCATCATCTGAAGAAGGTTGACCTCAAGAAGAAGGGTGACAATGAGAAGAAGGCTAAACACTAGAGTGTTGGATTGTTGATGATTGGTGGATTAGCAATATTGGTAGAAGTAATAAGATCACTTTGAAAATCCTGGTTGATGCGAAATTCCTTATTTAATAGAGAAAGGAGGCAAATTGGTAGGATGCTAGTTTTAACCTGGGTTGAGATTGAAGTTTTGAATGGTTTGCCTTCAAAAGAAAGATTCAACAAAGAAAGTATAATTGACAAATGTTAGTTGATGAGTGAAGTACTTATTGACAAGCTCAAAACCTTTCTTTTTGAAATTGTGTAATTCCATGAGCAATTGGAATGCATGCATGGGAGTGTAATAGGAAAGAGGTTTCTAGACTAGTCCAAACTTGTTGAGGGGTATTACATCAAATGACTACAGGATGGACTTTTTGGAGAGAGAGAATAGTAGCCAATAGAGAAGTTGATCTTAGCATTGCCAAGAAGTGAATTTGGGATTCAAGGTGGAGTTTAGTAGCAACTTAAGAGGGCATGGAAGAGATCTATCAAGTTATCAACACAACAAAGAAGCTCAATGGTACAAAGTTGTGGCAAAATTTTGAAAAGCCATAGGTGATAGATATTATGTCCAAGCTTGGTGGGAATCGTGTTGGTGTGATATTGGGAAGAATGGAAAAAATACGTTGAACAATAATAGAGGAGGAAGAGTTGGCATTGGAGCAAGAGACAGATGAAGATTTTAGCAACTGAATAAAATATTTACTCTTATCCTGCTCTAATAGCATATATGGGTAGAGCTTTTCATGTGTTTTATTGAAAGTACAACAACTATAAATATAGGAGGTTAAACCAATCAGGTAAAAAACAATCAAATAGAGATTGCCTCTTTCCACCAATCTATTGGATAGGATGTTATCCTATACTATTCAAATTGACCTTATTAATACATTTTGACATATAAAATAATATAATTAGGTTTAACTTAATCATTATCTCTACTAGTAATCTTCCATGTGATCCATGAACACACTCTTGTTAATCTATTTAGTGGTGACGCCCTTGATTAACTTCATGTTGTTATTTCATTTAGTTTTGGACTTAAGTTTTGTGAATTATTATATTCTTATGAAACCTAATTTCATCTTTGCATTTTTTTTCTGCTATCTAGTTCTTTTCTAACTCATGCATCATAATCTTTCTTGGATCCATATTCAATATGAATTGTGGTTGGAACGTCTACAATTTGTCCTGCTTGATTTAGAGCTCGTTTTTTTTAGTGTTCTCTTGGTCTAAGTGCTGGGTTCCAAATATGATTCCCTCACAAACTGATTTCTTTTTTGAAGGAAATAATAAAATGTAACAGAAAATGCAACCATTTTATGATTCCCTAATCAGAACATGTTTCTTTCTCCCCCTCTTTTTTGGTAACACACAAAGTGGAACCATTTTAAGAGATTTGAAGAAATCTTAAGTTTTTTGAGGAAATTTATTGTTAGCTTGTGACTATTCTACATATATTATTAAAGCTTTTATGTCATTCCTTTCAAAATCATTAATACTTTCCTATACAAACTATTAAAATTTCTAATGATTAATTTAAGAAGTTCTTGAGTGAAACTAATTTTGTATTTGGCATTGAAGTAATGACTGTGGATACAGACAGTAGTATTTCCTGACATAGACATGAGGCATTTAGCTTTCTGACCAAAATCAAAATATCAAGGATGAAAATATTCTTTGTGAATTTTATATATTTAAAAAATGGATTTATTTTGTTTAACTTTTTTTATTTATTCTTTTTGGTACATGGGAGCATCTTAGAGAAGAAAGGTTTCTAAACAGCATACATTATTCACTTTTTCTATTAGTCATGAAATAAATCCATGTTTCCATTCTTTATGTGTCTCATTTTTCTCAATAGTATCTGTCTTATCTCATCAAATCATCTCATGACTTTTTTTTTTCATGACCTAAGAGTGTCTATAATGATCTTCCTAACTCAACTATAGAACCTATTTCCATACGGAAATATTTTTTGATAGGTATTTCCATATGGACATATGAATGCAGGGAATCTTTAACACAATATTGTCCACAGAGAGAAATTCCAAAGGATTTACAAGTTCTTCAAACACTTCAGCAAATTGGAGAGTTTTCATCAGCTATGTTCTAAAAATCTTCTTTCGTGTTTTAGACTATTGACACTAATTTTTCAATTTGGGTTGGGAAGTGCCTAGAGCCTGTTCGATCAGTTCAAACTGTCAGAAAAATGGTGGTGAAGGTTAAGTTGAAAGGAGGGGTAGCTTTTGAAGATTTAGTATTGCATAAAAAGATGGCATGTTTTTTATGGTTGGTTGACATACTGTTCTAGTCCCAGTGACACTAGGTTTTTTTTGCATATTTTAATATCAAAAGTTGCTCATTCCTTAAAGGACATGCCATTATTTGCTGAGCAATGGATACTTGGTGAGATTCTGGCTAAACAATTGAAGAGAATCTGGAGATGATGGTCATTTGGGTGTTTAATATCTACATTTTTTTTATCATGCTTTTGACTTCCATTGAAATTATTTCACATTCTGTTAGAACTTCCTCAAGTTTATTGCCCTGTTTGACATGGATTTCTGAAAATGAATATACCTTCCTTAAGATCTTGATGTATTTGTCAATATTAGCTGCTATGCCCTTGGTTGTTGTGATGAAAACAATAGATCAATTTGATGTCTTTTTGTAAAAAATGCAGATACACATGTAAGTTGTTAAGTATGGTATTGTGTTGTGATGCTAAAGACCCTGACATTTGTCATATTTTAGAAACCTGTATAGTTACAGAGATTCTGAAGAATAGTGCTAAGAACTATGAAATGCTGATCATATTTTGAACTTGAATTGATAAACCATGAATTTTTAGAAGAGACTGTTGTCAGTAGCATCAGTTCTTTTAGCTGATTGGCTTACAGAAGCAGTTGTATTATCCTCTGTTTAAGGACAAGCAGCCAAAATTACTTTTTCTAATTTTTTTATTACAAGGATAGCATATCTCTCTCATTTTGCAGTGACAAATGTGGGTTTGCTTTTCATTATGATTTCTAAAACGGTTTGATTAATTTTCAGGTGGCATTGCACTTACTATCAGAAAGAGAAAGGAATGACCTAGCTCAGTTAATTAATGCTATGGTGTCCTATTCAATAACATACAAGAACATGAAATCTGATCCTCTACTTGGTACCCAGCTACATGAAGCAGCTTCAGATGGCTTGTCACTTTCCTTTGATCCCCCAATTGCTGACTTTGTCACCTTCAAGGTTTGAGTCCTTGTTTAATCTTCATGGTTTTAATGACATTCATTATCTTGTCCTAATGTCTTTACTTTGGCATTGAACAGGGATTTAGTTTGGGTCATTATGCTCTTGGTGTAGCTGTCAAACAAATTTTGATGCATGAGGTGAGTAATTAATTTCTTGAAGTTGGGGTTCTGGTTGATCATATTTAATAGTTTCATCTCCTTAAGTCAAAGTAAGTTGGCTTGGGGAAAACAAAGATATCTTAGTCTGTAAGGGGCTTGGTTTGGGCTGTAAGGAAAAAGAGAAAAACCTTCTATCTTTTCATAAGGAAAATTGTAAGGAGTTTTTTTTGAACAGTTTATGCAATGAGATGAGTGAAAACAAAATATAAATGCTTTATGCTTTTTTTTCTTTATATGTAATTTTATTCCCAAATAGAAACTTTCTGTAACAAATTCATAATGTTGTACCATTGACACCTTACAATATGGTTAAAATTGTAGGTTTCTAATATATGTTACAACATGCCTTGGTTTGAAAGAAAACCTCAAGAATGATGGGAAGCCAAATGCATTAAACATCAATAAGGGCAGTCTCATTAGCTTTTTTTTTTTTTTTTTTTCCTTTTAAGCTCAGCACTTGATGTGTGGTGCTTGTTGGATGAGTGTGGGGGAGGATACTATGTTTCAGTTACTTGAGATTGATATCCATGTCAGACACCATACCTGTGTCAATGTCCTTGGTACATAAGATTTTTGAATATTTTGGCAGGTATTCTGATGCAAATTTCAATGTGTGAAATTTTGGCATAAAACCTTACCTAAATGTCAAGGGATGAGATTACTTTGAGTGTTGGAATTCAATGGCCTTGAGCTCTTAAAGTTGTCTAAGTGCATATTCCTTGAGTTTCTTATAAAGATACACATTGAGGCACCAGTTTCTCTTCAATGAAACTGCAACTAGAAGCATATTAGGAGATCCTTTATTTTGTGGTTTGTGCTCCTGTTGTTTTCTTATCTCAAACAAAGGCTCTTGCAAGAGCCTGAATTCTAGAAATTTAAAAACAATAGAACCTACCAAACACTTACGGTTGTAATACAGATCCTTAAACCACCAAGAACTCCTAGGGCTCATAAAACATGGCTGCTCTGCCAAAGACAGTGAGAAATAGATATTTTGCAAACTTAGTGGGGTGGAGCACTGGTTCACTAGTTCGCTAAAGAAAGGGGCCCAAGGAGGGTCAATAATTGGCTATAGCAGTAATGCAACCTACTCTTTTGTTTACATATTTTTTTTGTTTCCTTTCAAGCTTTACTTTAAGGTAAAGAGCAAAAAAGTTAACCTTTTGAAATCAGCTTTGGATTTAGGTTATCATGGCTAAGTAGATTCTTTGATGGTAGTTAAGTAAATGTCTCTTGTTAGATAATGTATAGTTATTTAGGTTATTTACTTTTCCTTTTCCTTTTCTTTCCTTGCTGTATTGTGGGTTCCACTAGCATGTATATATATACCCAAGTCCAATGTGTATTCTTTACAATTTTTTAATAACAATAATTATGGATTCTCCCTTTTCTCTCTCTCTTCACATGGTATTAGAGCCAAGGGAGAAAAAAAACCTAATTATTTCCGGTTTATTCGTGAATCCATTCTGGGAAATCTTTCAGTGACCGTGTTTCATTCTGGTCACCCTTCCCATCTCCTAAAGCTTTCCGATCAACCGTATCACCGTCAGAAAACCCTCATCGCCGACGACTTTTCTGGCGATCTTTTTCCGGCGACGTCCTTTTTCGACACTAACCATACCATCAGGTGCGCAAGGAGGAGATCTTCAACTTTTCTCAAAGCATCGGAGGAAGAATCTCAGCCACGCGCCAACCACACGCGTCTCTTCTCCGGCGGCCTGAATCTCACGCGCCAGCGCGTGAGGGCGCGTGGGTCACTTTCCTGCCTCGCGCTTCCACCTTCAACCTCGCCTAACGCCGTCTAGCCACCCCCATCTTTGCTTGTGTCATTCTAGCCCTGAAAGTGCATTTTTTGGGGTTTTTGTCTCTACCGGCCCTCTAAATAGCCTTTTCGGTGACTTTTGGTGACTTCCTCTCCACCTCGAACCCTGCACGTGTTTTAGGAAGTCCACGATAAGCTGTATCAGGGCTCTCTTCGATCCAAACGTATTTCATTCACCAGATAAGTAGATATGACTACTAAAAGCTCCACTTTTTCCTCTGTCATATCTAGATCTCCTATGATTACTTCAGAGAAATTGGTTGGCACTGAAAATTATTTGTCCTGGTCTGCCTCTGTGGAGCTTTGGTTTATGGGTCAAGGTTATGAGGATCACCTTGTTACGCAGGAGGCGGATATCCCTAAGGTTGACAGAGTACAATGGAGGAAGATAGATGCACAGTTATGTAGTGTGTTATGGCAATCAGTTGATCCTAAGATTCTGCTTCATCTTCGGGCCTACAAAGCATGCTTTAAATTTTGGAATCAGGCAAAAGGGCTATACATGAATGATATCCAACGTCTTTATAAGGTGGCTTCTTCTATTGTCAATGTCAAACAACAAGACATGGATTTATCTACTTATATTGGCCAGATTGCCTCTCTTAAGGAGAAATTCTTGACCGTGATGCCTCTTACTACTAATTTTGGGGATCAACGAACACAGATTGACAAGTTTTTCATGGTTCTTATGCTTATTGGCTTTCGTCTAGATCTCGAGACCGTCCGCGATCAGATTCTTAGCAGTTCCTCCGTTCCATCCTTGGATGATGTGTTTGCTCGCCTCCTCCGTATCTCCTTCACTTAGACTTTGCCATCTGATAACACTTCAGATTCTTCTGTGTTAGTTTCTCAAACTAGCTCTCGAGGAGGACGCAGTGGTAACCGAGGTAGAGGCCAACGTCCTCATTGCACCTATTGCAATAAGCTTGGCCACACTCATGATCGGTGTTATCAGTTACATGGGCGACCTCCCCGCACTGCCCACATGGCCTAGTCATCTGATCCTCAGTCACCTCAGCCTCCTAGTTCCTCCACATCTCTGGGTATTTCCCTCACTGACAGTGAGTATGATGACTATCTTCGCTATCAGGCCACCAAGTCAGCTTCTATTGCTTCTGTTGCCCAGACTGGTAATCCTTATGCTTGTCTTACCCACACATCTTTTCTTGGACCTTGGATTCTAGATTCTGGTGCTTCTGATCACATATCTGATAATAAGGATTTTTTTTCTTCTATTACTACTACCTCTGCCTTACCTACTATTACTTTAGCTAATGGTACCCAAACTATGGCTAAAGGTTTTGGTTTTGCTCATCCTCTTCCTTCCCTACCTCTCCATCTGTCCTTTATGCCCCTGAGTGTCCTTTTAATCTTATTTCCATCAACAAAATAACTCGCACTCTTAACTATTCTATCACTTTCTCTGATAAATTTGTGACCTTGTAGGACCGGAGTACGGGGAAGATGATTGGCATAGGACGTGAGTCTCAAGGCCTTTATCACCTCACCACACCTTCAACTCTTACAGTTTGCATTTCCATTGATGCTCCCCTCCTCATCCACAGTCACCTGGGCCACCCTAGTTTATCCAAGTTCCAGAAAATGGTCCCTAGTTTTTCATCTTTGTCGTCACTTGCGTGTGAGTCCTGTTAGCTTGGGAAACATACTCGTGTCTCGTTCCCAAAGTGTTTGAATAATCGGGCAAAGTCTCCTTTTGAACTTGTCCACAATGATGTTTGGGGTCCTTGTCGTACCGCGTCTACTTTAGGATTTCGGTATTTTGTCACTTTCATTGATGACTATTCTCGATGTACTTGGTTATTTTTAATGAAAAATCGAGCCGAGTTATTCTCTATTTTTTAGAAATTTTATGCTGAAATCCAAACCCAGTTCAATATTTCTATTCGTGTGTTGCGCAGTGAAAATGCCAGGGAATATTTTTCTACACCATTTACTTCATTTATGTCCCAACATGGGATCATTCATCAGTCTTCTTGTGCTCATACTCCTCAACAAAATGGGGTAGCTGAACGTAAGAATCGACATCTTGTTGAGACAGCTCGTACTCTCCTTCTTCATAGTCATGTTCCTTTTTTTGTTTTTGGGGAGACGCTGTTCTTACAGCATGTTATTTGATTAATCGTATGCCTTCATCTGTATTACACGATCAGATTCCTCATTCCCTTCTTTTCTCTGACCAACCACTTTATGTCCTTCCTCCTCGTGTTTTTGGTTGTACTTGCTTTGTTCATATTCTCACTCCTGGATAGGACAAACTTTCTGCCAGAGCCACAAAATGCATCTTTCTTTGAGGGATATTCCAGACTTCAAAAGGGTTATCATTGTTATTCCTTTGAGACTCATTGCTACTTTGTCTCTGCTGATGTCACTTTCTTTGAGGACTCACCGTTCTTCTCCACCTCTGAGTCTCTTCTTGTTTCTGAAGTCTTACCCCTTCCCATTATCTCCCCACCTGATGCAGTGCCTTCTCGTCCACTTCAGGTTTATCATCGCAGTCATCGTGTCATTGTTCTTCCTTCTTTGGCCGAGGTACCTATTGACTCACTTTCTATCCCTTCGGCTTCTCCTGCCCCGGCTCTGCCTCCATCTGCTGACTTACCCATTGCTTTTCGGAAAGGTAATCGATCTACTCGTAATCCTCATCCCATTTACAATTTTTTGAGTTACCATCAATTATCTTCACCCTATTTTGCATTTGTTTCTGCTATATCTTCTGTTTCCCTTCCCAAGAGCACCCCTGAGGCTCTTTCCCATCCAAGTTGGCGACAT
Source organism: Vitis vinifera (assembly GCF_030704535.1). Classification (NCBI taxonomy): domain Eukaryota; kingdom Viridiplantae; phylum Streptophyta; class Magnoliopsida; order Vitales; family Vitaceae; genus Vitis; species Vitis vinifera. The sequence continues at coordinate 12,692,076 of NC_081810.1, forward strand.
GCAATGGTAGATGAAATGGCTGCTTTACACTCCAATAGCACTTGGGATCTTGTTGTTTTACCCTTTGGTAAATCTACAGTTGGTTGTCGTTGGGTCTACACAGTTAAGGTTGGCCCTGATGGTCAGGTTGATCGCCTTAAGGCCCGCTTAATTGCTAAAGGCTATACTCAGGTTTATGGTTCTAATTATGGTGACACTTTCTCTCCTATTGCCAAGATAGCTTTTGTTCGTCTATTACTCTCCATGGATGCTATGTGTTCTTGGCCTCTTTATCAGTTAGATATTAAAAATGCTTTCCTTCATGAGGATCTTGTTGAGGAAGTTTATATGGAGCAACCACCTGGTTTTGTTGCTCAGGGTGTGCAGGTTACGCCGTTCTCTATATGGCTTGAAACAATCTCCTCGAGCATGATTTAGCCGTTTTAGTTCTATTGTTCAGGAGTTTGGCATGTTCCGCAGTACAGCAGACCATTTCATTTTCTATCATCATAACTCTTCGGGGCGGTGTATTTATCTGGTAGTTTATGTGGACGACATCGTCATTACATGCAGTGATAAGAATGGTATTCAGAAACTAAAGCAACACCTTTTCACCCACTTTCAGACTAAAGACTTGGGGAAACTCAAGTATTTCTTAGGGATTGAGATAGCTCAATCTAGATCCGGTGTGGTTCTTTCCCAAAGGAAGTATGCTTTAGACATCTTGGAAGAAACCGGTATGTTAGACTGTAAACTGGTAGACACTCCTATGGATCCAAATGCCAAACTTATACTAGGACAGGGGAAGCCTTTAGGAGATCCTAGGAGATATCGGCGACTTGTAGGTAAACTGAACTACCTCACCATTACTCGTCCAAACATTTCTTTTCCTATAAGTGTTGTTAGTCAATTCCTACAATCACCATGTGATAGCCATTGGGATGCTGTAATCCGCATTCTTCGATATATTAAAAGCACACCAGGCCAAGGTGTGTTGTACGAGAACAGAGGTCATACCCAAGTTGTTGGTTACACAGATGCAGATTGGGCTGGCTCACCCACAGATAGATGTTCCACTTCCGGGTATTGTGTTTTTATTGGAGGTAACCTAATATCTTGGAAGAGTAAGAAACAAGATGTAGTGGCCAGATCTAGTGCTGAAGCCGAGTATCCAGCTATGGCTCTAGCAACATGTGAACTCATATGGCTGAAACATCTTCTTCGAGAGTTGAGATTTGGAAAGGATGAACAGATGAAGCTCATCTGTGACAACCAAGCCGCTTTGCATATTGCATCCAATCCAGTCTTCCATGAAAGGACCAAACACATTGAAGTTGACTGTCACTTCATTAGAGAGAATATCGCATTAGGATGTGTGGCGACTAGTTTTGTCAATTCAAATGATCAACTAGCAGATATTTTTACTAAATCTCTCAGAGGTCCTAGAATTAAATAAATTTGTAACAAGCTTGGTCCATATAACATATATGCTCCAGCTTGAGGGGGAGTGTTAGATAATGTATAGTTATTTAGGTTATTCACTTTTCCTTTTCCTTTTCTTTCCTTACTGTATTGTGGGTCCCACTAGCATGTATATATATACCCAAGTCCAATGTGTATTCTTTACAGTTTTTCAATAACAATAATTAGGGATTCTCCCTTTTCTCTCTCTCATCACATCTCTCTTCTTCTTACTCCACTAGCTGTTGTGGATCTGTCTCTTTTGTCTTTCCTTTCTTCAGCTAGTGTTGTTATGTTCAACTTTGCTTGACCAGCCATCCATTGGCTTCCTTTCTTTCCCTTCATTAGTATTAGCAAAATATCTTGACTGTTTCAATGAGCTTTATGTAGCCTTCTTAGCTTGTATGCTTTAGTAGCTTGGACTGCCTTGCTTGTTGGGTTTTATGTGGTATTATTTCATGCTCTGTTTGAAATGCCATAGGCACCCTTGGTAACCATATCAAATATAAACAAATGTTTCTCAAAGTTTTCCTCATTCTACTTCGATATCCTTTGTTATCGTCTATTGGGCATTTATATTATAGCATACATGCTTCTAAATTATTGTAATTATGGCAAGGATTTTGTGTGGGGATGAGGAAGTTGCTAGATTCAGTTCCATGTAGCATAAGAAAATAAAAGGAAAAAAGAAAATCTATGTTTCCATGCTAGAATTCACCTCAAATGAAATAATTATAATAATTATAATTGTTTGATGTATCTGCTGTATGCAAACCTGTCATTGGCATGTCTGCTCTCCTTAGTTGCTTGCAAACTGGAATTTCACCTCAAATCAAATTCTGTATTTCAGATAGAAAAGAATTTTTTTTTGCAAGGAAGCATGAGCAAAACTATGGATTCAATTGATGGAAAACGTGGAGAGAACTGGGCAATGACAATGGAGGAAAAGAGTCGAGCTCAATCTGGCAATGTTAGTCATGCAGTTGGATGTGCTGAGAACAACATAGAAACAACAAAGAGTAAGGCCAGTACTTCCATCGTTTCGTCAGCCTCTGGTTCTAGTGGAAGTGCAGAAGCCAGTGTAAAACTAAAATCTTCTAGAGATATGAAGAAGCCTCCTAGGGGCTCTACTTTCTTTGATAGGTATTATCTTGTTCTTGAGATCATTTTTGTTTTCATACCCGATTGCCACTATTATTAGTGAGTTGGAATTGAAAGTCAACTTAAATGTTAACTTTACGATCATGTCATCATGATAACTTTTATCAATATTGATTTTGCTCATGTCTATTTTTGTGCTTTGAGATTTGATTTTTGTTTCCTTAAAAGAAGAGATGTTCCATGCCAGGTTGAATATTAAGCAAGATTTCATGGTAATGTAATTTGTTTCAGATAATCTGATTACTACCAAAAAGTGCTATTTTGTAGATCTAATTATAATGGTTTTAAGCACCTTTGGGTAGTAATCATATTCATTTAACCCAATTAATTCATTAAGGTCCTTAATAATTGGTTTTAACCATTTTGTGGCAAGTTTACATGTTTATATCAGCTTATGAATCAATTCAAGCATGCCAAATGATGGAGGAGCTTCTTGGACAAGTTAAAGCAAGCTTTTAGCTACACCAAAGCAAGCCAACAAAAGGAGAAAAGCAAAGAGAAGCTAAAAGAAGCAAAGAGGAAAATAGAGGACAGAAGCTTCAGTCTTCTTTGGCACTTTTGGAGCACTTCCCGAAGTCCATTTTCTACATGCTATATACCATTTCAAAGCTCAGAAAGTCAAGAATCCAACGGTTCAAACCATGTACGATTTGGAGCTGAATTGAGAAAGATATGGCCTTCGGAAGACAACTGCATCAAGCTGAGGGACAATTTCGCACACCACTGTTCAAGGTGCGAATTCCTCAGTCCACTGTGCGAGAATTTCGCACACCTCAAATCAACGTGCGAAATTGGAACTCCAACGTGCGAATTTTCCCCTGTTTCTGCCGACTCCACACGAGATCTTTTCTTTTAGATATTTTTGTATAAATTTCCATTCTTCTCCTTGTAATCCACGAATCATAAGATTTCTTAGCTAGGAAGGATTGGAAAAACTTCTCTATATATATTCCCTTGCATCCGTTGTAATTTATTATCGATCAATATATAGAATATACAGAGCCTTGCTCTGTTTTTCTCTCTTCTCCTGTTCTTCCCGGTTTCTATTTTCTTAGTAGCCAAACAGCCTCTGAGGGCTTTTCCTCAAAGGATGATTGGCTAAAACTTTTAGTTTCTCAAAGTATGAATGTTATGTGATGGCTTGGATGCAATCCCATGGAAATTTCTTGCACCCGGAAGGTAAGGTAGACGTTTTTCATTAAAGGTTCATTAAGGCAAAGTTTGGTTTTTATTTCCTTTGGACAACTTCCAATGGCCAATACTTGATAAGCTTTTGGATTTCTATCCATTAGTTATCTCCTACGAGCTATTGGAAGGTGAGGTTTTCAATTCCAAGTTTTGCATTAATCCATTAGAACCAATTTCAATGGCCATTGAAAGGTGAGTTTATCACTTGGAATGACTTTGAGTTGCCAATATTTGGTAAGCTTTTGGCTTTAGACCATTAGTTATCTCTTACGAGCCATTCAAAGGAAGTCTAAGGTGAATAACCATTGATGAAATTCACTACCATCTGTTTTGCCATTTTAAAGGATTAAAACTTGATTTGCTAAATCCATACCGGTTCGGGAAGCAAGCATCACCATAGTTGCAACCCCAACGCGAGGAGCCTATCCTGAGATTTCCAATTTGCATAAGAGCCAGAGCATAGCTATCCTATCTTTGAGAAACTTGTTTTTACACCCTTTCATTTTAGTCTTTAATGTTAGCTTAGATTAGTTTAAATCTTTCTAAAACAATTGCATCTTCTTTTAAAGCTAACATCCATAAGAAAATCACCTATTTTCCTAATTTGAATATCACTTGTGTTTGCGAAAACCCTTCCCAGTGAACGATCCTAGAACCACTATGCTATAGTAGCTTGGCTACTTTAGTAATAGTATTCAAGGTATAAATTTTGTTGATACACCTTTAAAGCTAAGCTACCATGAGTCGAATCAAATGGCGCCGTTGCCGGGGAAGGTGCCACAAGCACAGTGAAGCATTAAGGGTAACTTGTGATCTTCATCACAAGTTTGGTGAGTTTTCTTATAATTTTTTTTAGTTTAGTTAAATTTTTTATTCTCTTTTCTTTTATTTTTGTTTTAATTTCAATTTGTGCATTCCTTGTTGGATTCGAGACCAAGAGGGAACCCTGGTACAAGTTGAAGAAAAAAGCCTTAGTTGAATATCATTTTTTTTAGAAATGGAAATTCCACATGAAGATCAAAGCTCTCATTATGATCATGATAAGGACAAATTTGCATACCTATCCATGAGGGATCGGATTGAATTAGGGAAAAGGCAAGCTCAACAAAGCCAATGGGGTAGTAAGTATGTTTTGAATGAAGACATGAGCATGAAGGCAAAGCTAGCATCTATGGCTAGAAGGATAGAGGAGTTTGAATTGAGGAATGTGCATACTGAAGCACAACCACAAGCCATGCCAACTTCATTTGGGTATATAAACCATCCCAACCTTACAACCCACCCTCAACCTCAACCATCAATGAGTACATCTTCATTGGAGCAAGCCATTTTGAAGATAAGCAAAGTCATGGAGGACTTTGTAGGTGAGCAACAAAAGATCAACTCTCATCTTAATGAAAAGATTGATAATATGGAGAGTTCAATAAATGAAAGAATGGAGAGGGTTTATAATGATCTATCACTAAGGATAGAAAAAGTTCAAGACTCCATTGAGAAGCTCACCAATCTCAACATAGCAAGGGGGAAAAGGAAGCTTCCTTCTCAACCCCACCATAACCTTCAAGGAACCAATGCAAAAAGATCAAGGAAAGTGTTGAAGATCCACACTTTGATGGGGGATTGCTATGACAACTCTATGGACCAACCTTCCATTGAAAATCATAAGGTTCAAGATGATAAAGGGTTACCTGAATCCTTTAAAGCATCCACTTCTCTAGGGAAGAGAAGAGAAACGAATTCCCTTGGACCAAATGGGAAGGATGCCAATTTTGTTTGGGATCCAGGGGGAATTCAACATGAAGTGGGTGTGTGAGTAAGGATGAGCTAAATAGTTCATCTTCTTTTTGGGGTACATGCTATCAGCTTCATTTAAATTCTATGCTTTCTTTTTAACATATGTTTTTGGATGATTATTGTAGGAGGAAATGCAAAAATGATGAAAGGAAAGGAAGAGAAGAGAGAATTCTGGCCATTGGTTCTATTGCCACTTTTGGGACATATTTGGAGCACTTTCTCGAGTCCATTTTATACATACTATATACTGTTTCGAAGCTCGGGAAGTCAGGAGTCCAATGCTTCAAACGGTGTCCAAATCGGAGTTGAAACGAAAAAGTTATGGTCATTGCAAGAAAACTGGACCGAGCTGAGCGGGAATTTCGCACACCTCAATCCAAGGTGCGAAAAATTTCGCACCGTGCGAAACACCTCCTGGCACACGAGTGCCATTTCGCACACCTCAAGCCCATTTTCGCACAGTGCGAAACAAGGTGCGAAAATTTCGCACACCACTATTCAAGGTGCGAAATTCATTCCAAGGTGCGAAAATCTCAGTTCAAGGTGCATCAATTTCGCACACCTCAATCCAAGGTGCGAAAAATTTCGCACCGTGCGAAACACCTCCTGGCACACGAGTGCCATTTCGCACACCTCAAGCCCATTTTCGCACCGTGCGAAACAAGGTGCGAATTCCTCAGTCCCAAGGGTGCCATTTTCGCACACCTCAATCCAAGGTGCGAAATTTCCAGTCCAAGGTGCGAAAATTTTGCTCCTGTTGGATACATTTTTGAAGCACTTCCTGGAGCTCAAATTATGCATATGATATGTCATTTTAAAGCTTGGGAAGTCAGGAATCTAGCACTTCAAACTTTGTGTGATTTGGATTTGAAACGAAGAAGTTATGGCCGTTTGAAGACGACTATGCAAAGCTGAACGGAAATGTTGCAGCCGCACCAAATTTCACTACTGTTAGACACGTTTTTGGAGAACTTCCTGGAGCTCAAATTATGCATGCCATATATCATTTTAAAGCTTGGGAAGTCAGGAATCCAATGCTTCAAATGGTGCATGATTTGGATTTGAAACGAAGAAGTTATGGCTGTTTTAAGACAGATGGTGCAGAGTGCGAAAATTTCGCACCTTGAAATCCAAAATGCGAAAATGTCCAAATGTCTTTTAAACCAATTTTTAAACACCCAAGACTCTGTTTTTCATTCCTAAAAGCCATTTTGACTTCCAAAAAGAGTTTTTAAACGTGTGACCATCCAAATTCCGCCCCTCCCTCTCTATTTGACTCCCAACCAATCAAGGTTTAGGGCATCAAGCTTTAAGGATTTTTCAACCACTAACTCCTCGGATTTCACCCCGGACTTTTGAGAATGAATTTTAATACCCAAGCACCTACAATATGCTAAACTCCACCTATTCACCCATGTAACGAGCATTGAGGTCGGTGACTCCCAACCATTGAAGGCTTAGGGCACCAGGTTTTAAAGATTTTCACCATATACCCCTCAGACCTTGCTCGAGTTTCAAGGCAAGTAAACATTTTTCTTTTTCTTTCTTTTTTCAAAGGCTCATTGGCCTTTTACAAGGTGTCCCAACACTATTAAATGAGGTCAAAGGTACCAAGTCTAAATTTTCCTAAGTCAAGAGGGAAATAGTTCTTCATCTTATAATCGGAACCTATTGTGTTTAGTGTGTGGATAGCTTAAAGTGGAAGAACTAAGCTTGAATTCAATAGAAGTTTCAACAATTCATCAACTTTAGTAAGCATAATACAAACTCTAAGACTATGGCAATAAGATAAGAATTTAATTTTTCCCATTTACTTTTGAGAATTTTTCCTTAATAACCATGGAGAGTAGAATAAAAACTTAAAAAATTTTAAAATTAAGCAAAAAACAACTAAATTACCAAAATAACTTAGCATTAATAACAAAAACTTCCTTCCTGAACTCTCCCCCCAACCAAGCTGAACATTGTCCTCAATGTTTCAAAAGTGATTAAAAAATAGGGAGGAAGTGGTACCTCCTGAGTGGCATGGAGTCTAAGTTGTGTAGGAGAAACCACATGTTTCAAAGAAAACATAAGAGTTAGTGAGTAAAGGAAATAGAAAAATGCCAAGTTTAAACAAAAATGATGTCTATATATGATGTATCATCAGTAATACATCCAATCCCAGAATATAAGACATCAAAACATGGAATTATGTATACTAATATAATAAGCAAATACAAAAAATAAAGAGATGATCAAGTAATAGAAGGGTCCTGTGGAGATATGGTGGCCTTCTGAATGGGTTGGGTCAGGACATTGACCTCTACTCTGGTAGTCTCCTTAAGTGGCATAGTCCCTTAGCAATGGTAATCCCTTTTGGTTCCTGATTTTTCTTATTCATTCCAATCCAAGTTCAAAAAGTTGAGCAGCAAAGGTTCTCAAACTACTAACCTCATCCAAGAGCCAGTAACACTAGAGAGAGATTCACGTCCTCTGCTATTTAAGTTTAACGAGGTAAATAACTGTTCATGGTCCTTCAATTTAATCATTACCTTTAAGTAATTAAGTTTTTATTTTTTATTTATTTTTCTAAATTATGTGCATTTTAAAATGACCAAAAAAGGGTACTGAGCAAAATATTTCTAAGAATAAACAGTTTTTGCACTGGAAGTGAGTTGTTAGATGCTGATAGTATCCAAGTGATACTTCCTTAGGTACTGGAGCTAATGCTTGTATGTTGGGTGTTCATGGATAATGTAATACCTTAAGAGTTCAATATTTGCTTCCAACCATTTAAAGACTTGCATTCAAGTTGACATCTTCCCCCTTCCCTCCCCATGAAAAGAAAAAAAGGCAAAAAGGGAAGGAAAAAAAAGTGGCGATTAGATATTGTAATATGGTGCATTAGGGACACTCTTGTGTCGTGGATGCGTTTGCTTATTCAGTTCTTGTTACATAGTTGCATCTTGGATGCAATTGCATACACAGTTATCATACATAGTTATCTCTAGGGATGGCAATGGGTCAGTTTTTTTGGGCGACTTTTCTTGCCTTGCACCTTCCTATTATTGAGGGTTTGGATATGGCATAAAGGGGGAAGAGGAATTGAACTCCAGTCTAGGGCAGGTAGGGTATGTGAATGTTCTACCATGGCCTGCCCCGGATACAATGTTATTTTAATATACTGCCTTAGATCTGCTGAGAACTACAAAAATACCTTTTTTTATAGGTAAAAAGTCTACATTAAACCTATGAAAATACCATTATAACTTATATATAGATATACACACACATACATATACCCATACACGCACGCACGCACACACTGTGAAACAACCCTAACCCTCATTTCTTCATTTTCAAAAGCAACCCATTTCACACTTTCTCATTTTCCTAGCAGCCATGATGTTCATTTCCTTTTCCAGCCACTTCCATGTTCAACTCTTTCCGGTTGTTGTCTTCATTCCTTTCAACCACTACTCTTAGTTCTCACAAATTTGGCTTTTTGGTCTCTTCCATCTTGCGCTTTATTATATATATATTTTTCATTTATTATGTTTTCTAAAGCTGTTAATTAAAAACCATTTTTTTATTTGATTTTTTTTTTGTTTTAAGGTTGTATTTCTTATATATATATGTATATATATTTGATAGGTAATGTTGTATTTCTTATATTAGTTTGATTGGAATTTTTTTTTTTTTGGATTACTTTTGTAAAAAAAAATGATATTCAAGTTTGAGGTGCTTTTATTTGTGGGATCAAAATTTTTTGGTGGTTTTGGTTTACCAGGTTTAGCTTTTTACTTAAAAGTGAGATATTTTTACATTTTAGATTTTTCTAAATAACCTAGTCATTTATTTCATATTTGTCTTGATTTTTGATTTGTTTTTCTTTCCAATCCATTAGGGTTGTATGTTCTCCCAAATAACTTGTTGCAGAAATTGTTTTCAACCTCAGTTTTGCCCTGCCTTAATCACAATTGTAGCCCTGGCACCACCCAAGTTTGTGCTAGGGTTTTATTGTTTTTCGTCAGGGGTGAGGGGGCATGCCTTGTCTTGAACCCACCCCAAGACCTTCCTAGTTACCTCTAATTTGGGGAATATATGGCAATGGTGAGTAGTCCTAATAGAGTCATTAGTTATTAAATGCATTGACCACCGGTATCATGCTCTTTATCATAGCTTGATAGATAGCTAAATAAAGTTATCTTGTGCACAAATGTACAAGCCCAAAATACAACTAATTTATTCTAATATGGGTTTCAACTTAACAATTATCTTTGATGAAGTGCATACGATGAACTAGCCTCTCATTATCATCTCCGTTGCGGAACGATACTGTCATAAGCCTCTTGGCAGCTAGGAGTATAAAAGGAAATAAGCACATGGGTTGTAATCCATGATCACTGATAATTTTTAATTTTGTTCCCATTTTCATGCAGGGTTTTACAAATGCAGTTAAAAGGCCGGTTCAGATTCGTGAATTTTTGCTATAACTGGGATCAGAATTATTGTAAGCACTAAAATGGTGCCTTTTCTTTTCTTTTGTTTGTCACATATAAGATGTAGATCTGTGCTCTTTTGCTTAACCCCCAATTCCAAAGACATATAAGTTATCTCATGGGACGCTGCTTGACAACAATCTATGCGTTTGTTTTTTTTTTTTTTTTTTGGTTTTAAAAGAGAGGACAACAATGATACCCTTTTTAATCCCTTTTGAGTAGTTGAATTTTCTGGATCTTTTCATTCTTTACCATACAAGAGTACAACATTTTTCCTTTTTTTCTGGTGTGTCAGGAAGACAAGATGCGGCAGGAACACTACGTAAACTGAGTTCTACATTTGGCTTATATTATATTGAATCTGCATCAGTGTGTGTCTTTACCTTTTTCTGTTTTCATAATACCTGCTGCATATATTCTTCAGCCAGTGTAAATGCCGCTACCATCTGGTGGGTGGGTGGAGGTGAAGCCGATGGTGATTTCGATACCCGCTAAGACCCAAAACTGCCCATTTCGCCAACGTTCCTCTCTAGGCCCATGCCAAAGCCTTTTGACTTTCTTAAGGGCTGGGAGATTGTGGCGGTTTTTTTTGTTTTGTTTTGTTTTTTTTTTAATACACCTAAATTTGTTTTAAATTGGAATAGAGCAAAATGTGTGTTTAGGATAGTTGGTCTCTTAATTAGTGTCTCAAATATTAAGGTTTTTATTTTATTTGGTTGAGTGTTAAATTTTATATGTTTTCATCGAGTAAAAGTATATATATATAATATAAAATAGTAATTGAACACATTTCCAAATATTTCAAAATATCAAAATTTATTTGTGACACTAAGAACTCGGGGACCAAGAGCACCATGGTCATTTCATGTGTCAAGCTTGGGAATCCAAAGCAAGAATGATTTTAACTAACAAATCCAACATGTAGTTAGTTGATAATTAGAGCATAATTTAAAGGTTCTAAATTTTTCATAAAAACTAATTAAAAAGTATCTCAAGGATAATTTCAATGATTATACCACACATTTTTAAAAAAGTTTTAGAAATAATAACCGAGGTTAGTCTTTAAGTAGGTTTTAGAAATTATAACTAAAGTTAGTTTTAAGTCATCGATCCTAAATAATCAAATTTAAAATTGTTTCTAATAGAAACATACTTCATATTCTAATCCCTCTCCTCAATATTGCTTATACTTGAAAAGTGGAATATTAAAGAATGGTGAGATGGACTGTTCAATAAAGTAAAATCGTTTAAAAATGAGGGTTAAATATAGTATAAAGAAATATTACATTTTTATAAAAATGAATTAGTAATTGAGCTTATTTAATTTAATAATTAAGTTCATTTTCTTCAAAAAAGAAAAAAAGAAAAAAATTAGATACTTTCAACTTAAAGATAAAATAACATAATACACATTGCATAATTAATTTATATTTAAAAGAATTTCATACACATATTTTATCTTAATTCATTAATAATAGCATTATACTCAAATAGTGGGACTTGCACTCAGTGGCTAGTCTTATTTTGTTCTTTTTGCAGATGGATAAAATAATTTTCAATTAATGATATGCTTCCAATCAATGATATACCAAAGACTAATAACATCCTTGCGGGTTAAGTTTACACTACATTACTACCTTGTCAAGGCTAATGATATCACTTATTGAACCAAGGTCACTAATAACCAGAGTTCAAAATCATTATAATAAATTAAAAAGTTAAAATTTACTTGTATAACGATTGAACAAATCATATGATATTCTCAATTTGTTATATAAGTTAAGAAAAAAATTAGAACATTTTTCAAAAAACAAAAAAAATTACTTGATCCACTTTAGGGATTTCAAACATTTTTTATACTTTAAAAAAATGAAAAAAAGATTTAAAAAAGGTAGAAATTATAAAATAACTTATTGCTTTATTAACCAATGCATTGAAGAAATCACTCAAATTCCATATGGACTTAATAAACATCTAGCCTAAACATAAATAAAAATAATAATGAGTATTAGCTAATTATCTAAAAGTAGAATGTTCCTAATTTTTTTTAGAACTCCATTAGGTTCCAAACTCTCTTTGCAACTTTCAAAAATCTTTTTTCACCATAGCTTGTAGCCTTCTACACTAAATTTGCTATGCACCAAACTAATCCATTGACGAAGTTAACGACTTAGCTAGTTGTATTTTAAACCATCTTTAATCAATTTTTGTAATTAATTCAACATGTCATAAACTTAATTACCTTTGAAATTCATTAGAATTATCTATCTAATTCAATTTCAACCTTATTATTGACAATAAAATAATTAATTTTACATAACCACTGATATAAAGCTCAAATATTAAATCTATTTTAAAAGCTCTATTATCTCTCTTAAAGCAAAAGGGTGTCCCTATGAAAGAGTCACTAATATTTATTTGATACCTAGATTTTTTTCCCCCATATATCTCATATTTAAAGAAAGAGAAAAGAACCCGAAAAAGAAATAATATGTGAGGGCCTTATCTTTGGATTTAAGAATGAAGGAAATACCATTTTTTTTTCTTTTCTAACTCTTCAAATTAAAGTTATTTACCAAAATGCCCTTATGCACAAAAGTGAACCTAGAGTCAATTTGACTCTCATAACCCGTGCTAACAAGGTATATGAGCTTAAAGCGGGGGCCATTGGGACTGATAGGAATACTGGGTCCCTCATAATCCAATTCTGAAGTTGATTCAACATCCTACTATAGAGAATCAACTGAACTCCAATATCCTATGTAAATAACAACGAGACACTAAGTGCTCGGGTCCATGACATGCTATCCATTATGTTCAGTCTCCCTTTAAACTGGTGTCCATAGTCTAACAAGGTGAAGGCTACCGGCCTTTCAAGACTACCTCTACTATCCTTAAGTTATAGATCCTCCTCTAGTGTGTTCAATTGACATATCTTAGCTCTCAAAGAGCTTATATCCAGTTCCACTTAAGGAACTATTATGACCATAGTTTCCATGAACACATATCCTTAGGATCACTCAAGGGGACACATTGTCTCAATCCTAAGAGATATCATGGTGCCTCTATTGAGAATACCTATTGCTACCAACTTCCATCAATAATTTCCTAATCCAAAGGGAATATATGATTAGCTTACAATCTCACCCATAGGTTGAAGCCGCTGCTAACTTCAACACAAGATCAATATTCTCTCAAGGTTGAGAGACAACACAATGAAGCAACTTGGTGAAGTTATGACTACTTGATAGCCTTAAGTCATAACTCACCATAGGTCTTATCCAATGTGCAACCATACACACTAGTGCACTCATAATGGGAAACCCATCCTAATAGCTAAGACCAACCATCCCTACAATTAGGAGGTGGTGCACTACAACCTCTAATAGGTTGCCCAAACCCATGAACTGACTGTGAACAAGTCATCTATTTACAAGGAACCCATGACTTGGATTTTCTATGCAATTTCTAATGCACCCAAGTCACGTACAATGTAAAAGATGCAGGCCATAATGCTTACAAGGTATAATTCATGGAAAAATGATAGATAAAAGTGAGCTAAAAATTTATTAAATAAGTAATAAAAACCAAGAGTTTATTACATCATGTCATGCTTTTAAAATCTCAATCCTAACAATCTCCCACTAGCCTTGAAAACATCATGCCTCTAAAACATATTAGGTACACATCTGACACCTATGCTATCCTTATGACCATCAAAGACTCTTCCTATAAATGTCTTGGTGAAGGAATCCACTAGGTTATTTGCAAAAGGTATCTTCTCTACCAGTACATCACCCTTCTGGACTATCTTATGAATCCGGTGATACTTTCTCTCAATGTGTTTAACTTTTTGGTGGTTTCTTGGTTCTTTAGACTATGCCACAGGCCCACTGTTATCACAAAATAATATCAAGGGTTGCACGTCCAAGGGTACGACCCTATGTTCCAAGAGGAACTTCCTATGCCAAATGGCTTCCTTTGCTACTTTAGAAGCTACAACATACTCGACTTCCATAGTGGAGTTAGTAATGCAAGATTGCTTCACACTTTTCCAACTAACAACCACACCACCAAAAGTAAAAGCAAAACTGGAGATAGATCGATGAGAATCCTTATAAGATTGGAAGTCTGAATCTGTGTACCCTTTAGGTACTAACTTGACACTTTGGAATACAAGAATATAATCCCTCGTTCTCCTAAGATACTATAGTATTTACTTGATAGTTGTCTAATGCGTTGGACTTGGATTAGACTGATATCTACCCACCATACCCACTGTAAAGCAAATATCTGGCCTAATACATAGCATCACATACATAAGGCTACCCATTATAGAGGCATAGGTACCAATTGCATGAGCTTTTTCTCCTCAAGTATTTTAGGACATTGATTCTGAGAAAGAGGAATTCCATGCCTGAAAGGTAACAAACCTTTCTTCAAATCCTACATCACATACTTGACCAAAAGCTTATCTATGTAGGCAGCTTAAGATAACACTAGTTTTCTATTCTTGTGGTCTCTAAGGACCTTAATCCAAAGAATGTATTGTGCTTCTCCTAAATCCTTCATCTGAAATTGAGTAGAAATCCAGATCTTGACTAATGACAATAACCTTACATCATTACCAATTAATAGAATGTCATCAACATACAAGATCATAAAGATCGCCATGCTTTCCTGCACATTCTTGTACACATAAGGTTCATCTTCATTTTGATCAAAGTAAAAAGCTTTGATTGCCTGATCGAAACGTTTATTCCATGAGCGAGATGCTTGCTTTAATCCATAAATGGATTTATGTAACTTGCATACCATATGCTCTTGACCCTTTGCTACAAAACCATCTGGATGCATCATAAAGATGCTCTCATTAAGATTCCCATTTAAGAATGCAGTCTTGACATCCATTTATTGTATCTCATAATCAAGATGTGTTGTAATGGATAGGAGTATTTTGATGGACTTAAGCATGGCTATCGGCGAGAAAGGTCTCCCCATAATTGACAATAGGTTTTTGACTATAACCCTTCTAAAAAAACCTAGCCTTAAAAGTCTCAACCTTTCCATCTATGCCCATCTTCCTTTTGTAGACCCACTTATACCCTGTGGGTTTTATCCCTTCAGGTGCTTCTACAAGCTCCCAAACATGGTTAGAATGCATAGATTCTAACTCTACTTCCATACCCTTTTGCCAAAAATGTGCATCCACATTGCTCATTGCCTCATCATAATCTCTAGGATCGATCTCATGTACTATTGGGATGACCTCAAAAGATTCTTCCAAATACATGAATATATCTAGTTATAGAACAACCCTCTCACTATGATGAGGTACTGGTGTACTAGAAATAAGAATGGTTGGTACTGGATCCATAGTATTATATGTTGTTATGAGAGTCTTATCTAGATCTCTCAAATTGACCTTACTCCTAACACTACTACTCATCATCTAGTCATCTTCTAAAAATCTAGGATTTATACTCACAAATACCTTTTGGTCGACCTGACTATAAAAGTAATAACCCATAGTTCCTTTTGGATACCCAACAAACTAAAAAACTTCTAACCTTAGTTCAAGCTTATATATGTTTGGTTTCAACACGTGTGCTGGACACCCCCATATGTGAACATGGTGTAAACCAGGTTTATGACTCGTCCACATCTCCATGATAGTCAAAGGTACCGATTTAGATGAAACTAGATTAAGAAGATATCCTGCATTTTCTAGGGCATATCCCCAAAAGGATGTCGGAAGTGTTGAAAAACTCATCATAGATCTCATCGTGTCTAATAGAGTTCGATTTCTTCTTTCCGCCACTTCATTTTGTTGTGGAGTACCAAGAGCAGTCAACTGGGATATAATCCTATGCTTCTTAAGGAAAGAATCAAGCTCATTAGACATGTACTCTCCACCTCGATTAGATCGAAGTGCCTTGAGATGTTTACCTAACTGGTTCTCTGATTTGCCTTAAATTCTTTGAATTTATCCAAGGCATCAAATTTTCTATGCATAAGGTAAACATAACCATACCTAGAGTAATCATCTGTGAAGATGATGAAATACTCATACCCTCCATGTGCTTGGACATTAAAAAGTCCACACATATTAGTATGCACTAACTCCTAACATTCTTTGGCTCTAACTCCTTTAGCAGTAAAGGGCCTCTTGGTCATTTTACCTTTTATATAGGATTTTTAGACTAGAAGATCTTCTAGAACTAACGAGTGCAGTGTTCCAAACTTGACTAGTCTTTGGATCCTTTTAGATTAATATGATCTAAGCATAGGTGCCATAGATAAGTCTGATTAGTGCTAGGTACTTTGTTCTTAAGTGAGATATGATTATTCTCAACAACGTATAATAATGATATAAGAGTAATACAAAATAGATTGTCAACTAATATCCCTGAGCCAATAAATAAATCATTCTTTTTAATAATTTTTTTATTGAAATAAACTGAATAATCTAATTTATTTAAGCTAGAAATTGAAATTCAATTCTTTCTAGATTTAAGTACATAAAGCCAATCCTTGAGTTCTAGATATTTATTATTCTTTAATACCAGGGTAACATCTCCCACTTCTTGCACAACTATCCTCGTAGTAAATGCTAGAGTCAGGTACATCTCTCCTTCATTCAACCTTTTCTTTAGTTGAAACCCCTATAATGAATTACAGATATGGTTAGTGGCTCCGGAATCTATCCACTAGGAATTGGTGGAATCCACCACTAAACAAGATTCAACTAAAAGTGAATGGTACATTCCTTCATTTTTCTTCAGGAAATCAAGGCATTCTTTCTTCCAATGGCCCTTCTTGCCATAAATGAAACACTTGCCCTTACCTTTGCTCTTTCCTTTTCCTGATTGGATTTCTTAAAAGAATTCTTCTTCTTATTATTAGGAGAAGAACTTGAAGGCTCTTTTATTTCCATGTGAACACCATTAGGATCCTTGAGAATCCCCTCAACCATCTAAAGTTCCTTTATTAGTTTTGGAAAGCTCATCATTAACTTATTCATATTGTAATTGAGCTTAAATTGCTTGAAGGAGTTCAATAAGGTCTCTAGAATCATATCAACCTAGGTTTCCCCATTGATTTTAGCTCCAAGGATCTCCATCTTGTTAAAGAGTGTAATCATATGAATCATATGATCTCTAATGGGAGTTCCTTCTATCATCTTGGTGCTCATGATGGTCCTTAGAGTAGCTTGCCTAGATGGCCTGCCCTTATCATTAAACATCTCTTACAGATTCAAGAGAATCTCATAAGTAGTGGCAATGCCCATGTGTTGTTGTTGCAACACATTACTAAGAGACCCAAGTATGATACAATGAGTTTTCTCATATGCCCTTTGCCACTAGGAATGAGCATCTTTCTCTTCTTACGTGGAAAGCTCATTGGGAATGGGTGGAGCAACCTCTTGAGTTACCCATTTTAGCTATTCTATTGTGAGCACTATATCTAGATTTATTTTCCAATCAACATAATTAGGTCAAGTTAACTTATTATCAGTGAGAATAAGGGTGATCATATTATAAGACATGATTCCTGTAATAAACAAAATATTTCCATGCATTAATAAAGGAACTAAGCACTAAAGGCAAATATGGTAATTAATTTTGCAAAAGTAGTCCTCTTAAACTACATATATCCATGCAAGGTATCCTAGTATCATAAGAATCAAGCCTACTTTAGGTAGGTCATGACTCTTATTACTAGGTAGAGACCCTCTCTAATTAATCAACTTGCAAGCCTTAAACCTCCAAAGGTTATTCTAAGGCATTGATTTACATACCTTTATGTTCAGTCCTTAGCACATGCAAGTGGAACCACTTTAGGTGATTCTACCACTTCATGTCTAAGTTAAGTGTATAACCAAGACCCTTGACATCAATGTCACTAAGTGAAGAGTTCCATCTTTAATGTATAGTCTTGTCCTTTTATGATAGTCCATATCCCTTGATTCCTTAGGTCATCCCATCTTTAAGATGGTGATAGGCTCAAAATCAAGATGGGCTTGATCTTGGAGGCTATGGGCTTGCCTATGTCCCGTTCGCACTTAATATATTTGAAGATAGCCTTTAAGATAATTTTGGTAACCATCTTAAAATAAATTATCCATCATGAGAATTTCCAAAACTTTTATTTATTACTTGAATTGGGTCTCCTACGCCAAATAGGGATATCTTTCATATTTCTTATCCTTGAACTTTCTTTTACAAACTAAACAGTTTCCTCCTTCTCTCAGGGGTGGGGGGGACAACCTGGAGTTCCACTTAACCCAAATAAAGGAAAGTCCTAAAAAGAATTTGAAACCGCAAATGACAACAACCAATTCATTAAATAAATAATAATGGAAAAAGATCTCATGAAAATTTATTATTTTAAGAAAATCCAAAATTACCATTTTGAAAAATATTACAAAATATTTTCAATTATTTCCTTAAAACATGCAATACATAAATATAAGCATAAAAGGAAAAAAAAAATATTGAATCCCATGGCCTTAGGGATCA
This sequence comes from Vitis vinifera, assembly GCF_030704535.1. Classification (NCBI taxonomy): domain Eukaryota; kingdom Viridiplantae; phylum Streptophyta; class Magnoliopsida; order Vitales; family Vitaceae; genus Vitis; species Vitis vinifera. The sequence continues at coordinate 12,710,665 of NC_081810.1, forward strand.
TATTGCTTATTTGGTAACCTAAATATTTGGATTTTAAGGTTCCAAAAATACCAAAGGTACCTACAACTTAAGATAGGGTTAGTGAAAAAAAAAAAAAAAAAAGCCCAATGGGCCCTAAAAATTGAGCCCAAATAACCAAAAACAATTTGGTCTGTACTCCATCCTATAATTTCTTGCCCTTAATACAGTCTTGCTTCGATCTACCATATCTCCATCGTTTCAACTTCAAATTACAATCCATTTGAAGCATTGGATTTATGACTTCTTTAGCTTCAAAATCATATGTAGTTTCTCCAAAAAGCTCTAGGGAGATAGCCCTGATTTTGAGTTAAAGTCAGCATTATTGTGCTACCATGATCTTTGCATAGCCTTGCTTCAATCAGCTATAACTCCCTCGTTTTAACTCCGAATTATGATCTATATGAAGCCTTGGATTCTTAACTTCTTAAGCTTCAAAAAAATATGTGGTTTCCCCAAAAAGCTCATGAGAATGTACCCTGATTTTAAGTTCAAGATGACAAAACTGGGCTGCTAAAGATCTCAAATCAATAATTTCCAAGAATCTTTCTTTTCCCTTGAATCACCATAGGAACTTATGGAAGCAACTTCAAGAAGTCTTCTTTTCTCTTTTTCCTGTAAGGGAATGTGTGCAAACACTTTGTGATGCTTCGGATTGCTTCCATACTCGCCATAGGTTACAAAGACTAATAAAAAAAATGGATTTTTACAACAAAATCCTATACTACAAAGATTTTGAGTTTACATATCATTCTAAGATAAAAACAGGATTTTTAAAAAAAAAAATAAAAAATCCTATGCCTCTTATGAGGTTTAAAACCCATCTAGAAAAAGTAAAAACCAATCCAAGTAATTATTACATCCCCAATAAAAAGCAATCATAATTATAACCATCATATTATTACAAAATCATAATAAATAATGCACATTAATTATCCTTAGGGCCATGGGATAAACAAAAACCTTGCAAAAATAAGTTAGTTAGCACACCCTAGAATGGTTCTAGCATGATTACTAACCTATGGCTTTAATACCGATTGATGGGAAAAACCCAGATCTCTCCGTTTCCCAAGCCCGAATCAGGTTAGGGCACATGCATAACTATCCTAGGTCTTTTCTAAATCCTATTCATAGTGGAAAAATAAAAATTTTATACATTAAAGGGATTCACAAAGTGCTAACAAAAACCATACCTTAGATTCAGATGTTCCCGAATCAAATCCACGTGGTAAAGATAAAGAACAAAATCGCAATAGTCTTGTAAACCCAAGGTTTTCCGCCCAATGACTCGAACCTTGATCTTGACACACTTTCGGTGGGGATGGAAGAGAGGGTGGAGGAAAAGACTCTCTCTTTCTCTATGGAGATGGAAGAAAACTCTTTAGAAAAACTATGGGAACTCTAACCCCTAAGGGGGTATTTATAAGGCTTGTTATTGGGCTTAAGTGACTTAAGCCCACTAAAGCTTGGGTCACTTAATCTAGCCCAAAATGGTTCTTAATTAATTAATTAACCCAACATGGCATATTAATTAATCAATTAGACCAATCTAGAGACCTTACTCACCCTTGTGCAAGATTGCATAATTACCAAAACACTCTTATGCACAAAAGTAACCTAAAGTCAATTCGACCCTCATATCTCGTGCCAACAAGGTATATGAGCTTAGAGCGGGGATCACTAAGACCCATAGGAATATTGGCTCTCTTAAAATCCAATTATGAAGTTGATTTAATATCCCACTATATAGAATCAACTAAGCTCTAGTATCATATGTAAATAAAGACAAGACACCAAGTGCTCAGTGTGGACCCGCATTTTTCACGTGCACCTCCACTCGATCGGCGAGACTCGCTTTTAATTTGTGAAAAATTAATTTTAGAAAAGTTGGAGTCGCCACCTATTTTATTTTTATTTTGAAGGGAAAATAAAATAAGAAAGAAAAACCCTAAAAAGTGACTCCATGGTTTTGGAAGAAGAATGTCTTTGGGAAACCTGAGTCTAGGTCCGGGGATCATGTTACTTATTGGGAAGGTACCTCTAGGAGGTAGCACCCCTCTAAGCCCTAAAAAGGTCTCTACTGACTAAGTTAAGGGTAATGTGGCAATTAATTGATTAATTGTAGATACCTAAGTAAGCTAGGGTGATTTCAAAAAAATTGCATACTAACCAAGATAAGATCACAATAAAGAAGAGTTAGGGTGCGTACTTGAACCGCTTCCTAGGCGCTATTATAAAACATCAATGCTTAGTTTAAACAATATATCATCCAACATGTATTTTATTAGAAATAATCGAACAATGAAACATGTATATCAGAACACTCAAGCATTATTAGACATAAGCAGTATTTCACAATGACAAGCATATTCACAAAATTCAAAAAGTAGGTGATAGAGGACATACCTGAATAGTATAGATAATTTGTAACGTGCTTCCTCAAGTTGTAAGGGGTTAGATAACAAATAATAAAATATAGAAATCCTAGCATGCTTGTTATCTAATTAGCATAGCAAAAGTGATCAAAGTATACAGAATCATCAATTATCACATACATCTTGTATATAATTCCTAAAAAATAAATAGGCATGATTTCAACAAGTGTCAAATGTGGCAACAAAAATAAATTTTGAAAAGATTTTCTTATGTAGGGGTTCACCAATTCCCCAAATTAATATACATGAATTTAGCCTAGAATTATCCCATTTATTTGGGACCACAAGCTTTGATTCGTGTTTTTGTTCAAAATTGTTGTTGAAAATCGAGAAGGATGCAAACCGAACAAGATATGGCTGCATATTATTTTTAAATTAAAAAAAAAAAAAAGATTTTGATCCTGAGGACTCTAATGAGTTTTTGAAATAGATTTTTAAAATGATTTTTTGAGAAAAGTATTTTATTTTAAAATAAAAGGAATTAATTTGGGAAAAAAATAAAATATAAGAAATAAAATACCAAACAAAACAAAAATGAAACCTTAAAGTAAATTTTTTTAGTAATTAACAAAAATGATAATGGTGATGGTAGAGGCCAATCTTCATGATTTTCCAATGGCCTCAGAAAGAAAATCAAATTAAATAAAGGATCACTAATAGGCAAGACATTCTAAATTAGACAAACTAACAAAGTATCAATTCATGAACTAACCGCTAGGATTTTAAAAGCATATAAGCTAAGATAAGGATGATCAGGAACTAACATTAATGATTTTGGAATAAAAACTAAAAAGGGATCAATTCGGGTAAGGAACTAAAATTATAGAAGTACCTAAACTAATTATAACGAGTTTGACTAAATTAAACTAAAAACATGAACTTTCAAACATAGAATTAATTTTACTAATGAACCAAAGCAAACTAAAAATATGTACTTTCAAGCATAGAATTAATTTTATTGATGAACCAAAAATTATAAAAGTGTCTAAACTAAATAGATGAATTAAATTAAATCAAAGTACACTAAAAACATGAACTTTTAAATAAAGAATCAATTTTATCAATAAATAAATAAAACTATAAAAACACATAAACTAATTAAAAGGAACCAAATTAAATAAAAAAATACTAAAAATATGAACTTCCAAACATGAAACTGAAACTTTCAAACATGGGATCAATTTTATTAATGAACTCAACTATAAAAAATATCTAAACTAACTATAATGAATCAAATTAAATTAAAGTAACCTAAAAACGCAAACTTTCAAACATAAAATCAATTTTATCAATGAACTAAAACTATAAATGTATTTGAACTAAATAGATGAATTAAACTAAATCAAAAGTAAACTAAAGACATGAACTTTTAATATAGAATCAATTTTATTAACGAACTAAAATTATAAAAGTATCTAAACTAATTAAAATGAATCACATTAAATCAAAGAATACTAAAAATATGAACTTCCAAACATGGGATCAATTTTATTAATAAACTAAAACTATAAAAACACCTAAAATAATGAATACAAATTATTAAATCCAAGCAAACTAAAAAAAAAAAAAAAAAAATGAAACTTTCAAACATGGGAACAATTCTATTAAATGAACTAAACTATAAAAAAATATCTAAACTAACTATAATGAATCAAATTAAATTAAAACAACCTAAAAACGCAAACTTTCAAACATAAAATCAACTTTATCAATGAACTAAAACTATAAATGTATTTGAACTAAATAGATGAATTAAACTAAATCAAAAGTAAACTAAAGACATGAACTTTTAATATAGAATCAATTTTATTAACGAACTAAAATTATAAAAGTATCTAAACTAATTAAAATGAATCACATTAAATCAGAGAATACTAAAAATATGAACTTTCAAATATGGGATCAACTTTATCAATAAATAAATAAATGAAATACAAGTAATTAAAAGAGTAGCAAATGTATGAATAAATGAATAAATAAAACTCAAATGTTTTCAATCTGATGCAATCAATCAAAATTAAATAGGGATCAAATCATTCTTTTTTTTCTAATATAATGAATCAAAATTAAAACACACAAACTCATTCAAGCCAAACTAACAAATAAATTAATACTAAATTAAATTGGAATTAAAAAAAAGAAAAAAAAAGACATCTAATAAAAAAAATGAAAACTCTTTCAAAAACTAACTTGTGTTATGAAAAAAAAATCCGTATTTGATGCGTTAAAGTAGCTCCTCCTAGAAAATCCTCTGTTCCTCTCTCTTTCAAAAAGAATATCACGACCCTTTGCTCCAAAAATTCTCTCTTGCGTGTTCTCTAAAAAAAAATCCTCCCTTAGAAAAGAACTCCCCCCTCTTTTTATGTGGCAGCCTCCCTTTATATGGAATATCCTATTTCCTTTTTCTTTCTGACGCACGTGGATGGCCTCTCCTAAAAAAATCCTCCTTTTCTCTCCGTGTCCTCCTTTCTTATATGGCAGCCTCACTCTAATATTTCCTTTTTTTTTTTCCGAAGATGCACGTGATATAGAAAGGTGCATACATGTGGCTCACATTGGGGACTTCCCTAAGATGTAGCCCGCGTCTCATTTGGTAAGTGTCTAGATCTTAATGACTGTATCATCTGCCATTAATTGGATTGATCAGGCTGGAACCTTATCCTACACCATCACGCGCTGGAACATTCACACTGTAATGCAAACTTCACCGGAAAAAAAAGACAAAGAATATTCCGGCAGCTTTGCAAGATCGATAAATCAAGATCTCTCTTCTTTTCCCATGGCGAACGCGTGGCGGTGGGTCATGGTATTTTCCAACATAAATCTCCATTCATTTTCGGTGATGGCTGCCGGAGTTCAACCTTGCTTGGGTGATGTGACCATGGCGTCTTTCCTCACTGGCAGCACCATGATCGCCCTCAAATCTTCGTCGGAAAACAAAATGTCGATGACGCTGGCTGTTGACATCCTTTCCGGAGGAGAAACTCCAATCTTATTGACGGAAAACACGCCGTTCACCGGAAAATACCCCATTGACTTCTTAGCGACCTGCACTTGCAGTATGAAACCTGATTGGTGGTGGATTTGGAATAGCCTCCTTTGTTGATCTTAGAAAGTATATTGTTCCAAAAATACCGATTTCTCCATCTACTCGCCGACGACCTGGCTCTCACCGTCGGATTTCACCATGACCAAACCCAAAATAACACCGCCTCATATATTTGACAGCGACACAGTTTTAATAATAAAAAAACGACGTTGTTAAGAGTGGATCAATCAGAAGGGGTATCCTTTGAGCGAGACAAGGACGACGGCGATGATGGGATCCTTGGGCAAGATAGAGCCGATGGCGATGACGGGATCTTTAACCTCGAAAACTGTGAAGCCTATAATCATCATCACCACGACGGCAACTAGCACCACTATTCCCGTCGTTATAACTCTGGCTGTCATTCGTCCTCAGGCATGGCGCGCATGTTCTCCTGTTCACGTGTCCTTCATGCCAGATCCTCCTCCCCAAAGACTTCCAGAGAAACTCCAAAAATGCCTGACCTCCCATGCCCTCCTCACGTGATCGCTGCGTCAACTTCATCCCTCTTTAAAATTCCTCTCCCCATGCAAAATAGAATAGAATAATAGTATAAAAAAAATTAAAGAAACTAATGAAATTAGTAATAAAATAGAATATGATTTCAAAGAAAAAGCAAGGGAATAAGGATAGATTAGATAACATCATTTTTCTCGTTCAATAATAGGGTCACATGCATATTTAAAGTATAAACAATTCAAGCAATTTTTTTTTATTAAGTAAATAAATAAATAAAATAAAAATAAATAAAATGAAATATATAAAGACAATTAAATACATGAATAAATAAATAATAAAAAGTAAAAGTAAAAAATGAATAGACAAAATAAATGTAATTATCAAATGCATGCCATAATAATAATAATATTATATAAAAAATAAAAAAAAATAAAAAAAATGTTGAGCCTTAATGAAATGTCTAAATGGACCTATTCTGAAAAAGGTGTCTAAGTGACCTAAGTGACATGTGTGTAAGTAAGGAGGTGTCTCGGTGCGAGTCAAGGTGAATCTAGGTGGGCCTAGGGTGCCTAAATGGACCTAGGGTGCCTATATGGGCCTAAGTGCCTAAGTGGGCCTAGGGTGCCTAAGTGGACATAAGATGGTGCTTAATGGGCCAAGTGCATCTCAAAACTATCCTAAAAATGAATGAAAAGCCTAATTCTAAATTAGGGCTGCCAAAGGTCACAATAAGGGGTCAGATAATCCCTCAACCAAAGTCTCCGAGGTGGCTCAAAAAAGGTAAGTAGTATGAGTGGCTATGAGCCACCAAGGAACTACTATAAAGTATCGAATAAGTATCTAATAAGACATGTGCTAGGAGGACAAAATTGAGGGTCTTCACTCAGGTCTATGACATGCTATTCATTGTGTTTAGTCTCCTCATGAACTAGTATCCATAGTCTAACAAGGTGAAAGCTATCAGCCTTTCAAGACTACCTCTACCATCCTTGAGTTACAAATCCTCCTATTGTGTGTTCAATTGACATATCTTAGCTCTCAAAGGGCTTATGTCAAGTTCCACTTAAGGAACTACTATGGTCATAGTTTCCATGAACACATCTCCTTAGGATCACTCAATGGGACACACTATCTCAATCCCAAGAGATATCATGGTTCCTTTATTAAGAATACCTATTGCTACCAATTTCCATCAATAGTGACCCAATTCAAAGGGAATATATGATCAGCTTACAATCTCACCCATAGGTCAAAGCCACTGCTAACTTCAGCACAAGATCAATATTCTCTCAAGGATGAGAGATAACACAATGAAGCAAATTAGTGAAGTTATGACTACTTGATAGCCTTAAGTCATAACTCACCATAAGTCCTATCCAATGTGCAACCATACACACTAGTGCACTCACCATGGGAAACCCATCCCAATAGCCAAGACCAGCCATCCCTCCAATTAGGAGTTGATGTACTACTGCCTTTAATAGGTTGCCTAGACCCATGAACTGTTTGTGAATAAGTCATCTATTTGAAAGAAACTCATGACTTGGATTCTCTGTGCAACTCCTAATGCACCTAAGTCATGTACAATGCAAAAGATGTAGGCCAGAATGTTTATAAGATATAATGCATAGAAAAATGATAGATAAAAGTGAGCTGAAACTTTATTAAATAAATAATAAAAACCAATAGTTTATTACATCATGTCATGTTTTTTAAGGGCTTTATCCTAAAAATCCACATCCCTGAGCTATTCATAGCATTGAGAGCCTTGAGCACAGGACATCATGTTGTTCATATAGTCAACAACTTGAGTTCTTCACAACATTTACAGCCTTAAGCTCACGACCGGAAGTCCTTCATCTCAACCACAACCCATAGTTGTCCATAACATCTAGAGCCTTGATCTCATGACCCAGAATTGTTCATATCATCCATAACATTGAGCTGTTCATAGCATCTAGATCCCTATGCTCATGGTACCTCATGTCGTTCATATCATCCATAGCCTTGAGATGTTCCTAGCATCTTGAGCCTTAAGCTCACAACCCGGAGTCATTCATGTCATCCACAACCTTGAGTTGTTCATGGCATCTAGAGCCCTCAACTCATGAACTGGAGTCATTCACGTCATTTACAATCCTGAGCTTTTCATAGCATATAGAGCCCTGAGCATACGACCTCGAGTCCTTCATATCATCCACAACCCTCAACTATTCATAGCATCTAGAGCCTTGAGCTCAAGACCCAAAATTGTTCTTATAATCCACAACCCTGAGCTATTCATGATATCTAAAGCCTTGAGCTCATAACTCAGAATCATTCATATCATCATAGTAGTCGTGAGTTGTTCATAGCATCTAGATCCCTGAGCTCACAATACCCCAAGTTGCTCATATCATCTATAATCGTGATTTTTTCATAGCATCTACAGTTCTCAGCTCATGACTTGGAGTCGTTCATATCATCCACATCCATGAGCTATTCATAGAATATAGAGCCTTGAGAACACGTCCCTGAGTCTTTCATATCCTCCACAACCCTAGTTGTTCATAGCATTTAGATCCCTAAGCTCACAACCCTGAGTTATTCATGTAATCTTTAGCCCTGAGCTAATCATAGATTCTAGAGCCTTGAGCTCAAAACCCAAAATCATTCATATCATCCACAACTCTGAGCTGTTCATAGCATCTAGCTTCCTCAACTCATGGGACACTTAGTCATTCATATCAACCATAACCTTGAGTTGCAAATAACATCTAAGGTCATGAGCTCACGATCCAAAGTCATTCATGTCATCCACAACCCTAAGCTATTTGTAGAATCTAGAGCCTTCAGTACATGACCCTGAGTTGTTCATATCATCCATATTCCTAGCTATTCATTGCATTTAGATCCTTGATCTCATGGCCTAGATTCATTCATTATATCCATAACCCTAAGTTGTTCCTAGAATCTAGAGCCTTCAGCACACGACCCCGAGTCGTTCATATCATCCATATTCCTAGCTATTCATTACATTTAGAGCCTTAGGCTCACGACTCGGAGTCATTCAATTTATCCATAATCCTAAGTTATTCATAGTATCTAAAGCCTTGAGCTCATGACCTAAAATCGTTCATATAATCCATAACCCTCAATTGTTCATAGCATCTAAAATTGTGAGCTCATGACCCAAAGTCATTCATGTCATCCACAACCTTGAGTTGTTCATAGCATATAGGGCCCTTAGCTCATGACCTATAGTCATTCATGTCATCCACAACCCTGAGCTGTTTAGAGCATTTAGAGCCCTAAGCACACGACCCCAAGTTGTTCATATCATCAACAACCTGAGTTGTTCATTGCATTTATACCCTTAAACTCACAACCCGAAGTCATTCATTTCATCTACAACTTTGAGTTGTTCATAACATTTAAAGCCTTGAGCTTAGGACCTAGAATCATTTATATAATCCATAACCCTTAGTTGTTCATTGCATCTTGAGCACTGAGCTCATGACCTGTAGTCATTCACATTATCGAGAACCCTTATAGCATCTAGAGTTGTCAACTCACAACCCCTAACCATTCATGTCATCAACAACCTTGAAATGTTCATGGCATATACAACCCGAGCATACAACCTTGAGTCATTCATATCATCTACAACCTTGAGTTGTTCATAGAATTTAGAGCCATGATCTCATGACTAAGAGTTGTTCATCTCATTTACAACCATGAGTTGTTCATAACATCTAGAGCCTTGAGTTCCAGACCTAGAATCATTCATATTAACCACAACCCTAAGTTGTTCATAGCATCTAGATTCTGGAGCACACAACCCCGAGTAATTCATAACTTCTACTATCCTAGCTAGTCATAGCATTTAAAGCCCTGAGCTGACAATCTAGAGTCATTCATGTTATCCATAACCCTAAGTTCATAGCATCTAGAGCCTTGAGCTCACGACCAAGAATCCTTCATATCATCTATAACTTTGTGTTGTTCATAACATCTAGAGCCTTGAGCTCATGGGACCTTGAGTTGTTCATATCAACCATAAACAAGAGTTGCTCATAGCATCAAGAGTCGTGAGTTGTTCATATCATTTAGAGCTCTAAGATCACGGGACCCCGAGTAATTCATATCATCTTCAGTCCTCACCTGTTCACAACATCTAGAGCCTTAAGGTCATGACCCAAAGTCTTTCATGTCATCCACAAGCTTGAGATGCTCATAGAATGTAGAGCCCTTAGCTTATAACCTGTAGTCATTCATGTCATCCATAGCCATGTGCTATTCATAGCATTTAGAGCCTTAAGCACATGACCCCAAGTTGTTCATATCATCAACAACCTGATCTGTTCATTTCATTTACAACTTCGAGCTCACGAAACAAAGTCATTCATTCCATCCACAACCCTGAGCTATTCATAGCATCTAAAGCCTTGAGCTCACAGGACCATGAGCCATTCATATCATCTACTACCCTCAGTTGTTCATAGCTTCAAGAGCCTCAACCTCATGATCTGAAGTCGTTCATGTCATACGCAACCTTAAACTATTCATAGCATCTAGAGCCTTGAGCACACGACCTCGAGTGATTTATATCATCCACAACCCTAACTATTCATAGCTTTTAGAGCCCTTAGCTCACAAGCTGGAGTCACTCATGTAATCCATAACCCTGAGTTGTTCATAGCATCTAGAGCCTTGAGCTCATGACCTAAAATCGTTCATATCAATCATAGCCTTAAGTTTTTCATATCATTTAGAGCCCTAAGCTTATGGGACCATGAGTCGTTCATATCATCCATAGTCCTCGGTTGTTCATAACATCTAGAGCCCTAAGTTTAGGACTCAAAGTTGTTCATGTCATTCATAGATCTAAGTTGTTATTAACATCTATAGCCTTGAGCACATGACCTTGATTCAATTACATCATCCACAACCTTAGTTGTTTATAGCATTTAAAACCCTGAGCTCACAACTCAAAGTCATTGATGTTATCCATAACCATGAGCTATTTATAACATTTAGAACCTTGAGCTTACTACCCAAAATCGTTCATATCATCCAAAGCCCTGAGTTGTTCATTGCACATAGAGCCCTGAACAAATGGGTCCACGAGTCATTAATATTAACCACAACCTTGAGCTACTTATAGCATATAGAGTCATGAGCTCAGGACCTAGAGTAGTTCATGTCATCCACAACCCTGAGCTGTTCATAGCATTTAGAGCCTTGGGCTTATAGGACCCCGAGTCATTCATGTCATCTATAACCCTAAACTATTTATAACATCTAGAGCCCTTAGTTCATGACCCTTAGTTAATCATGTCATCCATAGCCCTAAGCTATTCATAACATCTAGAGGCTTGAGCTCACAACCCAGAATCGTTAATATTATCCAAAAAATTGAGTTGTTCATAGCATTTAGAGCCCTAAGCTCATGGGACTCTAAGTCGTTCATATCATTCATAACCTTGAGTTCCTCATAGAATCTAAAGACGTGACCTCATGACCTAGAGTCATTCATGTTATCAACAACCTTGATTTGTTCATAGCATCTAGAGCCCTAAGTTCACGGGACCACGAGTCGTTCATATCATCTACGACCCTCAATTGTTCATAGCATCTAGAGCCTAGAGCTCATGACCCAAATTTGTTCATGTCATCTACACCTTGAGATGTTCATAACATGTAAAGCCTGAAGCATAGGACCCCAAGTCATTCATATTGTTCACAGTGCTAGCTATTCATAGCTTTTAGAGCCCCGAGCTCATGACCAGGAGTTATTCATGAATCCATAACCCTAAGTTGTTCGTAGCATCTAAAGGCCTTAACTCATGACCTAGAGTCATTCATGTCATCCACAACCCTAAGTTATTGATTGCATCTAGAACTCTAAGTGATTACTACCCAAAAAGTGCTATTTTACACCTTTAAGTCATTATGTTTTAAGCACTTTTGTGTAGTAATTCTTCATCTTTATTCCAATTGGCATGTTAAGGACCTAGCAATGACTCCTAATCATATTTGTGGCTAGTTTTAGTGTTTTTGACATCTTTTTAGATCATTAAGACAAGCCATCCAAAGGAGAAAAGCAAAGAAAACCAAAGAGAAGCAAAGAGAAGCAAGGAGGAAAACAGAGGACAGCAGATGCAGTCTTCTTTGGAACTTTTGGAGCACTTCCCGAAGTCCATTTTTTACATTCTATATACCATTTCAAAGCTCAGGAAGTCAAGAATCCAATGCTTCAAACCGTGTATGATTTGGAGCTGAAACGAGGAAGATATGGCCTTCGGAAGACAACTGCTCCAGGTGTGCGAATGGTGTGCGAAATTCGCACACCCCCTTAGCTGTGCGAATGGTGTGCGAAACTCGCACACCCCCCTCAGGTGTGCGAAAATTCGCACACCCCATGCGTGGTGTGAATTTTCCTTTGTTTTTGCCGACTCCACTTCAGATATTTTCTTTTGTATTTTTTGATGTAATTTCCTTTCTTCTCCTTGTAACAAGCCAATCACAAGCTTTGCTTTTGTAAAAACTATATAAGGGGTGGAAATCACCTCTTGGAGGTATCACGCGTGTTATGTTTTACACTTAGAAAAATATACAGAGCTCTCTCGTTTTCCCTTTTCTTTTTACTATTTTCTTTTTCTTGGAAGCCAAACAACCTCTGAGGATGTTTTCTCAGAGGATGAGAGGCTAAACTTTTGGTTTCTTGGAGTGATGGAAGCTAGGTGAAAAGTCCAGATGCAAGGTGGAAAACGCTCGTGCCTTAAATACAGGTAGTTGAAGTTCATAAATGACTTTTAAATCCAAAGTTTTGCTTTAAATCCCTTAGAATCACTTTGAATGGCCAATACATGGTAAGCTTCAGGTCTCTGTGGATGCTTATTGCTAGATCCATATCAGTCCATTAGTTATCATGTACGAGCCATTGGAAAGTGGTTCAAGGTGAAGACCCATAGTGTCTAAAGCCATTAATGGACCTTGACTACCATTTCTATTGATTTTTATGGATTAAATCTTCATTGTTAAACCTATACCGGTTCGGGAAATAACTATAGGTTAAATCCCCAATGCGAGGAGAAAAATCCGGAATTTTCCACTTTGCATTCTAAACTTGATCCTAGCAATCCTGAGCTCCGGGAGACTTTCTTTCTTCCATTTTTAATTAGTTTATGTTAATTTAGTTTCAAACACTTTCAAAACAAATTTTATTTTCTTTTAAACTCTAAATTTTTGATAAAGGAAATCATTAAATTCAATTCCTAATCATGAGTATATCACTGGTAGAATGAAAACCCATCCCAGAGTTCGACCCTAGAGCCACTATACTATAGTAGCTTTGCTACACTAGTATGAGGTCATAGGTTTTATAAATGTTTTTGATTAAATGACCCGACTGGATTTACATACGCGAATCACTAAGCCCACGACCCTGAGTCGTTCATGTCATCCACAATCCTAAGTTATTGATTGCATCTAGAGCCCTAAGACTATGACCTTGAGGTGTTCTTATGATCAACAACCTAAGTTGTTCATAGCATTTACACTGTTGAGCTCACGACCTGGAGTCATTCATGTCATCCACATTCTTGACTTGTTCGTAGCATTTAGAGCCTTTAGCTCATGACCTAGAATCGTTCATATCATCCATAACTCTGTGCTGTTCATAGCATCTAGATCCCTAACTTACAAGACTAGGATTTGTTCATATCAACTACAGCCCTCAGCTATTCATAGCTTCTAGAGCCCTGAGTTCATAACCCAAAGTCATTCATGTCATCCACAACATTCAATGTTTCATAGCATCTAGAGCCTTGAGCAAACAACTCTGAGTCGCTCATATCATCTACAACCGTAGCTATTAATAATTTCTAGAGTCCTTAGCTCACGACCTAGAGTCATTCATGTAATCCATAACCTCGAGTTGTTGAAAACATTTAAAACCTTGAGCACATGACCCATAATCGTTCATATCAACCATAGCCTTGAGTTGTTCAGCACTTAGAGCCCTAAGCACAAGACCCCAAGTGCTTCATCTCTTCAATAGCTTGAGCTTGTTCATAGCATTTATAGTATTGAGCTCTCATCCCACAATCATTAATCTCATCCTCTACCTTGAGTTGTTTATAACATTTAGAGCCTTAAGTTCATAATCCAGAATTGTTCATATCATCTGCAGCTCTAAGCTGTTCATTACATCTATATCTCTGAGCTCACGGGAACCTAAGTCATTCATATCATTCACAAATCTAATCTATTCATAGCATCTTAAGCCTTGAGCTCATGACCTAGAGTCATTCATCTGATCTACAGATCTGAGCTGTTCATAGCATCTAGAGCCTTAAGCTCATAGGACCTCGGGTCATTCATGTCATCCATAACATTGAGCTATTCATAGCATTTAGAGCCTCAAGCACAAGACCTAGAGTCATTCATCTCATCCACAACTTGAGTTGTTCATAACATCTAGAGCCTTGAGCTCACAATGCAGAATCGTTCATATCAACCATAGCCCTGAGATGTTCATAGCATCTAGATCCCTAAGCACACGAACCTGAGTGGTTTATATCATCAACAGCCTGAGTTGTTCATAACATTTACAACATTGAGGTCTCGTCCCACAATCGTTAATCTTCTCAATAGCCTTGAGTTTTTCATAACGTTTAGAGCTTTGAGCTCATGATCCAAAATCGTTCATATCATCCACAACACTAAGATGTTCATTGCATCGAGATCCCTGAGCTCATGGGACCCTAAGTGGTTCATATCATCCACAAATCTAATCTATTTATAGCATTTTAAAATCTAACCTCACGACTTAGAGTCGTTCATGTCATTTATAACTCTGAGCTATTCATAACGTCTAAAGCCCTGAACTCATAAGACCTTGAGTCATTCATTTCATCTACAACCCTAAGTTGTTCATAGCCTTTAGAGCCCTTAACTCATGACCCATAGTTGTTCATGTTATCCACAACTCTAATATTTTCATAGCATCTAGAGCCATGAGCATACGACCTTGAGTGGTTCATATCATCAATAGTTTGAGCTATTCATAGCATTTACAACATTGTGATCCCATCCCTCAATCGTTAATCTCATTAGTAGCCTTGAGTTGTTAATAATGTCTAGAGCCTTAAGCTCATGGTCCAGAATCATTCATATCATCTTCAACCATGAGTTGTTCATTGCATCTATATCCCTGAGCTTATGGGACCCCAAGTCATTCATATCATCTACAACCCTAATCTGTTCATAGCATCTTGAGCCTTGAGCTCTCGACCTAGACTTGTTCATGTAATCCATAGCCTTGAGCTAATCATAGCATCTAGAGCCTTGAGATCACAATCCAGAATCATTCATACCATCCATAGCCTTCAACTGTTCATAGCATCTAAAGCCTTGAGTTCACATAACCCTGAGTCTTTCATATCAACCATAGCTTTGAGTTGCTTATAACATCTACAACCGTGAGCTCACGACTTGGAGTTTTTCATGTAATCCATAGCCCTAAACTGTTCATAACATCTAGAGCCTTGAGCACACAACCTAGAGTAGTCATCTTGTGTAAGGCCCTGAGTTGTTCATAGCATTCAAAGCCTTGAGTTCATGACCTAGAATCGTTCATCAACCATAACCCTGAGCTCTTCATAGCACCTATAGCCCTAAGCACATGACTTCAAGTGGTTCATATATTCAACAATCTAAGCCTGTTCATATCATTTACAGTATTGAGCTCCCATCCTACAGTCATTTATGACATCTAATCTAGAGCTTGTTCATAGCATTTACTGTATCTCATCTACAACCTTGAGTTTTTTATAACATCTAAAGCCTTAAGCTCATGATCCAGAATCATTCATATCATCTACAACCTTAAGCTATTCATTACATTTATATCTCTAAGCTTATGGGACCCTAAGTAATTCATATCATCCACAAATCTAATATATTCATAGCATATTGAGCTTTGAGCTCATGACTCGGAGTCATTCATGTGATCCACAATCTTGAGTTGTTTATAGCATTTAGAGCCATAAGCTCATAGGACCTCGAGTTGTTCACATCATCCACAACCTTGAGTTGTTCATAGCATTTAGAGCCCTTAGCATAAGACCCATAGTCATTGATGTCATCCACAAGCCTGAGTTGTCTATAACAGTTAAATCCCTGAGCTTATAGGACCCCAAGTCATTCTCATAATCAATAGCCTTAATATGTTCATAGCATCTTGAACCTTGAGCTCATGACCTAGACTCGTTCATGTAATCCATAGCCTTGAGCTATTCATAGCATTTAGAGCCTTAATATCACGGTCCAAAATCATTCATATCATCCACAACCATGAGTTGTTCATAGCATCTAGAGCCTTGAGTTCAGGTGACCCTGAGTCGTTCATATCAACTGATTCGTGCCCAATTGGTGTCTCAGCTGATTCGTGTCCAGCTGGTGCTCCTTGATTGAGGGAGTAATCAACAAAATTTATAACCTATAACACCATATACTAGGGTAGCAAAGAAAAAGCTACTACAGTATAGTGGCTCTAGGATCGTCCACTGGGAAAGATTAACAAGCTCTCAATGATACCAATTCCAAGTGAATTGGTTTTGTTTCATTTCATGGTTAGCTTAAGAAGTAAAACACAAACTTTGATTGGTAAAGGTTTAGACTTAAACTAACTAACACAACAGAAGTTTGGAATAATTTAGGAAGAAAAGCATTCCCTGGAGAGTTAGGTTCACTGGGGTGGTTCCTCATGCAAAAGACATAGCTTCGGTCAGATGGTTCATTTCCTCGTGTTAGAGATTCAACATATAGTCAATTCTCTAACCGGTATTGTACAGAGACTCCTTCAATTAGATTTCACTTTAATTCTCTCACTGATGCAACTTGCAATGGTTTAAGCCTCTCACTAAGCCTTAACCATTCAAGGTGATCTTTAACCTTGGATTACCCGTCAAAAGCTCGCAAGAGATAACTAATGGATGTCTCCTTGGAGTCCAAAAGCTTACCAAGTGTTGGCTATTCTAGAAAATCCTACCTTGAAGTCACCTCCCAGAGGCTCGCAAGAGGTAAACTAGTGCATTTCCATGGTTGGAAATCACTTGCCTTACCAAGTGTTGGCCCAGGTGACTCTAAGGTGTTTTAAGTTAACTAAAAACATAGAAATCACTAAAGGCTTTCACTTCCTCTTCATTACTAGCTAAAACCACAGAGCTCTGCATTCTTGCACTTGGAACCTTCCCCGGCAACCTTAGCTCCAAGGAATTAGAGGTTTAGTTATTCATTCTCTGGGGAAAACTCCTCAGAGAATTCATAACTTAGAAATAAAATAAAAATACAAAGTGAGAAGGTAAGGCAGTAGAAAGAAATAGACTTTACTTGCTTACCCAAACTTTTACAGAAGGAACTCCTCTCTGAGAACAGGCTCCCGAGAGGTATATATATGAACATAATATAAAACTAATTATTACATAGATATTTAGTCTTTTTACTAACTTAAAAGCTAAGGAATCTTGTAATTGGTGGTTTACAAGGAGTATTTTGGGATTTAGACAACAAAAATCTAATGGAAAATATCTCCCAATGTCGGTAGCAAATATCAGGAGGCTTCAGGAACCATTTCGCAGGAGAAAAATGGTGTCTGCGAGATTTCGCAAACACTTAAGAGGGCTGCGAAATATTTTCGCAACAACAAGCTAAACTCGCAAGGTTGCAAAGTTGGCTTCCACCTTGAGGTTCCAAGCTTCCTTCTCGCGGTATAGGTCGGGCAACTTCAGAAGGAGATACACCCTACTGTACAAAAAGGCTACGGAATCACTTCGCAACAAAAGGGTGATTTCGCAACACTTTGCAAAAAGCTTCCTTCAGCTTGGAGTGATTGGCTTGCAATGGCTGTAACTTCTTCGTTTCAATTCCGAATTTCACACCGTTTAAAGAAGTGGATTGTTGACTTCCTGAGCTTTGAAATGGTATATAGAATGCATCATTTGGACTTCATAAAGTGCTCCAAAATTGGCTGCTACGACTGTCATCAAGAATAGGCTTCATGGCAGATTCTCTTTACTTTTTCTCCTTGCAATTCGGATTTACTCTTGGAAAATGACTTCTAAGCTTTGCCCAAGATTCCTCATAGCTCTCCTCAGTCTTGACTTGCTTTGGTGATCAAATTACTAACAAAAACACCAAAACTTACACAAAGTGATTAAAATCCCTTTCAAGGGTCCTTAACATGCCAATTGAGTTAAAAGGCCAAAACTACTACTCAAAAGTGGTTAAAAGGATTAATTATAGGCTATCAAATAGCACTTTTTGAGTAGTAATCACTCCCCCCAACCGACATATTGCTAGTCCTTTAGCAATAAAGGAGAGAAAATATGAAAATAAAAAGCAACCTATACTAAAATTTACAACATCATGCTGATCAAAATAATTCTCAAGTGGCATGATGATCTAATTCTCTCATGAAACATTAAAGAAATACAAACCCAAATTTCAACAAGAGTTATAACAAACTATGCTAAACACTGTCAATCAAGGGAGTGCATTATGCAAACTGAAGTTTTAAAAATCATTTCCACTTTCAAAGAACCAAGCTTTAATCTTCCACAAAAATCTATGTGTATTGGTTCCTTAGCTTCCGAGAATAATATTCTAAACTAATCTCTCCCCCCAACCTATTTCTTTCCAATACTTTAGCAATCTGACCAAAATCAATAAGAAAAGAACACACCTCTTTTTTTTTTTTTTTTTTTTTTTAAGGTAGCTTTATGGGGTACTCTTTCTGACTTGTCCATGTAATGGGGGTCCATCGATGACTCCTAACCAATTAAGGTTTAGGGCACCAAGCTTTAAGGATCTTTCAACCACTAACTCCTCGGATTTTTCCCCGGACTTTTAAGAATGAATTTCTAATACCCAAGCATCTACCATATGCTAACTCTACCTATTCACCCTTGTAACGAGCATTGAGGTCGGTGACTCCCAACCAATTAAGGCTTAGGGCACCAGGCTTTAAAGATTTTCACCATATACCCCTCAGACCTTGCTCGGGTTTCAAGGCAAGCAAACAACTTTCTTTATTTCAAAGGCTCATTGGCCTTTTGCAGGGTGTTTCAATTTTATCAAATGCGGTCAAATGTACCAAGTCCCAAAATTATCCTAAGTCAAGAGGAAAATAGCTTTTCATCTTATAATTGGAATCTAATGTGCACAGTGTGTGAATAGCTTAAAGTGGAAGAACTAAATTCAATTTCAATAGAAGTTTAAACAATTGAACCACTTTAGTGAGCATAATCCATACTCTAAGTCAAGTGAAAAACAACAGTTCAATTTCTCTTGGTTTAATTTGAAAATTTTTCCTCAAAATTCATGGAGAAAAGAGTAACAAGAGTAAAAAGTAAAAACTACAACTAATTAACCAATATAATTGCAATACCAAAAAGATTTAGCATACTTCCTTCCTCATTCCCCCCAACCGAATTGAGCATTGTCCTCAATGTGATATGAGTGATTGTAATTAAAGGGAGGAAGTGGCACCTCCTGGCTGATATCAAATTCGAATATTGATAGGGGAAAACCACATGTTTCAAAAAGAATAGAATATGTGAGAAAAGGAAACAAGAATAACTTAATGCTAACTGTTAACAAGAAATATTCAACTTGTATTACTTTCAATTCATTCGAGTACAATGCAAAAGACAAGTAACACAAGGAATCCCAAATATAGTACCAAAATACTGGGATTTCTTTTTAACTAAAAAAAACGAAATACATAAAAATATTAGATATATATAATAGTCTGATGAGTGGGGTGGTCCTGGGGCTAGGCAGATGGGTCTGCCTCTTCAGTAGGTGCATCAGTTGGGGCTTGGGGCTCTGGAGGATGAGAGTGTGGCTCTGCTGGTGTAGAAGTGGAGGGCTCTACAGCTTGTGGCAGATCGAAATGGACTTGGAGCTGCCTTAAGATGGCAGCTTGTTGAGCCTGAGTGGCCAACATCTGCTCTTGGCATGCTCTGATGGCTGCCATCTCCTAAGCAAGACTGCTCTGAGAAGCTGTGAGAGTCTCCAATGCACGACATAACTCTCTATATTCAGATATAGGAATGGCCATCCTCGGTTCAGCTGATGTGGATGGCTGAGATGAAGCTGGTGCAGCTGGTGGAGCTCTGGGAATGCCAGGAGTAGCAACTGTTATACCCTCAGGTATGTGTCGTGGGGATGCTCTCCTTGCAGCTGGCTGAGGCTGCTCAGGCTGATCAACTTTGTAGGCCGTCATATTGTTCCATTTATCAAGAGTGAATGGCTCACGACAAATGCGCTTTCTCTTCAACTGAGGCTCAGAAGGATACCCCAAGTGCTCCAGAATTTGGCATAGCAGCCTTGGAAAGAGGAGGGGAATGCAATCAGCTCTTTGAAGCTTCTTTTTGTGAACCTTCTCTTCGAAATAGAGAAGGACTGCCAGGATCAGATGATGAGGCCCAAAGAAAAATCCTTCTGACATCTTGTAAAGAGCTTCTAAGAGGACTCCCTTTCTTTGGGTCCAATGCTGCAATGGATAGATATTATGACGCAAAAATGCATCAATCAAAAACATAACTGGAGGAAGCTTCCCCCTCAGCAGATGTGATTGATTTGCAGCTCCTCTGGAAAGAGTGCGCACCATCTCCAACTCAGTAGGATTTGCCCAAGCTCTAAAATTATCGAATTGGGTTGGCTCATAGGGAATTTGCAGGGCTTCAGCAATATGGCGTGCTCCCAATATGCCATGTCTCCCATCGATAGTGAAATGAATTAAAGTTGGATTCCTGACCTCTTTGGTTGTCATGGATTGATAGAAATCCGTGGCTATCCGGGGGTAGAAAAAATCTCTCGGAGCTAGAAGATGCTCCATATGGTACCTTCTCAGCAGCTGGAATGACTGGGCAAGCTCCAGCCTCACTCTGAATGCCGGTAAGTCGAAGCAAAGCTCGGAGTGGAATGGCCGTGTTCGACAATCCAAATTTCCCTCAATTGGGGGCTGAGGTAGCATTGGCCTCCTGATTACTTCTTTAGGAGCTACTTCAGCTGCAATTTGGGGCTCGGGAAGTGGTGCTTGAGGCTCCTGAGCTTTTGCTTGCGGCGCCGGAGATTTTGCTTGCGGTACCGGAGATGGTACTTCTGAGCTCTCGACCCTGGGCTTCTTTTGCAATGGCCGACCTCCCGACCTGGTAAGGTATCGTTTCGCTGGCGGCTTTGGCGGCGCGGGCTTCATTGGAGGAGGGATTGCTTTCGGCTGCGAAGGTTGAGGAGCAGGATCTGGAACTGGTTCCTTTCGCAGACTCTTCTTGCGATTCGAAGGAGATGAAGATTTAGCCCCTCTTGTTCGCGCCATTTCGGGATACCGAACTTTGGCCGACGTTGTTGATCGGAGAAGATGACCGGAGGTTTGGACGGCGAGGCTCACTGAAGAAGACGAACAGCTTGCGAGAATGGCGCTCTGATTTTTAAAACCCTTTTCGCAGCTCAAATGACCGGTATAATTAGGAAAAACGGAAGCCTAAGGGTCAGTTTAAGTTTCGCAACAAAACAACAATTTCGCAGCAAAATGCTATTTTCGCAGCTACTTTGTAATGCGTTTCGCAGCTGCGAAATGAGAGTTCCTGTGTTGCGAAGTGGCACTCGTGTGCCAAAAACGCCTTCGCAATTGCGAAATACCCTGCGGAATGGGACTTTTGGTGCGAAATCTGGGCTTTACCACTTCGCAATGCGTTTCGCAGCTGCCAAATGAGGGCTCCTATGCTGCGAAGTGGCACTCGTGTGCCAAACTCGCCTTCGCAGCTGTGAAATACCCTCGCAGAGACTTCTACAGTGTTGCGGAATGGTTTTGCAGCATAGTGCTGATTTCACAGAGGCTTTCTTTAGCCTGCAAAATTTCGCAGAGCTCTGTTTTTCCCCTGTTTTTGCTCTGTTTTTGCTCCGATTTCTTCCCGATTTTTTTTCTTTCAATTTCCTTGAAATTTCTTCCACCTGGGATCATTTAAAATGATTAAAACTCACCTAAAAACATAATTTAAGATCAAAAACTAAGATCAAAAGTATGGAATCAACTTGAAAATTTACAAAATTTACAAAAATGTTGGACTGTGGTGAACCACGTCCAGCAAACCCTTCTTTGCTTAGGCTTTTTAAGGCTCAAGGAGGTTGATCTCCTCCTTTTCTGGTTTGAATGGCTCCATGAATGGCTTGAGACGATATCCATTGACTTTGAAGGTGTCCTTGCCATTGGAATTCAATAATTCCACCACTCCATTGGAACATACTCGGTGAATTATGAACGAGCCTATCCATCTTGACTTGAGCTTCCCAGGAAAGATATGGAGTCTTGTGTCATACAGTAAAACTCTTTGCCCTTCCTGAAATTCCTTGTTGGAAATGAGTTGGTCATGCCACTTCTTCATCCTCTGTTTTGCAACTTTGGAATTGATATAAGCATTATTTCTTAATTCCTCCATCTCATTAAGGTCTAGATATCTCTTTTCTCCGGCCTTGATCAAGTCCATATTCAGCTTCTTTATTGCCCACCAAGCTTTGTATTCAACTTCCACAGGGAGATGGCATGCTTTGCCATAGACAAGACGATAGGGAGACATCCTAAGAATAGTCTTATAAGCTATTCTATACGCCCACAATGAATCATGAAGCCTAATAGACCAATCTTTTCTGTTGGAATTCACCACTTTCATCAATATGTTCTTTATTTCCCTGTTAGCTAGCTCAACTTGCCCGGAAGTATGAGGATGATAAGGTGTAGCCACCTTATGCTTCACTCCATACTTGGATAATAGAGCTTCAAAAGGTTTGTTGCAAAAATGAGCACCTCCATCACTGATTATGGCTTTGGGCACCCCAAATCTTGAGAAAATGTTCTCTTTAAGAAACTTGAGAACCACCCTGTGATCATTTTGTTTACAGGGGATTGCCTCAACCCATTTAGAAACATAATCCACCCCCACCAAGATGTAAGAATTACCAAAAGACATTGGGAAAGGTCCCATGAAGTCAATGCCCCATACATCAAATAACTCAACTATCAGAATGGGGTTCATAGGCATTTGATTTCTTTTTGTTAGCTTTCCAAGCCTTTGGCATCTATTACAATTCCTACACATGATGTGGGCATCTTTGAAGAGAGATGGCCAAGTAAACCCTGATTGCAATACCTTCATAGCTATTTTCTAAGAGGCAAAGTGGCCTCCACATGCATTCTCATGACAATGAGATAGAATCCCTTGCTACTCATCTTCAGGGACACACTTCCTTATGATCTGGTCTGCACAATACTTAAAAAGAAAGGGCTCTTCCCAATAATAAGCATGAATTTTGGCAAAGAAGTGCTTCCTGTCCTATGCATTCCACTCACTTGGAATTTCACCAGTTACTAAATAATTAGCAATATGAGCATACCAAGGAGTTTTCACTAGGAACATGAGTGATTCTTCAGGAAAATCATCATTAATAGGCAAGGGATGGGAATTATGTGTTATAACTAACCTCGACAAGTGGTCAGCTACCACATTCTCCACTCCTTTCTTATCTTTGATTTGAAGATCGAACTCTTGTAACAAAAGAATCCATCTAATCAACCTTGCTTTTGCATCTTGCTTTGTCAATAAATACTTCAAGGCTGAATGGTCAGTAAAGACAATAATAAAAGACCCCACTAAATAAGCTCGAAATTTGTCCAAAGCAAATACCACAGCTAACAATTCTTTCTCTGTAGTTGTGTAGTTCCTTTGAGCTTCATTCAGTGTTTTGCTTGCATAGTAAATCACATAGTGCTTCCCATCTTCTCTTTGGCCAAGCACAGCTCCTATAGCAAAGTCACTGGCATTACACATCAGTTCAAAAGGTAGTTGCCAGTTAGGAGCTCTCACTATTGGAGTTGTTGTTAAAAATTTCTTCAGTTGATCAAAGCTATTTTGACACCTTTCATCCCATATAAACTTAGCATCCTTAGCTAACAACTCACAAAGAGGTTTTGAAAGACTTGAAAAACCTTTTATAAACCGCCTATAGAACCCTGCATGGCCAAGGAACTGCCTTACTCCTTTTACAGTTGTTGGGGATGGTAATTTGACAATAAGCTCCACCTTTGCTTTATCAACTTCAATGCCTTTTTCAGAGATGATATGGCCAAGGACAATTCCTTAACATACCATAAAATGGCATTTCTCCCAGTTGAGCACCAGGTCTTTTTCAATGCATCTGTGAAGAACTGCTTCCAAATTGACTAAGCATTCCTCAAATGTACCTCCATATACGGTGATGTCATCCATGAAAACCTCCATAATTCGCTCCACCATATCACTGAAAATACTCAACATACATCTTTGAAATGTAGCAGGTGCATTGCATAAACCAAAAGGCATTCTCCTATAAGCATATGTTCCAAATGGACATGTAAAAGTGGTCTTTTCCTGATCTGCCAAATCAATTTCAATATGAAAATACCCTGAATACCCATCCTAGAAACAATAAAATGGATGTCCAGAGACTCTCTCCAGCACTTGATCAATAAATGGCAATGGAAAATGATCTTTCCTGGTTACTACATTCAGCTTTCTATAATCAATACACACCCTCCAACCTGAAGTGAGGCGTGTAGTAATTTCTTCCCCTTTTTCATTCTGAACCACTGTGATCCCTGACTTCTTTGGTACCACTTGAGTAGGACTCACCCAAGGGCTATCAGATATAGGGTAAATGATTCCTGCTTGTAGTAGCTTTAGCACCTCAGCTCGCACCACCTCTTGTAGATGAGGATTCAACCTTCTTTGAAATTGACGAATTGACTTTGCTTCCTCCTCCATATATATATGATGAGTACAAACTAAAGGACTAATGCCTTTCAAGTCAGATATTTTCCATCCTATTGCCTTCTTACACCTCTTGAGAACTTCTATTAAACAATTTTCTTGATGATTGGTCAGAGATGAAGATATCACAACAGGACATTGATTGTTTTCTTCAAGATATGTATATTTCAGCTCCACAGGTAAAGGCTTCAGATTGAGTTTTGGAATTTCTTTTTCAGCAGATGCCTCCTCTTCTTCATTGAACAAAGGTAGAATCTCTTCTATCTTTCTCCAACTTTGTAGAGTAGCAAGCACAGTTGGGGGTTCAGACAAACCTTCCTCAGGATCCACAAGACTTTCATTCAACTTGTTTTGCATATTTTGATTACAGTGCTCCTCCACCAAAGTATCAATAATGCACAGCTCTTCTGGTCCTTCTTCTTCCTCCGGAGTGATTTGCTTTTTAGACATATAGAAAATATTGAGATCCAGTGTCATGTTACCAAAAGTGAGTTGCATCAGCCCATTCCTGCAGTTGATGATTGCATTTGAAGTTGCAAGAAATGGCCTTCCAAGGATGATAGGAACTAAATTAGCTTCCTTTACAGTAGGATCTGTATCAAGAACAATAAAATCTACTGGATAGTAGAAATTATCCACTTGAACCAATACATCCTGAATTACCCCTCTTGGAATTTTCATTGATCTATCTGCCAGAGATAGAGTGATTGCTGTTGGCTTCAACTCTCCAAGTCCCAATTGCTTGTAGACGGAATATGGAAGCAAATTCACACTTGCTCCCAAATCTAGCAAGGCTTTCTCCACTACCTTTCCTCCAATCATGACTGAAATGGTAGGACTTCCCGGGTCTTTGTACTTCAAAGGAGACTTACATTGTAAGATTGCACTTACTTGCTCAGTCAAGAAGGCTTTCTTGTTTACAGTCAACCCTCTTTTGATATTACATAAGTCCTTTAGGAATTTTGCATACGTTGGAACTTGTTTAATCATATCCAGCAATGGAATATTAACTTTCACTTGTCTCAAAACTTCAAGGATTTCAGCTGCATTTCTAACCTCCTTTTTCCCATGTAATGCTTGAGGAAAAGGTGGAGAAGTTGATTTCTTCAGCATTTCTTCCTTTAGAAGCTCCTTCTCTGGAATTACTTTCCTTGTTGAATCAGAGTCCTTCTTTTCTTCACTGATCTGACTCTCTTTATCTCCCATTTCCTTCCCTTTCTTTATCTCTTCTTCTTTCTCAACATGTGGCTTGGGTGTTGGCTGCTCAATTTTTTTACCACTCCTTAGAGTGATCAAGGCTTTGACATCCTTCATCTGTGATGATTCTCCCTCTTGGCTTTCCACTTCATGGACACCTTTGGGATTTTGGTGAGGTTGAGAAGGAAATCTTCCCTTTTCTTGCAGTGTATTCAAATTTGTAAGCCTTAAAATTGAATATTGGATGTTATCAAATTTTTGGTTCATATCATTTTGCATTCCATCCATCCTTTTATTCAACATACTCTCCATTCTATCCATTCTTTGGTCGACTCGAGCATTGGTGGCTTCTTGCTTTCCAACAAAATCTTCTACTACCTTACTGAGATTGGCTACTGCTTGTTCAATACTTGAAGATTGTTGAGATGGTGGATCCGGCTGTTGGTATTGAGTTGCTCTGGCTTTCCATGAGAAATTTGGATGATTCCTCCAACTTGAGTTGTAGGTATTTCCATATGGCGCATTGTTATTGGGCCTAAATTGTCCAACAACATTTGCTTGATCTTTAAACATCTCCCTTTCAGCTGATATTGCAGGGCATTCCTCCACCAAATGTTCATATGATTTTCAATTAGGACACAACTTCACTTGCATTGGTGCTTCAGCAACAGCTTGCACTTCATGAATTCTTTTAAGCTCCAGCTCCTCCAATCTTCTTTTCATAGCTGCCAACTTTGCTTTCATATCATCATCTTCTTTCAAGGTATACATCCCAGCCTTTGCATTGTAAGCATTCAACTGAGACTTCATCTTACCCACTTCTCCTTTGGTTGGTTCATCCCATTCCCTTGAAACATCAGCTACATAGTTCAAGAAATCCATAGCTTCCTCTGGATTTTTGCTCATGAAATCTCCTCCACACATTGTCTCGAGGAGTTGCTTCATTGAGGAGGACATACCATCATAAAAATAGCTCACCAATAGCCAAGTATCAAAGCCATGGTGAGGACAAGCATTTATAGCTTCCATGTATCTTTCCCAATACTCATAGAATTTCTCATTCTCTTTAGCTGAGAAGTTTGAAATTTGCCTTTTCAAGCCATTTGTTCTATGAGTGGGAAAAAATTTCTTAAGGAATTCAGCTTGTAAATCAGTCCAAGAGCGGATACTCCTTGGCCTTAAAGAATTAAGCCAAATTTTGGCCTTATCCTTTAAAGTAAAAGGAAATAACTTAAGCCTCATCAAATCAATTGAAGCTCCTTCCTCTTGAAATGTATTACAAACATCTTCAAATTCCTTGATGTGTGCATACGGATTCTCACTCTCCATCCCATGGAAAGTTGGTAGGAGTGGAACAAGATACGGTCTGATCACTAGTTGCTCTGTAGGGGGCACTATACATGATGGTGCACTCATACGAGGTGGATGCATACAATCCCTCATTGATCTGAATTCATTGAGATTATCTTGATGACCTTGGTGACTATGCTGATCTTCAGGTGTAGTTTCCATGATATTCAAGATCACTTCGAATTCTTTTCTCTGAGGTGTATCACACTTAACAAGCCTTCCTCCACTGTCTCGTATCCACTTTGGCATACACAACTAGTATCTATCTGCAACTAAAAATGAAAACAAAAGACAACAAAAGAAACAGGGCTACAACAATAAAATTAAACTAGGCTAAATTTAAAAAGATAAACTTAGATTATGAATAAATAAAGAAATAATGAAAATTAGTAAAGTGAAAGAAACTTTACCAACTTGTGATGAAAATCACAAGTGCTCAAAAATGGTATCAATATAAACTTGACTCATTCCCCGGCAACGACGCCATTTGATTCGTGCCCAATTGGTGTCTCAGCTGATTCGTGTCCAGCTGGTGCTCCTTGATTGAGGGAGTAATCAACAAAATTTATAACCTATAACACCATATACTAGGGTAGCAAAGAAAAAGCTACTATAGTATAGTGGCTCTAGGATCGTCCACTGGGAAAGATTAACAAGCTCTCAATGATACCAATTCCAAGTGAATTGGTTTTGTTTCATTTCATGGTTAGCTTAAGAAGTAAAACACAAACTTTGATTGGTAAAGGTTTAGACTTAAACTAACTAACACAACAGAAGTTTGGAATAATTTAGGAAGAAAAGCATTCCCTGGAGAGTTAGGTTCACTGGGGTGGTTCCTCATGCAAAAGACATAGCTCCGGTCAGATGGTTCATTTCCTCGTGTTAGAGATTCAACATATAGTCAATTCTCTAACCGGTATTGTACAGAGACTCCTTCAATTAGATTTCACTTTAATTCTCTCATTGATGCAACTTGCAATGGTTTAAGCCTCTCACTAAGCCTTAACCATTCAAGGTGATCTTTAACCTTGGATTACCCGTCAAAAGCTCGCAAGAGATAACTAATGGATGTCTCCTTGGAGTCCAAAAGCTTACCAAGTGTTGGCTATTCTAGAAAATCCTACCTTGAAGTCACCTCCCAGAGGCTCGCAAGAGGTAAACTAGTGCATTTCCATGGTTGGAAATCACTTGCCTTACCAAGTGTTGGCCCAGGTGACTCTAAGGTGTTTTAAGTTAACTAAAAACATAGAAATCACTAAAGGCTTTCACTTCCTCTTCATTACTAGCTAAAACCACAGAGCTCTGCATTCTTGCACTTGGAACCTTCCCCGGCAACCTTAGCTCCAAGGAATTAGAGGTTTAGTTACTCATTCTTTGGGGAAAACTCCTCAGAGAATTCATAACTTAGAAATAAAATAAAAATACAAAGTGAGAAGGTAAGGCAGTAGAAAGAAATAGACTTTACTTGCTTACCCAAACTTTTACAGAAGGAACTCCTCTCTGAGAACAGGCTCCCGAGAGGTATATATATGAACATAATATAAAACTAATTATTACATAGATATTTAGTCTTTTTACTAACTTAAAAGCTAAGGAATCTTGTAATTGGTGGTTTACAAGGAGTATTTTGGGATTTAGACAACAAAAATCTAATGGAAAATATCTCCCAATGTCGGTAGCAAATATCGGGAGGCTTCAGGAACCATTTCGCAGGAGAAAAATGGTGTCTGCGAGATTTCGCAGACACTTAAGAGGGGTGCGAAATATTTTCGCAACAACAAGCTAAACTCGCAAGGCTGCAAAGTTGGCTTCCACCTTGAGGTTCCAAGCTTCCTTCTCGCGGTATAGGTCGGGCAACTTCAGAAGGAGATACACCCTACTGTACAAAAAGGCTGCGGAATCACTTCGCAACAAAAGGGTGATTTCACAACACTTTGCAAAAAGCTTCCTTCAGCTCGGAGTGATTGGCTTGCAATGGCTGCAACTTCATCGTTTCAACTCCGAATTGCACACCGTTTAAAGCAGTGGATTGTTGACTTCCTGAGCTTTGAAATGGTATATAGCATGCATCATTTGGACTTCAGAAGAGTGGCTTCTACGACTGTCATCAAGAATAGGCTTCATGGCAGATTCTCTTTACTTTTTCTCCTTGCAATCCGGATTTACTCTTGGAAAATGACTTCTAAGCTTTGCCCAAGATTCCTCATAGCTCTCCTCAGTCTTGACTTGCTTTGGTGATCAAATTACTAACAAAAACACCAAAACTTACACAAAGTGATTAAAATCCCTTTCAAGGGTCCTTAACATGCCAATTGAGTTAAAAGGCCAAAACTACTACTCAAAAGTGGTTAAAAGGATTAATTATAGGCTATCAAATAGCACTTTTTGAGTAGTAATCATCAACCACAACCTTGAGTTGCTTATAACATCTATAACCATGAGCTCACAACTTGGAGTTGTTTAAGTCATCCATAAATCTAACTTGTTCATAGCATTTAATGCATTGAGTACACGACCTGGAGTTGTTCATATCATCCATAGCCCTGAGTTGTTAATAACATCTAGAACCTTAAGCTCACGACCCAAAATCGTTCATATCAACCATAGCCCTGAGCTATTCATAGCATCTAGAGCCTTGAGCACATGAGCCCAAGTGGTTCATATCATGAATAGTCTAAGTTGTTCATAGCATTTACAACATTTAAATCTCGTCCCATAGTCGCTAATCTCATCCGCATCTTTGAGTTATTCATAATGTCTATAGCCTTGAGCTCATGATCTAGAATGGTTCATATCATCTGTAGCCATGAGCTTTCATTACATCTATATCCTTGAGCTCATGGGACCCCAAGTTGTTCACATCATCCACAACCCTGATATCTTCGTAGTATCTTGAGCCCTAAGCTCATGACCTAGACTCGTTCATGTAATCCATAGCCTTAAGCTATCATAACATCTAGAGCCTTGATATCACAATCCAAAATCATTCATATCATCCACAAATTTAAGCTTTTCATAGCATCTAGAGCCTTGTGTTGGGATTCCTTTAACCCACATTCTTATTTTTGGAGCCACTTTGTCCTTATAAGCCCCATTAAGATTCTTTTCCTACACCTGTGTACATTTGTGGGCTTTTAGAGTCGGGTTAGTAGTGATAGGTTTAGTTACTTTCGTAGTAATCTCTTTTATATTTGCTCAAAATTTGATATCAATCTGAGTACTTCTAGGTTGCCTTCTTGCATAGTTGATGGATGTTCTTTGTAGAGAGTTTCCCTTATACCATGTCTTATCCAGTGCTTCTACTATTGTAAGAGTATTGATACGTTCGATCCGGGTTCAGATTCTTGGATCAGAGTTAGAGGTAGATTGATTAGGGTGTCAGACCAGTTAGATTAGACATATCTGATTTTGGATCAAAGATATATGGATTTGCAAGTAGTTATAGTTGATCAATTCGCTACTACTATGGCTTCCATCCAAGAAGCCATAACTAGTCTTGGTCAGAGGATGGATGGGCAACAAGCTCAATAGGTTCTAGTTTAAGAGAGTGTGCAGTATGATCTCACTATTCCACCCCCTCTTCCTCCTAGTCAGACAGTTCCATAGGACACTTAGATACCACCACCTCCCCTACTTGGTCAGATAGTTCCATAACTTACAATATTTACTTTACAGAGTTAGACTGAGGTTGCCTCACCCCATGCCATGGTGGTTGTTCCGACCTCAAAAGATGACATGTACGCATGGATAGGCTTGAGAAGAGGATGAGACAGATGAGAGTATTAAATGAAGGGATGGTATGAGATGATTTTGATGGACTACTAATGGCTAGTCTACTGGCCTAGTTCAGGATATCAAAGATCAAGCGATACATGGGGATTAGATGCCCCTGCATTCATTTGAGACTATATAGTACTGTGATGAGGGCCCACAAACTGGATGAGGCTTAGATGATTATGTTATTCCCCATATCCTTGAGTGGGACGACCCAACATTGGTTTGCTTCTATGGATATGTCACGCCATCGTATGTGGGATGAATTAGCCTAAGAGTTCTTATGATAATTTGCATTTAACATTGTCATAGACATCTCATGGAGAGTGTTGGAGGCCTTGAGGCATAGGTT
Organism: Vitis vinifera; assembly: GCF_030704535.1. Lineage (NCBI taxonomy): Eukaryota > Viridiplantae > Streptophyta > Magnoliopsida > Vitales > Vitaceae > Vitis > Vitis vinifera. The sequence goes on from NC_081810.1 coordinate 12,742,192, forward strand.
TGATGAGACAGTCACATCATTTATTTGTCATTAGAGGGAGAAGATATTGTAGATTATTGATAAGTCATCTTAGAGGGATCAAATCAGCATGATTATGAGGAGCCTGTAGCCTTGATTTACTATAAATTTGATGGGATTCCCACACATAGACTTTGGATCTTTGGTACAGGCTAATTATGGCATGGAGGAGGGCATTGCTAAAGGATTGTGGCTTGAATCTTCCCCTTCAGACTCGAAGGGGAAGAAGCCAACTATTAGATAGAGATTAGAGGACGTGAGTGTCATCAGTACTACTAGACCAAGGCCCCCTAGATATTATCAGACAATTGGGTAGGCTTCTATAGTTTGCTACCCACCATCACCCCATGTCTAGTATAGGCCATCTGCTTCTTCTAGACCTATGACTCTTAAATATCTACACCCAACTCCACAACCAGTTTATGCTACTCAGGCCACACAGAGGCCACCCAACCTAGGCTCCACCTATGCAAAGACAGATGCGATAATTTTCCCAATTGGGAATGCCTTTGAGTTGAGCTTTCTAGAAGCTTGTGGATGGAGGATTGTTAACTGCATTAGCACCGAGACCACCACCTCAGTTTAGGATGGACCTTCATTATGCTTACCATCAGGATTCGGGACATGACATTGATTGCTGCTTTGCTTTGAGACATGCTATTCAAGACTTGATAGATTAGGGTCTAGTCAACTTAGGGCAACCAAGTGTGACCACAAACCCTCTACCTACTTATACCACACATTCAGTGCCTTCACCTATTGGTAGTATTCATCACATGGACTTTGTTTAGGATGACATCATACACATGTTGAGTTGGGATGATGGATTGGCTAAGCAGATTGTTCTAGATGATGGTTATGAGATTATAGGAGTTACATCAAATTTATTGGTCTCTACACCATTCAATTTGATCCCTGATAGAGCATCATTATAATTGATTCCTTGTGCGCCATCAGATGTCGGGCATAGGGACACATTTGCTTCGTTTATTCTATGGCCTGAGGACTTTGGTGTTGATGTACAAGTTATGACTAGTAGTGGGAGGATAGCTCAAGCTACACCTCCAATTGCTAAACTATTTGGTAGTACGAACTCTTGGGAGAAGGTCAGAAGGGAGGATGATGAGATCTTGAGACAATTGTAGAGCACCCAAGCTCGAATATGTATTTGGAGTTTATTTGCTTTTTCGAGTACCCATAGAGACGCACTTATTCGAGCCTTGAGTCAGATACGTGTTGAGATGTCTACTACTTCAAATGGATTGATTCATATAATGACAGTTAATAGAGCCATCTACATTATGTTTTTTGTTGATGATTTTCCACTAGAGGGTTCTGACCATACTCGTCCTCTCTATATTTCACTTGTTTGTTCAAGCCATAAAGTCTCATCCATCCTATTCTATTGGACAATGGCTCTACCTTGAATGTTTACCCATTAGCCACTACTATAGCCCTCGAATTTGCACCCTCATATCTTGGTTCTTCCACATAGACAGTTAGAGCTTATGACAGCACTCAAAGGGAGGTCATAGGCACCTTGACTATAGATTTATTGATTGGTTTGACCAAATTCTCTATATTATTCCAAGTTTTGAGGTTTCTTGCATCTTTTAACTTGCTTTGAGGCCAAACTTGGATTCATCAAGTTGGAGTTATTTCATCTTCCCTTCATTAAAAGGTGAAGTTTATCCATGATGGGTAGGTCATTACAGTACAATCTACTAGAGACATGATTTCATCATCTGAGCCAGTATTGCAAATCAATCATAGTGATGATGATTTTTTTATGATGAGATTCATATTTAATGAGATACAGACCCTTGAGATTTAGAACTTTTGCAAAGATTTCATGGCTATGTCATTTGACCAACATAGTAGTACTCGTGTTCTTGATATGATGAGGGACATGTCCTTTCTACCCGATTTTAGGTTAGGACGACGCCAACATGGATTACATGAGTTTGTTACTACTATTGATCATGATACTCCTTTTAGACTTAGATTCACCCCTTCAGATGATGATGTTCATTATATGGCATGACTACGTAGGGTGAGGGATCAATTGTTTAGCAACACACTTGATTATCCTATTCGCTCTTACACTTTCAGTTTGGTCGATTTCTTTGTTAGGGGATGAGAGGTTCAACCTCATGTTAAGGAGATATGTGTTGAGGATGATATAGTGGATGAGCTTCAATATATGCTTCATCAAATGTAGATCATCTCTGAATCGAACTAGCTTATTCTCATTATGTTTCCTAGAGGAGACTACTGATTATGGGGTAGTCATTGAGCCTGGGGATATGGTTGATGAAATAGTTCCTCATGATGAGTATCGTGATAAGATGGGTGTGTTAGGTGTCAGTCAGTTCCTTGATGCAGTTCAACACGAGCCTCTCCCACTAATAGAACTTTTTGGAGTATTTGTCATTGAGATTGCTGAGGCGGATCATACTGTTCTTGCTCCTGAGCTTACTACTTTTATTATTCCTGTTATTGATATGTATGAGGGCACTGTTTCCCAATTGAGAGAGTGTCCAACTCTGTGGACACTGCCTCTTTGATTTAACATTATGTTTGGATTTATCACCTGCTTGGACTATGTTTCTGATAATTCAGTTATGGATTTGAGCATTTATGAGTATTCATCTGCCTTTTGTGATAATCTTTCTTTACTTGCACCTTATTCACCCACTTCACAGATATTTGATATAGATGATGAGATTTCACAACATGATTCATATGAGAGGGCTACCATTCTAGTAGGGAATGTTGAGATTGTTGATTTTAGTATAGCTAACCAGCCTAGAGAATTGAAGATTGGATCACCTTTATCCATTGATGAGATGAACAACCTCATCCATCTACTTAGATCATACTTGGATGTCTTTGCATGTCATATGAGGACATGTCAGGTCTCAATCCCTCTATTGTTTAGCCACTTGCCCATTTTGCCACATGATAGACTAGTTAAGTAGAAGTTAAGACGATTGCATCCACGATGGAGTTTACATGTTAAGGAGGAGATTAAAAAACAACTCAGTGTGGGATTTCTATCAGTAGTTAAGTACCCTGAATGGTTAGTTAATGTCATTCTTGTTCCCAAAAAATGATGGTAAGGTTAGGGTTTGTGTTGATTTCAATGACCTTAATAAGGCTAGTCCTGAGGATGATTTTCCTCTCCCACACATAGATATATTAGTAGACAACACTATAGGCCACTTGATGTTATCTTTTATGGATGGATTTTTTTATATAATCATATTTTGATGGCTCCAAATGATAGGGAGAAGATTGTTTTTATCACTGAGTGGGGTACTTATTGTTGTAAAGTCATGCCATTTGGATTGAAAAACACAGGAGCCACTTATTAGTGAGCCACCACTACTTTATTTCATGACATGATGCACAAGGATGTTAAGATGTATGTTGATGACATGATAGTAAAGTCCCATGATAGGGCAGACCATTTGGCAGCTTTAGAAATATTCTTCCAAAGGGTCAGGAAATTTAAGCTAAGACTGAACCCCAAAAAGTGCACCTTTGGTGTCTCTTCTAGGAAATTACTAAGATATCTGGTCAGTGAGTAAGGCATAGAGATTGATTATGATAAGATTAGAGCCATACTTGACATGCCTCTGCTTAAGACCAAGAAAGAGGTTAGGGTTTTTTTTGTGTGTACATTGTAGTATATTAGTCAATTCATTGCCAGATTTACAGATATATGTGAGCCTATCTTCCACATTTTGAGAAAGAATCAACCTATAGTTTGGAATGATGATTGCCAACATGCTTTCGAAAGAATTAAGGATTATCTTCTTTCTCCTCTAGTTTTAGTGCCTCCTATATTGAGACATCCACTAATCTTGTACTTGTCAGTTTTAGACATATCTTTAGGATGCATGTTGGCTCAACTTGATGATTCAGGGAAGGAGCTAGCTATCTTTTATTTGAGTAAGAGGATGCTGGAGTATGAGATGAGATATGTTGTAATAGAGCACCTTTGCTTGGCATTGGTTTGGGTCACTAAGAGATTGAGGCATTACATGATAGAGTATTCGGTGCACTTGATTTCCCATCTTGATCCCATGAGATACTTGTTTGATAGGCCCATTTTAGCTAGTAGATTGATGAGATGGCTTGTGCTTCTTATATAATTTGATATTCAATATGTCTCTTAGAACTCAATTAAAGAGAGCGTTGTTGCAGATCATTTAACATCCTTACCAACATCCGAGAGTAGACCAGTTGATGATGATTTTCTAGATGAGGAACCTGTCGTTATGACTATTTTATTAGGTTGGTGTATATACTTCGATGGTCTAGTTAATCATTTAAGGAATGTGATAGGTGTTCTATTGGTATCCTCCCAAGGTGATCACATTTTGAGATCTGTTTGTTTAACATTTTGATTACTACTCAAAAAGTGCTATTTTATAGCTTGTAATGAACTCTTTTAAACACTTTTGAGTAGTAGTTATTACCTTTTAACTCAATTGGCATGTTAAGGACCCTTGCAATCATTTCTAATCAAATTGTGTTAAGTTTTGGTGTTTTTGATAGCTTTTTTTATCACCAAAGCAATCCAAGAATGAGGGAGATCTTTGTATAATCCATGGAAAAGCAAATGGAAGCTCATTTACATGAAGAATCCAAGCTTTGGAGCTTCGTAGTCCTTTGCCAAAGCCAAATCAAGGATGTAAGGAGGAAAAACAGAGGAATCTAACAAGAAATTCAATAGGAAAGAAACTGTTGGACACATTAGAGTACTTTCTGGAGTCCATTTTATGCATACTATATGTCATTTCGAAGCTCAAGAAGTCAGGAGTCCAACGCTTTAAACGGTGTGCGAATTGGAGTTGAAAAAAAGAATTTATGGTCGTTTCAAGACAACCGCATCAAGTTGTGCGAAAATTTCGTAGCTACGAAATGAGCTGCGAAAATTTCGCAGCCCAAAGCCCATTTCGCAACGAAATCCACTCGCGAAATTTTGCAAGTTGTTTTGCAGCTGTGAAACCACCTACAAGCACATGTGTGCCACTTCGCAAGTTGAAACTCCATCTTCGTAGCTGCGAACCACGTTGCGAAATCACCTTCAAGCTGCAAATCAAGTTGCAAATCATCTCCAAGTTGCGGAATCACCTCCAAGTTGTTAAATCAAAAATTCAACTTGAAAAATCAAAGTTCAAACTTGCAAAATGGATAATTCAACGTGTGAATCACCTTGCGAAATCCACTTGTGCAATCTCAAATATTTGCAACCGACTCAGTTAGATTTTTTCTCAAGATATTTTGTGTAAATTTCTATTTTCTCCTTGTAATCAGTCAAAGATATTATTGGGATATTTCTTAGAAAATATCTTCTTATTAAAATCATAGTCATCTTTCTTTATACTTTTTCCTTTTCTCTTTCCTTTGATTTCCTCCCTCTTTTCTATCTCTGTTTTACTCTCTTCATTATGCTCTAGCTTGGATGTGGGCAGATCAACCTCTTTACCACTCCTCAAAGTGATAATCGCTTTAACTTCCCTCTTCTTTGAATATTCTCCCTCATTAGCCTCCATTTCATGGATACCCTTTTGATTTTGATGAGGTTGAGAAGGAAAGTTTCCTTTTTCTTACACTGTGTTGAGCTTGGCAAACCTTGAGATTGAATATTGGAGATTATCTATCTTTTGAGATGGATCATTTTGCACTCCATCCATCTTTTTGTTCAATGAACTCTCTACACTGTCAATTCTTTGACTGAGCTAAGCATTGATGGATTTCTGAGTTCCAAAAAAATCTCCCATGACCTTACTAAGATTCACCATAGCTTGTTCAAGGTTCGAGGCTTGCGGAAGTGCTTGAGTAGGTTGCTTGTACTGAGGTGGTTGTGGTTTCCAAGAGAAATTTGGATGGTCCCTCAAATTGGAATTGTAGGTGTTGCAATCACCAAACATTTCTCTCACCGCTGGAATGGTGGGACACTCATCAACCAAGTGCTCATAAGATAGACAAATGGCACAAGGCATAGCTTGCAGTGGTGTCTGAGAGATGGCTTGCACTTCTTGCATCTTCTTCATTTCTAGCTCTTCCAATCTCCTTGCTATAGCTGCAATCTTTGCCTTCATGTCTATGTCATCATTCAAAATATACATCTCACCCTTAGCATTAGGTTGAGACGTCATTCTTCCCATATTTCTAGCATTTGGTTCATCCCATCCTCTTGAAACTTCAGCCACATAACTCATGAAGTTCATGGCTTCCTCTGCTATCTCGTATTCAATATGACATGCACAACTAGCAATTTGAGAATTAAAAACAGAGAAAACAAAACAAAACAAAAGAAATAAAAATCTAGAGAAGAAAATATTATTAAGATTAACTAAAAGCTATATTAAAATATGAACAAAGAAAAAGAAACAAATAAAAGAGTTAGTAAAAAGAAAAGAAAAGTCACCAAACTTGTGATGAAGATCACAAGTACTCTGGAAAGGTGATATCACTGTAAAGTGGCACCATCCCCGGCAATAGCGCCATTTGATTCGTTTCCAATTGGTGTATCAGCTGATTCATGTCCTCTCAATGGTCCCCGGCAACGACGCCATTTGATTCGTGCCCAGCTGGTGTATGTCTAGTTGATTGGTGCTCAATCAACTGGTGTACCTTGATTTCGGTCCTTGAAATGAAAAAGCACCAATTCAGCTTTGAATTAATATCAATTGTGAAGTGAAAACCCATCCCAGTGAACGATCCTAGAACCACTATGCTATGCTAGCTGAGGCTATCCTAGTACATGGTGTAATAGGTTATAAATTTTGTTGATTACCCCCGTCTGAAGACCGAAATCAAGGTACACCAGTTGATTGAGCACCAATCAATAGGACATACACTAGCTGGGCACGAATCAAATGGCGCCGTTGCCGGGGACCATTGCGAGGACATGAATCAGCTGATACACCAATTCGGAACGAATCACATTTTCTAATTACCATCTTGCCATAAATAATATTGTTAAGTATGAAGCATGTATCCTCGATTTAGAGACTGCATTATAGCTTGTCATCACATAGATGGATATATTTGGTTATTCCAATTTGGTACTCAAACGGTTTTGGGGTGACTAGAAGACCAGAGATGCGAAGCTAAAGCCATACCACACCTACCTAGTGTTATTGATTGAAAATTTTGAGGAGATGAAATAAATTCATTTCCTTAGAGCACAAAATCAATTTGCTAATGCCTTAGCTATCCTAGCTTCTATAGTTAACATTCTAACTAATGTGGTAGTTTTTCCCCTGCTGATTGAGACTAGATCTATACCCGCTTATTGTTACTTGATTGATGAGGTAGTGGTCCAAGATGACCTACCATGGTTTCATGACATTTGTCAGTTTCTCAGATTTGGCACATACCCTGAGTTTGCGACAGCCAAGGATCGAAGAGCATTGAGACAGTTAGCCACTAGATTTATAATATGTAGGGAGACTTTATATAGACGATCGGTTGATGCTATTCTTTTCTTATGTTTGGATTGAGCCTTTACGGATCAAGTGATGAGAGAGGTTCATACAGGAGTTTGTGGTCCACATATGGGTAGACACATGTTAGCACGAAAGATTATGAGATTGGGATACTTTTAGTTGACTATAGAGACTAATTATTGTCAGTTTGTTTAGAAATGCCCAAAGTGTCATATGCACAGAGACCTTATTCATGTACCACCCTCAGAGTTGCATGCTTTGACATCGCCATGGCCATTCTTAGTATAGGTATTGATATCATTGGAAATATCTCACCAAAATCTTCCAATGGCCATGAGTTCATCTCATTAGCCATAGATTATTTCACTAAGTGGGTAGAGGTTGCATCATATGCGAAGTTGACATCCGCTAAAGTTGTCAATTTCATCAGGTCATATATTATTTGTCATTATAGAGTTCCTCATGAGTTGATTTCAGATAGGGGAGCACACTTTAGAGTTGAAGCTGAAACTTTGTTGCAAAAATATGACATTCAACATCATAAATCATCTACATATAGGTTGTAGACTAATGGAGCAGTAGAGGTTGCAAATAAGAATATAAAATGGATTATAAGAAAGATGGTTGAGACTTCTCGAGATTGGTTAGAGAAGCTTTCTTTTGCTTTATGAGCATACCCTACTTCTTTTTGCACTTCTACAGGAGCTACACCTTACTCCCTGGTGTACAGTATGGAGGCTTTTTCCCCGTGGAGATAGAAATGGGTTCATTGAGAGTGGCCCTTAAGTAGCAGGTTTCTGAGGTAGAGTGGTCTCAGGCTTGGTTTGATCAACTTAACCTTTTAGATGAAAGAAGGTTGAGAGTTGTAGACCATATTTAGGCTTACCAGAGGAAGATAGCTTGTGCCTTCAGGAAATGAGTGAAACTTAAATCATTACAGAAAGAAGATTTGGTTTTGAGGATTCTCATAGGTCTAATTGGAGACCCCAGGGGAAAGTTCAGACCTAGTTGCAATGGACCTTATTGTGAAACCAAGGTTTGATTAATCTCGGTTTTGATGATAACAAAACAAGGTTTAGAACTAATGATTATATTTCAAGTGTGTTTAGGCAAGACGATTTCCAAAGTGGCATTCATAAAGACAAATCAAGCCAAAGAGAAATCATGAAGAAGAAGAAGACCTCAAAGAGTAGTGTTTTTCAAGACCCAAGCTTCATAAGATCTCTTTGTAAGGTTGTTGGTGCACTAGGTTTTTCATGCATTACATTCTTTACTTATGCACCAAAATCATCCAAGAGTTATTTCATTTTAAATTTTTTAAAATTGGATGATTTCATGTTTTCAACTAAAACCTTGTGTCAAGTATTTTCCAAACTTGTTTAAAAGGTTTTAAGTTGAAAAAGTTGGACATTGAGCCAAAAATAGCTCAACCGGTTGAACCGAATGAGGAACCGGTCGACCCACCAGCTCAATCCGTTGAGGGGTACAAAAACCTTATCTCTCTTCCAAAACGGTTGTTTAATTGGTCAAGGTGTGAACAGTAACCGATCGAGGTCCAATGGTCACATTCCAAGCATTAAATGCTAACGGCTAGTCAACCGATTGACCCCCACCTTGACCGGTTGAACCCCCAACGACTAGTTTGGCTTTTTTCCTCTATAAAAAGGCTCCAAATCTTCATTGTTTATTAGCTTAACCTTCCCAAACCTTTCTTGAATATATTTGAGCCCTAGAAGAGTGTTTTTTTGTGCACCATTGTTCTAAACTTACATATCTTTAGTGCATCATTCAATCCTAGTTTACTTGTATCATTTGAGCCTAAAGTTTTATACTAGGAGTTTGTGAAATTATTTGTATATCTTTGAGAGGAAGAATCTAAGTGAGATATCACTTAGGGATTCTCAAGTGAGGAGTATCACTTGAGGGGTTGTCCAAGAGTGGGGTATCTCTTTAGAAGTGTAAAGGGTGATTGGAGCCAAAAGTCCAAGAGGGTGGATTAGAACCATAATCCAATTGTATTGCTTGAAGGCTTGGTTTGGAAGCCTTGAATTAGTGGAACCTTAAGCTTGGGATTGAAGCTAGAGGAGAGTGGATGAAGGTCGAGTTGCACCGAACCACTATAAAAATCTTGTGTTTGCATTCTCTTTTTCCTAGTTCTTTCCTTTATATGCAATTGCCTTTACATTGTTTTATTATATACTTGCATATATTGATTACTACTCAAAAAGTGCTATTTGATAGCTTGTAATTAACTCTTTTAAACACTTTTTAGTAGTAGTTATTACCTTTTAACCCAATTAACATATTAAGGACCTTTGCAATCATCTCTAATCAAATTGTGTAAGTTTTGGTGTTTTTGTTAGTAATTTGATCACCAAAGCAATCCAAGATTGAGGAGATTTCTTTGGAATCCATGGAAAATCAATTAGAAGCTCAAAAACATGAAGAACCAAAGCTTTGAAGCTTTATAGTCCTTTGCCTTAAGCAAATCTGGAATGCAAGGAGGGAAAGCAAAGAGAGAAATCCACCATGAAGCATTCTAGAGGACAGCCACTGTCAGCCACTTTTGGAGCACTTCCTGGAGCTCAATTGATGTATACTATATGTCGTTTCGAAGCTCGAGAATTCATCAATCCAACGCTTCAAATGGTGTGTGATTCGGAGTTGAAATGAAGAAGTTAGAGCCATTGGAAGCCGATAACACAAAGTTGAAGGCCAATTTCGCAGGCTGCGAAATCAGCCTTTGGCTGCGAAATCACAAGAGGATGGCTGGGAAATGGTGTCCTTCATGCTGCGAAATTTCGTAGCCATCTTGCACGGCTACGAAATTCTCCTGAAGCTTCCCGATATTTGCGACTGACATTTTTTAGATTTTTTGCTTTAGATATTTGATGTCTAAATCCCCAAACTCTCCTGGTAATCCACCTATCATAGGATTCCTTAGTCTTTAAGCAAGAACAAAGGGTAATTAGCCTCATATATATAATGTTTGTAATTTCCATTACAGTGAGAGGTCGGGGAGCTTATTCTCAGACACAACCTTTGTATAGTTTTGAAAGAAAGTAAAATACAGAGCCTTTGCTCTACCTTACCTTCTTGTTTTGATTGTATTGTATATTATTTAATTTTTCTTACTAGCCAAACAAGCTCTAAAGACGTTTCCTTAGAGAATGGGTGGCTAGGATTTTAGTTCTTTGGAGCTAAGGTTGCTGGGTAAGGCCCCAAATGCAAGAATTGGTAGTTTTGTTGTTTCGGCCATTAATGAAGAGAAAGTGTGACCCATTAATGATTTCTATGTTTTTAGTTAACTTAAAACACCTTCAATTCACCTGAGCCAACACTTGGTAAGGCAAGTGATCTCCGTCCATGGAGATGCACTAGTTTATCTCTTGCAAGCTTTTGGGAGGTGACTTGAAGGTAGGATTTTCTAGAATTGCCAACAGTTGGTAAGCTTTTGGACTCTAAGGAGACATCCATTAGTTATCTCTTGCGAGCTTGAGAAGGGAAGTCCAAGGTTAATGATCACCTTGAATGGCAAATGCTAGGTGAGAGGCACGAGCCATTGCAAGTTGCATCAGTGAGAGGGAATTAGTGCTGAAATCCATTAAAGGGGAGCATCTGTACAACACCGGTTAGAGAATTAATTATATGTTAATTCTCTAATGTGAGGAAAAGAACCAAGTGACTGGAGCTCTATTTTTGCATGAGGAGCCTCCCCTGTGAACCTAAAACTCTAAGGAATGCTTTTCTTCATAAGTAACTTCCATTACTTTCTTTTTAGTTAGCTTAAAACAAAACTTTTTTCAACCAAAGTTTTTGTTTTCTTCTTAAGCTAACCTTGAAATGAAAAAGCACCAATTCAAGTTTGAATTGGTATCAGTTGTAAGTTGAAAACCCTTCCCAATGAACGATCCTAGAGCCACTATGCTATATTAGCTAAGGCTATCCTAATGCATGGTGATATAGGTTATAAATTTTGTTGATTACTCCCTTCTGAGGACCACAATCAAGGAACACCAGTTGGACACACATCAAATGGCACCACTGTCAGGGACCATTGAGAGGACATGAATCAGCTGAGACACCAATTGGGAATGAATCATATATTTGTCTCTAACATTCACATAGTTTAAATTTAGAAAAAGAGACCATCACCCTATTCGCCCCCCCTCTAGGGTAATTACCTTAGATTAGATTAGCTTAATTTTTCTAATACTTATGTTATTCGAAAGCAAACTCCGGAAGACACTGCATGGTTGATTGACCTAAATGGAAACCAATTTTCAGAACCAACCAATGTTGATCAGCAGAAGAAATATTATGTTTGAGATCATGGTCGAAGGATGGGTGGCCATCATTTTGGTTAGCCTCATATCTTATCACACCCATTTCACACATAATCCATCGCTAGCCCTTTGAGCCTCATGAGGTATATTATAACATTTCTTTCTTATAGCTTTGCTTACCTTTCATCACCTGGGTAGGGGTCTTTGGTTGTGTATGCATGTTTTACTTGGATAATCTCGTGGGTTTTGAACTCTTTCATCTACTTTCTTTCTTCTTGTTACCATCCTCTTACTATCATACTCCTATTATGTTTTATCAATGTTCCTTTTTCGTCTATTTTCGTGTTTTATCTTCTCTTGTTTCATCTCACTCTCTTTATTTCCTCTAATTGATTACTTTTCACCTTTTTAGTGCATCAAGGTAGTCATGTCACACCTTTCATTCCACTAGTTGACTTTGATCTAGACATCTTAGCTTGAGAGGTGACCTTGGGGTTGGGGTTTTATACACATGTCAATGATTAGAGTTGTCATACTTTTAGGGTTTGTGTATGATTCATATCTTCATCAGTGATTGGGTAGAGTTTATTCATTTCTATCGTTTGCTTAGCAGAGTTTTGGTTTATTGATACTAGTGTTCTCATAAAAAAAAAAGAACAAAAAAAAAAGAAGAAGATATAATGATGTGTTTGTTTATGGTAGTACACTCCATTGAACATACATTGATATTCGAGAGTTACTCATTAAGCTTATTTATCCTGGGTTGTTCATTGGTTCATTTATCATTGGTTGTCCATTGGGTATATATATCTCTAAGCTCGTATGTGAGACTTTTGAGAGCATTTCACTCCTTGGATCACTTATGTTATGCGTTTGGAGTGGTGAGAGTTTGGTGAGTGTTCTATAAGACCCTTTTCTTCATGGATTAGGGTTGATATATATTGAATATGAAGATTGGGTAACCTATCACTATGGTCTTTAGATCACCACCTTCATTGCCATTCCATCATTAGTGATATGACTTTTCTCAATTGAACTAATATAAGTTGGTCATCTTTCTTTGTACCTTCTCCTTACTTTCCTTTGCTTCTTATCACCTCTTTCATATAGTCATCCCATATTTACTCATTTCTTACATTTGATATATGTTTTTAAATCACTACCTTCTTCACATCTATCACATGTTGCCTTGATAGTTTGACCATTTCTCTTTTCTTTTTATTTCATCATCAATACTTTCATTGATTGATATCAAGCTCATTAGCTCGCGAGATTATGCTACACATTAAATGCTCAACTCAGTCAAAGAATTGACAGTGTAGAGAATACATTGAATAAGAGGATGGATGGGATGCAAAATGACTTATCTCAAAGGATAGATAATCTCCAATACTTAATCTCAAGGCTCACTAACCTGAACACAATGCAAGAGAAGGGTAGATTTCCTTCTCAACCTCACAAAAACCCTAAGGGTATCCATGAAGTGGAAACTCATGAGGGAGAGTCTTCATAGGTGAGAGATGTTAAGGCCTTGATCACTCTAAGGAGTGGTAAAAAGGTTGAGTTGCCAACACCCAAGCCACATGTTGAAGAGGAGGAAGAAGAAGAGACAGAGAAGAGGGAGGAAATCAAAGGAAAGAAGAAAGATACCAGTGAAGCGAAATAGGACCATGATTCAATAGTGAATGCAAATCCAGAGAAAGTACTTATTAAGGGAGATGTGATGAAGAAACACACACCTCCACCTTTTCCTCAAGCTTTGCATGGGAAAAAGGGGATCAGAAATGCATAAGAAATTCTTGAAGTATTAAGACAAGTGAAAGTCAATATCCCATTGTTGGATATGATTAAACAAGTTCCAACATATGCAAAATTCCTAAAGGACTTGTGTACTATCAAAAGAGGGTTGAATGTGAATAAGAAAGCCTTCTTGACAGAGCAAGTAAGTACTATCATACAATGCAAGTCTCCTTTGAAGTACAAAGATCCGGGTTGTCCTACCATTTCAATCATGATTGGAGTAAAAGTAGTGGAAAAAGCTTTGTTAGACTTGGGAGCAAGTGTGAATTTGCTACCATACTCTGTCTACAAGCAATTAGGACATGGTGAATTAAAGCCAACATCAATCACTTTATCTCTAGCAGATAGATCAGTGAAAATTCCAAGGGGGATAATTGAAGATGTCTTAGTTCAAGTTGATAATTTCTACTATCCAGTAGACTTTGTTGTTCTTGACATAGACCCAATTGTCAAGGAAACGAATTATGTTCCTATCATCCTTGGAAGGCCATTCCTTGCTACATCAAATGCAATCATAAATTGTAGGAATGGACTCATGCAACTCACGTTTAGCAACATGACACTGGAGCTCAATATCTTCTATATGTCCAAAAAGCCAATCACTCTGGAAGAGGAAGAAGGTCCAGAAGAGGTGTGCATTATTGACACTCTAGTGGAGGAGCATTGTAATAAGAAAATGCAAGACAAGTTGAATGAAAGTCTTGGGGATCTTGAAGAAGAGTTGCCTTAACCCTCTGATGTGCTTGCTACTCTACAAGGTTGGAGGGGGAGAGAAGAGATTCTACCTTTGTTCAATAAAGAAGACGCACAAGAAGCTGCTAAAGAAGAGACCCCAAAGCTCAATCTGAAGCCTCTGCCCACGGAGTTGAAATATACATACCTAGAAGAGAATAAACAATGCCCTGTTGTTATATCTTCATCTCTTACTACTCCTTAGGAGATGTGTCTACTTGAAGTTCTCAAGAGGTGTAAGAAAGCAATAGGATGGCAAATATCTGACTTGAAAGGCATCAGTCCTTTGGTCTATACACATCATATATACATGGAAGAAAAAGCTAAACCAATTCGTCAACCTCAAAGAAGATTGAATCCTCATTTGCAAAAGGTGGTGCAAGCTGAGGTTCTGAAGCTACTTCAAGCAGGTATTATCTACCCCATATCTGATAGCCCTTGGGTGAGTCATACTCAAGTGGTACCAAAGAAGTCAGGGATCACGGTGGTTCAAAATGAAAAAGGAGAAGAAGTTGCTACACGCCTCACTTCAAGGTGGAGGGTGTGTATTGATTATAGAAAATTGAATGTTGTGACAAGGAAGGATCATTTTCCATTGCCATTTATTGATCAAGTGTTGGAGAGAGTCTCTGGCCATCCTTTCTATTGTTTCTTGGATGGTTACTCCGGGTATTTTCAAATTCAAATTGATGTTGAAGATCGGGAAAAGACCAATTTTACATGTCCATTTGGAACATATGCCTACAGAAGAATGCCTTTTCGTTTATGTAATGCATCTGCAACTTTCCAAGAAGTTTTGAAAACATTTTTAACTGAACCTAGCTAAACCCAAAAGAAATTAATCGTTATCCCTAAACTTAATTACTTTCATTGCCCTCAATGAATAAAAGAAAATAAAGTAAGGAAAAATTAAGGAAAAGAAAAACTCCATTTTTTATGAGTTTTTGGGACAAATCGATAAATCGCTCCTTTCTCATTTAGTAGTGTCCAAATTGCAGCAAAAAGGTAGAAACAATCACCCCAAATCACGACCAATCAAGAAGATGGACCGGATCTGCGATTTTCCTTCCAAAATTACACCAAATGAAGCTTCAATCTTGCCAAATCTCCAAAACCCGTGAGTAATCCCAAAAGAAAACAAAGAATTCAAAATTTAAATATGATTAGGATCAAAAGATGGAGAGAAAGTGGAGAGAAGATGAGAAAAGCTGTTTGTAAAAAATGAAGGAAGATGGTCTTTTAAAACACCTACTTACTTATCGCGCAACGACATTCAAGTCTTTCTGCCCGGTGCAAAGCCTTAATTTTTATAAGAGAAATTCAATTGGGGGTGACCACTACGGTGTAAAGCCTTATATGCCGCAGCGGTTTAGCCTCAGGTCTTCTTATGAGCAACGTTTGAAGAGTCAACCAAGGGACTCAATGCCTCCCACCGCGACGCCTTTCACTAGGTATGTAAAAAGCCTTTTTTTTTCCCTTGAAAATAAAGGAACAATGGTTAAAAATAAAAATAAAAATTAATCCTAAACTACCAAACAATTAACTCTAAAAATTCACTAACTAAATTAACTTTGAAACAAAATAAAAACAAAATTAATAAAAATCCTAACAACTAAAATAATTCAAAATTTGAAAATAAAAATTGCTCAAAATAAATCTGGTTGCCTCCCAAAAAGTGCTAAAATTTAAGCCGTTAGCTAGCCTTTCTCCACTCTTCTACTTCGGAATTAAAAGTACAATAAACACCCTTTTTGTGCTAAAATTTCCTCCCAAATAGTGCTTCAATCGTTGCCCGTTCATTGTAAAAGTTCCCTTTGATGGATGATGAACTTCTATTGCTCCTTATGGTAAAACCTTATTAACTATGAACGGACCAGACCATCGCGATCTTAATTTACCTGAAAAAAGCTTGAGACATGAGTTGAAAAGAATAACTTGTTGACTAACTTTAAATGCATGCTTCTGAAAATGCTTATCATGCCATCTTTTTGCCTTATCCTTATAAATCTTAGCATTCTCATAAGCATTATTATAGAACTCTTCCATCTCGTTTAATTGTAACAATCTCTTCTCCCCTACAGTTCGTAAGTCAAAATTCAAAAGTTTAACAGCCCAAAATGATTTATGCTCCAACTCAACCGGAAGATGAAACGATTTTCCATAAACCAATTGATATGGAGACATCCCAATAGGTGTCTTGAATGTCATTCTATAAGCCCATAAAGCATCATCCAACTTACTTGACCAATCTCTCCTAGAAGAATTAACTGTTTTCTCTAGAATTCATTTGAGCTCACGATTAGATACCTCAACTTGACCACTTGTTTGCGAATGATAAGGAGTAGCTATACGATGTGTTACTCCATATTTACCCAATAGTGACTCAAATTGACTGTTACAAAAATGAGATCCCCCATCTCTTATGATAGCTCTTGGTGTACCAAATCTTGCTAAAATGTTCTTCTTAAGAAATTTAACTACCACCCTAACATCATTGGTCTGTAGTGCCTTAGCTTCAACCTATTTGGAATCCTAATCTACAACAATCAAAATAAAATGATTAGCATAAGAGGATGGAAAAGTACCCATAAAATCAATACCCCATACATCAAACAATTCTATTTCTAAAATATTTGTTAGAGGCATCTCATTTTTCCTAGATATATTCCCAATCCTTTGACATCTATCACAGTTGGCAACAAAATTAAATGAATCTTTAAAAAGAGAAGGTTGATAAAATCCTGATTGCAAGACTTTGGATGCAGTTTTAGTAGCTCTAAAATGTCCTTCAAATTCACGGGAATGAGAATGATGTAGAATACTCTCCATCTCCTCTTTCGGCACACGTCTCCTAATTATTTGATCGGCACATGGTTATATAAAAAATGATCATCCCATATGTAGTACTTGAGATTTGAGAAAAACTTTTTCCTTTTTTGATAAGTAAGATCGGGAGGCAAAATCTTCTTAGCCAAATAGTTAATAATGTATGCATACCATGGCGCTTGTTCAACTGCAAAAAGCCACTCATAAGGAAATCTTTCATTAATATCATCATCAACTCCTTCATTAGGCTCCATATGATTCATCCAAGAAAGATGATCTACAACTAAATTCTTGGTTCCTTTCTTGTCTTTGATTTCCAAGTCAAATTCTAGTAGCAGCAAGATCCAACGAACTAGCCTTGGATTTGCATCTTTCTTAGAAAACAAATACCTTAAAGCTAAATGGTCGGTATAGACAATCACCTTAAAACCTATCAAATAAGACCAAAATTTGTCAAAAGCATAAACAAATACTAAAAGTTCTTTTTCAATAGTTGCATAATTTACTTGAATCTCTGTTAAAACCTTGCTAGCATAATAAATCACGTGAAAAGTTTCACCTTTCTGCTGCCCTAAAACAGCACTTATAGCAAAGTCACTAGCATCACACATCAATGTAAAAGGCAATTCCCAATTAGGTGCAACGGTAACAGGAGAAGATATTAGTTTAGACTTAAGAGTTTCAAAAGCATTTAAACATTCTTTAGAAAAATAAAAAATTGCATCCTTAGCCAATAAATCACAAAGAGGTTTAGAAATTTTTGAAAAGTCCTTAATGAATCTTCTATAAAATCATGCATGACTAAGAAAACTTCTAACTCCCTTAACATTTGTAGGTGGTGGCAGCTTCTCAATCACATCTATCTTGGCATGATCCACCTCAATTACTTTTAGATAAATTCGATGTCCAAACACAATACCTTCTCTCACCATAAAATGGCATTTTTCCCAATTTAAAACCAAGTTTATGTCAACACATCGCTGTAAAACCAAAGAAAGATTAGAAAGGCAATCAACAAAAGAATAACCAAAAACAAAAAAAATCATCCATAAACACTTCAATGCATTTTTCAATCATATTAGAGAAAATGGACATCATGCGACATTGAAAAGTGGTCGGAGCATTGCATAAATCGAATGGCATTCGTCGGTCAGCAAAAGTGCCATATGGGCATGTAAAAGTGGTCTTCTCTTGATCTTTCGGTGCTATGGGGATTTGATTCTATCCTGAATATCCATATAGAAAACAATAATAATCATGAGCGGAAAGTCTCTCCACCATTTGGTCAATGAAGGGTAAAGGAAAGTGATCATTTCTTGTGGCATCATTAAGCTTCCAGTAATCAATACAAACTTTCCAACCGGTTACTATTCTTATGGGGATAAGTTCATTATTATCATTCTTCACAATAATTATACCTCCCTTCTTAGGAACTACTTGAACTGGACTTACCCATGTACTATTCAAGCTTGGATAAAATATACCTGCATCCAAAAGCTTCACAACCTCCTTCTTAACTACTTCTTGCATAGATGGATTTAATCTTCATTGTGGTTGAATTGTTGGCTTGTAACTTTCTTCAAATAGGATCTTATGCATAGAAATCAATGGGTTGATTCCCTTGATGTCATATATAGTCCATCCAATAGCTTTCCTATGCTCCCTCAAAACTCTTAATAGTTTTTCCTCCTCTAAATCATTCAAAGAAGAGTTAATAATAACAGGATAAGAGCTAGAATCATCTAAGAAGGCATACTTGAGATGAGATGGTAATACTTTAAGTTCAAGTTTAGGAGGCTCCTTCTTTAACGTATGATTGTTAACATGAATGGCCTCTAATCCCTCAAATTTGAACTTTTTTGGAAACTCATAAATTGGCAATGCATCAAGATTATTAACACATTAAATTATATCATCATCACCACAAAGAGTTCGTAAAATTCTACCATTCATTACAATTTTCTAAAGTTGAAGTAGGAAAAGTTTTAGCTACCACCCTATCCAAAACACTAATTGCAAAGTATGCATCAACATTAGATGGAAATTTCATAGCCTTAAAAACATTAAACATAACTTGTTCATCTTGAACCCTTGAAATCAACTTACCTTGATGAACATCTATAAGAGTTCTACCTATAGCAAGAAAGGGTCTTCGTAATATAAGTGGAACTTCCCAATCTTCTTTCATATCTAATACAATAAAATCAGCCAAAAATATAAACTTATCCACTTTTACCAAAACATCCTCAATAATGCCTCTTGGATGTTTGATAGATCTATCCATAAACTGCAAACATACCGTAGTAGGCTTCACTTCCCCTATTTCAAGTTTCCTGAAAATAGAAAGAGGCATCAAATTAACACTTGCACCAAGATCACATAAAACTTTATCAAAATCAAAATCACTAATGGTGCAAGGTATAGTGTAACTCCTTGGATCTTTTAGCTTAGGAGGAAGCTTCCTTTGAAGAATGGTGCTACACTCTTCAGTGAGCATCACCTTCTCATTGTCCACTAATTTTCTCTTATTTGATAACATCTCCTTTAAGAATTTAGCATATTTTGGCATTTGCTCCAACATATCTACAAAAGGACGACTGATATGTAAGCTCTTAAAAATATCAATAAATTTATAAACTTGCTTATCTAAAATTTTCTTTTTCAGCCTTTAAGGAAAAGAGATGGCATTAGATGATGGTTTTGGAGTAGATGGTTGTATAGGAGTGGAAGCAACTTGTTCCTTGGGAACCGAAGTATCTTCCTTATTTGCTTGCTGCTCGGCCTCCTTTGATTGTTCTAACTCTTTCCCACTTCTAAGAGTTATGGCCTCTACATGCTTCTTAGGATTTGTCTCTGAGATACTAGGAAGTGTTCCTTGAGTTATCTCCGTCAATAACTTAGAAATCCCCCGCTTGATGCTCAAGGTTGCGAATACTTGCACCTTGGTTCCTAAAACTTGCTTTAGTATCATCAATAAAATTGTTAGTCTTTTGCATAAATTGGGTGAAAACTCTTCCAAGTTTGGCTTATTCTCTTGAGATTGGAAACCGGAGGGTGGTTTTTGCACATGAGTGTTATTACTCCGTGAGAAGTTCGGATGATTCCTCCACCCTTGGTTGAAATAGTTGGAGTTAGGATTGTATTGGCGTTGATTATTGGACATATAGTTCACTTGTTCAGATGAATTTACTTCATATAGGCCTCCAAATTGACACTCCAAGCTAGGATGATTACCTGCACAATTTTCATGAACTAAATTAGAAACAACAGCAACATTCAGTTTCTTAAAATTATTATTGAAAATTTCAACTTGAGCAACCAAATTATTAAAAGCATCAATGTCATGAACCTCGACTATCCTCTTTTGTGCATTTTTATCCTTAGACTTCAAGAAATTATTGCTAGCCATCACTTTTATAAGCTAATATCCCTCCTCCGGTGTCTTATTAAAAAAACTCCTCCGCTTGCTGCATCCACCATGGTTTGAGTATTAGGATGTAAACTATTGTAGAATGTTTGCACTTGCATCCACATTGGTAAGCCATGGTGTGGGTACTTTCTTAAAAGATCTTTGAACCTTTCCCAAGCTTCATAAAGAGACTCTTGATCTTGCTGTAAAAAGTTAGTTATATCATTCCTCATCCTTGAAGATTTTTCCTGTGGAAAGTATTTAGCAAGAAAAGTGTTAACCAGTCCATCCCATGTAGCGATTGTCCTTAGAGGTAATGAAATTAACCATGCCTTAGCCTTGTTATTTAGAGAGAATGGAAACAATCAAACTCTTATTGCATCATCGATCACATGATTATGCTTGAAGGTATCACAAATTTCTAAAAAAATTACAATATGTAGATTAGGATCATCATTGGTTAATCCTCCAAATCGAACCAAAGATTGAATCATTTGAATAATTGCCAATTTGATCTCAAAATTGTTAGCTTGGATGGGTGGCCTTCGAATGCTTAAGACACCCACATTAGGGATAGAATAATCCTTGAGTGCCTTGTTTGGGACTCCATTATCACCATGATTCTCTTCCCCCATTGCAGGAACCTCTTGAATTACTTGTTGCTTGTGTTTTTGATTTAGCTTTCATAGTGTTTTGTTGATATCAAGGTTGATTGGTACTAAGTCCAAACTCCTTGTACATCTCATACACTAAGAAAACCTAAAAAAAGAAAAACAAGTGAGTATGAATAAAAAGAAAATAAATCAAATTAGCAAAAAAAAATAAAAATAACTGGTATTAATATTAGTATCAAATAGTCCCCGGTAACGGCGCAAAAAACTTGTTATAAATGTTCGCAAGTATACAAACCGTTCAAGTCATATAATTATACCTAAGTACGGATATCGAACCCATAAGAACTATGCTACTAATTACTAAAATTTATTATTCCCACTGCTATTTGATCAACTGAATTTTTAAAGTTGTAGAAGAAAGCAAATTAAATAATTAAAGAAAATAAATTCAAACTCTTATGATTTAAACGATCTAGGGCTTTTGACTTCTCTACAAACACTTTCATGCAATTGATTGCTTAACCTAATTTCTGTTATATTTTATTTGGAGATTTAATTCCCTAAGCCAACCAATATTTTCTCTCGAAATATATCAAATTGCTCCTTAAATTACTAACCCAACATATCTCTAAGTGAATTTAAGTTGAAAGGAGTAATTAAGATCTATGGAATTATTATAGATTTAACTATTAATCTCTTAGAACATGGTAATGTATCTTTACCATTCATTCATTCTAACGTAATCTATTCTATGGATCTAATTTAGATTCTAACTCTTGTTATCAACCTAAATCATAAAATCAATCAAAACTTAGGCTCTTAAGAATTGAGAGCATTAAGCGGAGAATAGATACACAAATAAATTGATGTAAAACAGAGAATTAAATTAAACTAATCAAAAACATAAATTGTGATTGAGCTACATCTCAGCCCTAGACAAAGGAAATTAGTTCATGTCAAGATGAAGAAAAAACATCCTAAATTACAATCATAAAGAAAAGGGAATAATAAAACAAAAAAATAGAAGGAAATCTACAAATCCCTTTTTTGTTCTCTAAGCTCCTCCTTCTCCCAGGTCTCTAAGATCCCCTAAATAAACCCTTCTTTCATCTATATTATAGACTTGGTATCGTAAACTAACGTCCCACCTAAATAGGATCTGAACAAAATGAGATAAGAATGAATAATTATCAAATTTTAAATATCGGGTTGCAGTGCTCAATGCCTCCCGCCGCAACGCTTTAGTCTCGGGTCTTAAGGATTTCTGAAATTTCTTTGGGCACCACGACAGACAAGTTCATCTTGTCATGGTGCTTTCCACTTGGGTAAGTTATGCGAATTGTCATGTAAGAGGCCGTCATGGCACTTGAGAGCTCCCGCCATGATGGTTCTCACATTTTCGCTGAATTTCATATTTTTCTTCCAAGTTTGCCTTGTATTACTCCATTTTCGTACTCTTGGCTATTTGAGACCTAAAACAATAAAAATAATGATTGTTGAGATAAAATTACTCTTAAACTAATGAAATATCAAGTTAAATCATAGATAATAAGTCGCTCTAAATCGACTTATCAAAGATCAAATCATAGGTAATCCATCTAGTGGGGTAAAAACTAGTCCTCTCTTAGAAACATTTGCAATAATCTAGCTTTTATCTCTCAAATTGAACCTTAAAATATAAATGATGCTTTAGATGATGAAAATTGGATGATTGCTATACAAGAAGAGTTAAATCAATTTGAAAGAAGTGAAGTATGAGAATTAGTACCAAGACCTTCAAATCAAAGTGTTATTGGAACTAGATTGGTCTTTAGAAATAAAATGGATGAAAATGGCATAATTGTTAGAAACAAAACAAGGTTAGTAGCCTAAGGTTTTAATCAAGAGAAGAGATAGATTATGGATAAACCTTTGCCCTCGTAGCTAGGTTGGAAGCCATTAGGATGCTACTTGCCTTTACATGTTTTAAAGACTTTGTTTTATATCAAATGATATGAAAAGTGCATTTTTAAATGACTTTATAAATGATGAGGTGTATATTGAACAACCACCCGACTTTGAAAGTTTTAATTTTTCTAACCATGTTTTTAAACTTAAAAAGGCACTTTATGGTTTGAAACAAGGACTTAGAGCATGGTATGAAAGATTGAGCAAATTTCTCTTAGAAAATAGTTTTAAAATGGGTAAAATTGATACAACTCTTTGTTGGGATTGAGCCCCAAAAAGCAAGACATGATATAACAAAGTTAAACTTAACTATCCTCTTGTCGCCTCCTTGGTATATTGATAATGATTTTAGTATTTAACCCATTTCTCTTACATTGTACATGACTTAGGTGCATTAGGAGTTGCATAGAAGATACAAGTCATGGGTTCCCTATAAGTAGATAAGTTTACCACAGTTGGTTCATGGATTAGGCAATTCAGTTGAGATTGTAATGCACTACCTCCTAATTGAAGGGATGGCTTGTCTTGGTTGTCAGGATGGGTTTCCTATGGTGAGTGTACTAGTGCATGTGATACACACTGGACAGGGCCTATGGTGAATCTTGATGCAAGGCTAACAATTGTCATGATTTACCAAGCTAATATACTACATGGACTCTCAATCTTAAGGAGAGGATATTAAGCCTATACCAAAATCAATAAGAGGCTTTGACCTATGGTTAAGACCCTAAAATGGTCATATATCCATATGGATTGGGTTGTTGTTGATGGAGCTTGGTGGCAATAAGTATTCTCAATAGAGGCACCATCATATCTCATGGGATTGAGACAGTGTGTCCCCTTAGGTGATCCAAAGGACATGTGATCATGAAATCTGTGGCCACAGTAATTTCTTTAATGGAGTTTAGCATATGCTTCTTGGAGCTAGAGTATGTCAGTTGATCACATAATAAGTAGGATTTGTAACTCAAGGATTTGAAAGGTAATCTTGATAGGTGATAACACTACCTTATTAGATTACGGACATTAGTTCATTGGGAGTTTGCATGCAGTGGATAGTAAGTCATGAACCTGAGCACATGGTGTCTCATTATAATTTACATAGGGTACTGGAGTGTAGTTAACTCTCTGTAGTGGGATGTTGAGTCAATTCTAGAATTTGATTATGAGGGAGCCAGTACTCCTATGGGTTCTAGTAGTCCCCAATCTAAGCTCCTATTCCTTGATGGCACGGTTTATGAGGGTTGGATGGGTTTTTAGTTCACTTTTGTGCATAAGGACATTTTGGTAATTATGTTAGGTTGCACAGGAATAAGTGAGTGGCATATTTAGATTGAACTAATTGATTAATTAGGGCCTTGTATGGTTAATTAAATTAGCAACGTTTTTGGGCTAGATTAAGTGACCCAACCCCATGGTGGGTTTAAGTCACTTAAGCCTATTAGGAAATCTATAAATACTCTTTTAGGGGTTATGGTTTCATAGTCTTGCCATTCTTCCCTTCAGTTTAAAGAGAGAACCCTAGCTTCGACCCTTAAGATCTCTACCATCTCAGTGCTTAAACATAAGAAAGACTCATCAGGCAGAAGATCATGGTGTTTACGAGATCTACTACAACTTTGGAGTTATTTACATCGATTAGAATCAATTCGGGAACATTTGAATCAAAGGTATGTGGCTTTATTCTCTAGATCTATGTTTTCTATGGTATTCTTATTGTTTTTAATACCTCTTTATTCATTGCAATAGATTTAAAGAGCCTAGGATAGATTTGGATGCAGTTTACATGATCTAGGGCATAGGAACGGAGTAATCCGGGGTTTTCAACACTCTTTTCATAAAAACCAAAGAAAAGGATATGCTTTTAGTTGATGATATTATCTTTGGTGCTACTAATGTCTCTCTTTGTGAAGAATTTACTAAGTTCATGCTTAGTGAGTTTGAAATGAGTATGATGGGAGAGCTTAACTTCTTTCTTAGACTTCAAATCAAGCAACTAAAGGAAGGACTCTTCATCAATCAAGCAAAGAATATTAGAGATCTTCTCAAAAGTACAACATAGAGGAAGCCAAGACAATGAAGACTCCAATGAGCTCATCCATCAAGCTTAATAAGGATGAGAAAGGTAAATCCATTGACTCTACTATGTATAAAGGCATGATAGGTTCTTTGCTATACTTGACTCTACTATGTTTCCACCTCCACCTCCTCAACCTTGATGATTAGTTGGATACCCCCCTTGTTCCTTTTCCATGTTGCCAAAGGAGGAGATATTTTAGGATATAAGAGGCTAGATATAGGAGACTCATACATGCATATCATTTTTTTTTATAGATCATATATTGCTTATCTTTAGTTACTTTAGCTTGTTGGACATATGATGTACGGATTGATAAATTTGAAATATGATATATAATATGCCTATATATTTGATGACTTACTGATTACTACCCAAAAAGTGTCATTTTGCGCCTTTAATTCATTATGTTTTAAGCACTTTTGTGTAGTAGTTCTCCATATTTATCCCAATTGGAATGTTAAGGACCTAGCAATGACTTCTAATCAAATTTGTGGCTAGTTTTAGTGTTTTGACAGCTTTTTGGATCATTAAGACAAGCCAAGTAAAGGAGTGAAGCAAAGAGGAAAAACAAACAAAGTGAAGAAAATAGAGGACAGCAGCTGCAGTCTTCTTTTGCACTTTAGGAGCACTTCCCGAAGTCCATTTTCTATATGCTATATACCATTTCAAAGCTCAGGAAGTCAAGAATCCAACGCTTCAAACCGTGTACGATTTGGAGCAGAAATGAGGAAGATATGGCCTTCGGAAGACAACTGCTCCAGGCTTGTGCGAAATTCGCACAACACCTTGAAATTCGCACAACACCTTCCAATTTCGCACCAACCCATGCGTGGTGCGAAATCTCCTCTGTTTTGCTGACTCCACACGAGATCTTTTCTTTTAGATATTTTTGTATAAATTTCCATTCTTCTCCTTGTAATCCACCAACCATAAGATTTCTTAGCTAGGAAGGTTGGAAAAACTTCTCTATATATATTCCCTTGCATCCATTGTAATAGATATAGAAGTATGTAATATAGATATATAAATATACAGAATATACAGAGTCTTGCTCTGTTTTTCCTTCTCTTTCATTTTCATATTCTTGTAGCCAAACATCCTCTGAGGATGTTTTCCCAAAGGATGAGAGGTTAAACCTTTGGTTTCTTGGAGTGAAGGAAGCTAGGTGAAAAGTCCAGATGCAAAGGTGGAAAACTCCCGTGCATTAAATATAGGTAGTTGGAGTTCATAAATGGCTTCTAAATCTAAAGTTTTGCTTTAATCCCTTAGAATCACTTTGAATGGCCAATACATGGTAAGCTTCAGGTCTCTGTGGATGCTTATTGCTAGATCCATATCAGTCCATTAGTTATCATGTACGAGCCATTGGAAAGTGGCTCAAGGTGAAGACCCATAGTGTCTAAAGCCATTAATGGAACTTGACTACCATTTCTATTGACTTTTTATGGATTAAATCTTCATTGTTAAACCTACACCGGTTCGGGAAATAACTATAGGTTAAATCCCCAATGCGAGGAGAAAAATCCGGAATTTCCCACTTTGCAGTTGGCACCTGATCCTAGTAACCTGAAATCCCAAGAAACACCTTTCTTTCTAATTTATTTCTAGTTAATTTTAGTTACTTTATGTTAGGTTAGCTTAATACCATCCGTTTTCATTCAAAGATTATGTTTTCTTTTAAAGCTAACCTTGAAATGAAAAGGCACCAATTTAGCTTTGAATTAATATCACTGGTAAAGTGAAAACCCATCCCAGAGTTCGACCCTAGAGCTGCTATACTATAGTAGCTTTGCTATGCTAGTATGAGGTCATAGGATTTATAAGTGTTTTTGATTAAAAGACCCGATTGGATCAAACGAATCACTTACATTGGATGTTCCATGTTGCAATACTCTTTAATATGTTTTGATCATAATAAGTCTTGATCATCTTATTTTAAATTCTTAAATATTAATTGTTGATCCATGATTGGTTTAAGTGAGAGATTCTTTTCCTCTTAGATAACCAAGGCGTGTACCTGTGATGTTAATATATATATATATGATATGCTATTTTCAGGATCCATTGTTTCCTATTCAAATTTTCATGCTTTATATTGTTTCCTATTGAAAATTGATTGATTGATCCATGATTGGTTTGAGGGGGAGATTTTTTTCCCCCTAGATAACCAAGGTTTGTCATCATAAAAAATGGAGATATTGTTAGCCCAAGGGTTCTCCTAATCGGGTTTTGATGATAACAAACCATGGTTAAGTGACTAATTGGTTTAATGGTTAAGAATCTCAGGCGTAAACTCAAAAATTCATCAAATGACCAAATGGATACAAGATCGAGACTTTTGAAAGACTTGTGATCACAGGAAACGAATGTAAGATGAATGCATGGGTGCACTTAAGTTTTTCATACCATTTCATGCATCTTTGAAAACTTTGTTTATCCTTTAAACTTTCATTTTCATTAAAACCCGAGTTTTATCAAATATACCTTAGGTAAAATGATTTAAAATTGATATATTAATTCACCTAAAGACCTTGCCTAAGTGTTAGAAAAGAAAGGAATTGAAAAAGATAGGTTTTCGGGGCCAAAAGGCTCAACTGGTCGAGGCTATGGCCAACCGGCTGACCGATTGCGCTTGTCCGGTCGAGGGATGCCCAAAATCTTCTCTCTCTCCCAGTAGCTTCCTCTTCCCGGTCAAGGTTCATCTTTTCCCGATCAAGGTTCGATCAAGGGAACGGTAACCTGTCAAAGCATTAAATGCTCCAACGGTTAGTGATCCGGTCGACCCCCAGCTTGACCGGTCGAGGTTACCTTTTGCTGTTTTTGGCTCTCGAGCTTAGAAACCTATAAATTGAGAGCTCCATTTCATTTATTGACAAGAGAACACTTGAAATCAATTTTCTACCTACCTGTTCTTGGCCTAAACTCTCTCATTTCTTTCTTAGTACATTAAATTATCACTTGCATATCTTTTAGTGCACCCTTGTGAGTCATCCTAGCCTTGATTTGTAATTGAGCTATCCTTGAGCTAGGTTGAGGGTTTCTTTCTTGTAAATCTTGAGTGTTAAAGCTTTCAAGAGGTTTGAATCTTGAAGAAATTGTGTAAGCGCCCATTGGAACTGGAATCCAAGTGTAAAAGATTGGAAGCTTGGTTGAAGCTTCAAGCTGAACCCTCACTCGGTTCGGAGATTGAGGAGAGTGGACATAGGCAAGGAAGTGTCGAACCACTATAAAAGCTGAGTTTGAATTCTCTAACTCTATCTCCTTATTTTTGCTTATATTGTGCTTGTAATTGTTGTGTGGAAAAAGTTTTTGAAAAACCTAATTCACCCCCTCTTGGGTGTTTTTCTCATTTAAGCATAGCATTTATTTTCTAAAAAATGATACTGAATCGAATCGGGTGCTGACTGTGACAAAAACCAAATAAGACTACTACATGTCTATTCGTACAATTGCCGTCGACGTCAAAAACAAAACAGAGCTTCTATGACTGATTGAAACAGGTTTGGTTTGTGACAAAAACTAAACAAGACAATGACGTGACTGATTGTATAGGTCTAGTCTATGTCGAAACCAAAACTAAATGGCTGGAACCTATTCAGTAGGGTGCAGTCTATACTAAAAGGAAACTGAATTGTCATAATCGATAGGACCGAGTGCCATTTATGACAAAAACCATACAAGACAACGACGTGACCAATCATGCAAGTGCAATCTATGCTGAAAATAATACTGAACTATCATGATCGATCGGATCAGGTACCGACTGTGATGAAAACCAATTAGGACAACCACGTGATTTATCGCACAGATGTGGTCTATGCCAAAAATGAAACTAAGTTGCCTAATACATCGGACTAAGTACGATCTATGACGAAAACTAGATAGGATAACTACATGACTAATCATATAGATGTGGTTTACACCAAAAACAAAATTAAGTTACTGTGATCGACCGAACCAAGTCCGGTCTGCGAGGAAAACCAGATATAACAACAATGTGACTAATTGTATAGGTCTGGTCTATGCTAAAACCAAAACTCAACTGTTGGGACCTATTTGATTGGGTGAAGTTTGTGATGAAAACTAGATAAGAGAGCAATGTGACCGATCATATAGGTGCAGCCTACACCAAAAACGAAACTGAGTTGTCTTAACTGATCAAACCAGTTACGGTCTATGATGAAGACTAGACATGACAATGACATGATCGATTGTACATGTGTGAACTACGCCAAAAATGTGATTGAGCAGTCATGACCAATCAGACAGGGTGTAGTCTATGACGAAAACTAAATAAGATAACAACATGATAGATTGTACAGGTGCAGTATATGTCGAAAACAAAACTGAGTTGTTGTGAACGATCCGTCTAGGTGTAATCATTGACAAAAACTAGACTAGACAATGGTGTGACCAAATGTGTAGGTGCAGTCTATGCTGAAAATGATACTAAATAGTTAAGATTGATTAGATCGGGTTTTGACTATGATGAAAACCAGATAGGACAACTACATGACTGGTCATAAAGAAGTGGTCTATGTTGAAAATGAAACTAAAATGCAATGACTGATTGAACCAAGTTCGGTCTATGTTGAAAACTAGATGGGACAATGATGTGAATGATCGTATAGGTCTGGTCTACGCTAAAATCAAAACTCAACTTTCGGTACCTATCTGACTGAGTGAAGTCTGCGATGAAAACTAGACAGGACAATTACATGAGCGATAGGACAGGTGCGACCTACGTCGAAAATGAAAGTGAATTGTCCTGATAGATTGAACCAAGTATTATCTGCGACAAAAACTAGATAGGATAATGATGTGATCGATAATACAGGTGCAGTCAACACTGAAAATGATACTGAACTACCATGACTAACTGGATCGGGTGCCCACTATGACTAAAAGTAGATAGAACAACTACATGACTGATCATACAAATGTGGTCTACGTCGAAAACAAAACTGTGTTGCCCTCACCAATTAGACCGGGTATGATATTTGATGAAAACTAAATATTACAATATGTGACAAATCATATAGGTCTAGTCTACATCGAAACCAAAACTAAACTACCGAGACCTATCTAACCGGGTGTCTATGATGAAAACCACATAGGATAACAACATGATCGATCGTATAGATGTGGTCTACATAAAAAATGAAATTGAACTACCATGTTTGATTAGATCGGGTGTGGTCTATGACAAAAACCAGACAACACAATGACGTGACCAATCTATAGGTCTGGTTTACGCCGAAATCAAAACTGAGTTGTCTAAACCTACTTGACCAGGTGCAGTATGTGATGAAAACTAGATAGGACAGTGATGTGACTGATTGTACAAATGTTGTTTACATTTAAAATGAAACTGAACTATTGAGACCTATCTGATCGGGTGCAATCTATGCCAAAAATAGAAAATAAGTTATCGTGATTGATCAGACTAAGTGTCATCTATGATGAAAACCAAACAAGACAATAACATGATCAATCGTATAGGTGCGGTTTACACTGAAAATGATAATGAACTATCGTTACTGATCAGATTGGGTGCTGACTATAATGAAAACCAAATAGAACAATTGTGTGACTAATCATATAGATGTGGTCTACACCAAAAATGAAACTAGGCCACCATGACATCTAACCATGTCCACTTTGTAACGAAAACTAGATAGGACAATGACGTGATTAATCGTATACGTTTGGTCTACATCGAAATCGAAATTAAATTATAGGGACCTATTTGACTAAGTGCAGTGTGTGATGAAAACTAGACAAGACAACAACATGACATATCATACGGGTGTGGTCTACACCGAAAATGATACTGAACTATTATGACTAATCAGACCGGGTGTAGGTTGTGATGAAGACCAAACAAGACAACAACGTGAATGATCGTATAGGTGTAGTCTACACGAAAACAATATTGAGCTATCATAATCAATAAGATCAAGTGTCAAATATGGTGAAAACCAAATAAGAAAACTATGTGACTGATTATATAGATGTAGTCTATGCAAAATATATATATATATATATATATATATGAGTTTCCATGACCAATCGGATCGGGTCCGATTTGTGACAAAAATGAGATAGGATAATGACGTGACAAATTATATAGATCTATCCTACGTCAAAATCAAAACTGAACTATCAGGACCTATATAACCGGGTGTGGTCTATTCTAAAAACTAGATGGGACAAAGACTTTACTGATCATACACGTGCATTGTGCACCAAAAATGATACTAAACTGTCATGATCAATCGGGTTGGGTGTAGAGGAATCCCAAAGAGGACAACAACGTGACCAATCCTACAAGTGAGGTCTACGTCGAAAATGATACTAAATTGTTATGACTAATCAGATTGAGTGCCAAATATGACAAAAACTAGATAGGATAATCATGTGATTGATCGTACAGATCTGGCCTACACTAAGAATGAAATTAAGTTGCCACAACCAATCAAATCAGGTCTGATCTGTGATGAAAACCAAACAAAACAACAACATGATCGATTGTATAGGTTTGGTTTACGCCAAAATCGAAACTTAACTTGTGGGACCTATTTGACCAAGTGCGTTCTGTGATGAAAACTATACAGAACGACGATGTGACTAATTATACAGGTGCGTTCTACACCAAAAATGATATTGAACTATCATGACTGATCAAACCTGGTGTATTCTGTGACAAAAATCAAATAGGATAACAACGTCACCAATCGTACAGGTGCGATCTATGTCGAAAATGAAATTAAGTTGCCGTGATTGATCGGATCGAGTCCAATCTTTTATGAAAACCAGACAGGAAAACAACATGACCAATCATATAGGTTTGGTCTTTGTCGAAATTGAAATTGAATTGTCAAAACCTATTTCATAAGGTGGGGTCTGTGATGAAAACCAGAAGGACAACGACTTGATCGATCGTGTAGGTGCATTCAATGTCAAAAATGATACTGAACTGTCATGACTAATCAAACCGAGTGCAATCTATGATAAAAACCAAACAAGACAACAACGTGACTAATCGTACAAGTGTAGTCTACGTTTTCACAATATTGAACTATCATGACCAATCGACTCGAGTGTGGACTATGACGAAAACCAAATAGGATAACTACGTGACTGATCATACGCATGCGGTCTACATCGAAAACAAAACAAAACTATTAAAACCTATCTAATCGAGTGTGGTCTATGATGAAAGCCAAAAAAGACAACGATGTGACTATATAGGTGCAGTCTATGTCGAAAACAATATTAAACTATCATGACTGACTGGATCAGGTACCAACTATGATGAAAACCAGGTAGAACACTACGTGAGTAATTGTACTAATGCTATCTACATAAAAAATGAAGTTGATCTGCCATGACTAATCAAATCGGGTCTAGTCTATCATGAAAACCAGATAGGACAATAGTGTGAGTGATTGTATAAGTTTGGTCTACACCGAAACTGAAACTGGTTTAGACTTATCTAATCAGGTGTGGTATGCGACAAAAATCAGACAGGTAAACAACGTGACCAATCATACAAGTAAACAACGTGACCAATCATACAAATGCGGTCTACACTAAAAACAAAACTGAGCTATCGTGATAGATCGAACTGAGTATGGTCTATGACAAAAACCAAATAGGATAGCAAGGTGACCAATCTTATAAGTTTGGTCTACGTTGAAATCAAAACTAAATTATCGTGACCTTTCTAACTAGGTGCGATCTATGATGAAAACCAGACAGGACAATGACGTGACCGATGGTATAAGTGTGTTTTACGCCAAAAATGATACTGAGCTATCGTGGCTAATTAGACTGGGTATATTTATGACAAAAACCAAACAAAACAATGACGTGACTGATCATATAGGTCTGGTATATACCAAAACTGAAACTGAACTATCGGGACTTATCTGACACAGTGCAGTCTGTGATGAAAACTAGACAAGATAAGGACATGATCAATCATACAGGTGTCGTCTACGTTGAAAATGATACTAAACTTTCGTGACTGATTAGATCGATTGTTGATTGTACCGAAAACAAGATATGATAACTATGTGACCGATCATATAGATATGATCTACTCTGAATACAAAACAAAGTTACTGTGATTGATCTGATCGAGTTTGGTCTATTACTAAAATCAGATGGGACAATGACATGACGATCGTATAGGTCTAATTTATATCAAAACCAAAACTGAACTGTGAAGACCTATTTGACCTGACAAAATCTGTTGTGAAAACCAGACAGAACAATGATGTGTTTGATCTTATAGGTGCATTCTACAAAGAAAAGGATACTGAAATGTTGTGACCAATCGGACTAGGTGCAGTCTGTGACAAAAATAAAATAGGACAATGACATGACCAATCATATAGGTGCAGTCTACGTTTTCATGATACTGAATTGTCGTGACCGATAGAATCAGGTGCCGACATTGATGAAAACCAAATAAGACAACTACATGACTAATTATACAAATGCAATCTACACCGAAAATGAAACTTAACTACCATGATCAATTGGATCGAGTACGATTTGTGACGAAAACCAATAAGGAAAATGATGCGATTGAATAGATATGTCTAGTTTACGTCGAAACCAAAATAGTTGGGAATTATTTGATCAAGTGCGGTCTATGATGAAAACCAAAAAGGACAATGACGTGATCAATAGTATAGGTGCGTTCTATGTTGAAAATGATATTGAACTGTCATGACTGATTGGACCAGTTGTAGTCTATGATGAAAACCAAACAAGATAACGACATGACCGATCATACAGGTGCAGTCTATGTTTTCATGATACTAAACTATTGTGACCGATTGGATCGAGTGTCGTCATTGATGAAAACTAGATAGGACAACTACGTGATTAATCGTAGAGATGTGGTCTATGTCAAAAATGAAACTTAATTGCCATGACTAGTTAGATCGGGTATGATTTTTTACAAAAACCAATAAGGACAATGATACAACCAATCGTATAGGTGCAGTCTATGTTTTCATGGTACTGAAATGTCGTGACCTATTGAATTAAGTGGCGACATTGATAAAAACCAGATAGGACAACTATCAGATTGATTGTACAGATGTGGTCTACACTGAAAATGAAACTCAGTTGCCATAACCAATCAGACCAGGTACAGTCTGTGATGAAATCTAGTAAGGACAATAACATGATCGAGCATATAGGTTTGATCTACATCGAAATCGAACTATTGGGAATTATTTGATCGGGTGCGGTCTATGATGAAAATCTGAAAGAGTAATGACGTAATCGATTGTGCAAGTGTCCTCTACATTGATAAAAATACTAAATTGTCATGATCGAACAAACTGGATGCAATCTATTACAAATACTAGATAGGACAACGACATTACCAATTGTATAGGTGGGACCTCATTGAAAACGATACTGAACTATTATGACCGATCAGATCAGGTGTCAACTGTGATGAAAACTAAATAGGACAATGATGTGACCTATTATACAAATGCAATCTATGCTAAAAAATGAAACTAAGCTACTATGCTCGATTGGATCGAGTATGGTCTGTGACAAAAAACTAGGCAGAATGATGATGTGATCAATCATAAAGGTCTAGTCTACGGTGAAATAGAAATTGAACTGTTAAGACCTATCTGACCTGGTACGGTCTATGATGAAAATAAGATAAGACAACGATGTTGGTTGATCGTACAAGTGTGTTCTACATTGAAAACGATACTAAACTGTCATGATCAATCAAACCAAGAGTAATATGTGACGAATATCAAGCAAGAAAACAATGTGACCAATTGTACAAGTGTGGTTTACATTTTCATGATGCTGAACTATCATGATCAATTGGATCAGGTGTCAACTTTCAAAAAAACTAGACATGACAGTTGTGTGACTGATCATATAAATGTAGTCTACGCCAAAAATGAAACTGAGCAACCGTGACCGATTGAACCATCTTCGGTCTGTGACACAAACAAGACAAGACAATAATGTGATCGACCACATGGTTCTAGTCTATGTTAAAATCAAAACTAAATCATTAGGACCTATCTAACCGAGTGCGATCGGTGATAAAAACCTAACAGGACAATGACGTGACTGATCGTACAGGTGCTTTCTTTGTCGAAAACAATATTAAACTATTATGACTGACCGGACCAATTACCATCTTTGACAAATACTAGATATAACAATGACGTGATTGATTATACAAGTGCAATCCACATCAAAAACGATACTAAACTGTCATGAACAATCGGATCGAGTGTCAATTGTAATGAAAATAGATAGGACAATGACGTGGCTCATCGTATAAATGTAGACTACGTCGAAAATGAAACTAAGCTGCCATTTTCAATCAAACCTAGTACGATCTATGATGAAAACTAGATAGGCCAATAACGTGATCCATCATTTAGGTTTGGTCTACACTAAAATTGAAACTGAAGTGTCGGGACCTATCTCATCGAGCTCAGTCTGTGATGAAAACTAGATAGGGACAACGACGTGACCGATCGTACAAGTGTGGTCTACGTTGAAAACAATACTAAGCTATCATGACCGATCGGATCAGGTACCATCTATGATGAAAACTAGATAGGATAACTACGTGACTAATCATATAGATGCGGTTTATGTTGAAAATGAAATTGAGCTACCATGACCTATCGGATCATCCCCGGTCTGTGATGAAAACCAAATAGGAAAACAACGTGACCAATCGTATAGGTATGGTCTATATAGAAATAAAAACTTAACTATTGGAACCTATTTGACTGGGTGCGATCTGTGATGAAACCTAGATAGGACAATAACGTGCCCAATCGTACAAGTGCTTTCTATGTAAAAAAAAAGATACTGAATTGTTGTGATCGATTAGACCGGGTGCAGTCTGTGTCAAATACTAGACAAGACAATGATGTGATCATTCGTACAAGTGCAATTTATGCCGAAAACGATACTGAGTTATCGTGACCAATTGAATTGAGTGTTGATTGTGAAAAAAACTATATAGGAGTACTATGTGACTGATCGTACAAATGCGGTCAACCTCGACAATGAAACTAAGCTTATGTAACCGATCATATCACATATAGTATTTGACGAAAACCAAGCATGACAACAAAGTGATTGATCATATAGGCCTGGTTTACATCGAAATCAAAATTGAACTGTCGGGACCTATTTGACCAAGTGTAGTATGTAATGAAAACCAAATAAGACCACAACATAACCAATTGTATAGATGCAATCTACGCCAAAAATGATACTAAATTATCATGAACGATCTGATTGAGTGCCTAATTATGATGAAAACCAAATAGGATGATGATGTGATTGATCATACAAATGTGGTCTACGCCAAAAACAAAATTGAGCCGTCATGATCAATCGGATCGGGTATTGACTATGATGAAAATTAGACAGAACAATTATGTGATTGATCGTATAGATGCGATTTACATCAAAAATGAAATTGAGCTACCGTGACCGTTCAAAACAGGTCCAATCTGTGACGAAAACGAGACAAGACAATGACATGACCGATCGTACAGGTACAATCCATGCCAAAAATGAAAATGAGTTGTCGGGATCGATCATACTGGGTGTCATCTATGATAAAAACCAAATAGGACAACGATGTGAGCAATCATATAGTTCTAGTCTACGATAAAATCGAAAATGAACTGTCAAGACTTATTTGACTATGTGAGGTTTATGATGAAAATCAGATAGGACCACAATGTGGTCGATCATACAGGTGTGTTCTACATTGAAATCGATACTAAACTATCATGACTGATTAGACCAGTGTAGTCTGTGATGAAAACCAAACAAAACAATGATGTGACCAATCGTACAGGTATAGTCTACATTTTCATGATAGTCAACTATCATGATTAATCGAATTGGGTGTCGATTTTGATGAAAACCAAATAGAACAACGATGTGACTGATCTTACAGGTTTGGTCTATGCCAAAATCGAAAATGGATGGTCGGAACCTATCTGATCGTGTGTGGTATGTGATGAAAACCAGATAAGACAACGACGTGGTCAATCATATAGTGCATTCTATGCTAAAATTGATGCTAAATTGTAGTGACCGATCGGAGCAGGTGTAGTCTATGATGAAAACCATAGGATAATGACATGACTATCATACAGGTGTGGTCTACATTTTCATGATACTGAGTTATCGTGATCAATCGGCTTGGGTGTCGACTTTGATGAAAAATAGATATGACAACTACATGGTTGATCATACAGATGTAGTATACGCTAAAAACAAATTTGAGTTGTCGTAATTGATCGGATCATATCCAATCTGTGACAAAAACCAAACAAGACAACAATGTGACCGATCGTATAGGTCTAGTCTATGCCAACTTCAAAACTGAACGGTTGGCACCTATAAGACCAGGTGCAGTTTGTGATGAAAACCAGATAGGACAATGATGTGACCAATCATAAAGGTGTGGTCTATGCTAAAAACGATAGTGACCTAACGTGACCAATTGGATCAGGTATCGATTGTGATGAAAATTAGACAAGACAACTATGTGATTGATCGTATAGATGAGGTCTATGTTAAAAATGAAATTGAGTTATCGTGATCAATCAAACCGAGTCTGGTTTATAACAAAAACCAGACAGGATAACGACGTGACCGATTATACAAGTGTGATCCATGTTAGAAATGAAAATGAGTTGTTGTGACCAATCGGACCGGGTTTCATTTGTAATGAAAAAGAGACATGACAATGATGTGACCGATCATATAGGTATGGTCTACGTGAAAAAGGATACCGAACTATCATAACCAATCGGATCAGGTGCTAACTATGATGAAAACTAGATAGGACAACTACGTTACTGATTGTATAGATGCAGTC
Source organism: Vitis vinifera (assembly GCF_030704535.1). Classification (NCBI taxonomy): domain Eukaryota; kingdom Viridiplantae; phylum Streptophyta; class Magnoliopsida; order Vitales; family Vitaceae; genus Vitis; species Vitis vinifera. The sequence continues at coordinate 12,780,301 of NC_081810.1, forward strand.
TATGCCAAAAACGAAATTTAGTTATTCTGATCAGTTGAACTGTGTCTGATATGGGATGAAAACTAGATAAGACATTGACTTGACTAATCATCTAGGTGTGTTCTACACCAAAAATGATACTGAACTGACGTTATCGATCGGATTGGGTGTCAACTTTAACAAAAACTAGATAGGACAATTACATGACTACTCGAACAGATGCGGTTTATGCTAAAAATAAAACTGAGCTATTGTGACCAATCAAACCTGGTCCGTTCTATGACGAAAATCAGATAGGACAACAATGTGATCGATTGTATAGGTCTGGTGTACACTAAAATCGAAATTGAACTATTAGGACCTATATGATCGAGTGTTGTCTGTTATGAAAACTAAATAAGATAATGGCTTGATCGATCATCCAAGTACGTTCTATGCTAAAAATGATATTGAACTATTGTGATCGATCGAATTAGGTGTCAATTATGATGAAAACCAACTAGGACAACTATGTGATTGATCGTACAAATGCGGTGTACGCTGAAAATGAAATTGATCTACCATGATTGAACAAACTAGGTTCGATCTGTGATGAAAACTAGATTGGACAATGATATGATTGATCGTATAGATTTGGTCAAAATCAAAACAGAAACTAAACTATTAGGACATATTTGATTGGGTGTAGTTTGTGATGAAAACCAGACAAAGCAACAACTTGATTGATCATCCAAGTGTGTCCTACGTCGAAAATGATACTGAACTATCATGACCAATAAGAATGAGTGCATTCTGTTGAAAAAACCAAACAAGACAATGACGTCATCGATCATACAGGTGTGATCTATGTAAAAAATGATGCTAAATTGTCGTCATCGATCAGATCAGATGCCGATTGTGATGAAAACCAGATATGAAAGCTGTCTGACTTATTGTATAGATGCGATTTACGTCAATAATGAAACTGAGTTGTCGTGACCGATTGGATCGGGTATGGTCTATCACAAAAACCAGAGAGGACAACTATGTGATCGATTGTGTAGGTCTTATCTACGTTGAAACCGAAATTGAACTATTAGGACCAATCTAACCGTGTGCGATATATAATGAAAACTAGATTGGACAATGACATGATCAATTATACAAGTGCGGTCTACACCAAAAATCATAATGAATTGTCATAATCGATCAGACTAAGTGCAGTCTATGATGAAACCAAATAGGACAATGACGTGACTGATCATACAGGTGCAGTATATGCCAAAAATGATATTGAATTATCATGATCGGTTATATCGAGTACAATTAATGACAAAAACCAGATAAGATAATGTCATGACCGATCGTATAGGTCTACTCTATGTCAAAATTTCAATTGAATTGTCGGGACCTATCCAAACGAGTATAATCTATGATGAAAACTAGACAAGACAATAATGTAACTAATCATATGAGTTTGGTTTATGCTGAAATCAAAATTGAACTTTTGAGACCTATCTGACCTGGTGTGATCTATGATGAAAACCAAATAAGATAATAGAGTGGTTGATCGTACAAGTGCGATCTATGCCAAAAATGAAACCAAGTGTGGTCTACGTTGAAAACGAAATTGAACTGTCATGACCGATTAGATATGGTACTGACTGTGACGAAAATTGGATAGAACAACTATGTGACTGATCGTATAGATATGGTCTACACAAAAAATGAATCTGAGTTGTTCTTATAGATAAGATTAGGTAAGGACTGTGACAAAAACTAAACAATACAACGACATGACCGATTGTACAGGTGCACTCTTCGTCCAAAACGATAATGAACTATCATAACCAATCGGACCTGGTGCACTCTATGATGAAAACTAGATAGGATAACCATGCAATCGATAGTATAGGTGCGGTCTATGTAAAAAAAAAATACTAAATTATTGTGACCATCGGATCGGGAGCAAACTTTGATGAAAACCAGATACAACAATTACGTGATTGATCGTACAGATGTGATCTATGCTAAAAATGAAACTGAGCTGCCATGATTGATTGAACCGAGTATGGTCTGTGATGAAAACAAGACAGGACAATGACATGACCGATCGTCTAGGTCTGGTCTACGTCGAAACAAAAGGAAAAATCTCGGATCTGTCCATTTCTTAAGTCTAGATTAGGTTAGGAACATGCATAACTATCCTAGGTTTTTTCTAAATCCTATCCACAATGGAAAAACAACATTTTTATACTTTAAATGGATTCAGAAAGTGCTAATGAAAACCATACCTTAGATTTAGATGTTCCTAAATTAAATCCAGATGGTGAAGATGAAGTTTGAAATTACAGAAGTCTCATAAACCCAAAGTCTTCCACCCAATGACTCGAACCTTGATCTTGGCACACTTTGGATGGGGAGAAAAAGAGGATAGAAGTTATAGCTCTCTATCTTTTTAGATAGTGGAAGATAAAATCTATGGAAACCCTAACCCCTAAGGAGTATTTATAGGGTTCCTAAGTGGGCTTAAGTGACTTGAGCCCACATGGGCTTGGGTCACTTAATCTAGCCTAAAATGGGTTCTAACTCATTAATTAACCCAATAAGGCCTACTAATTAATCAATTACCTAATCCAAAGACCTAGTTCACTTACCCTTTTGCAACCTTGCGTAATTACCAAAATGCTTTTAAGCACAAAAATGAACTTAGAGCCAATCCAACACTCATAATCCATGCCAACAATGTATATGAGCTCAGAGTAGGGACCATTAGGACCCATGAGAATATTGGCTCCATCAAAATCCAATTCCAAAATTGATTCAACATCCCACTATAGAGAATCAATTGAACTCCAGTATCCTATGTAAATAACAACAAGATACCAAGTGCTCGAGTCCGTGATATGCTATCCATTGTGTTCAGTCTCCCAATGAACTAGTGTCTCTAGTATAACAAGGTGAAAGCTATCAACCTTTCAAGACTACCTCTACCATCCTTGAGTTACAAATCCTCCTATTGTGTATTCAATTGACATATTTTAGCTCTTAAAGAGCCTATGTCAAATCCCACTTAAGGAACTACTATGACTATAGTTTTCATGAACACACCTCCTTAAGATCACCCAAGAGGACACTTTGTCTCAATCCCAAGAGATATTATGGTGTCTCTATTGAGGATACCTATTGCTACCAGCTTCCATCAACACTGACCCAATCCATAGGGAATATATGATCAACTTACGATCTCACCTGTAAGTCAAAGTCATTGCTAACTTTAGCACAAACTTAATATTCTCTCAAGGTTAAGAGACAACACAATGAAACAACTTGGTGAGGTCATGACTACTTGATAGCCTTAAGTCATGATGCACCATAGGTCTTGTCCAATGTGTAACCATACACACTAGTGCACTCACCATGGGAAGCCCATCACTATAGCTAAGGCCAACCATCCCTCCAATTAGGAGGTAGTGCACTACAACCTCTAATGGGTTGCCTAGACCCATGAACCGGTTGTGAACAAGTCATTTATTTATAAGGAACCCATGACTTAGATCTTTTGTGCAACTCCTAATACACCTATGTCATGTACAATGCAAAAGATGTATGCAATAATGCTCATAAAGTATAATACATGGAATAAAGATAGATAAAAGTGAAGCTAGAACATTATTAAATAAATAATGAATTCCAAATTTATTACATCGTGACCAATTGGATCGGGTACCGATTGTGTTGAAAACCAGATAGAACAACTACATCACGGATCGTACAAATACGGCTTAAATCGAAAATAAAACTGAGTTGTCATGACTAATCGGACAACATATGGTCTATGATGAAAACCAAAGAGGACAAATTCGACCAAGTGTGGTATATGATGAAAACCAAACAAGACAATGATGACGCTGATGGTATGGGTGTGGTCTATGCCAAAAACGAAATTTAGCTGTCATGACCAATTGAACCATGTATAGTCTGTGACAAAAACTAGATAGGACAACAACGTGACTGATTGTGTAGATTTGGTCTACGCCGAAACCAAAATTGAACTATTAGGACCTATTTGATCAGGTGTGGTATGTGATGAAAACCAGATAGGACAACAACTTGATCAATCACTTAGGTGCATTTTACATCGAAAATGATATTGAATTGTCATGATCAATTAGATCGGGTGTAGTCTGTGATGAAAACCAAATAGGACAATAGCATGACTGATTGTACAATTGTGGTCTATGTCAAAAACAATATTGAATTATCGTGATCGATTGGATCAAGTGTCAACTGTGACAAAAACAAGATATGAAAACTACGTGATTGATTGTATAGATATGGTCTATGCAAAAAACAAAACTGATCTATCGTGATCGGTCGAACAGGGTACGATCTATGATGAAAATTAGATAGAACAATGACATAACCAATCTTACAGGTGTGGTCTACACTGAAAGCAATATTGAACTATCGTGACCGATTAGATTAAGTGCTAACAATGACAATAACTAGTTAGGACAACTACATGATTAATCGTGCAGATGTGATCTATACTGAAAACAAAGCTAAGCTATTATGATCAATCGAACCAGATCTCGTCTTTCATGAAAACTAGACAAGACAAATGTGAGCGATCATATAGGTCTAGTCTACGCCGAAATTGAAATTGAACTATCTGGGCTTATCTGACCGGGTGCACTTTATGATGAAAATTAAACAAGACAATGACATGACCAATTGTACAAATGCGGTCTACACCGAAAACGAAACTGAGCTATCATGATATATTGGATTGGGTATGGATTGTGATGAAAACTAGACAAGACAATGACATGACCAATCATATAAGTCAGGTCTACACCAAAACTGAAACTGAAATGTTGGGACCTGTCTAACCAGATGGGGTCTATGATGAAAACCAAATAGGACAACAATATGACCGATGGTATAAGTGCATTCTACATTGAAAACGATATTAAGCTTTCATGACCAATTAGACTATATATGATTTGTGTAGAAAACTAAACAGGATAATGATGTTACTGATCGTATAGGTCTGGTCTACGTCGAAACTGAAACTGAACTATCGGGACTTATCTAACCAGGTGTGGCCTATGATGAAAACTAGACAAGACAATGACGTAACCAATCGTACAGGCATGATTTACACCGAAAATAATACTGACATTTTGTGACCAATCGGATCGGTTGTCAACTATTACAAATATAAGATATGACAATTACGTGACTGATAGTACAGATGTGGTCTACGTCAAATAGGAAACAGAGCTACTGTCATCGAGCAACCCGGATCCGATTTGTGATGAAATCCAAACAGGATAACGATGTGATTGATGATCGTATAAGTCTGATCTAGGTCGAAATTGAAATTGAACTGTCGAAACCTATTTGACCGGGCATGGTTTGTAATGAAAACCAAACAGGATAATGACATGGTCAGTCTTATAGGTGCATTCTACATCGAAAATGATACTAAACTTTCATGACCAATCCGACTAGGTACAGTCTGTGATGAAAACCAGATAGGACAACTATGTGATTAATCATACAGATACGATCTACGTAAAAAAAAAAAACTGAACTACCATGGCCAATCAGACCAAGTATAGTCTATGACGAAAACCAATAAGGACAATGATGTGATTGAACATATATGTTTGGTCTACATGGAAACCAAAATTAAACTATTCGGAATTACCTCACTGGGTGTAGTATGTGATGAAAACTAGAAAGGACAATGACATGACCATCATATAGGTGTGTTCTATGTCGAAAGGATATTGAACTATCGTGATTGATTAGACCGAGTATAGTTTATGATAAAAACTAGACAGGACAATGATATGATCGATCATATAGGTGCAGTCTATGTTTTCATGATACTGAACTACTATGACCAATTGGATCAAGTGTCATCATAGACGAAAACCAGATAAGACAACTATGTGATTGATCATACATATATGGTTTACATCGAAAACGAAACTCAAATGCCATGATTGATTAGATTGTGTATGGTTTGTGATGAAAACCAGTAAGGACAACGATGTGATTGATCATATAAGTGCGGTCTATATTTTCATCATACTAAAGTGTTGTGACTAATCAGATCAGGTGTCAACATTGAAAAAAACCAAATAGGATAACTACGTGATAAATTGTATAGATGCAGTCTACACTGAAAATAAAACTCAATTGTCATGACCAATCAGATCGGGTATAGTCTGTGACAAAAACAAGTAAAGACAATGACGTGATTGAGAGTATAGGCTTGGTCTACGCCAAAATTGAAATCGAACTGTTGAGAATTATCTAACCAGGTGCAGTTAGTGATGAAAATTAAAAAGAGCAATGACGTGATCGATTGTATAAGTGTGCTACATTTCAAAAATGATACTAAATTGTCAAGATCGATTGAACTGGGTGTAGTCTATTACATACCAAATAGAACAACAATGTTACCGATTGTATAGATGCGATCTACGTAAAAAAACGATTCTAAACTATCATGACCAATCGTATAGATTTAGTCTACACCAAAACTAAAACTAGACTATCGGGACTTATTTGATTGGGTGTAATCCATGATGAAAATTAGTTAAGATAACAATGTGATCGATCATACAACTATTGTTTACATCGAAAATAGAACTGAGTTGTCATGACCGATAGGATCGGGTGTCATTTGTGATAAAAATGGGACAAGACAATGACGTAACAAATCGTATAGGTGTAGTCTACATTTTCATGATACATAACAGTCATGATCGATTAGATCAGGTGCTAACTTTGATGAAAATAAGATAAGACAACTATGTGGCTGATTGTAAAATGTGGTCTATGTCAGAAAAGAAATTGAGCAAGTGTGATAGATTGCACCGTGTCTATTATGTGACGAAAGCTAGACAGGACAACAATGTGACTAATCATATAGATCTGGTCTATGCCGAAATTGAAATTGAATTGTCAAGACCTATCTGACCGAGTGTCGTTTGTGATGAAAACCATATAGGACAACAACATGGTCGATTGTACAACTGCATTATACTTCAAAATCAATACTGAACTATCTTGATTGATCGAATTAAGTATAGTTTATGATAAAAAAATAGATAGGACAACGACGTGACCGATCATATAAATTTGATCTATGTCAAAATCAAAACTAAACTATCAAGACCTATTTAATAGGGTGTAATCTATTGTGAAGAGCAGATAGGATAACGACTTGACTGATTGTCTAAGTGCGTTCTATGCCGAAAATGATATTGAACTATCATTAACTATCATATCGTGTGTAGTTTATCACAAAAACTAGATAGGACAATGATATGATCGATCGTATAGGTGCGTTCTATGTCGAAACCGATACTAAACTTTCATGACTAATCAGATCAGGTGCCAATTGTGATGAAAACCAAATAGAACAACATGTCACTAATTGTAGAGATGTAGTCTACGCCAAAAACAAAGCTTAGCTGTCATGACTAATTGGACCAAGTCTGGTTTGTGACGAAAACCATACAAGACAATGATGTAACCGATCGTATAGGTCTAGTCTATGCTGAAACCAAAATTGAACTATTGGGACCTATCTAACCAAGTGCGGTTTGTGATGAAAACCAAACAGGACAACAACGTGATAGATCATATAGATGTCATCTATGTTGAAAATGAAATTGAGCTACTATGACCGATCGATCCGGGTAAAGTCTGCGAAAAAACTACTCAGGACAATAATGTGACCGATCATACAAGTGCAGTCTACATAAAAAATGAAACTAAGTTCTTGTGATCAATCGGATCAAGTGCTAACTATGGAGAAAACCAAATAAGACAACTAGGTGACTAATCATACAAATACGGTCTACACCGAAAATGAAACAAAGTTGTCTTGAGCGATTAAACTAGGTGCCATCTATGACAAAAACCAAATAGGACAATGATGTGACTAATCATATAGATATGGTTTACGTAAAAAAATGAAACTGAGATGTCGTCACTAATTAGACCAAGTCCTATTTGTGATGAAAATCAGACAAGACAATGACGTGACCAATTGTATAAATCTAGTCTATGCTAAAACTGAAATTGGACTATCGACACCTATCTGACCTAGTGCATTATGTGATAAAAATTAGATAGGACAATGACGTGATCAATCATACAAGTGAGGTCTACACTAAAAATGAAAATGAGTTATCATGACTGATCAGACTGGGTGCCATCTATGATGAAAACCAGACAGGACAACAATGTGACCAATCGTACAGATGCGGTCTACATTGAAAATGGTAATGAAATGTCATGACCCATCGAATTAGGTGTCAACTGTGATGAAAACCAAATAGGAGAATTATGTTATTGATCGTACAGATGAGGTCTATGTCGAAACGAAATTGGCTTGTCGTGACCGATTGGATTGTGTTTAATCTATGATGAAAACTAGATTGGATGATGAAATGACAAATCATATAGATTTGGTCTATGTCAAAATAGAAACATAACTATTAGGACCTATTCGATTGGGTGTAGTCAATTGTGAAGACCAAACAGGATAATGACTTAATCGATCATTTTTTAGGTGCGTTCTACGTCGAAAACAATACTGAACTATCATTAACGATTAGACGGGGTGCCATTTGTGATGAAGACTAGATAAGACAACAACTTAACTGATCATACAGGTGCGTTCTACGTCGAAACGGATATTGAACTTCCGTGATCGATCAGATCGGGTGCCAACTATGATAAAAGCCTGATAGGACAACACATCACTAATCATACAGATACGATCTACGTTGGAAAAGAAGCTTAGTTGTCATGATCGATCATACCAGGTTCAGTCTCTAATAAAAACCAAACATGACAACGAAGTGACTAATCATATAGGTCTAGTCTACATCAAAATTGCAAATGAGCTATTCAGACCTATTTGACAAAGTGTGGTCTATGATGAAAACCACACAATACAATGATGGCCTATCAATCTGGGTATCGTATGTGATAAAAACCAGTCAGGACAATGATGTGACTGATCATATAGGTGTGATCTACACCGAAAACGAAATTAAGTTATCGTGACCGATTGGATCGGATGTCGACTATAGCAAAAACAAAATAAAACAACTAAGTGACTAATCATATAGATGCTATCTACGCCAAAAATGAAATAAAGTTATCTTGATTGATCATATTGGGTGCCATCTGTGATAAAAACCAAATAGGACAATGATGTGACCAATTGTATAGGTGTGGTCTACGTAAAAAACGTTACTGAATTGTCATGACCAATCAGATCGGGTGCTGACTCTAATGAAAACTAGATATAATAACTACGTGATTAATCATATAGATACAATTGATGACGAAAATGAAACTAAGCTACCATGACTAATTAGACTGAATTTTCTTTATGACAAAAACTAGAAAGAACAACGACATGATCAATCGTGTAGGTCTAGTCTATGCCGAAACTAAAACTGAACTATTAAGACCTATCTAATAGAGTGTGGTCTGTGATGAAAACTAGATAAGACAATGACTTAACCGATCATCTAGATGCGTTCTATGTCAAAAATGATACTGAACTATTGTTATCGATCGGATCAAGTGTCGTTTGTGATGAAAACCAGATAAGACAACTTTGTGACTGATCGTATAGATGCAGTTTATGTCGAAAAACAAACTGATTATACATTGTGACCGATCAAACCTAGTTCGGTCTATGACGAAAACCAAACAAGACAATATCGTAATTGATCATATAAGTTTGGTATATGCCAAAATAGAAACTAAATTGTTTGGACCTATCTGACCGAGTGTGGTTTACTATGAAAATTAGATAAGACAATGACTTGATCGATCATCCAGGTGTGTTCAACACCAAAAGCGATACTAAACTATTGTGACCGATCAAATTGGGTGTTGACTGTGAAGAAAACTAGATAGGACAACTACATGACTGATTGTATAGATATGCTCTACGCTGAAAACCAAACTAAGCTATCGTGACCGATCGAACCGAGTTTGGTCTATGATAAAAACTAGACTGGACAACAACGTGATCAATCATATAGATTTGGTCAACGTTGAAACCAAAACTAAATTGTCATGACATATCTGACCTAGTGTAGTCTGTGATGAAAACCAAATAAGGCAACGACTTGACTGATTGTCTAGGTGTGTTTTACACCAAAAACGATACTGAACTATCATGACATATCAGATCGAGTGAAGTCTGTCAAAAAACTAGATAGGATAATGATGTGACCAATCGTATAGGTGTGATTTACACTAAAAATGATACTAAGCTAATGTGATTGATCGGATCGGGTGCTGATTGTGACAAAAACCAGATAGGACAACTATGTGATTGATCATACAGATGGGGTCTATGTCGAAAATGAAACTGAGTTGTCATGACCATTCGAACCAAGTAAGGTATGTCACAAAAGCCAGAGAGGATAACTACATGATCGATCGTATAGGTTTTGTCCACGGCAAAACTAAAAATGAATTGTCGTGACCTATCTGATCGTCTATAGTCTGTGATGAAAACTAAATAGGACAACGACATGATTCATCATACAGGTACATTCTATGATAAAAAGGTACTGAACTTTCATGATTGTTTGGATCAGGTGTAGTTTGTGACAAAAACCAGATGGGACAACAACATAATAGATCGGATCGGGTGCCCACTTTACACCAAAAAAAAAAAAAAAAGTTAGGACAACTATGTGATATATCATGCAAATGTTGTGATCTACGTCGAAAATAAAACTAAGCTATCATGACTCATCTGAATGGGCATGATTTGTTATGAAAAGTAGTGAGGACAACAACGTGACTAATTGTATAGGCTTGGTATATGTTGAAATCAAAATTAAACTAACGAGATTGATTGAACTAGGTGTCATCTATGATGAAAACAAGACATGACAATGACGTGACCAATTGGACAGGTGCAATTTGCATCGAAAATAATATTGGACTTTCGTGACTAATCAGACCCAGTGTTGATTGTGAAGAAAACCATATAGGACAACTACATGACTACATTCGTACAAATGTGGTCTATGTCAAAAAAGAAACTAAGCAGCCATGACCGATCGAACTAGTTGTGGTCTGTGATGAAAACCAAACAAGATATCAACTTGATCGATTGTATAGGTGCGATTTGAGATGAAAACTAGACAAGACAATGATATGATTGATCGTGAAGGTGGGTTATACGCTGAAAATGATACTAAATTGTCATGATCGATTAGACCAAGTGCAGTTTGTGATGAAAACCAGATAGGAAAACGACATGATCGATTATATAGGTGCGCTCGATGCTTTCATAATATTGAACTATTGTGATTGATTAGCTTAAGTGCCAACTCTAATGAAATCCAAATATGACGACTATGAGACTGATCATACAGATGCGGTCTACTCCGAAAACAAAATTGAGTTATTGTGATTAATCGAAACGAGTCTAGTCTATGACAAAAACCAGATAGGACAACTACATGATTGATCGTATAGGTCTAGTCTATGTCAAAATCGAAACTGAATTGTCGAGACATATTTGACTGAGTGTGGTCTATGATGAAAACCAGATGGGACAACAACATAATAGATCGGATTGGGTGCCCACTTTGACAAAAAAAAAAAAAAAGGTTAGGACAACTATGTGATATATCATGCAAATGTTGTGATCTACGTCGAAAATAAAACTAAGCTATCATGACTGATCTGACTGGGCATGATTTTTTATGAAAAGTAGTGAGGACAACAACGTGACTAATTGTATATGCTTGGTATATGTTGAAATCAAAATTAAACTATCGAGACTGATTGAACTAGGTGTCATCTATGATGAAAACAAGACATGACAATGACATGACCAATTGTACAGGTGCAATTTGCATCGAAAATAATATTGGACTTTCGTGACTAATCAGACCCAGTGTTGACTGTGAAGAAAACCATATAGGACAACTACATGACTACAATCGTACAAATGTGGTCTATGTCAAAAAAGAAACTAAGCAGCCATGACCGATCGAACTAGTTGTGGTCTGTGATGAAAACCAAACAAAATATCAACTTGATCGATTGTATAGGTGCGATTTGTGATGAAAACTAGACAAGACAATGATATGATTGATCGTGAAGGTGGGTTATACGCTGAAAATGATACTAAATTGTCATGATCGATCAGAGCAAGTACAGTTTGTGATGAAAACCAGATAGGAAAACGACATGATCGATTATATAGGTGCGCTCGATGCTTTCACAATATTGAACTATTATGATTGATTAGCTTAAGTGCCAACTCTAATGAAATCCAAATATGACGACTATGTGACGGATCATACAGATGCAGTCTACTCCGAAAACAAAATTGAGTTATTGTGATTAATCGAAACGAGTCTAGTCTATGACAAAAACCAGATAGGACAACTACGTGATTGATTATATAGGTCTGGTCTATGTCGAAATCGAAACTGAATTGTCGAGACATATTTGACTGAGTGTGGTCTATGATGAAAACCAGATGGGACAACAACATAATAGATCGGATCGGGTGCCCACTTTACCAAAAAAAAAAAAAAAAAGTTAGAACAACTATGTGATATATCAAGCAAATGTTGTGATCTACGTCGAAAATAAAACTAAGCTATCATGACTAATCTGACTGAGCATGATTTGTTATGAAAAGTAGTGAGGACAACAACGTGACTAATTGTATATGCTTGGTATATGTTGAAATCAAAATTAAACTATCGAGACTGATTGAACTAGGTGTCATCTATGATGAAAACAAGACATGACAATGACGTGATCAATTGTACAGGTGCAATTTCCATCGAAAATAATATTGGACTTTCGTGACTAATCAGACCCAGTGTTGACTGTGAAGAAAACCATATAGGACAACTACATGACTACAATCGTACGAATGTGACTATGTCAAAAAAGAAACTAAGCAGCCATGACCGATCGAACTAGTTGTGGTCTGTGATGAAAACCAAACAAGATATCAACTTGATCGATTGTATAGGTGCGATTGGTGATGAAAACTAGACAAGACAATGATATGATTGATCGTGAAGGTGGGTTATATGCTGAAAATGATACTAAATTGTCATGATCGATCAGACCAAGTGCAGTTTGTGATGAAAACCAGATAGGAAAACGACATGATCGATTATATAGGTGTGCTCGATGCTTTCACAATATTGAACTATTGTGATTGATTAGCTCAAGTCCCAACTCTAATGAAATCCAAATATGACGACTATGTGACTGATCATACAAATGCGGTCTACTCCAAATACAAAATTGAGTTATTGTGATTAATCGAAACGAGTCTAGTCTATGACAAAAACCAAATAGGACAACTACATGATTGATCGTATAGGTCTGGTCTATGTCGAAATCGAAACTGAATTGTCGAGACATGTTTGACTGAGTGTGGTCTATGATGAAAACCAGATGGGACAACAACATAATAGATTGGATCGGGTGCCCACTTTGACAAAAAAAAAAAAAAAAAAGTTAGGACATTTATGTGATATATCAAGCAAATGTTGTGATCTACGTCGAAAATAAAACTAAGCTATCATGACTGATCTGACTGGGCATGATTTGTTATGAAAAGTAGTGAGGACAACAACGTGACTAATTGTATATGCTTGGTATATGTTGAAATCAAAATTAAACTATCGAGACTGATTGAACTAGGTGTCATCTATGATGAAAACAAGACATGACAATGACGTTATCAATTGTACAGGTGCAATTTACATCGAAAATAATATTGGACTTTCGTGACTAATCAGACCCAGTGTTGACTGTGAAGAAAACCATATAGGACAACTACATGACTACAATCGTACGAATGTGGTCTATGTAAAAAAAGAAACTAAGCAGCCATGACCGATCGAACTAGTTGTGGTCTGTGATGAAAACCAAACAAGATATCAACTTGATCGATTGTATAGGTGCGATTTGTGATGAAAACTAGACAAGACAATGATATGATTGATCGTGAAGGTGGGTTATACGCTGAAAATGATACTAAATTGTCATGATCGATCTGACCAAGTACAGTTTGTGATGAAAACCAGATAGGAAAACGACATGATCGATTATATAGGTGTGCTCGATGCTTTCACAATATTGAACTATTGTGATTGATTAGCTCAAGTCCCAACTCTAATGAAATCCAAATATGACGACTATGTGACTGATCATACAAATGCGGTCTACTCCAAATACAAAATTGAGTTATTGTGATTAATCGAAACGAGTCTAGTCTATGACAAAAAACCAAATAGGACAACTACATGATTGATCGTATAGGTCTGGTCTATGTCGAAATCGAAACTGAATTGTCGAGACATATTTGACTGAGTGTGGTCTATGATGAAAACCAGATGGGAGAACAACATAATAGATTGGATCGGGTGCCCACTTTGACAAAAAAAAAAAAAAAAAGTTAGGACATTTATGTGATATATCAAGCAAATGTTGTGATCTACGTCGAAAATAAAACTAAGCTATCATGACTGATCTGACTGGGCATGATTTGTTATGAAAAGTAGTGAGGACAACAACGTGACTAATTGTATATGCTTGGTATATGTTGAAATCAAAATTAAACTATCGAGACTGATTGAACTAGGTGTCATCTATGATGAAAACAAGACATGACAATGACGTGATCAATTGTACAGGTGCAATTTACATCGAAAATAATATTGGACTTTCGTGACTAATCAGACCCAGTGTTGACTGTGAAGAAAACCATATAGGACAACTACATGACTACAATCGTACGAATGTGGTCTATGTAAAAAAAGAAACTAAGCAGCCATGACCGATCGAACTAGTTGTGGTCTGTGATGAAAACCAAACAAGATATCAACTTGATCAATTGTATAGGTGCGATTTGTGATGAATACTAGACAAGACAATGATATGATTGATCGTGAAGGTGGGTTATACGCTGAAAATGATACTAAATTGTCATGATCGATCTGACCAAGTACAGTTTGTGATGAAAACCAGATAGGAAAACGACATGATCGATTATATAGGTGTGCTCGATGCTTTCACAATATTGAACTATTGTGATTGATTAGCTTAAGTGCCAACTCTAATGAAATCCAAATATGACGACTATGTGACTGATCATACAGATGCGGTCTACTCCGAAAACAAAATTGAGTTATTGTGATTAATCGAAACGAGTCTAGTCTATGACAAAAACCAAATAGGACGACTACGTGATTGATTGTATAGGTCTAGTCTATGTCGAAATTGAAACTGAATTGTCGAAACATATTTGACTGAGTGTGGTCTATGATGAAAACCAGATAGGACAATAATGTGATCAACCGTATAAGTGTGGTCTACACCATAAATGAAGATGAGTTGTCATGATCGATTGGATTGGGTGTCATCTATGATAAAAACCAAGTAGCACAATGACATGATGTTAGGATAGAGTCCTTAAAACCATGACAGGATGTAATAAATTTGGAATTTATTAGTTATTTACTGATGTTTCAGTTTCACTCTTACCTATTCTTATTCCATGTATTATACTTTATGAGCATTCTTGCCTGCGTCTTTTGCATTGTACGTGCCTTAGGTGCATTAGAAGTTGCACAGGAGATCTAAGTCATGGGCTCCTTGCAAATAGATGACTTGTTCACAGTCGGTTCATAAGCCTGGAAACCCATTAGAGAATATAGTGTAGCACCTCCTAATTGGAGGGATGGTTGGTCTTAGCTATTGGGATGGGTTTCCCATGATGAGTGCACTATTGTGTATAGTTGCACATTAGACAGGACCTATGGTGAGTTATGACTTAAGGCTATCAAGTAGTCATGGCTCCACCAAACTACTTCATTGTTTTGTCTCTCAACCTTGAGAGAATACTGAGTTTGCGCTGAAGTTAGTAGTGGCTTTGACCTGTGAATGAGATTTTGAGCTGATCATATATTCCCTATAGATTAGATCATTATTGATGGAAGCTGGTAACAATAGGTATTCTCAATAGAGACACCATGATATCTCCTAGGATTGAGACAGTGTGTCCCCTTAGGTGACCCTAAGGTGGTGTGTTCATGATAACTATTGATTACTACTCAAAAAGTTCTATTTTATAGCTTGTAATTAACTCTTTTAAACACTTTTGAGTAGTAGTTATTGCCTTTTAACCCAATTAACATATTAAGGACCTTTGCAATCTTTTCTAATCAAAGTGTGTAAGTTTTGGTGTTTTTGTTAGTAATTTGATCACCAAAGCAATCAAAAATTGAGGAGAGTTATTTGCAATCCATGGCAAAGCTATGGAAAGCTTAGAAACATGAAGAACCAAAGCTTTGAAGTCCTTTGCCATAAGCGAATCCGGAATGCAAGGAGGGGAAGCAAAGAGGAATCTGCCATGAAGCATTCTAGATGACAGTCATGTCAACTACTTTTGGAGCACTTCCTGGAGTTCAATTTATGCATGCTATATGTCGTTTCGAAACTCAGGAAGTCAATAATCCAATACTTCAAATAGTATGCGATTCGGAGTTGAAATGAAGGAGTTACAGCCATTGGAAGCCAATCACTCCAAGCTTAAGGAAAATTTTGCACAGCTGCGAAAATGGTGTCCTTTTGCTGCGAAATTTCGCAACCCTCTTGCTATGGAATTTCTCCTGAAGCTTCCCGATATTTGCGACAGACATTTTGAGATATTTTGCTTTAGATATTTGATGTCTAAATCCCCAAACTCTCCTTGTAACCCACCTATCATAGGATTCCTTAGTCTTTAAGTAAGAACAAAGGGTGAATAACCTCTTATATATAGTTTGTAATTTTCTTTACACAAAATCATCATGTAATCGGTGAAAGGAAGAAATATATTTTATAAAGCACTTGCTCTGTTTTTCCTTCATATTTTTTTTCTTGTTATTTTTCTTTCTAGCTAATCAAACTCTGAGGATTTTTCCTCAGAGGATGAGAGGCTAGGCTCTTCGTCTCTTGGAGTGAAGAAAGCTGGGTAAGTTTCCTCATGCATAAATTGGAAGTTTTGTTGTTTTAGTTTTTAATGAAGAGAAAGTGTGACCCGTTAATGGTTTTTATCTTTTTAGTTAACTTAAAATGCCTTTAAATCACCTGGGCCAACACTTGGTAAGGCAAGTGATCTCCATCCATTGAGATGCACTAGTTTACCTCTTGTGAGCCTTTGGGAGGTGGTTTAAAGGTACGATTTTCTAGAATAGCCAACACTTGGTAAGCTTTTGAACTCTAAGGAGGCATCCATTAGTTATCTCTTGCAAGCTTTTGACGGGTAATCTAAGGTTAAAGATCACCTTGAATGGCAAATGCTAGGTGAGAGGCATGAGCCATTACAAGGTGCATCAATGAGAGGGAATTAGTGTTTGAACCCATTAAGGGGAAGCATCTGTACCACACCGGTATATAGTTAATTCTCTAATGCGAGGAAAAGAAACAAGTGATCGGAACTCTCCTTTTTGTATGAGGAACCTGAGCCTAGTGATCTGAAACTCCAAGAAACACTTTTCTTTGTAATTAAAATCAATTACTACTATTTTTGGTTAGCTTAAAACCAATCCTTTTTCAAACATCTTTATGTTTTCTTTTAAAGCTAACCTTGAAATGAAAAGGCATCAATTCAGCTTTGAATTAATATCAATTGTGAAGTGAAAACCCATCCTAGTGAACGACCCTAAAGCCACTATGCTATGCTAGCTAAGGTTATCCTAGTACATGGTGTAATAGGTTATAAATTTTGTTGATTACTCCCTTCTGAGGACCACAATCAAGGGACACCAGCTGGACACGAATCAAATGACACCATTTTCAGGGACCATTGAGAGGACATGAATCAGCTGAGACACCAATTGGGAACGTATCAAATGGCGTTGTTGCCGGGGATGGTGCCACTTTACAGTGATATCACCTTTTCATAGTACTTGTGATCTTCATCACAAGTTTGGTGACTTTTCTTTTCTCTTTACTAACTCTTTTTATTTGTTTTTTTTTCTTTGTTCATATTTTAGTATAGCTTTTAGTTAATCTTAATAATTTTTTCATCTCTAGAATTTTTGTTTCTTTTGTTTTGTTTTGTTTTCTCTATTTTTAATTCACAAATTGCTAGTTGTGCATGTCATATTGAATACAAGATAGCAAAGGAAGCCATGAACTTCATGAGTTATGTGGCTGAAGTTTCAAGAAAATGGGATGAACCAAATGCTAGAGATATGGGAAGAATGATGTCTCAACCTAATGCTAAGGGTGAGATGTATATTTTGAATGATGGCATAGACATGAAGGCAAAGATTGCAGCTATGGCAAGGAGATTGGAAGAGCTAGAAATGAAGAAGATGCAAGAAGTGCAAGCCATCTCTCAGACACCATTGCAAGCTATGCCTTGTGCCATTTGTCTATCTTATGAGCCCTTGGTGGATGAGTGTCCTACCATTCTAGTGACGAGATAAATGTTTGGTGATTGCAACACCTACAATTGCAATTGGAGGGACCATCCAAATTTCTCTTGGAAACCACAGCCGCCTCAGTACCAGCAACCTATTCAAGCACTTCCACAAGCCTCGAACCTTGAACAAGCTATGGTGAATCTTAGCAAGGTCATGGGAGACTTTGTTGGAGCTCAGAAATCCATCAATGCTCAGCTTAGTCAAAGAATTGATAGTGTAGAGAGTTCATTGAACAAAATGATGGATGAAGTGCAAAATGATCTATCTCAGAAGATAGATAATCTCCAATATTCAATCTCAAGGTTTGCCAACCTCAACACAATGCAAGAAAAAGGAAACTTTCCTTCTCAACCTCATCAAAATTCCAAGGGTATCCATCAAGTGGAAGCTCAAAAGGGAGAATCTTCAATGGTGAAGGAAGTTAAAATGGTTATCACTTTGAGGAGTGGTAAAGAGGTTGATCTGCCCACATCCAAGCTAGAGCATGATGAAGAGAGTGAAACAGAGAAAGAAAAGAGGGAGGAAATCAAAGGAAAGAAAAAGGGGAAAAGTACAGAGAAAGATGGCTATGATGTTAATGTAGAAGGAGAACCACAGAGGATAGTCATCAAGGAAGAAATGATGAAGAAACACATGCCTCCACTTTTCCTCCAAGCTTTGTATGGAAAAATTATACAGAGCAAGTCTCAAGTGAGAGATGCAAACTTCATATGGGATCCGGGCAAGCTAAATCAGGATCAAATTTTTTGATGGACTTAGTCTTTCTAAAGACTAGCTAGTCCATATCTTTTTGTTTTATTTCATTACTTGTTTTAATTTTGACTTTAATGCTTTAATTTTACTTTGTTTTGATTTAACATAGGTTTTTGGATGATCAAAATCAAGAGGAATGTCAAAAAAAGTGAAAGAAGGAAGCTAGGAATCAAGAGGAGCTCAAAAGCAAGGAGAGAGCATGGTCTGCGAGATTTTGCAGCCTAAAGAGGACTACTGCGAAAATCGCCTCCCGCTGCGAAATGTTTTCGCAGCTGCCCATCCTCCTCTGCGAAAATTTTCGTAGCTGCGAAGAGGCCCCTTGGCACACGAGTGCCATTTTGTATCCAAGTACACCCATTTTGCAGCTGCGAAATGGTTGCGAAACCTCCACGCCTTGAAATCCTCCATTTCGCAGCCGAGACGCCATTTCAAAGGGTGTTTCGCAGTTGTGAAACCACCCTTTGGCACACGAGTGCCATTTTGCAGCCCCGTACACTCATTTCGCAGCTGTAAAATGGTTGCGAAATCTCCATGCCTTAAAATCCTTCAGCGCGCACACCATGAATGGAAATGTTGCAGACACACCCCCATTTTGGAAACTGTTGGACACATTTTGATCACTTCCCAAAGTTTATTTCATTCATACCATATGTTGTTTCAAATCTTGGGAAGTCAGGAGTCCAGAGCTTCAAACGGTGCTCTATTTGGAGTTGAAACGAAGAAGTTATGGCCGTTTGAAGATGACTACGCAAACCATGAGTGAAAATGTCGCACCCCCATTTCGCAACTGTTGGACACATTTTGGGCACTTCCTGGAGCTCAAATTATGTATACTATATTTCTTTCGAAGCTTAGGAATTTAGGAGTCCAATGCTTCAAACGGTACACAATTTGGAGTTGAAACGAAGAAGTTATGGCCATTTGAAGACGAACATGCAAAGCATAAGCGGGAATTTCACAGCCGCACCCCCATTTCGAAGGGTGTTTCACAGCTACGAAACCACCCTTTGGCACACGAGTGCCACTTCGCAGTGCCGTACGCCCATTTCGCAGCTGCAAAATGGGTTGCAAAAATCCCCCTCCTCCGCGAAATCCTCCCCCCGCTGCAAAAATGGCCTCCAAGCTTCAAAATGACTATGAAATGATTTCCAAGTTTCAAAATGGATGTGAAATGATTTCCAAACTTCAAAATGGCTGTGAAATGATTTTCAAGCTTCAAAATGGGCTGCAAAAATGTGTCTATTTTTTCCATGGGCTGCGAAAGTGTTTTTCTTTTTTCCCTTTGGCTACAAGATGATTTCCAAGCTACGAAATGACCTCCAGGCTATAAAAATGACTTGCAAAATGAAGAGAGGTTTGCGAAAACACCTAGAAAAGCCAAGGGAAGTTGGAAAAATGCCAAGAAAGCCTCATGACCATGCATCTAAAGAGAGAGCCCTCTCATTGAGATCACACAGGAAGCCTCTTACTCCATTTCTTACCTCCTTAAACCATCAAAGATCGTAGCTCCAACTGAGAGCTCCAATTGAGGAGACTGTGCCACCTAAGGAGACTACTAGAACAGAGGCCAAAGTCTTGATCCAACCCACTCAAGAGGCCACCACAGATGCATCATCTCCACAGGACCCTACCATTACTTGATCATCTCTTTACTTTTTGTCTTTACATATTATATTAGTATAGATAATTCCATGTTTTGATGTCTTATATTCTGGGATTGGATGTATTACTGATGATACATCATATATAGACATCATTTTTGTTTAAACTTGGCATTTTTCTATTTCCTCTACTCACTAACTCTTTTGTTTTTTTTTTTTGAAACATGTGGTTTCTCCTATATGACTCATACTTCATGTCACTCAAGAGGTACCACTTTCTCCCTATTTTTTAATCGCTTTTGTCACATTGAGGACAATGTTCAGCTTGGTTGGGGGGAGAGTTGAGGAATGAAGTTTTGCTTTTAATGCTAAGTTATTTTGATAATTTAGTTGCTTTTAGCTTAAATTTTAAAATTTTTTATAGTTTTTATTCTACTCTCCATGGTTATTAAGGAAAAATTTTCAAAATGAAAAGGGAGAAATTGAATTTTTGTCTTTTTACTTGACTTAGAGTTTGTATTATGCTTACTAAAGTTGATGAATTGTTGAAACTTCTATTGAATTCAACTTTAGTTCTTCCACTTTAAGCTATTCACACACTGTGCACAATAGGTTCCGATTATAAAATGAAAAACTATTTCCCTCTTGACTTAGGAAAATTTTAGACTTGGTACCTTTGACCTCATTTAATAGTGTTGGGACACCTTATAAAAGGTCAATGAGTCTTTGAAGAAAAAAAAAAAGAAAGAAAGAAAAATGTTTGCTTGCCTTGAAACCCGAGCAAGGTCCGAGGGGTATATGGTGAAAATCTTTAAAACCTGGTGCCCTAAGCCTTCATTGGTTGGGAGTCACCGACCTCAATGCTCATTACAAGGGTGAATAGGTGGAGTTTAACATACTGTAGGTGCTTGGGTATTAAAATTCATTCTCAAAAGTCCGGGGTAAAATCCGAGGAGTTAGTGGTTGAAAGATCCTTAAAGCTTGATGCCCTAAACCTTAATTGGTTGGGAGTCATTGATGGACCCCCGTTACATGGACAATTTAGAAAAGAATACCGTTAAGCCTTGTACTCCTACAAGAAAAAAATTGTGAAATAAAAAAGGTGCGTTCTTAGCCTATTGGAGGTTGATCAGTTTGCTAAGCTTTGAAAAAAAGAACTAGGTTGGGGGGAGAGATTAGTTCAACATACTATATTTGGAAGCTAATAAGTAACACTTAGATTTTTGTGGAAGAGTAAGGTTTGACCCTTTGGGAGTGGAAACTCTTTTAAAGCTTAAATTTGCATAATGCCTTCTCTTTATGAATTGTGATTAGACAATTTATTTGATAACTCTTGTTGAAGTTTGAGTTTTATTTCTTTAATGTTCCATGTGAGAGTTAGATCATCATGCCACTTGAAAATTGTTTTTTGATCAGCATGATGTTGTAAATTATAGTATTGTTTATTTTTATTTTTATTTTTCTCTTCTTCATTGCTAAGGGACTAGCAATATGTTGGTTGGGGGGAGTGATTACTACTCAAAAAGTGTTATTTTATAGCTGGTAATTAACTCTTTTAAACACTTTTGAGTTGTAGTTATTGCCTTTTAACCCAATTAACATATTAAGGACCTTTGCAATCATTTCTAATCAAAGTGTGTAAGTTTTGGTGTTTTTGTTAGTAATTTGATCACCAAAGCAATCCAAGATTGAGGAGAGTTATTTGGAATCCATGGAAAAGCAATGGAAAGCTCAGAAACATGAAGAACCGAAGCTTTGAAGTCCTTTGCCATAAGCAAATCCGGAATGCAAGGAGGGGAAGCAAAGAGAAATCTGCCATGAAGCATTCTAGATGACAGTCATGTCAGCCACTTTTGGAGCACTTCCTGGAGTTCAATTTATGCATGCTATATGTCGTTTCCGAAACTCAGAAAGTCAAAAATCCAATACTTCAAATGGTACATGATTCGGAGTTGAAATGAAGGAGTTACAGCCATTCGAAGCCGATCACTCCAAGCTGAAGGAAAATTTTGCACGGTTGCGAAAATGGTGTCCTTTGGCTGCGAAATTTCGTAACCCTCTTGCTATGGAATTTCTCCTGAAGCTTCCCGATATTTGCGACTGACATTTTGAGATATTTTGCTTTAGATATTTGATGTCTAAATCCCCAAACTCTCCTTGTAACCCACCTATCATAGGATTCCTTAGTCTTTAAGTAAGAACAAAGGGTGAATAACCTCTTATATATAGTTTGTAATTTTCTTTACACAAAATCATCATGTAATCGGTGAAAGGAAGAAATATATTTTACAGAGCACTTGCTCTGTTTTTCCTTCATATTTTTTTTTCTTGTTATTTTTCTTTCTAGCTAATCAAACTTTGAGGATTTTTCCTCAGAGGATGAGAGGCTAGGCTCTTCGTCTCTTGGAGTGAAGAAAGCTGGGTAAGTTTCCTCATGCATAAATTGGAAGTTTTGTTGTTTTAGTTTTTAATGAAGAGAAAGTGTGACCCGTTAATGGTTTTTATCTTTTTAGTTAACTTAAAACGCCTTTAAATCACTTGGGCCAACACTTGGTAAGGCAAGTGATCTCTATCCATTGAGATGCACTAGTTTACCTCTTACGAGCCTTTGGGAGGTGGTTTAAAGGTACGATTTTCTAGAATAGCCAACACTTGGTAAGCTTTTGGACTCTAAGGAGACATCCATTAGTTATCTCTTGCAAGCTTTTGACGGGTAATCCAAGGTTAAAGATCACCTTGAATGGCAAATGCTAGGTGAGAGGCACGAGCCATTACAAGGTGCATCAGTGAGAGGGAATTAGTGTTTGAACCCATTAAGGGGAAGCATCTGTACCACACCGGTATATAGTTAATTCTCTAATGTGAGGAAAAGAAACAAGTGATCGGAACTCTCCTTTTTGTATGAGGAACCTGAGCCTAGTGATCTGAAACTCCAAGAAACACTTTTCTTTGTAATTAAAATCATTTACTACTATTTTTGGTTAGCTTAAAACCAATCCTTTTTCAAACATCTTTATGTTTTCTTTTAAAGCTAACCTTGAAATGAAAAGGCACCAATTCAGCTTTGAATTAATATCAATTGTGAAGTGAAAACCCATCCTAGTGAACGACCCTAGAGCCACTATGCTATGCTAGCTAAGGCTATCCTAGTACATGGTGTAATAGGTTATAAATTTTGTTGATTACTCCCTTCTGAGGACCACAATCAAGGGACACCAGTTGGACACGAATCAAATGGCACCATTGTCAGGGACCATTGAGAGGACATGAATCAACTGAGACACCAATTGGGAACGTATCAACTATGACCATAGTAGTTCCTTAAGTGAAACTTGACATAGGCTCTTTGCGAGCTAAGATATGTCAATTGAACACACAATAGGAGAATCTATAACTCAAGGATAGTAGAGGTAGTCTTAAAAGGCCGATAGCTTTCACCTTGTTATACTAAGGACACCAGTTCATGGCGAGACTGAACGCAATGGATAGCAAGTTATGAACCTAAGCACTTGGTTTCTCGTTGTTATTTACATAGGATACTAGAGTTCAATTGATTCTTTATAGTGGGATGTTGAATCAAATTTAGAATTGGATTCTGAGAGAGTAAGTATTCCTATGGGTCCTAATGGTCCCTACTCTAAGCTCATATACCTTGTTGGCATTGGTTATGAGGGTCGGATTAGCTCTAGATTCACTATTGTGCATATGTAAGATGAATGCATGGGTGCACTTAGGATTTTCATATCTTTTCATACAACTTTAAAAGCTCTGTTTATGTATTAAAGTCACATTTCCATCAAAACCCGAGTTTTATCAAATGAACCTTAGGTAAATCATTTCAAAATTGGCATATTAATTTACCTAAAGACCTTGCCTAATTGTTAGAAGGGAAAAGAACATAAAAAGATAGGTTTTTGGGCCAAAAATGGTGAACTGATCAAGGCACTGGTCAACCGGCTCAACCGGCTAGGGAACCGGTCGATCAGTTATACCTTCTCGATTGAGGTCCTATCGAGAGGTGCAAAAATCTTCTTTCTCTTCCAATAACCTTTCATTCCCTGTCAATGGCTATGCTTTCCTGGTCAAGGTCCGGTCGAGTCTCGGTAGAGGCCTAATGGTCACTTGTCATGCATTTATTGCACAACAGCTAGTTAACTGGTCGACCCCCCAACTTGATCGGTCAAACCTGCTTTTTGGAAATTTTGCTTCTGAGTCTAGAAACCTATAAATTGAAAGCTTCACTTCATTTATGAGTATAAGAACACCTACATTTATTTGTTTACCTACTTGTTCATGCCTTAAAAGCTCTCATTCTTTCTTTGGTACATTCAACCTCTACTTGCATATTCCTTAGTGCACCCTTATTATTCATCTTAGCATTTGAGTTGTATTCGAGCCCTTGTTAAGCTAGGTTGAGAGATTTCAATTTGTTATTTGAGTCTTAGAAGCTTTAAGTGAGTAGAGACTTGAAGATATTGTGTAAGAGCCCATTGGAGTCGGAATCCAAGTGTAAAGGTGTTAGAATCTTGGTTGAAGCTTTAAGTATAGTGGAACCCTCACTCGATTAGGAGCTTGAGGAGGGTGGACATAGGCAAGGGGTTCTAAACCACTATAAAATCTTATCTTGCTCTTTCTAACCTTAACTCTTTATATTTATCCTTTTTTTTTTCTTGAATTTATTATGCTTGAAAAATATTTTTTAAAATCTAATTCACCCCCTTCCTCTTAGGTGTTTTCCCTTTTAAGATGAACATTTATTTTCTCATGGAAAGTAATGTGACTGATCGTATAGGTACAATCTATGCAGTAAATGATACTAAAGTATTGTGATTGACCAGACTAGGTACAGTTTGTGATGAAAACCAGACAGGACAATGACATGACGGATCATATAGGTCAGGTCAACATCGAAATCAAAATTGAACTATTGGGACCTATTCAACTGAGTGTGGTCCATGATGAAAATTAGACAGGACAACGACGTGATCGATTGTATAGGTGCAATTTATGCCGTAATCAATACTGAAGTGTCACAATTGACCCAACCAGGTGCAATTTGTGATGAAAACTAGAGAGGACAATGACATGATTGATCGTGTAGTGCAGTCTACGTAAAAAACGATACTGA
Source organism: Vitis vinifera (assembly GCF_030704535.1). Taxonomy (NCBI): domain Eukaryota; kingdom Viridiplantae; phylum Streptophyta; class Magnoliopsida; order Vitales; family Vitaceae; genus Vitis; species Vitis vinifera. The sequence goes on from NC_081810.1 coordinate 12,806,277, forward strand.
GCTATTGTGACTGATCGGATCAAGTGTCAACTGTGATGAAAACCAAATAGGAAAACTACATGACTGACCATATAGATATGGTCTACATCGAAACTGAAATTGAATTATTGGGACCAATCTGACTAGGTGCGGTATATGAAGAAAACTAGATAGGACAATAACATGACCAATCATATAGGTCTGGTCTAAGTTAAAACTTAAACTAAACTATCAAGACCTATCTTACTAGGTGTGGTCTGTGAGGAAAACTAGATAGGACAACGACATGACCAATTGTATAGGGTGTAGTCTATGTAAAAAATGAAACTAGGCTTTAGTGACCGACCAACTAGGTGCGGTGTGTGACAAAAACAAGACAAGACAATGGCGTGATCGAACAAACATGTGTGATCTATGCTGTAAATGATATTGAACTACTGTGATCGATTTGATTGGGTGCCTTTTGTGATGAAAAGAAGAAAAGAAAATGACATGATCGATCATACAGGTGTGGTCTATGCCGAAATTGATACTAAACTTTCATGGATGATCAGATCAAGTATCTACTGTGATGAAAACTAGATAAGACAATTACATGATTGATTGTGTAAATGCGGTCTACACTAAAATTGAAATTAGGCTATTGTGATCGACTAGACCGAGTCCGATCAATTATGAAAACCAGACAGGACAACGACATGACCGATCATATAGATCTTGTCTACACCGAAATCGAAACTAAACTTTCGAGACCTATCTGACCGCGTGTGATCTATGATAAAAACAAGGCAGGATAACAATGCAACCGATGGTACAAGTGTATTTTAAGCTGAAAATGATACTAAACTGACATGACTAATTAAATCGGGTGTAGTTTGTGATGAATACTAAAGAGGACAACGATGTGATCGATCACATAGGCATAGTCTACATCAAAAACAATACTAAGCTGTCATGACCGATTGGATCGGGTGGCAACTATGATGAAAACCAAATAGGACAATGACATGACTGATCTTATAGGTAAGCGAAAATGACATTAAATTGTGGTGATTGATCAAATCAAGTATTGATTGTGATGAAAAATAAATAGGAAAACTATGTGACTGATCGTATAAATGCAATCTAGGTTGAAAATTATGCTGAACCGTCATGCCCGATCAGATGAAGTGTTAACATTGATGAAAACCAGATAGGATAACTATGTGACTGATTGAACAGATGCAGTCTACGCTTTTATCATACTAAACTATCATGACTGATTGGATTAGGTGCCAACATTGATGAAAACCAAATAGAATAACTACGTGACTTATTGTACAGGTGCAGTCTATGCCAAAAACAAAACTCAACACCATGACTAATCGGATCGAGTATGGTTTATGATGAAAACTAGTAAGAACAATGATGTGATCAAGCATACAGTTCTGGTCTACGTCAAAATCGAAACTGAATTGTTGAGAATTATTTGAATGGGTGTGGTCTATGATGAAAACCAGAAAAGGCAATGATGTGACCTATAAGTGTATTATATTTGGAAAACGATACTAAACTATCGTGATCGATCGGATCGAGTGTAGTCTATTACAAATACCAGACATAACAATGACATTATCGATCGTACAGGTGCGATCTAAGTCAAAAAATAAATTGATCTATCGTGACTGATCAAATCAGGTGCTGATTGTGATAAAAACCAGATAGGATAACGATGTGACTTATCGTACAAATGCAATCTACATCAAAAATGAAACCCATGACTGATTGGATTAGGTATGGTTTATGATGAAAACCAAATAGGATAATAACATGATCAATCGTATTGGTTTAGTCCATACCAAAATTGAAACTGAATTGTCAGAACCTATCTAATCTAATGCAGTCTATGATGAAAACCAAATAGGACAATTGCATGGCCAATCATATAAGTGTGTTCTACACCGAAAACGATACTAAACTATTGTGATCAATCAAACTGGGTGTATTCTGTGACGAAAACTAGATAAGAAAACAACATGATCGATCATATAGGTGTGGTCTACATTTTCATGATGTTGAATTGTCATGATCGATCAGATCGGGTGCAAACTTTGATGAAAACCATACATGATAATTGTGTGACTGGTCGTATAAATGCAGTCTACGCCAAAAATGAAACTAAGTAGTCATGACCAATCGGACCATGTTCGGTCTGTGATGTAAACTAGATAAGACAATAACGTGATCGATCGTATGGTTTTAGTTTGCACCGAAATTGAAACTGAACTGTCAAGACCTATTTGATTGAGTGCGGTCAGCGATAAAAACTAGACATGACAATGATGTGATTGATTGTATAAGTGCTTTCTTCATTGAAAATGATATTAAACTATTGTGATCGATCGAACCAATTGCAATATATGACAAATACCAGACAAAACAACAACATGACCGATCGTATAGGTGCAATCTATCTCAGAAACAATATTAAACTATCATGATTGATCGAATCAGGATTTGATTGTGACAAAAACCAGATTAAACAATGATGTGACTGATCGTACAAATACAATCTACACTGAAAATGAAACTAAGCTGCCATTACCCATCGGACCGAGTATGGCCTGTGACAAAAACCAGATAGGAAAATAACATGATTGATTGTTTAGGTTTAGTCTATGTCGAAATCAAAACTGAATTGTTGGGACCTATCTTATTGAGTGTAGTTTGTGATGAAAACCTAACAAGATAATGATGTGACTGATCATACACATGTGGTCTACACTGAAAACGATACTAAACTGTCATTATCAATCAGATCAGGTACTGTCCGTGACGAAAACCAAAAAAGACAACTACGTGACTGATCGTAAAGATGAGGTCTACGTAAAAAACAAAACTGAGATGCCATGACCTATCGGACCATATTCGGTCTATCACGAAAACCAGACAGGACAACAATGTGATCGATCATATGGGTTTGGTGTACATTGAAATTGAAACTTAACTATTAGGATCCATCTGATTGAGTGCAATGATGAAACCCAGTCAAGACAACAACATGATTGATCGTATAAGTGCATTTTACGTAAAAAAAAATGATACTGAATTGTTGTGACTGATCAAACTAGGTGTAGTCTGTGATGAATACTAGATAGGAGAATGATGTGACGGTTCGTACAGGTGTGATTTACACTGAAAATGATATTGAACTGTTGTGATCAGTCAGATCGGGTGTCGAATGTAAATAAAACTAGATAGGATAACTATGTGACTGATTGTACAAATGTAATCTACAATAAAAATGAAACTGAGCTAGCGTTAGCGATCAGATCGAGTACGATCTTTGACAAAAACCAAACACGAGAATGACATGATCGATCATATAGGTATGGTCTACGCTGAAACTGAAACTGAACTATCAAGACCTATCTAACCAAGTGCAGTTTGTGATGAAAACTAGACATGACCACAACGTGACCGATTGTATAGATGTGATCTATATCGAAAATGATATTGAATTGTCATGACCGATTAGATCGGGTGCCAATTGTGACGAAGACTAGATAGGACAATGACGTGACTAATTATATAAATGCAATTTATGCCAAAAATGAAAGTGAGTTATTGTGACTGATCGGATTGAGTACCAACTGTGATGAAAATCAAACAGGACAACTATATGACTGATTGTATAGTATAGTCTACGTTGAAAATGAAACTGAGATGCCATGATCAATTAGACCGGGTCTGGTCTACGGCGAAATCAAATAGGATAATGACGTGATTGATCATACAAATGCAATCCACATAAAAATGAAAATGATTTATCGTGATCGATCAGACCGGGTGCTATTTGTGACTAAAACTAGACTAGACAATGACGTGACTGATCTTACAGTGTAGTCTATGTTTTCAGGGTACTAAATTGTCTTAATCGATTGAATCAGGTGCCAACTTTGAAAAAAACCAAATAAGACAACTACGTGAGTGATTGTACAAATACAATCTACATGGAAAAAGAAACTGAGTTGTTGTGATTGATGAGACTGTGTTTGGTTTATGATGAAAACCAAATAAGACAACTATGTGATTGATTGTATAGATGCAGTCTACAACAAAAATGAAACTTAGCTACCATGTCAGATTAGACTAGGTGTGGTATGTGACAAAAACCAGATAAGACAACGACATGACCAATCTATAGGTTTCGTCTACGGCGAAACCAAAACTAAACTATCAAGACTTATTTGACCAAGGTGTGCTCTAAGATGAAAATTAGACAAGACAACAACATGGTCGATCATACATGTGCATTCTATGTTGAAAATGATATTAAACTGTCATGACTAACTAGACGGGGTGCCAACTATGACGAAAACAAGACATGACAATGACGTGACCGATTGTACAGGTGCAATATATGCCAAAAATGATATTGAATTGTTGTGATCGATTAGATTGGGTGTCGATTGTGATGGAAACTACATAGGACAACAATGTGACTGATTATACAAAATCGATCAATGTCAAAAAGGAAACTCAGCTATCGTGACCGATCAGATGTGGTTCGATCTGTGATGAAAATAAGATAGGACAACGACGTGACCGGTCTTATAGATCTGGTCCTTGTTGAAATCAAAACTAAATTATTAGGACTTATCTGATTGTGTATGGTCTATGATTAAAACTAGACAAGACTACAAATTGACTGATCTAGGTGCGTTCTACAATAAAAATGATACTGAACTGTCATGATCGATTAGATCGGGTGCCAATAGTGATGGGGACCAGATAGGACAACTACATGATTGACTGTACACATGTAATCTTTGTCGAAAACAAAACTGAGTTGTTGTGATTGATCAAACGTGTTATAGTCTGTGATAAAAACCAGACAAGAGAATGACATGATCGATCATTTAGATACAGTCTACATAAGAAACGAAATTGAGTTATCATGTTTGATCGAACTGGGTACAGTCTGTGACAAAAACTAGACAAGACAACAATGTTACCATTCTATAGGTTTGGTCTATGTTGAAACCAAAACTGAACTATTGGGACCTATCTTATCGAGTGTGGTTGATCTATGATGAAAACCATACAAGCAACAACGTGACCAATCGTACAGTTGCAGTCTATGCCAAAAATGAAATTAAGTTGTTATGATCGATCGAATTGGGTACCTTTTATGACGAAAACTAGACAGGACAATGACATGATTGATCATACATGTGTGGTCTACAATGAAAACGATACTAAACTGTCTTAACCAATCGAATTAGGTGCCAACAATGATGGAAACCAAATAAGATAATTATGTGACTGATCATACAGATGCTGTAATTGATCAAACCAGGTGCGGTATGTGACGAAAATTAGATAAGACAATGACATGACCGATTGTAATGGTGTGGTCTATGTCGAAAACAAAATTGACAACACATAACTATCATGATCGATCATACATTGCGGTATGTGGAAAAAATGATACTGAACTATTGTGATCAATAAGATTGGGTGTCGATAGTGATGAAAACCAAATAAGACACTTATGTGATTGGTTGTACATATTTGGTCTTTGTAAAAAATGAAACTAAGCTATCGTGATTGATTTAATCAGGTATAGTTTGTGATTATAAATTAAACAAGACAATAATGTGACTGATCTTATAAGTCTGGTCTATGTTGAAATCGAAACTATCTGATCAGGTATGGTATGTGATGAAAAAACCAGATAGGACAATGATGGGATCAATCATATAGGTGTGGTCTACACTGAAAACAATACTAAACTTTCATGACCGATCGGATTGGGTGCCTACTATGATGAAATCAGATAGGATAATGACATGTTCGATTATGTAGATTTAATTTACACCAAAACCAAAACTGAAATTTCAGGATTGATATGACTAGGTGCAGTCTATGAGGAAAACCAGATTGGAAAATGACATGATTGATCGTACAAGTGTGGTCTACGCTAAAAACGAAATTGAGTAGTCATAACAAATCAACTGCGTGCGGTTTGTGACAAAAACCAAATAGGATAATGATCTGATCAAATGGGCATATGTGATCTACATTGAAAATGATAGTGAATAGTCGTGATCGATCAAATCGGGTGTCGGCTTTGATAAAAACAAGATAAGACAATAACGTGACCGATCGTATAGGTGCAGTTTACATAAAAAATGAAACTAAATTGTCAAAACCGATTGGATTAGGTGCCATATGTGACCAAAACAAGACAGGACAACAACATGACTAATCATATAGGTGTGGTATATGTTGAAAATGATACTAAATTGTCATGATCGATCGAATCGAGTGACGACTGCGATGAAAACCAAATAGGAAAACAGCATGACTGATCGTATATATGCGATCTATGCTGGAAACAAAATTGATCTGTTGTGTCCAATCATACCGGGTATGATCTTTGACGAAAAACAAGCAGGACAACGACGTGACCTATAGTATAAGTCTGGTCTACGTTGAAACCAAAATTAAATTGTTGAGACATATTTGACCAGGTGTGGCCTTTGAGGAAAACTAGATATTACAACAATGTGATCGATCGTACAAGTGTGGTCAACATCGAAAATGATACTAAACTTTCGTGACTGTTGAATTGGGTGCTATCTATGACGAAAACCAGACAAGACAATGACGTGATTGATCATATAGGTGCAATCTACATCGAAAACAATACTGAACTTTCGTAATCGATCAAATTGGTGCCGACTATGATGAAAACAAGATAGGACAACTACGTAACTGATTGTATAGATGCGATCTACAATTAAAACAAAACTAACTTATCATGACCATTTAAACCGAGAGTAGTCTATCATGCAAACTAGATTGAACAATGATATGACCAATTGTACAAGTGCAATCTACACCGAAAACAATACTAATCTGTCATGACCGATTGGATCAGGTACCAATTGTAACAAAAACTAGATAGGAAAACTAAGTGACTTATTCTACAAATATGGTCTACACTGAAAATGAAACTGATCTAACATGATCGATTGGACCGGGTCCAATTTGTGACAAAAACCAAACAACACAACGACGTGACCAATCGTATAAGTTTGGTCTAAGTCAAAATTGAAACAAAACTATAGGGGCCTATCTGACCAGGTGTGGTTTGTGATGAAAACCAAACAGGATAACAACGTGACTAATCATACAAGTGCGATCTACATTGAAAAAGAAACTTAGTCATCATGATCAATCGATCCCTAGCTACTCCTTTTAAGTCCTCCTCATTGAACAAGGGTAAGATCTCTTCCTTTCTCCTCCAAGGAGACATGATGGCTATAACATCAGAGGGTTCAGGTAACCCTTCTTCAAACATTTCAAGGCTTTCATTCAAGCTCTCTTGTAAATTCTTGTCACAATGCTCTTCAACCAAGGTGTTGATCAAGCACACCTCCTCCAATTCTTCCTCTTCTTCTGGGTGAAGATGCCTCTTGCATAGGTGGAATATGTTTAATTCCAAGGTCATATTCCCAAATGTGAGCTGCATCACCCCATTTCTACAATTGATGATGGCATTGGAGGTAGCTAGGAAAGGTCTCCCAAGGATGATTGGTACATAGTTTGCTTCCTTCACAGTGGAATCAGTATCAAGCACAACAAAATCCACAGGATAGTAGAATTTGTCAACTTGAACAAGAACATCCTCTATCACCCCCCTTGGGATTTTTACTGACCTGTCAGCTAAAGAGAGAGTGATGGCTGTGGTCTTCAATCCTCTAAGTCCCAGTTGCTTGTACACAGAGTATGGGAGCAAATTCACACTTGCCCCCAAGTCTAGTAAAGCTTTCTCCACATGTGTCCCTCCAATGTTGACTGAAATGGTGGGGCATCCCGGATCTTTATACTTAACTGGAGACTTACTCTGAATGATAGCACTTACTTGCTCAGTGAGGAATGCATTCTTTGTCACATGTAACCCTCTCTTGACCGTGCACAAGTCCTTTAGAAACTTTGCATATGTGGGGACTTGCTTGATCATATCGAGTAAGGGTATATTCACCTTCACTTGTCTCAAGACTTCAAGAATTTCTGATGAATTCTTGATTTCCTTCTTTCCATGTAAAGCTTGAGGAAAAGGGGGAGGCATATGTTTCTTCATCATATCCTCTTTAATCACTATCCTTGGCTCTTCTTCAATGCTTGATTTGGATGCACTTTTCTTCCCACTCTTCTCTTCTTGGTTATTACTCTCTTTGACCAAGGTTTTCTTTGACATGAGTTCTTCATCTTGCTTCACCTTAGGCAGGGGTTGATCAACCTCTTTTCCACTCCTTAAAGTGATCACAACTTTAACCTCCCTCAACTTTGAAGACTCCCCCTCTTGGGTTTCAACTTCATGAACACCCTTGGGATTTTGGCTTGGTTGAGAGGGAAACTTTCCCTTCTCATTCACAGTGTTGAGTTTGGTAAGCCTAGAGATGGAGTATTGAATATTATCTATCTTCTGAGATAGATCATTTTGCATCCCCTCCATTCTCTTAATTTGAGAACTCTCAACATTTTCAATCTTTTGATGCAATTGGGAGTTGATTGCCTTTTGTTCACCCACAAAGTCACCCATGACTTTGCTTAGGTTCACAATGGCTTGCTCCACTGAAGAGGTTTGTTGAGGTGCTTGGGTTTGGCCTTGTGGTTGGTATGGAGGTGGTCTTGGTTTCCAAGAAAAATTTGGATGGTTTCTCCAGCTTGAATTATAGGTGTTTCCATAAGGTGCATTGTTGTTAGGCCTAAATTGCCCCACAACATTGGCTTGATCACCTAACATCTCTCTCACAGCTAGCATGGTTGGGCACTCATCTACCACATGCTCACATGATTGGCAAATGGTGCATGGCATGACATGGGCTTGGGTCTCGGAAATGGCTTGGACTTCATGTATCTTTTTCAACTCAAGTTCTTCCAACCTCCTTGCTATTGTTGCCACTTTAGCTTTCATGTCCATGTCTTCACTTAATACATACATTCCACCTTTTGGATTTTGGGTTGGTTGAGAGGGAAACTTCCCTTTCTCTCTTGAGTTGGGCTCATCCCATCCTCTTGACACTTCAGACACATAACTTAAAAAGTCCATGGCTTCTTCCGGATTCTTGCTCATAAAATCTCCCCCACACATGGTTTCAAGAATTTGCTTCATGGAGGAAGACATTCCATCATAAAAATAGCTCACCAAGAGCCATGTATCAAAGCCATGATGAGGACAAGCATTGATGGCCTCCATATACCTTTCCCAACATTCATGGAACTTCTCATTTTCTTTAGCAGAAAAATTTGAGATTTGTCTCTTCAACCCATTGGTCCTATGGGTGGGGAAAATTTTCTTCAAATATTCGGCCTGAAGATCAACCCAATTCCTTATGCTCCTTGGCCTTAAAGAATTAAGCCATATTTTTGCCTTGTCCTTCAGAGTAAAAGGGAATAGCTTGAGTCTCATCAAGTCTATTGAAGCTCCTCCCTCTCTAAAGGTATTGCAAACCTCCTCAAACTCCTTGATGTGGGCATATGGATTCTCACTCTCCATTCCATGGAAATTTGGTAGAAGGGGCACAATATGGGGCCTTATAACCAGCTGCTCAAGAGGAGGTATGATGCATGAGGGTGCACTCATCCTTGGTGGGTGCATTCTATCCCTCATGGATAGGTATGCATTAGGATTACCCCCTTGACCTTGTTGAGAATTCTGATCCTCTGGTGGAGGGTCCATGATGTTAACACAAATATCCAACTCTGTGTCTTGAGGATTCTCAATCCTTACTAATCTTCCCTCTTGGTCCCGAATCCAATAGGGCATGCACAAGTTACTACTTACCTGAAATAAAACAAAAACAACAAAAACAAAAGAAACCTAGAAAAAAAGTTAAGGTTAGAAAGAAAATGAAAATGAAAATAAACCTAACAAAAATAAAATGAAAGGAAATGAAGTTAGTGAAAAAGGAATTCACCAAACTTGTGATGGAAATCACAAGTAGCCTCTAAAAGGTTGCATCACTGTATTGTGGCACCATCCCCGGCAACGGCGCCATTTTGATTCGCGTGTAACTCCAAATGGGTCATTTAATCAAAAACATTTATAAAACCTATGACCTCATACTAATGTAGTAAAGCTACTATAGTATAGTGGCTCTAGGGTCGAACTCTGGGATGGGTTTTCATTCTACCAGTGATGTATTCAAAATTAGAAATTGTATTTAATGATTTCCTTAATCAAAAACTTAAAGTTTAAAAGAAAATAAAATTTGTTTTGAAAGTGTTTGAAACTAAACTAACATAAACTAATTAAAAATGGAAGAAAGAAAGTCTCCCGGAGCTAAGGGTTGCTAGGATCAAGTTCAGAATAGAAAGTGGAAAATTCCGGATTTTTCTCCTCGCATTGGGGATTTAACCTATAGTTATTTCCCGAACCGGTATAGGTTTGACAATGAAGATTTAATCCATAAAAGATCAATAGAAATGGTAGTCAAGGTCCATTAATGGCTTAAGACACTATGGGTCTTCACCTTGAATCACTTTCCAATGACTCGTACATGATAACTAATGGACTAATATGAATCTAGCAATAAGCATCCATAAAGACCTGAAGCTTACCATGTATTGGTCATTCAAATTGATTCTAAGGAGTTTAAAGCAAAACTTTGGATTTAGAAGCCATTTATGAATTCCAACTACCTGAATTTAATGCATGGAAGCTTTCCACCTTTTCATCTGGACTTTTCACCTAGCTTCCTTTACTCCAAGAAACCGAAAGTTTAGCCTCTCATCCTCCGGGCAAACATCCTTAGAGGTTGTTTGGCTTCCAAGAAAAAGAAAATAGTAAAGAGCAAAGAGAACGAGAGAGCTCTGTAAAATTCTAAGTGTAAAAACGTAATACGTATTCCATATATTCCAAGAGGTGATTTCCACCCCTTATAAAGTCTTTACAAAAGCTAAAACTTATGATTGGTTAATTACAAGGATAATAAAGGAAATTACATCACAAAATACAAAGGAAAATATCTAAAGTGGAGTCGGCAAAGGGCAGAGCAAAATTCGCAACACGCATAGGTTATGCGAACCATATGCGAATGTTATGCGAATTTCGCATAACCTCTTGTGGAATGCGAAATTTTCGCATATGCTGGAGCAGTTGGCTTCCGAAGGCCATATCTTCCTCATTTCAGCTCCAAATCGTACACGGTTTGAATCGTTGGATTCTTGACTTCCAGAGCTTTGAAATGGTATATAGCATGTAAAAAATGGACTTCGGGAAGTGCTCCAAAAGTGTGGAAGAAGACTGCAGCTGCTACATCTTGATTTTTTTCACTTTGCTTCTCTTTGCTTCTCTCCTTTGCTTGACTTGTCTTAATGATCCAAAAAGTTGTCAAAACATTAAAACTAGCCACAAATATGATTAGAAGACATTGCTAGGTCCTTAACATGCCAATTGGACTAAAGATGGAGAACTACTACACAAAAGTGCTTAAAACATAATGTATTAAAGGTGTAAAATAGCACTTTTTGGGTAGTAATCACTCCCCCCAACTGACACATTGCTAGTCCCTGAGCAATGAAGGAAAGAAAAATAAAGAAGAATAGATAATATAATATTTTACGAAATCATGCTGATCACTCCAAAAAATAACCAAGTGGCATGATTGGATCAAACTCTCTTGTGAATAGTCAAGGATATAAAACTCAATCATCAACAAGAGTCATCAAATAATTTACCTATCACAACATTCAAAAAGCGGGCATTATGCAAATTTGAGTATCAAAATAATTTCCACTCCCAAAGGACCAACTCTTAATCTTCCACAAAAATCTAAGTGTTAAGATGCTTAGTTTCCAGTTATAGTGTGTCAAACTATATTCTCCCCCCAACTAAGGTTTTTCTCTAACTTTAGCAACACTAACTCATATATAGAAGGCTAAGAACGCACCTCTTCTTTTTTTTTTTCTTTTTTTTTTAAATTACTCCACCCATCCACCCATGTAACGAGCAGTGAGGTCGGTGGCTCCCAACCATTGAAGGCTTAGGGCACCAGGTTTTAAAGATTTTCACCATATACCCCTCGGACCTTGCTCGGGTTTCAAAGCAAGTGAAGCAAAATTTTTTTTCATAAGACACATTGGCCTTTTATAAGGTGTCCCAACACTAATAGAATGAGGTCAATGGCACCAAGTCAAAAATTTCCTAAGTTTAGGGGGTGAAAAAGTTTTCCATCTTATAACTGGAATCTAATGTGTTCAGTATGTGAAAAGATTAGAGTGGAAGACTTAAGATTGAAATCAAAAGGAGCTTCAACAATTTATCAACTTTAATAAGCATAATACAAACTCTAAGACTATGGCAATAAGATAAGAATTTAATTTCTCCTATTTATTTTTGAGAATTTATCTTTAAGAAAACAAGGAGAGTTTGCAAAAAATTTGTTAGCAAAATAACTTAACCAAAAAAAATTCAACAATTTACTTCCTCAACTCTCCCCCCAACTAGGATGAACATTGTCCCCAATGTTCTAAAAGCAAATGGTAATAAAAGGGAGGAAGTGATACCTCCTTATAGTAAGGTACTCTGAATAGAGAGGAGAAACCACATGTTGCATAAGAAACGAAAAATCATAAGAGTGATGATTAGAGGAAATAAAAAGGAATAGCTAAAATACACAAAAAAGAAGATGTCTATATAAACTGAGAGAGTACAATATACAAGACAAACATGGAATATATCCAATCCCAGTATAAAAGTGGTCCAAAATATATAAGACATCCAAAAAACATAGAATATAGATACAAAAAAGGGAGAGGAGTGATCGTATGATCAAGTAGTAGTCTCCTCTGGTGGATAGGAGGGGTCCTCTGCTGGAACTGAGGAAGGTACCGCTACAGGTGGAGCTGGTGGCACAAGACCGAGGTGCTGCTGAATCTCACGGAGAATGAGAGTCTGCTGCTCCTGCTGAATCTGGAAGTGGTCCATGCGCTCCATAATGGCCGTCTGAGTAGTGGTCAGAGTCTGAAAAGAAGCGAGCAAGGCACGGTACTCTGAACCAGGGATAATGATGGGCGGCTCTGCGGTAGGAGGAACAGTAGGTGGGGCATCAGATGATGCTGCCTCTGGTACAGGCTCCGAGGGAGCTGAAGTGGATGGAGCAAGAGGGACTTCCCTTGGCTCGGGAAGTTCTGGGGAATGCTGATGGAGCGATACCTGAGTCCATTGGTCAAGAGAGAAGCTCTCTCGACAATGGCGGCGGGGCTCAGCCTGAGGGTCTGCAGGAAAACCCATATGTACCAAAACATGGCATAGCAGCCGAGGGAAAAGTAACTGAATGGAGGCTGCCCTCGTAAGACGCCGCCTATGCACCTTCTCCTCAAAATGGAGGAGAGCGGCCATAATCAAATGATGAGGACCAAAGTAGTAGCCCTCAAAGATACGAAATAATGCCTCTAAAATGGCCCCTCGCCTCTATACGGTATGCTGAAGAGGAAAAAGGTTGGTGCGAAGCACCACATCAACTAGGAGCATCCCTGGGGGAAGCTCCCTCCTGAAAATGGTCCTCTGGGAAGATGTCCCTCGAGAAAGGCTACGAACCATGTCCCACTCAGAAAGTGGGGCCCAACGTCTAAATGCAGTGGGATCAGCTGGTACATAAGGGATATGGAAAGCCTCGGCAATCTGTCGAGCCCCCAAAATACCCTGGCGTCCATCAATGGTAAAAAGTACCGAGGCTGGTACCGGGACGCCACGAGTAGTCATAGACTGGTAAAAGTCTAAAACTACTCGAGGATAAAAGAACTGGGGTGGAGTCATAAAGGGTACAAGATGGTACCTCTCAAGTAGGCTATATGAATCCCGCAAGTCAGTCTGCTGGCGCAACATAGTGTGCTCAAAATATGCCTCAGCATGAAATGATTTGGACCGGCAATCTAAGTTGCCCTCAATAGGCGAGCTGGGTCTAGGGCGTCTGGTGGATGGCGGCTGAGACTGTGAATCCCGAGGTGCTCTATAGGACTCTCCTGGCTTTGAAGTCTTGGCTTTCTTTGTAGGAGGACCCCGAAGTGGAATCTGAGTAGGGGCCACAGGTGTGGCAGATGCTCTCCTCGTATGGTATCTGCTCTAAGAGGCAGAATCATCTAAATGTGACGGCGTATCTAGTGGGGCCCGCACAGGGGCGGCTCTCTCACTGCTCTGGGGAGCTGAGGTATGTCCTCCTCGGGTCTTAAGCATGGTGAAGTAATCAAATGAGGCTCACAGGCTTTGGATTGGGGAGGGCAGAGATGGAAAAAGTGAAAAATTGGCACAAGGTAAGGGTTATGTGAAAATTTCGCATATAGGGGGGGGGGGGGGGGGGGGTTATGCGAATTTCGCATACCACATGAGGGAATGCGAAAATTTCGCATTTGCACTATTCACACGCCCACTTGAAGTTTTGAAACTCATTGAAATTGTGGAAATTTTTGGCTTTTGAGGATGGGAAATGTTGGCTAAGGTAAGAAAAGAATTTTTCATGGTGAATAGGCTTGGAAATTGGAGCTTTTTCACGAAGAAATTTTGAAAATTGGAGCTCCTCTACCCGGCGGCCATGGGTTCTTTTTGAAGAAAACTTGGCTTGAATGCTTGGTTTGGTGTTTTGAATTGGTGAATACAAGGCTGAAATTGGTTGAGGGTTGGATTTAGAGTGTTGAGTGAGGAATTGGGAGGTTTTTTATGGTGGAAAAAGCTAAAATTTGAAGGGGTGGACGGTGATGAATAGTGACTGCCGCGGCTATGAGGTGGAGTTATGGAGATGGGCTGCCATGGTGGTGTTGAGAGTGGGGAATGATGATGAAAAGAAACTTAAGGAAGGGATTTGGTGATTGGAAGAGAGGTGCTATGAGAAATGAAGAAGAAATTGAGCATGGGAAGAGGAGAACACGGCCTTTAAAAAAGGAATGCGAATTTCGCCTTACCCCTTATGTTATGCGAAAATTTCGCATTCCTGTGAGAACCCAGACAGAGAGCATGGTTTTTTCAAATTTGCCTCAAAAACGAATTCGCATATGGTTGGCATATGGTTCGCATTCCTATGAAATTCGCATAAGGGATTTTGGGAAGGGACCGAGAGCATATTTTTTTGGAAATTGCCACAAAAGCATTTTCGCATAAGGGGTGTGTTATGCGAAAATTTCGCATATGGGGGGGGGTTATGCGAAAATGGCTGAAACTTGTTTTTTTTTTTTTTTTTTTTTTTCTCCCCTGTTTTGCCTTACTTTCACCATGACTTCATTCCTCAAGCTTTCCCACCTGAATGTTAACCCATAAAACCAATTAAAAACACATTAGAACGGCATTAAAGTCTAAAATAAAAATCAAAACATGGAAAAACACAAGAAAAAAAACTAGATTAAATTAAAATCAACTTAAAAGAAAACAAAAAGAGGATGAACTCTTTAGTCTTTGAAGAGACTAAGTTCAACCATAAACCAAGTATTTTCATGTTGGAGGTGGATCAAGGAGGATGAATTCCTCCTTGTCTCGGGAAAATGATTCTATATAAGGCTTAAGACGATGCCCATTCACTTTGAAAGTTCGAGTGCTATTGAAGTTGAGTAGTTCCACTACTCCATTTGATTGCACATCATGAATTATGAAAGGACCCGTCCATCTTGATTTCAATTTTCCTGGAAAAAGATGAAGCTTAGAGTCATAAAGCAAGACTCTTTGTCCCAAAACAGCCCCCATAGCAAGATCATAAAAAAAACTAAGTTAAATCAAACCAAAATAAAATTAAAGCAAGAAATCAAAATTAAAACAAGTTTAAAAATAAAACAAAAAGATATGGACTAGCTAGTCTTTAGAAAGACTAAGTCCATAAAAAAATTAGATCCGGATTTAGCTTGCCCGGATCCCATATGAAGTTTGCATTTAAATCAACAGGAAATGGCTTCAAAACTAGCTTTGGAGGGTCCTCCCTAGCTACTCCTTTTAAGTCCTCCTCATTGAACAAGGGTAAGATCTCTTCCTTTCTCCTCCAAGGAGACATGATGGCTATAACATCAGAGGGTTCAGGTAACCCTTCTTCAAACATTTCAAGGCTTTCATTCAAGCTCTCTTGTAAATTCTTGTCACAATGCTCTTCAACCAAGGTGTTGATCAAGCACACCTCCTCCAATTCTTCCTCTTCTTCTGGGTGAAGATGCCTCTTGCATAGGTGGAATATGTTTAATTCCAAGGTCATATTCCCAAATGTGAGCTGCATCACCCCATTTCTACAATTGATGATGGCATTGGAGGTAGCTAGGAAAGGTCTCCCAAGGATGATTGGTACATAGTTTGCTTCCTTCACAGTGGAATCAGTATCAAGCACAACAAAATCCACAGGATAGTAGAATTTGTCAACTTGAACAAGAACATCCTATATCACCCCCCTTGGGATTTTTACTGACCTGTCAGCTAAAGAGAGAGTGATGGCTGTGGTCTTCAATCCTCTAAGTCCCAGTTGCTTGTACACAGAGTATGGGAGCAAATTCACACTTGCCCCCAAGTCTAGTAAAGCTTTCTCCACATGTGTCCCTCCAATGTTGACTGAAATGGTGGGGCATCCCGGATCTTTATACTTAACTGGAGACTTACTCTGAATGATAGCACTTACTTGCTCAGTGAGGAATGCATTCTTTGTCACATGTAACCCTCTCTTGACCGTGCACAAGTCCTTTAGAAACTTTGCATATGTGGGGACTTGCTTGATCATATCGAGTAAGGGTATATTCACCTTCACTTGTCTCAAGACTTCAAGAATTTCTGATGAATTCTTGATTTCCTTCTTTCCATGTAAAGCTTGAGGAAAAGGGGGAGGCATATGTTTCTTCATCATATCCTCTTTAATCACTATCCTTGGCTCTTCTTCAATGCTTGATTTGGATGCACTTTTCTTCCCACTCTTCTCTTCTTGGTTATTACTCTCTTTGACCAAGGTTTTCTTTGACATGAGTTCTTCATCTTGCTTCACCTTAGGCAGGGGTTGATCAACCTCTTTTCCACTCCTTAAAGTGATCACAACTTTAACCTCCCTCAACTTTGAAGACTCCCCCTCTTGGGTTTCAACTTCATGAACACCCTTGGGATTTTGGCTTGGTTGAGAGGGAAACTTTCCCTTCTCATTCACAGTGTTGAGTTTGGTAAGCCTAGAGATGGAGTATTGAATATTATCTATCTTCTGAGATAGATCATTTTGCATCCCCTCCATTCTCTTAATTTGAGAACTCTCAACATTTTCAATCTTTTGATGCAATTGGGAGTTGATTGCCTTTTGTTCACCCACAAAGTCACCCATGACTTTGCTTAGGTTCACAATGGCTTGCTCCACTGAAGAGGTTTGTTGAGGTGCTTGGGTTTGGCCTTGTGGTTGGTATGGAGGTGGTCTTGGTTTCCAAGAAAAATTTGGATGGTTTCTCCAGCTTGAATTATAGGTGTTTCCATAAGGTGCATTGTTGTTAGGCCTAAATTGCCCCACAACATTGGCTTGATCACCTAACATCTCTCTCACAGCTAGCATGGTTGGGCACTCATCTACCACATGCTCACATGATTGGCAAATGGTGCATGGCATGACATGGGCTTGGGTCTCGGAAATGGCTTGGACTTCATGTATCTTTTTCAACTCAAGTTCTTCCAACCTCCTTGCTATTGTTGCCACTTTAGCTTTCATGTCCATGTCTTCACTTAATACATACATTCCACCTTTTGGATTTTGGGTTGGTTGAGAGGGAAACTTCCCTTTCTCTCTTGAGTTGGGCTCATCCCATCCTCTTGACACTTCAGACACATAACTTAAAAAGTCCATGGCTTCTTCCGGATTCTTGCTCATAAAATCTCCCCCACACATGGTTTCAAGAATTTGCTTCATGGAGGAAGACATTCCATCATAAAAATAGCTCACCAAGAGCCATGTATCAAAGCCATGATGAGGACAAGCATTGATGGCCTCCATATACCTTTCCCAACATTCATGGAACTTCTCATTTTCTTTAGCAGAAAAATTTGAGATTTGTCTCTTCAACCCATTGGTCCTATGGGTGGGGAAAATTTTCTTCAAATATTCGGCCTGAAGATCAACCCAATTCCTTATGCTCCTTGGCCTTAAAGAATTAAGCCATATTTTTGCCTTGTCCTTCAGAGTAAAAGGGAATAGCTTGAGTCTCATCAAGTCTATTGAAGCTCCTCCCTCTCTAAAGGTATTGCAAACCTCCTCAAACTCCTTGATGTGGGCATATGGATTCTCACTCTCCATTCCATGGAAATTTGGTAGAAGGGGCACAATATGGGGCCTTATAACCAGCTGCTCAAGAGGAGGTATGATGCATGAGGGTGCACTCATCCTTGGTGGGTGCATTCTATCCCTCATGGATAGGTATGCATTAGGATTACCCCCTTGACCTTGTTGAGAATTCTGATCCTCTGGTGGAGGGTCCATGATGTTAACACAAATATCCAACTCTGTGTCTTGAGGATTCTCAATCCTTACTAATCTTCCCTCTTGGTCCCGAATCCAATAGGGCATGCACAAGTTACTACTTACCTGAAATAAAACAAAAACAACAAAAACAAAAGAAACCTAGAAAAAAAGTTAAGGTTAGAAAGAAAATGAAAATGAAAATAAACCTAACAAAAATAAAATGAAAGGAAATGAAGTTAGTGAAAAAGGAATTCACCAAACTTGTGATGGAAATCACAAGTAGCCTCTAAAAGGTTGCATCACTGTATTGTGGCACCATCCCCGGCAACGGCGCCATTTTGATTCGCGTGTAACTCCAAATGGGTCATTTAATCAAAAACATTTATAAAACCTATGACCTCATACTAATGTAGTAAAGCTACTATAGTATAGTGGCTCTAGGGTCGAACTCTGGGATGGGTTTTCATTCTACCAGTGATGTATTCAAAATTAGAAATTGTATTTAATGATTTCCTTAATCAAAAACTTAAAGTTTAAAAGAAAATAAAATTTGTTTTGAAAGTGTTTGAAACTAAACTAACATAAACTAATTAAAAATGGAAGAAAGAAAGTCTCCCGGAGCTAAGGGTTGCTAGGATCAAGTTCAGAATAGAAAGTGGAAAATTCCGGATTTTTCTCCTCGCATTGGGGATTTAACCTATAGTTATTTCCCGAACCGGTATAGGTTTGACAATGAAGATTTAATCCATAAAAGATCAATAGAAATGGTAGTCAAGGTCCATTAATGGCTTAAGACACTATGGGTCTTCACCTTGAATCACTTTCCAATGACTCGTACATGATAACTAATGGACTAATATGAATCTAGCAATAAGCATCCATAAAGACCTGAAGCTTACCATGTATTGGTCATTCAAATTGATTCTAAGGAGTTTAAAGCAAAACTTTGGATTTAGAAGCCATTTATGAATTCCAACTACCTGAATTTAATGCATGGAAGCTTTCCACCTTTTCATCTGGACTTTTCACCTAGCTTCCTTTACTCCAAGAAACCGAAAGTTTAGCCTCTCATCCTCCGGGCAAACATCCTTAGAGGTTGTTTGGCTTCCAAGAAAAAGAAAATAGTAAAGAGCAAAGAGAACGAGAGAGCTCTGTAAAATTCTAAGTGTAAAAACGTAATACGTATTCCATATATTCCAAGAGGTGATTTCCACCCCTTATAAAGTCTTTACAAAAGCTAAAACTTATGATTGGTTAATTACAAGGATAATAAAGGAAATTACATCACAAAATACAAAGGAAAATATCTAAAGTGGAGTCGGCAAAGGGCAGAGCAAAATTCGCAACACGCATAGGTTATGCGAACCATATGCGAATGTTATGCGAATTTCGCATAACCTCTTGTGGAATGCGAAATTTTCGCATATGCTGGAGCAGTTGGCTTCCGAAGGCCATATCTTCCTCATTTCAGCTCCAAATCGTACACGGTTTGAATCGTTGGATTCTTGACTTCCAGAGCTTTGAAATGGTATATAGCATGTAAAAAATGGACTTCGGGAAGTGCTCCAAAAGTGTGGAAGAAGACTGCAGCTGCTACATCTTGATTTTTTTCACTTTGCTTCTCTTTGCTTCTCTCCTTTGCTTGACTTGTCTTAATGATCCAAAAAGCTGTCAAAACATTAAAACTAGCCACAAATATGATTAGAAGACATTGCTAGGTCCTTAACATGCCAATTGGACTAAAGATGGAGAACTACTACACAAAAGTGCTTAAAACATAATGCATTAAAGGTGTAAAATAGCACTTTTTGGGTAGTAATCAGTGACTAATCATACAAATGTGGTCGACACCAAAAATGAATTTGAGTTGTTGTGACAGATTGAATCGTGTTTAGTTTATGATGAAAACCAGATAGGACAATGATGTGATTGATCGTATAAGTTCAGCCTGTGCTAAAACCAAAACAAAACTTTCAGGACCTTTCTAACAGGGTGTGGTCTTTGATGAAAACTAGATAGGACAATGATATGACCGATCATACAAGTGTGATCTATGCTAAAAATGAAACTAAGTTGTCATGGCCGATCGGGTTAGCTCCCTCAGAATCTAATTCTAAAGTTGATTCAACATCCCACTACAGAGAATCAACTCAACTCTAGTATCCTATGTAAATGACAATGAGACAATAAGTGCTTGAGTCCATGACATGCTATCTACTATCTTCAGTCCGCCCATGAAATGGTGTTCGTAGTCTAACAAGGTGAAAGCTATCATCCTTTCAAGACTACCTCTACCATCTTTGAGTAAAACATCCTTCTATTGTGTGTTTAATTAACATATCTTAGCTCTTAAAGAGCTTATGTCAAGTTCCACTTAAAGAAATAATATAGTCATAGTTTCTATGAACACATCTCCTTAGGATTACTCAAGGGGACACACTATCTCAATCCTAAGAGCTATTATGGTGCTTTTATTGAGAATACCTATTGCTACTAACTTCCATCAATAGTGACCCAATCCAAAGGGAATATATGATCAGCTTACGATCTCACCTGTAGGTCAACGCCACTACTAACTTCAACACAAGCTCAATATTCTCTCAAGGTTGAGAGACAACATAATGAAGCAACTTGATAAAGTCATGACTACTTGATAACCTTAAGTTATGACTCACCATAGGTTCTATCCAATGTGCAACCATACACACTATTGCACTCACCATGGGAAACCCCTCCCAATAGCCAAAACCAATCATCCCTCCAATTAAGAGATGGTGCACTAAAGCCTCTAATGTGTTGCCTAGACCCATGAACAGGTTGTGAGCAAGTCATTTATTTGCAAAGAACCCATGACTTGGACCTTCCGTGCAACTCTTAATACATCTAAGTCACGTACAATGTAAAAGATGTAGGCTATAAGGCTTAGTAGATATAATGCATGGAAAAAAGATACATAAATGTGAGCTGAAACTTTATTAAATAAATAATAAAAACAAAGATTTTATTACATCATGTCATGCTTTTAAGGGCTCTATCCTAACATGACTATATAGGTGCGGTCTACGCTAAAAATGAAACTGAATTGTTGTGACCAATCTGACTGGGTGTAGTATGTCACGAAAACAAGATAGTACAATGATGTAATCGAAAGTATAGGTGTGGTATATGTCAAAAACAATAATAAACTATCGTAATCGATCAAATCGGGTACCGACTCTGACAAAAACCAGTAGGACAACTACGTGGCCTATTGAATAGACGCGGTCTACACCAAAAACAAAATTGAGTTGTTGTAACTAATCGAACCGGGTTTGGTCTGTGACGAAAACCAGACAAAACAACAACGTGACCAATCATATAGGTCTAGTCAGGATAATGATGTGACTAATCATACAAGTACGGTCTACATAAAAAATGATACTAAACTGTCATGATCGATTGGATCGGTTTATGACTATGATGAAAACCAGATAGAAAAATAACGTGGTTGATCGTATAGATGAGGTCTATGTCAAAAATGAAACTAATATGTTGTGATTGATTAGACCGAGTGAAAACTGTGATAAAAATCAAATATGACAATGATGTGACTGATTGTATAGATACGGTCTAGGCCAAATAGAAATTGAGCTTCCATGACCGATCAGACCAGGTCTGATATTGGATGAAAACTAGATAGAACAACAATGTGGCTGATCATATATATCTGGTTTACATCAAAGACAAAACTAAACTATTAGGACCTATTTGAATGTGTATGGTCTATGATGAAAACTAGATAGGACAACGACATGGCCGATCATGCAGGTGTGTTTTATGCCGAAAAGGATACTGAATTGTCCTAACTAATTAGATCGACTGTCAACTATGATGAAAACTAGAAAGGAGAACTACATGATTAATTGTACAAATGCGATATATGTTGAAAACAAAACAGAGTTACCATATCCGATCTATGATGAAAACCAGACAAGACAACGATGTGACCAATCGTATTAGTTTGGTCTTGCCAAAACCGAAACTGAACTATCGTGACCTATCTAATCATATGCGGTCTGTGATGAAAACCATATAGGAAAATGACGTGATTGATCGTACAAATGTGGTCCACATAAAAAATGAAATTGAGCTATCATGACTAATTGTATCGGGTACGGTCTATGATGAAAACTAGATTGGACATTGATATGATCGATCGTATAGGCCATTTCTACATCGAAACCTAAACTAAACTATTAAAACCTATTTGACCGAGTGCGGTCTATGATGAAAACCAGATAGAATAATGACATGACAATTGTATAGGTGCGTTTTACACTAGAAATGATACTAAACTATCATGATTGATCAGACCTGGTGTAGTCTTTGACGAAAACCAGATAGGATAATGAAGTGACCGCTCGTACAAAAACAATCTATGTCAAAAGTGATACTAAACTATCATGATAGATCGGACTGGGTGTCGACGGTGACGAAACCCAAAATAGAAGAATGACGTGACCAATTATACAAATATGGTCTATTCTCAAAACAAAATCAAGCTCTTGTGACCAATCAAATTGGATACGAGCTATGATGAAAATCGAATAGGACAACAACGTGATCAATCGTATAGGTCTGGTCTATGTCGAAACCAAAACTGAACTGTTGAGGCCTATTGTACCGAGTGCAGTCTATGATGAAAACTAGACAAGAAAACAATGTGATCAATCATATAGATGCAGTTTATGCCGAAAATGAAACTGAGTTACCGTGACTAATTGGTCCAAGTACGATCTATGATGAAAACTAGACAAGATAACAACATGATCGATCATATATGTTTGTTCTACATCAAAACCAAAATTGAATTGTCGAGACCTATTTAACCAATTGCAGTCTATGATGAAAACCACATAGGACAATAACATGATCAATCGTCCAGGTGCATTTTACATTGAAAATAATATTGAATTATCACGATTGATTGGATTGGGTGCAATCTATGATGAAAACCAAATAATACAATGATGTGACAGATTGTATAGGTGTGATCTACTGATTACTACCCAAAAAGTGCTATTTTACGCATTTAATTCATTATGTTTTAAGCACTTTTGTGTAGTAGTTCTCCATCATTATTCCAATTGGCATGTTAAGGACCTAGCAATGACTTCTAATCATATTTGTGGCTATTTTTAGTGTTTTGACAGCTTTTTGGATCATTAAGACAAGCCAAGTAAAGGAGAGAAGCAAAGAGGAAAACAGAGTGAAGAGAATAGAGGACAGCAGCTACAGTCTTTATTCGCACTTTTGGAGCACTTTCCAAAGTCCATTTTCTACATGCTATATATCATTTTAAAGCTCATGAAGTCAAGAATCCAACGCTTCAAACCTTGTACGATTTGGAGCTGAAATGAGGAAGATATGGCCTTCGGAAGACAACTGCTCCAAGCATGTGCGAATTTCGCACAACAGTCCAAGCATGTGCAAATTTCGCACAACAGCCCAAGCTTGTGCGAAATTCACACAACACCTTCCCCTTGTGCGAAATTCACACAACACCTTCCCCTTGTGCGAAATTCACACAACACCTTTTCCTTATGCAAAATTCGCACCAGCCCATGCGTCTTTGGTGCGAAATCTCCTCTATTTTGCCGACTCCACATGAGATCTTTTCTTATGTATTTTTTATGTAAATTCCTTTCTTATCCCTATAATTAACCAATCACAGGCTTTGCTTTTGTAAAGACTATAAGAGGGGTGGAAATCATCTCTCGAACGACAACTAACATATGTTACGTTTTACACTTAGAAAAATACAGGGCGCTCGTTGCTTTCCTTTTCTCTCTACTATTTTCTTTTTCTTGGAAGCCAAACAACCTCTGAGGATGTTTTCCTAGAGGATGAGAGGCTAACCTTTTAGTTTCTTGGAGTGAAGGAAGCTAGGTGAAAAGTCCAGATGCAAAGGTGGAAAACTCTCGTGCATTAAATACAGGTAGTTGGAGTTCATAAATGGCTTTTAAATCTAAAGTTTTGCTTTAAATCCCTTAGAATCACTTTGAATGGCCAATACATGGTAAGCTTTAGGTCTCTGTGGATGCTTATTGCTAGATCCATATCAGTCCATTAGTTATCATGTACGAGCCATTGGAAAGTGGCTCAAGGTGAAGACCCACAGTGTCTAAAGCCATTAATGGAACTTGACTACCATTTCTATTAACTTTTTTATGGATTAAATCTTCATTGTTAAACCTATACCGGTTCGGGAAACAACCATCCTTTATGTTGTTGTCCCCAATGCGAGGAGAAAAATCCGGAATTTCCCACTTTGCATTCTGAACTTGATCCTAGCAACCCTTAGCTCTGGGAGACTTTCTTTCTTCCATTTTTATCTATTTCTATAATAGTTTAATTTCAAACACCACTTTCAAAAAAAAATTTATTTTCTTTTAAACTTTAAGTTTTTAACAAAGGAAATCACCAGATTCAATTTCTAATCTTGAGTCTATCATTGGATTTTGGCTTGGTTGAGAGGGAAACTTTCCTTTCTCATTCACTGTGTTGAGGTTGGTAAGCCTATTATCTATCTTCTGAGATAGATCATTTTGCATCCCATCCATTCTCTTAATTTGAGAACTCTCAACATTTTCAATCTTTTGGTGCAATTGGGAGTTGATTGCCTTTTGTTCACCCACAAAGTCACCCATGACTTTACTTAGGTTCACAATGGCTTGCTCCACTGAAGAGGTTTGTTGAGGTGCTTGGGTTTGGGCTTGTGGTTGGTATGGGGGTGGCCTTGGTTTCCAAGAAAAATTTGGATGGTTTCTCCAGCTTGAATTATAGGTGTTTCCATAAGGTGCATTGTTGTTGGGCCTAAATTGCCCCACAACATTGGCTTGATCACCTAACATCTCCCTCACAGCTGGGATGGTTGGGCACTCATCTACCACATGATCACATAATTGGCAAATGGTGCATGGCATGACATGGGCTTGTGTCTCGGAAATGGCTTGGACTTCATGCATTTTTTTCAACTCAAGTTCTTCCAATCTCCTTGCCATTGTTGCCACCCTAGCTTTCATGTCCATGTCTTCACTTAACATGTACATTCCACCCTTTGGATTTATAGGAGCTTTCATCCTTCCCATTTCTCTTGAGTTGGGCTCATCCCATCCTCTTGATACCTCAGATACATAACTTAAAAAGTCCATGGCTTCTTCCGGATTCTTACTCATAAAATCTCCCCCACACATGGTTTCAAGAATTTGCTTCATGGAGGAAGACATCCCATCATAAAAATAGCTCACCAAGAGCCATGTATCAAAGCCATGATGAGGACAAGCATTGATGGCCTCCATATACCTTTCCCAACATTCATAGAACTTTTCATTTTCTTTTGCAGAAAAGTTTGAGATTTGTCTCTTCAACCCATTGGTCCTATGGGTGGGGAAAATTTTCTTCAAAAATTCGGCCTGAAGATCAACCCAATTCTTTATGCTCCTTGGCCTTAAAGAGTTAAGCCATATTTTTGCCTTGTCCTTCAAAGTAAAAGGGAATAGCTTGAGTCTCATCAAGTCTATTGAAGCTCCTCCCTCTCTAAAAGTATTGCACACCTCCTCAAACTCCATGATGTGGGCATATGGGTTCTCACTCTCCATTCCATGGAAATTTGGTAGGAGGGGCACAATATGGGGCCTTATAATCAGCTGCTCAAGAAGAGGTATGATGCATGAGGGTGCACTCATCCTTGGTGGGTGCATCCTATCCCTCATGGATAGATATGCATTTCGATTATCCCCTTGACCGTGTTGAGAATTCTGATCCTCTTGTGGAGGGTCCATGATGTTTACACAGATATCCAACTCTGTGTCTTAAGGATTCTCTATCCTTACTAGTCTTCCCTCTTGGTCTCGAATCCAATAGGGCATGCACAAGCTACAACTTCCCTGAAAACAAAACAAAGACAACAAAAACAAAAGGAAACTAGAAGAAAGTTAAGGTTAGAAAAAAAAAATGAAAGTAAACTTAACAAAAGGAATTCTACAATTAAAAGAAAGGAAATGAAGTTAGTGAAAAAGGAATTCACCAAACTTGTGATGGAAATCACGAGTAGCCTCTAAAAAGTTGTATCACTGTATATTGTCACCATCCCCAACAGCGGCGCCATTTTTGATTCGTGCCCAGTTGGGTATTTTAATCAAAAATATTTATAAATCCTATGACCTCATACTAGCATAGCAAAGCTACTATAGTATAGCAGCTCTAGGGTCGAACTCTGGGATGGGTTTTCACTCTACCAGTGATAGACTCGAGATTAGAAATTGAATTTGATGTTTCCTTTGTCAAAAACTTAAAGTTTGAAAGAAAATAAAATTTGTTTTGAAAGTGGTGTTTGAAACTAAACTAACATAAAACGAGGTAAAAATGGAAGAAAGAAAGTCTCTCGGAGCTAAAGGTTGCTAGGGTCAAATTCAGAATGCAAAGTGGGAAATTCCGGATTTTTCTCCTCGTATTGGGGACAACAACATAAAGGATGGTTGTTTCCCGAACCGGTATAGGTTTAACAATGAAGATTTAATCCATAAAAAGTCAATAGAAATGGTAGTTAAGTTCCATTAATGGCTTTAAACACTATGGGTCTTCACCTTGACCCACTTTCCAATGGCTCGTACATGATAACTAATGGTCTGATGTGGATCTAGCAATAAGTATCCACAGAGACCTAAATCTTATCATGTATTGGCCATTCAAAGTGATTCTAAGGGATTTAAAGCAAAACTTTAGATTTAAAAGCCATTTATGAACTTCAACTACCTGTATTTAATGCACGAGAGTTTTCCACTTTTGCATCTGGACTTTTCACCTAGCTTCCTTCACTCCAAGAAACCAAAGGTTTAGCCTCTCATCCTCTAGGAAAACATCCTCAGAGGCTGTTTGGCTTCCAAGAAAAAGAAAATATAGAAGAGAGAAAAGGAAAGCAAAGAGAACTTTGTATTTCTCCCCGAGAGGAAAATTTCACTAAGTGTAAAAAATACAATATATGTTTCCAGAGATGATTTCCACCTCTCTTATAGTCTTTACAAAGCAAAGCCTGTGATTGGCTAATTACAGGGATAAGAAAGGAATATACATCAAAAAATACAAAAGAAAATATCTCATGTGGAGTCGGCAGAACAAAGGAGATTTCGCACCAAAGTTGCATGGGCTGGTGCGAAATTCGCACTTGCATGGGCTGGTGCGAAATTCGCACTTGCTTGGGCTGGTGCGAAATTCGCACTTTTGAGCTCCTTATACGAATGGCAATATACCACTATAGGTACTTGATTTGTTAGCAATTCCGATCCGGTTCCGAATATGGGATTCTTGAAAGGTGATTTTGCACGATGAACAAAATAGAGCCTCCCAAAGTGACAATGCACGACTACAAAAACTGCTTCTTTCCTCTGTTTTTCCTCTTTGCTTCTCTCCTTTACTTGGCTTGTCTTAATGATCCAAAAAGCTGTCAAAACACTAAAACTAGCCACAAATATGATTAGAAGTCATTGCTAGGTCCTTAACATGCCAATTGGAATAAAAATGGAGAATCACTACACAAAAGTGCTTAAAACATAATGAATTAAAGGCACAAAATAGCACTTATTGGATAGTAATCACTCCCCCCAACTGACACATTGCTAGTCCCTTAGCAATGAAAGGGAGAAAAAGAAAGAAAAATAGATAATATAATAATTTACGAAATCATGCTGATCACTCCAAAAAATAATCAAGTGGCATGATTGGATCAAACTCTCACATGGCAAGTCAAGGATATAAAACTCAATCATCAACAAGAGTCATCAAATAACTTACCTATCACAACATACAAAGAGTGGGCATTATGCAAATTTGAGTATCATAATAATTTCCACTTCCAAAGGACCAACTCTTAATCTTCCACAAAAATCTAAGTGTTAAGATGCTTAGTTTCTAGTTATAGTATGTCAAACTATATTCTCCCCCCAACTAAGGTTTTTCTCTAACTTTAGCAACACTAACCCCCATATAAAAGGCTAAGAACGCACCTCTTCAAAACTCCACCCATCCACCCATGTAACGAGCAGTGAGGTCGGTGACTCCCAACCAATAAAGGCTTAGGGCACCAGGCTTCAAAGATTTTCACCATATACCCCTCGGACTTTGCTCGGGTTTCAAAGCAAGTGAAGCAAATATTTTTTTTTTTAGCAAAGACACATTGGCCTTTTATAAGGTGTCCCAACACTAATAGAATGAGGTCAAAGGCACCAAGTCGAAAATTTCCTAAGTTTAGGGGGGTGAGAAAGTTTTCAATCTTATAACTGGAATCTAATGTGTTCAGTGTGTAAAAAGATTAGAGTGGAAGACTTAAGATTGAAATCAAAAGGAGCTTCAACAATTTATCAACTTAAATAAGCATAATACAAACTCTGAGACTATGGCAATAAAATAAGAATTTAATTTCTCCCATTTACTTTTGAGAATTTATCTTTGAGAAACAAAGAGAGTTTGCAAAAATATTTTAGCAAAATAACCTAACCAAAAATCCAACAAATTACTTCCTCAACTCTCCTCCCAACTAGGATGAACATTGTCCCCAATGTTCCAAAAGCAAGTGATAATAAAAGGGATGAAGTGATACCTCCTAATAGAAAGGTACTCT
The DNA here is from genome assembly GCF_030704535.1 of Vitis vinifera. NCBI lineage: Eukaryota > Viridiplantae > Streptophyta > Magnoliopsida > Vitales > Vitaceae > Vitis > Vitis vinifera. Next base: position 12,835,353 of record NC_081810.1, read on the forward strand.
GAATGGACAGGAGAAACCACATGTTGCAAGAGAGAAAAAACAAAAATCATAAGAGTGATGAGTAGAGGAAATAAAAAGGAATAGCTAATATACACAAAAAGGAAGATGTCTGATTCATGCCTAATTGGTGTATCAGTTGATTCATGTCCAGCTGGTGCTCCTTAATTGAGGGAGTAATCAACAAAATTTATAACCTATTACACCATGTACTAGGGTAGCAAAGACAAAGCTACTATAGCATAGTGGCTCTAGGATCGTTCACTGGGATGGGTTTTCACTTCACAAATGATATTAATTCAAAGATGAATTGGTGCTTTTTCATTTCAAGGTTAGCTTTAAAAGAAGACATAAGTTTGAATGAAAACTGATGGTATTAAGCTAACCTAACATAAAGTAACTAAAATTAACTAGAAAGAAATTAGAAAGAAAGGTGTTTCTTAGGATTTCAGGTTACTAGGATCAGGTGCCAACTGTAAAGTGGGAAATTCCGGATTTTTCTCCTCGCATTGGGGATTTAACCTATAGTTATTTCCCGAACCGGTATAGGTTTAACAATGAAGATTTAATCCATAAAAATTCAATAGAAATGGTAGTCAAGTTCCATTAATGGCTTTAGACACTATGGGTCTTCACCTTGAACCACTTTCCAATGGCTCGTATATGATAACTAATGGACTGATATGGATCTAGCAATAAGCATCCACAGAGACCTAAAGCTTACCATGTATTGGCCATTCAAAGTGATTCTAAGGGATTTAAAGCAAAACTTTAGATTTAGAAGCCATTTATGAACTCCAACTACCTGTATTTAACGCACGAGAGTTTTCCACTTTTGCATCTAGACTTTTCACCTAGCTTCCTTCACCCAAGAAACAAAAAGCCTAGCCACTCATCCTCTGAGAAAATATCTCAGAGAATGTTTGGCTAGCAAGAAAATGAAAATGAAAGAGAAGGAAAAATAGAGCAAGGCTCTGTATATTCTATATATTTAAATATCTATATCTCTCTATATTTTACAATGGATGCAAGGGAATATATATAGAGAAGTTTTTCCATCCTTCCTAGCTAAGACATCTTATGGTTGGTGGATTACAAGGAGAAGAATGGAAATTTATACAAAAATATCTGAAGAAAAGATCTAAAAGAGTCGGTGCACAAATATCCCAGTTCGCATGTAGATTTCGCACGTTGCATGGTGACTTGCGAAAATCTCGCAAGTTGATTTCGCAAATTGGAATCCATTTTCGCACGTTGAATTTCAAGTTCGCAAGTTGCAAAATCACTTTCGCAAGTTGGGCTTTAATTTCGCACGTTGGAGTTCCAAATTCGCAAGATGCGAATTTGTCCTTCAACTAGATGCAGTTGTCTTGCGAAGGCCATATCTTCCTCATTTCAGCTCTAAATCGTACACGGTTTGAAGCGTTGGATTCTTGACTTCCTGAGATTTGAAATGGTATATAGCCTGTAGAAAATGGACTTCGGGAAATGCTCCAAAAGTGCAAAAGAAGATTGCAGCTGCTGTCCTCTGTTTTCTTCACTCTGTTTTTCCTCTCTCCGTTGTTCCTTCCTTGCATACTTTGAACGACTTTGGCAAAGGGCTATGGAGCTCCAAAGCTTGGTTCTTCATGAATTTGAGCCTCCAAAAGCTTTGCCATGAACTATATACAGCTCTCCCTCATTCTTGGATTGCTTTGGTGTAGCTAAAAGCTTATCAAAAACACCAAAACTTAACACAATTTGATTAGAAACGATTGCAAGGGTCCTTAACATGTCAATTGAGTTAAAAGGTAATAATTACTACTCAAGAGTGTTTAAAAGAGTTAATTACAAGCTACAAAATAGCATGTTTTTAGTAGTAATCACTCCCCACAACCGACATATTGCTAGTCCCTTAGCAATGAAGGAGAGAAAAAATAAAAATAAAAGTAATAAATTTACAAAATCATGCTGATCACTCCAAAAAATGTTTAAGTGGCATGACTGATCAAACTCTCACATGGAACATGAAAGAAATAAAACTCAAACTTCAATATGAGTTATCAAATAATTTGCCTAGTCACAATTCATAAAGAGTAGGCATTATGCAAATTTAAGCTTCAAAATAATTTCCACTCCCAAAGGTCCAATCCTTACTCTTCCACAAAAATCTATGTGTTATTTATTAGTTTCCGGATATAGTATGTCAAACTAATCTCTCCCCTCAACCTAGTTCTTTTCAAAGCTTAGCAAACTAATCAACCTCTAATAGGCTAAGAACGCACCTCTTTTCTTTCACAATTTTTTTTCTTGTAGGAGTGCAAAGCTTAAAGGCATTCTTTTCTAAATTGTCCATGTAACGGGGGTCCATCGATGACTCCCAACCAATCAAGGTTTAGGGCATCAAGCTTTAAGGATTTTTCAACCACTAACTCCTCGGATTTCACCTCGAACTTTTGAGAATGAATTTTTAATACCCAAGCGCCTACAGTATGCTAAACTCCACCTATTCACCCATGTAACGAGCATTGAGGTCGGTGACTCCCAACCATTCAAGGCTTAGGGCACCAGGTTTTAAAGATTTTCACCATATACCCCTCAGACCTTGCTCGGGTTTCAAGGCAAGTAAAACATTTTTCTTTTTCTTTCTTTTTCCAAAGGCTCATTGGCCTTTTATAAGGTGTCTCAACACTATTAAAATGAGGTCAAAGGTACCAAGTCTAAGTTTTCCTAAGTCAAGGGGGAAAATAGTTTTTTATCTTATAAACGGAACTTAGTGTGCACGGTGTGTAATAAGCTTAAAGTGGAAGAAATAAGGTTGAAATCAATAGGAGTTTAATAATTCATCAACTTTAATAAACATAATACAAACTCTAAGTTTCAAGTAAAAAGACAAAAATTTAATTTCTCCCATTTCATTTTGAAATTTTTTCTTTAATAACCATGGAGAGTATTCAAAAAAACTTTTAAAATTTTTTTTAAAATTAAGCAAAAAGCAATACCAAAATAACTTAGCATTAATAACGAAACTTCCTTCCTCAACTCTCCCCCCAACCAAGCTGAACATTGTCCTCAATGTTTCAAGAGCGATTAAAAAAATAAAGGGAGGAAGTGGTACCTCCTGAGTGGCATGGAGTCTGAGTCGTATAGGAAAAACCACATGTTTAACAAAAAAAAAAACAAAAGATTCAGTGAGTAGAGAAAATAGAAAAATGCCAAGTTTAAACAAAAATGATGTCTATATATTAATCTGAGAAAATATAATATAATATATGATCATGCAATACATCCAATCACAGAATATAAAACATCAAAACATGGAATTATCTATACTAATATAATAAGTAAATACAACAATTAAAGAGATGATCAAGTAGTGGTAGGGTCCTGTGGAGATAATGGCTCTGTGGTGGCCTTCTGAGTGGGTTGGGTCAAGACATTGACCTCTGCTCTGGTACTCTCCTTAGGTGGCGTAGTCTTCTAAACTGGAGCTCTCAGCTGGAGCTATGGGCTGTGATGGTTTAGGGAGGTCAGAAATGGAGTGATAGGCTTCATGTGTGTGATCCCAGGGTGCACAGGGGTCTCCTCTAGTCTTGGCCATGGCTGAAATGGAGAGAGGTGGTTGTTCTTGATTTCCAGAGAGTTCTCAAATGGTGTACGGGGGTGTTCTCTCCTCTAATGCATGTTCCTGAGGCTCTATTGGCATTTTTGCATTTTCCCTTGGCTTTGCAAAGTGTTTTTGCACATCATTTTGTAGCTTGGAGGCCATTTCTTGCATCCAAAGGGAAAAGAAAAACATTTTTGCAGCCCATGGAAAAATAGAAATATTTTAGCAGCCCATTTTGAAGCTTGGAAATCATTTCGTAGCCATTTTGAAGTTTGGAAAATCATTTGGCAATCAAAATGGGAATTTCGCATCCCATTCTTGAAGCTTGGAGCATTTTCGCACTTAAAAAAAAATTTCGCACCTTGGAAAGGATTTTTTGCACTTTGGATCTCAAGGTGCGAAATTTTGGCACCATGTTTTGATTTTCGCACTCTGGATTTCAAGGTGCGAAATTCCCGGTCAGCTTTGTACAGTTTGTCTTCAAATGGCCATAACTTCTTCCTTTCAAATCCAAATCACGCACTGTTTGAAGATCTGGATTCCTGACTTCCCAAGCTTCAAAACGACATATTGTATACATAATTTGAGCTCCAGGAAGTCCTCCAAAAACGTGTCCAACAGTAGTGAAATGGGGTGCGGCTGCAACATTTCTATTCAGCTTTGTACAGTCGTCTTCAAATAGCCATAACTTCTTCGTTTCAAATCCAAATCATGCACCGTTTGAAACACTAGATTTCTGACTTCCCAAGATTCAAAAAGACATATCATATTCATAATTTCAGCTCCATTAAGTGCTTCAAAAATGTGTCCAACAGTAGAAAAAATTTTGCACTCGAATTCGCACATTGGAATGAATTTCGCACCTTGAATTGTGGTGTGCGAAATTTTCGCACCTTGATTCGTACGGTGAAAAAATTGGCTTGTGGTGTGCAAAATGCCACTCATGTGCCAGGAGAGTGTTTTGCATGGTGCGAAAATTTTCACACCTTGATTCGCACCTTGATTCGCACGGTGCGAAATTTTCTTTCAGCTCGGTGCAGTTTTCTTGCAATGACCATAACTTTTTCTTTTCAACTCCGATTTGGACACTGTTTAAAGCGTTGGACTCCTGACTTCCCGAGCTTCGCAACGGTATATAGTATGTATAAAATAGACTTGAGGAAGTGCTCCAAATATGTCCCAAAGTGGCAATAGAACCAATGGCCAGAATTCTCTCTTCTCTTCCTTTTCTTTCATCATTTTTGCATTTCCTCTTGCAATGATCATCCAAAAACTTATGTTAAATAAAAAATAATTAAAATTAAAGCATTGAAATCAAAATTAAAACAAGTAATAAAACAAAAAGATATGGACTAGCTAGTCTTTAGAAAGACTAAGTCCATAAAAAAAATGTTGTCCTGTTTCAGCTTGCCCGGATCCCATATGAAGTTAGCATCCTTTATTAGAGATTTGCATTGTATGATGGCAATGGAAACAATTACATTTCTCTTTCCTTTAATTTCCTCCCTCTTCTTTTTCTCTGTTTCATTCTCTGTTTCATGCTCTTGTTTGGATGTGGCCAAATCAACCTCTTTACTACTCAAAGTGATAACCGTTTTAACTTCCTTCACCATTGAAGATTCTCCCTTTTGAGCCTCCACTTCATGGATGCCCTTGGAATTTTGATAAGGTTGAGAAGGAAAGTTTCCTTTTTCTTGCACTGTGTTGAGGTTAGCAAACCTTGAGATTGAATCTTGGAGATTATCTATCTTCTGAGATAGATCATTTTGCACTTCATCCATCCTTTTGTTCAATGAACTCTCTACACTGTCAATTCTTTGACTGAGATGAGCATTGATGGATTTCTGAGCTCCAACAAAGTCTCCCACGACCTTGCTAAGATTCACCATAGCTTGTTCAAGGTTCGAGGCTTGTTGAGTTGCTTGAACATGTTGCTTGTACTGAGGCGGCTGTGGTTTCCAAGAGAAATTTGGATGGTCCCTCCAATTGGAATTGTAGGTGTTGCAATCACCAAACATTTCCCTCACGGCTGGAATGGTAGGACACTCTTCCACCAAGTGCTCATAAGATAAACAAATGGCACAAGGCATAGCTTGCAATGGTGTCTGAGAGATGGCTTGCACTTCTTGCATCTTCTTCATTTCTAACTCTTCCAATCTCCTTGCCATAGTTGCAATCTTTGCCTTCATGTCTATGCCATCATTCAAAATATACATCTCACCCTTAGCATTGGGTTGAGACTTCATTATCCCCATATCTCTAGCATTTGGTTCATCCCATCCTCTTGAAACTTTAGCCACATAACTCATGAAGTTCATGGCTTCCTCTGCTATCTCGTATTCAATATGACATGCACAACTAGCAATTTGTGAATTAAAAACAGAGAAAACAAAAGAAAAACAATTCTAAAAAAAATTAAGACTAACTAAAACTAGCTGAAAGGTAAACTAAAACATAAATAAAGAAAAAGAACAATTAAAAAGAGTTAGTAAAAGAAAAGAAAAATCACCAAACTTGTGATGAAGATCACAAGTGTTCTCAAAAGATCATATCACTGCAAAGTGGCACCGTCCCCGACAACGGCGCCATTTGATTCATGCCTAATTAGTGTATCAGCTAATTCATGTCCAGTTGGTGCTCCTTGATTGAGGGAGTAATCAACAAAATTTATAACCTATTACACCATGTACTAGGGTAGCAAAGACAAAGCTACTATAGCATAGTGGCTCTAGGATCGTTCACTGGGATGGGTTTTCACTTCACAAATGATATTAATTCAAAGATGAATTAGTGTTTTTTCATTTCAAGGTTAGCTTTAAAAGAAGACATAAGTTTGAATGAAAACTGATGGTATTAAGCTAACCTAACATAAAGTAACTAAAATTAACTAGAAAGAAATTAGAAAGAAAAGTGTTTCTTAGGATTTTAGGTTACTAGGATCAGGTGCCAACTGTAAAGTGGGAAATTCCGGATTTTTCTCCTCGCATTGGGGATTTAACCTATAGTTATTTCCTGAACCGGTATAGGTTTAACAATGAAGATTTAATCCATAAAAATTCAATAGAAATGGTAGTCAAGTTCCATTAATGGCTTTAGACACTATGGGTCTTCACCTTGAACCACTTTCCAATGGCTCGTATATGATAACTAATGGACTGATATGGATCTAGCAATAAGCATCCATGGAGACCTGAAGCTTACCATGTATTGGCCATTCAAAGTGATTCTAAGGGATTTAAAGCAAAACTTTAGATTTAGAAGCCATTTATGAACTCCAACTACCTATATTTAACGCATGAGAGTTTTCCACTTTTGCATCTGGACTTTTCACTTAACTTCCTTCACCCAAGAAACAAAAAGCCTAGCCACTCATCCTCTGAGAAAATATCTCAGAGAATGTTTGGCTAGTAAGAAAATGAAAATGAAAGAGAAGGAAAAACAGAGCAAGGCTTTGTATATTCTATATATTTAAATATCTATATCTCTCTATATTTTACAATGGATGCAAGGGAATATATATAGAGAAGTTTTTCCAACCTTCCTAGCTAAGAAATCTTATGGTTGGTGGATTACAAGGAGAAGAATGGAAATTTATACAAAAATATCTGAAGAAAAGATCTAAAAGAGTCGGTGCACAATCGCATGTTGCATGGTGACTTGCGAAAATCTCGCAAGTTGATTTTGCAAATTGGAATCCATTTTCGCACGTTGAATTTCAAGTTCGCAAGTTGCAAAATCACTTTCGCAAGTTGGGCTTTAATTTCGCACGTTGGAGTTCCAAATTCGCAAGATGCGAATTTGTCCTTCAACTAGATGCAGTTGTCTTGCGAAGGCCATATCTTCCTCATTTCAGCTCTAAATCGTACACGGTTTGAAGCGTTGGATTCTTGACTTCCTGAGATTTGAAATGGTATATAGCATGTAGAAAATGGACTTCGGGAAGTGCTCAAAAAGTGTGAAAGAAGATTGCAGTTGCTGTCCTCTATTTTCTTCACTCTGTTTTTCCTCTCTCCGTTGTTCCTTCCTTGCATACTTTGAACGACTTTGGCAAAGGGCTATGGAGCTCCAAAGCTTGGTTCTTCATGAATTTGAGCCTCCAAAAGCTTTGCCATGAACTATATACAGCTCTCCCTCATTCTTGGATTGCTTTGGTGTAGCTAAAAGCTTATCAAAAACACCAAAACTTAACACAATTTGATTAGAAACGATTGCAAGGGTCCTTAACATGTCAATTGAGTTAAAAGGTAATAATTACTACTCAAGAGTGTTTAAAAGAGTTAATTACAAGCTACAAAATAGCATGTTTTGAGTAGTAATCAATGTCTATATAAACTAAGAGAGTACAATATACAAGATAAACATGGAATACAGCCAATCCCAGTATAAAAGTGGTCTAAAATATATATCACATCCAAAAACATAGAATATAGATACAAAACAAAAACAAAAAAAGGAAGAGGAGTGATCGTATGATCAAGTAGTAGGCTCCTCTGGTGGATAGGAGGGGTCCTCAGCTACAACTGTGGAAGGTACTGCTACAGGTGTAGCATCATCAGCTGGAGCAAAAGGCTCTGAGGACACAGGAGAAACTGGTGGAGCTGGTGGCAAAAGACGGAAGTGCTGCTGAATCTCACAGAGAATGAGAGTCTACTGGTCCTACCGAAGCTGGAAGTGGTCCATCCGCAACATAATGGCCTTCTGAGTAGTGGTCAGAGTCTGGAAAGAAGCGAGCAAGTCACGATACTCTGCACCAGGGATAGTAATGGGCAGCTCTGGGGTAGAAGGAACAGCAGGTGGGGCATTAGACGATGTTGCCTCTGGTACGGGCTCCGAGGGAGCTGAAGTGGATGGAGCAAATATAGATGGTAAGGGCGGTGGAGGAACTTCCCTTGGCTCGGGACGTTCTGGGGAATGCTGATGGTGCAATACCTGATTCCATTGGTCAAGAGAGAAGCTCTCTCGACAATGGTGGTGAGTCTCAGAATAAGGGTCTGCAGGGAAACCCATATGCGCCAGAACATGGCATAGCAGCCGAGGGAAAAGTAAAAGAATGGTGTCTGCCTCATAAGACGCCTCTTATGCACCTTCTCCTCAAAATGGAGAAGGGAAGCCATAATCAAATGATGGGGGCCAAAGTAGTAGCCCTCAGAGATGCGGAATAACGCCTCTAGAATGGCCCCTCACCTCTGCACTCTATGTTGAAGAGGAAAAAGATTGGTGCGAAGCACCACATCAACTAAGAGCATCCCAAAGGGAAGCTCCTTCCTCATAATGATCCTGTCTGAAGATGTCCCTCGAGATAGTATACGAACCATGTCCCACTCAGAAAGTGGGGCCCACCGTCTAAATGCAGCTGGATCTGCTGGTGCATAAGGGATATGGAAAGCCTCAGCAATCTGTCTAACCCCCAAAATACCTTGGCATCCATCAATGGTAAAAAGGATCGAGGCGGGTGTCGGGACGCCACGAGTAGTCATAGACTGGTAAAAGTCTAAAGCTACTCGAGGATAAAAGAACTGTGGTGGAGTCATAAAGGGTACAAGGTGGTACCTCTCAAGTAGGATGTATGAATCCCCCAACTCAAGCTGCTGTCGCAAAATATGGTGATCAAAATATGCCTCGACATGGAATGTTCTCGCTCGGCAATCAGAGTTGCCCTCAATGGGCGAGCTGGTGAGGATAGGGCGCCTGGTGGGAGGAGGCTGAGACTGTGAATCTCGAGGTGCTCTGGAGGACTCTCCTGACTCTGAAGTCTTGGCCTTCTTTGTAGGAGGACTCCTAGCTGGAATCTGAGTAGGGGCCACAGGCGTGGAAACTACTCTCCTCGTATGGTATCTGCGCTGGGGGGCAGAATCAGGTAAATGTGGGGGTGCATCTAGCGGGGCCCGCACAGGGGCAGCTCTATGACTGCTCTAGGGAGCTGAGGCATAGCCTCCTCGGGTCTTCGACATAAGGGAGCAAAGAAATGAGGCTCAGAGGCTTGGGATTGGGGAAGGTAGGGGTGAAAAATCCAAAAAATTCACACAAGGGGAAGGGTGGTGCGAATTTCGCACAATGCACTATTCACTCGTGCAAGATGCGAAATTGGATTCTTTCAAATGGCAAAAATTTTTGGTTTTTGAGGGTGGGAAATGCTGGTTGAGGTAGGAAAGGGGTTTTTCATGGTGGGTAAGCTTGGAAATGGGAGCTTTACAAGAAGAGAATGGAGAATTTTTAAGCTCCCATAGCCGCGGAAATGGGTTTTTTTTTAAGAAACCGTGGCATTGAATCCTTAGCTTGAGGTGTTGGTTTTGAAAAATCAAGGTTGGGTTGTGTTTAGGGATGGATTTGGAGTGTTGAGTGAAGAAATGAATGGTTTTTATGGTGGAAGGAGGAGAAAGAGCTGAAAATGGAGCTTACGGACTGTGGTGAATAGTGAAATGCCGCGGCTATGGAATGAAGCTCTTGAGATGGCCGGCCATGGTGGGATTGAGGGTGGGAGATGATGAAGGAGAGGACCTTGTGGATGGAAAGGAGTGATCGTAAAAGAGGTGTTGAGAGGATTGAAGAAGAACAAGTTTAGATTTTAAGAAGAGAAATTGGCTTTTAAAGAACAAGTGCAAATTTCGCACAAGGTGAATAGTGAAGTGCGAAAATTTTCGCATTCCTGAGATTTTCCAAGACCGAGAGCATGGTTTTTTGGAAAATGGTCATAAAGGCAATTTCGCACAAGGTTCGCATTCCTGTGCATTTTCACACTGAGATTTTGGGTAGGGACCGAGAGCATGCTTTTTGGAAAATGGTCACAAAGGCAATTTCGCACAAAGGGGGTAGGGTGGTGCGAATTTCGCACCAGAGAATTGGGTGGTGCGAATTTCGCTGGGCCTTGGCTTTTCTCCCTTGTTTTCCCCTATTTTCCTTTGTTTTCCCCTTAACTTCATTCTTCAAGCTTTCCTACCTGCATGTTAACACAAAAACCAATTCAAACCACATTAGAATGAAATTAATGTCAAAAATAAAACTCAAAACATGTATAAACACAAGAAAAACACTAGATTAAACTAAAATCAACTTAAAAAGAAACAAAAAGAGGATGAACTTTTTAGTCTTTGAAGAGACTAGGTTCAACCATGAACTGAGTGTTTTCATGTTAGAGGTGGATCAAGGAGGATGAATTCCTCCTTGTCTCGGGAAAATTATTCCATATAGGGCTTGAGACGATGCCCATTCACTTTGAAAGTTCGAGTGCTCTTGAAGTTGAGTAGTTCCACTACTCCATTTGATTGCACGTCATGAATTATGAAACGACCCGTCCACCTTGATTTCAATTTTCCCGGAAAAATATGAAGTTTAGAGTCATAAAGCGAGACTCTTTGTCCCTTGGTAAAATTCTTCTGATTTACCAACTGATCATGCCATTTCTTCAACCTCTCTTTTGCAATTTTTGAATTGAGGTAAGCATCATTCCTCATTTCCTCCAATTCGTTCAAATCCAAACATCTCTTTAACCCGGCTCTTTTCAAATCCATGTTGAGCTTCTTGATTTCCCACCATGCTTTATATTCAACCTCCACTGGGAGATGGCACGCTTTGCCATAAACAAGGCGATAAGGAGACATTCCAAGAATGGTCTTATAAGCGGTCCTATAAACCCATAATGAATCCAGGAGCTTAATAGACCAATCCTTCTTGTTTACATTCACCACCTTCATCAGTATATTCTTGATTTCCTGGTTGGCTAACTCAACTTGGCCACTTGTTTGAGGGTGATAAGGTGTAGCTACCTTGTGCTTGACCCCATATTTGGCTAGAAGAGTCTCAAAAGGCTTGTTGCAAAAGTGGGTTCCTCCATCACTGATAATGGCCTTAGGCACTCCAAACCTTGAAAAGATGTTCTCCTTGAGAAATTTGAGAACCACCTTATGATCATTGCTCCTACATGGGATTGCTTCTACCCACTTAGAGACATAATCCACTCCCACCAAAATGTAGGAGTGTCCAAATGACATTGGAAATGGTCCCATGAAGTCTATCCCCCAAACATCAAAGACATCCACTATCAAGATGGGGTTCAAGGGCATCATATTCCGGCGTGTTAGCTTCCTAAGCCTTTGACACTGATCACATCCCTTGCACATAGAGTGGGCGTCCTTGAAAAGAGAGGGCCACCAAAAACCTGATTGGACCACTTTCATGGCTATTTTCTGGGAAGCAAAATGACCTCCACATGCACTATCATGACAATGGGATAGAATTCCTGATTGCTCTTGTTCGGGAACACATTTCCTTATGATTTGATCTGCACAATATTTGAAGAGAAAAGGCTCCTCCCAATAATAGGCATGGATTTTAGCAAAGAAATGCTTCTTGTCTTGGGCACTCCACTCACTTGGAACTTATCCAGTAACCAAGTAATTTGCAATGTGAGAATACCATGGAGCTACCTCTATTGACATGAGAGACTCCTCAGGGAAGTCATCATTGATAGGTAGACCATGTGAGTCATGTGCTATCACAAGTCTTGACAAGTGGTCAACTACCACATTTTCTACTCCCTTTTTATCCCGGATTTGGAGATTGAATTCTTGAAGCAAAAGGATCCATCTTATCAATCTTGCCTTGGCATCTTGCTTGGTTAGCAAGTACTTCAAAGCAGAATGGTCAGTGAACACCACTACAAAGGACCCTACCAAATAGGCACGAAACTTATCCAAAGCAAAAACTACTACCAACAACTCTTTCTCAGTAGTTGTGTAGTTCCTTTGAGCCTCATTCAAAGTTTTGCTTGCATAATAAATCACATAGGGCTTTCCATCTTCTCTTTGCCTGATTACTACCCAAAAAGTGTCATTTTACGCCTTTAATTCATTATGTTTTAAGCACTTTTGTGTAGTAGTTCTCCATCTTTATTCCAATTGGCATGTTAAGGACCTAGCAATGACTTCTAATCATATTTGTGGCTAGTTTTAGTGTTTTGACAGCTTTTTGGATCATTAAGACAAGCCAAGTAAAGGAGAGAAGCAAAGAGGAAAACAGAGTGAAGAGAACAGAGGACATCAGCTATAGTCTTCCTTGGAACTTTTGGAGCACTTCCCAAAGTCCATTTTCTACATTCTATATACCATTTCAAAGCTCAGGAAGTCAAGAATCCAACACTTCAAACCTTGTACGATTTGGAGCTGAAATGAGGAAGATATGCCTTTGGAAGACAACTGCTCCAAGCATGTGCGAATTTCGCACAACAGTCCAAGCATGTGCAAATTTCGCACAACAGCCCAAGCTTGTGCAAAATTCACACAACACCTTCCCCTTGTGCGAAATTCGCACAACAATTTTTCCTTGTGCGAAATTCGCACTAGCCCATGCGTCTTTGGTGCGAAATCTCCTCTGTTTTGCCGACTCCACATGAGATCTTTTCTTATGTATTTTTGATGTAAATTCCTTTCTTATCCCTGTAATTAACCAATCACAGGCTTTGCTTTTGTAAATACTATAAGAGGGTTGGAAATCATCTCTCGAACGACAACTAACATATGTTATGTTTTACACTTAAAAAAATCCAGGGCACTCGTTGCTTTCCTTTTCTCTCTACTATTTTCTTTTTCTTGGAAGCCAAACAACCTCTGAGGATGTTTTCCCAGAGGATGAGAGGCCAAACTTTTAGTTTCTTGGAGTGAAGGAAGCTAGGTGAAAAGTCCAGATGCAAAGGTGGAAAACTCTCGTGCATTAAATACAGGTAGTTGGAGTTCATAAATGGCTTTTAAATCTAAAGTTTTGCTTTAAATCCCTTAGAATCACTTTGAATGGCCAATACATGGTAAGCTTTAGGTCTCTATGGATGCTTATTGCTAGATCCATATCAGTCCATTAGTTATCATGTACGAGCCATTGGAAAGTGGCTCAAGGTGAAGACCCACAGTGTCTAAAGCCATTAATGGAACTTGACTACCATTTCTATTAACTTTTTTATGGATTAAATCTTCATTGTTAAACCTATACCGATTCGGGAAACAACCATCCTTTATGTTGTTGTCCCCAATGAGAGGAGAAAAATCCGGAATTTCCCACTTTGCATTCTGAACTTGATCCTAGCAACCCTTAGCTCTGGGAGACTTTCTTTCTTCCATTTTTATCTATTTCTATAATAGTTTAATTTCAAAGAAGGTTGAATCCTCATCTACAAGAGGTGGTGCGAGCTGAAGTGCTGAAGCTACTTCAAGCAGGAATCATTTACCCTATATCTGATAGCCCTTGGGTGAGTCCTACTCAAGTGGTACCAAAGAAGTCAGGGATCACAGTGGTTCAAAATGAAAAAGGAGAAGAAGTTACTACACGCCTCACTTCAGGTTGGAGGGTGTGTATTGATTATAGAAAGCTGAATGTTGTAACCAGGAAAGATCATTTTCCATTGCCATTTATTGACCAATTGCTGGAGAGAGTCTTTGGACATCCATTTTATTGTTTCTTGGATGGGTATTCCGGGTATTTTCATATTGAAATTGATTTGGCAGATCAGGAAAAAACCACTTTTACATGTCCATTTGGAACATATGCTTATAGAAGAATGCCTTTTGGTTTATGCAATGCACCTGCTACATTTCAAAGATGTATGTTGAGTATTTTCAGTGATATGGTGGAGCGAATTATGGAGGTTTTCATGGATGACATCACCGTATATGGAGGTACATTTGAGGAATGCTTAGTTAATTTGGAAGCAGTTCTTCATAGATGCATTGAAAAAGATTTGGTGCTCAACTGGGAGAAATGCCATTTTATGGTACATCAAGGAATTGTCCTTGGCCATATCATCTCTGAAAAAGGCATTGAAGTTGATAAAGCAAAGGTGGAGCTTATTGTCAAATTACCATCTCCAACAACTGTAAAAGGAGTAAGGCAGTTCCTTGGCCATCCAGGGTTCTATAGGAGGTTTATAAAAGGTTTTTCAAGTCTTTCAAAACCTCTTTGTGAGCTGTTAGCTAAGGATGCTAAGTTTATATGGGATGAAAGATGTCAGCATAGTTTTGATCAACTGAAGAAATTTTTAACAACAACTCCAATAGTGAGAGCCCCTAACTAGCAATTACCTTTTGAACTGATGTGTGATGCCAGTGACTTTGCTATAGGAGTTGTGCTTGGCCAAAGAGAAGATGGGAAGCCCTATGTGATTTACTATGCAAGTAAAACACTAAATGAAGCTCAAAGGAACTACACAACTACAGAGAAAGAATTGTTAGCTGTGGTATTTGCTTTGGACAAATTTCGAGCTTATTTAGTGGGGTCTTTCATTATTGTCTTCACTGACCATTCAGCCTTGAATTATTTATTGACAAAGCAAGATGCAAAAGCAAGGTTGATTACATGGATTCTTTTGTTACAAGAATTCGATCTCCAAATCAAAGATAAGAAAGGAGTGGAGAATGTGGTAGCTGACCACCTTTCAAGGTTAGTTATAGCACATAATTCCCATCCCTTGCCTATTAATGATGATTTTCCTGAAGAATCACTCATGTACCTAGTGAAAACTCCTTGGTATGCTCATATTGCTAATTATTTAGTAACTGGAGAAATTCCAAGTGAGTGGAATGCACAGGACAGGAAGCACTTCTTTGCCAAAATTCATGCTTATTATTGGGAAGAGCCCTTTCTTTTTAAGTATTGTGCAGATCAGATCATTAGGAAGTGTGTCCCTGAAGATGAGCAGCAAGGGATTCTATCTCATTGTCATGAGAATGCATGTGGATGCCACTTTGCCTCTCAGAAAACAGCCATGAAGGTATTGCAATCAGGGTTTACTTGGCCATCTCTTTTTAAAGATGCCCACATCATGTGTAGGAGTTGTGACAGATGCCAAAGGCTTGAAAAGCTAACAAAAAGAAATCAAATGCCTATGAACCCCATTCTAATAGTTGAGCTATTTGATGTTTGGGGCATTGACTTCATGGGACCTTTCCCAATGTCTTTTGGTAATTCTTACATTTTGGTGGGGGTGGATTATGTTTCTAAGTGGGTTGAGGCAATCCCCTGTAAACAAAATGATCACAGGGTGGTTCTCAAGTTTCTTAAAGAGAAAATATTCTCAAGATTTGGGGTGCCCAAAGCCATAATCAGTGATGGAGGTGCTCATTTTTGCAACAAACCTTTTGAAGCCCTGTTATCCAAGTATGGAGTGAAGCATAAGGTGGCTACACCTTATCATCCTCAGACTTTCGGGCAAGTTGAGCTAGCTAACAGGGAAATAAAGAACATCTTGATGAAAGTGGTGAATTCCAACAGAAAGGATTGGTCTATTAGGCTTCATGATTCATTGTGGGCATATAGAACAGCTTATAAGACTATTCTTGGGATGTCTCCCTATCGTCTTGTCTATGGCAAAGCATGCCATCTCCCTGTGGAAGTTGAATACAAGGCTTGGTGGGCAATAAAGAAGCTGAATATGGACTTGATCAAGGCAGGAGAAAAGAGATATCTAGACCTTAATGAGATGGAGGAATTAAGAAATAATGCTTATATCAATTCCAAAGTTGCAAAACAGAGGATGAAGAAGTGGCATGACCAACTCATCTCCAACAAGGAATTTCAGGAAGGGCAAAGAGTTTTACTATATGACACAAGACTCCATATCTTTCCTAGGAAGCTCAAGTCAAGGTGGATAGGGCCGTTCATTATTCACCGAGTATATTCCAATGGAGTGGTGGAATTATTCAATTCCAATGGCAAGGATAGCTTCAAAGTCAATGGATATCGTCTCAAGCCATTCATGGAGCCATTCAAACCAGAAAAGGAGGAGATCAACCTCCTTGAGCCTCAAAAAGCCTAAGCAAAGAAGGGTTTGCTGGACGTGGTTTACCACAGTCCAAAATTTTTGTAAATTTTGTAAATTTTCAAGTTGTTTCCATACTTTTGATCTTAGTTTTTGATCTTAAATCATGTTTTTAGGTGTGTTTTAATCTTTTTGAATGATCCCAGGTGGAAGAAATTTCAAGGAGATTGAAAGAAAAAAAATCGAGTCGAAATCGGAGCCAAAACAGAGCAAAAACAGGGGAAAAACAGAGCTTTGCGAAATTTCGCAGGCTAAAGAAAGCCTCTGCGAAATCAGCACTATGCTGCAAAACCATTCCGCAACACTGTAGAAGTCTCTGCGAGGGTATTTCGCAGCTGCGAAAGCAAATTTGGCACACGAGTGCCACTTCGCAGTACAGTAGCATCCATTTGGCAGCTGCGAAACGCATTGCGAAATGGTAAAGCCCAGATTTCGCACCAAAAGTCCCATTCCGCAGGCTATTTCGCAATTGCGAAGGCGAGTTTGGCACACGAGTGCCACTTCGCAGCACAAGAACTCTCATTTCGCAGCTGCGAAATGCACTGCGAAGTTGCTGCGAAAATGGCATTTTGCTGCGAAATTGGCGTTTTGTTGCGAAACTTAAACTGACCCTTAGGCTTCCGTTTTTCCTATTTATACCGGTCATTTGAGCTGCGAAAAGGGTTTCAAAAATCAGAGCGCCATTCTCGCAAGCTGTTCGTCTTCTTCAGTGAGCCACGTCGTCCAAGCCTCCGGTCATCTTCTCCGATTAACAACGTCGGCCAAAGTTCGGTATCCTGAAATGGCGCGAACACGAGGGGCTAAATCTTCATCTCCTTCGAATCGCAAGAAGAGTCTGCGAAAGGAGCCAGTTCTAGATTCTGCTCCAGAGCCTTCGCAGCCGAAAGCAATCCCTCCCCCGGTGAAGCCAGCGCCGCCAAAGCCTCCGGCAAGACGATACCTTACCAGGTCAGGGGGTCGGCCACTGCAGAAGAGACCCAGGGTGGAGAGCTCAGAACCCATCGATTTGACTGAGCAATCTCCAGAGCCTTCACCAATTCCAACTCCAGTGTCGTCTCCAGTTCCCTCGCCGATTCCCATGCCAGTTCCGTTGCCAGTACCATCTCCGGCGCTGCAAGAAAAATCTCAGGAGCCTCAAGCGCCACTTCCTGAGCCCCAAATTCCATCCGAAACAACTCTAGAAGAAGTAATTAGGCGGCCAATGCTACCTCAGCCCCCAATTGAGGGAAACTTGGATTGTAGAGCTCAGCCATTCCATTTCGAGCTATGCTTCGACTTATCGGCATTCAGAGTGAGGCCGGAGCTTGCCCAATCATTCCAGCTGCTGAGGAGGTATCGCATGGAGCACTTGCTGACTCCAAGAGACTTTTTCTATCCCCGGATAGCCACATATTTCTAGCAATCCATGACAACCAAAGAGGTTAGGAATCCAACCTTGATTCATTTCACTATCGATGGGAGACATGGCATATTGGGAGCACGACATATTGCTGAAGCCCTGCAAATTCCCTTTGAGCCAACCCAATTCGATAATTTTAGAGCTTGGGCAAATCCTACTGAGCTGGAGATGGTGCGCACCCTTTCCAGAGGAGCTGCAAATCGATCATATCTGCTGAGGGGGGAGCTTCCTCCAGTTATGTTTTTTATTGATGCCTTTTTGCATCATAATATCTATCCATTGCAGCATTGGACCCAAAGAAGGGGAGTCCTCCTGGAAGCTCTTTACAAGATGTCAGAAGGATTTTTCTTTGGGCCTCATCATCTGATCATGGCAGCCTTTCTCTATTTTGAAGAGAAGGTTCACAAAAAGAAGCTTCAAAGAGCTGATTGCATTCCACTCCTCTTTCCAAGGCTGCTATGCCAAATTTTGGAGCATCTGGGATACCCTTCTGAGCCTCAGCTGGAGAAAAAGCGAATTTGCCGTGAGTCATTCACTCTTGATAAATGGAACAATATGACGGTCTACAAAGTTGATCAGCCTGAGCAGCCTCAGCCAGCTGCAAGGAGAGCATCCACAAGACATATACCCGAGGGTATAACAGTTGCTGCTCCTGCCATTCCTAGAGCTCCACCAGCTACATCAGCTTCATCTCAGCCATCCACATCAGCTGAGCCGAGGATGGCCATTCCTATATCTGAATATAGAGAGTTGTGTCGTGCATTGGAGACTCTTACAGCTTCTCAGAGCAGTCTTGCTCAGGAGATGGCAGCCATCAGAGCATGCCAAGAGCAGATGTTGGCCACTCAGGCTCAACAAGCTGCCATCTTAAGGCAGCTCCAAGTCCATTTCGATCTGCCACAAGCTGTAGAGCCCTCCACTGATACACCAGCAGAGCCACACTCTCATCCTTTAGATTCTCATCCTCCAGAGCCCCAAGCCCCAGCTGATGCACCTACTGAAGAGGTAGATCCTTCTGCCTAGTCCCAGCACCACCCCACTCATCAAACTATATTATATATCTAATATTTTTATGTATTTCGTTTTTTTTAGTTGAAAAGAAATCCCAGTATTTTGGTACTATATTTGGGATTCCTTGTGTCACTTGTCTTTTGCATTGTACTCGAATGAATTTAAAGTAATACAAGTTTAATATTTCTTATTAACAGTTAGCATTAAGTTATTCTTATTTCCTTTTCTCACATATTCTATTCTTTTTGAAACATGTGGTTTTCTCCAATCAATATTTGAATTTGATTTCAGCAAGGAGATACCACTTCCTCCCTTTAATTACAGTCACTCATATCACATTGAGGACAATGCTCAATTCGGTTGGGGGGAATGAGGAAGGAAGTATGCTAAATCTTTTTGGTAATGCAATTATATTGGTTAATTAGTTGTAGTTTTTACTTTTTACTCTTGTTACTCTATTCTCCATGAATTTTGAGGAAAAATTTTCAAATTAAACCAAGAGAAATTGAACTGTTGTTTTTTCACTTAACTTAGAGTATGGATTATGCTCACTAAAGTGGTTCAATTGTTGAAACTTCTATTGAAATTGAATTTAGTTCTTCCACTTTAAGCTATTCACACACTGTGCACATTAGATTCCGATTATAAGATGAAAAGCTATTTCCCTCTTGACTTAGGATAATTTTGGGACTTGGTATATTTGACCTCATTTGATAAAATTGAAACACCCTGCAAAAGGCCAATGAGCCTTTGAAATAAAGAAAGTTGTTTGCTTGCCTTGAAACCCGAGCAAGGTCTGAGGGGTATATGGTGAAAGCCTTTAAAGCCTGGTGCCCTAAGCCTTAATTGGTTGGGAGACACCAACCTCAATGCTCGTTACAAGGGTGAATAGGTAGAGTTAGCATATGGTAGATGCTTGGGCATTAGAAATTCATTCTTAAAAGTCCGGGGAAAAATCCGAGGAGTTAGTGGTTGAAAGATCCTTAAAGCTTGGTGCCCTAAACCTTAATTGGTTGGGAGTCATCGATGGATCCCCATTACATGGACAAGTCAGAAAGAGTACCCCATAAAGCTACCTTAAAAAAAATAAATAAATAAATAAATTGATGATGAAAGTGTGTTCTTTTCTTATTGATTTTGGTCAGTTTGCTAAGTGTTGAAAAGAGATAGGTTGGGGGGTGAGATTAGTTTAGCATATTATTCTCGGAAGCTAAGGAACCAATACACATAGATTTTTGGGGAAGATTAAAGTTTGGTTCTTTGAAAGTGGAAATGATTTTAAAACTTCAGTTTGCATAATGCACTCCCTTGATTGACAGTGTTTAGCATAGTTTGTTATGACTCTTGTTGAGATTTGGGTTTGTATTTATTTAATGCTTCATGTGAGAATTAGATCATCATGCCACTTGAGAATTATTTTCTTTCAGCATGATGTTGTAAATTTTAGATTAGTTTGCTTTTTATTTTCAATTTTTCTCTCCTATATTGCTAAGGGACTAGCAATATGTCGGTTGGGGGGAGTGATTACTACTCAAAAAGTGCTATTTGATAGCTTATAATTAATCCTTTTAAACACTTTTGAGTAGTAGTTTTGGCCTTTTAACTCAATTGGCATGTTAAGGACCCTTGAAAGCAATTTTGATCACTTTGTGTAAGTTTTGGTGTTTTTGTTAGTATTTTGATCACCAAAGCAATTCAAGACTGAGGAGAGCTATGAGCAATCTTGGGCAAAGCTTAGAAGTCATTTTCCAAGAGTAAATCCGGATTGCAAGGAGCAAAAGCAAAGAGAATATGCCATAAAGCATATTCTTGATGACAGTCGTAGCAGCCACTTTTGGAGCACTTTCTGAAGTCCAAATGATGCATGCTATATACAATTTCAAACCTCAGGAAGTCAACAATCCAATGCTTCAAACGGTGTGCAATTCGGAGTTAAAACGAAGAAGTTGCAGCCATTACAAGACGATCACTCCGAGCTGAAGGAAGCATTTTGCAAAGTGTTGCAAAATCACCCTTTTGTTGCGAAGTGATTTCGCAGCCTTTTTGAACAGTGTAATGTTTCTCCTTCTGACGATGCCCGATTTATGCCGCGAGAAGGAAGCTGGGAACCTCAAGGTGGAAGCCAACTTCGCAGCCCTGTGAAGATAGCTTGGTGTTGCGAAATTATTTCGCAGCCCTCTTGAGTGTCTGCGAAATCTCGCAGACACCATTTTTCTCCTACGAAATGGTTCCTGAAGCCTCCCAATATTTGCTACCGACATTGGGAGATATTTTTCATTAGATTTTTGTTGTCTAAATCCCAAAATACTCCTTGTAAACCACCAATTACATGATTCCTTAGCTTTTAAGTTAGTAAAAAGACTAAATATCTATGTAATAATTAGTTTTATATCATGTACATATATATACCTCTCGGGAGCCTGTTCTCAGAGAGGAGTTCCTTCGGTAAAAGTTTGGGTAAGCAAGTAAAGTTTATTTTCTTTCTACTGCCTTACCTTCTCACTTTGTATTTTCATTTTCTTACTAAGTTATGAACTCTCTGAGGAGTTTTCCCCAGAGAATGAGTAACTAAACCTCTAATTCCTTGGAGCTAAGGTTGCCGGGGAAGGTTCCAAGTGCAAGAATGCAAAGCTCTGTGGTTTTAGCTAGTAATGAAGAGGAAGTGAAATCCTTTAGTGATTTCTATGTTTTTAGTTAATTTAAAACACCTTAGAGTCACCTGGGCCAACACTTGGTAAGGCAAGTGATTTCCAACCATGGAAGTGCACTAGTTTACCCCTTGCGAGCCTCTAGGAGGTGACTTCAAGGTAGGATTTTCTAGAATAGCCAACACTTGATAAGCTTTTGGACTCCAAGGAGACATCCATTAGTTATCTCTTGCAAGCTTTTGACGGGTAATCCAAGGTTAAAGATCACCTTGAATGGTTAAGGCTTAGTGAGAGGCTTAAACCATTGCAAGTTGCATCAGTGAGAGAATTAAAGTGAAATCTAATTGAAGGAGTCTATGTACAACACCGGTTAGAGATTTGACTATATGTTGAATCTCGAACGCGAGAAAATGAACCATCTGACCGGAGCTATGTCTTTTGCATGAGAAACCACCCTAGTGAACCTAAATCTCCAAGGAATGCTTTTCTTCTTAAATTATTCCAAACCTTTGTTTTGTTAGTTAGTTTAAGTCTAAACCTTTACCAATCAAAGTTTGTGTTTTACTTCTTAAGCTAACCATGAAATGAAACAAAACCAATTCACTCGGAATTGGTATCATTGAGAGCTTGTTAATCTTTCCCAGTGGACGATCCTAGAGCCACTATACTATAGTAGCTTTTTCTTTGCTACCCTAGTATATGGTGTTATAGGTTATAAATTTTGTTGATTACTCCCTCAATCAAGGAGCACCAGCTGGACACAAATCAGCTGAGACACCAATTGGGCACGAATCACCAGGCTTTAAAGATTTTCACCATATACCCCTCAGACCTTGCTTGGGTTTCAAGGCAAGCAAACATTTTTCTCTTTCTTTTCTTTTCTTTTTCAAAGGCTCATTGGCCTTTTATAAGGTGTCCCAACACTATTAAAATAAGGTCAAAGGTACCAAGTCTAAATTTTCCTAAGTCAAGAGGGAAATAGTTTCTCATCTTATAATTGGAACCTATTATGCACAATGTGTGAAAAGCTTAGAGTGGAAGAACTGAGGTTGACTTCAATAGAAGTTTCAACAATTCATCAACTTTAGTAAGCGTAATACAAACTCTAAGTCAAGTGAAAAGACAAAAATTCAATTTCTCTCATTTCAATTTGAAAATTTTTCCTTAATAACCATGGAGAGTAGAATAAAAAACTTTAAAAAAATTTAAAATTAAACAAAAATCAACTAAATTACCAAAATAACTTAGCATAAATAAGAAAAACTTCCTTCCTCAACTCTCCTCCCAACCAAGCTGAACATTGTCCTCAATGTAGCATGAGCGATTGAGATTATAGGGAGGAAGTGGTACCTCCTGAGTGATATGAAGTTCGAGTAGAATAAGAGAAACCACATGTTTCAAAAACAATAAAAGATATGAGTAGAAGAATGAGAATAAAATAATGCTAAGAGTGATAAAAAAGTGATAGATTTGTATTACTTCATTTCAAGAAAGTACAAAAAGAGAACAAGTAATACAATTAATCCCAGTATATATAATATCAAAAGCATCGGATTTCAAGTGCTACTATGATAAGGAAAACATAAACGAAATACATAAAGGAAATATATAAAGGAAACTATCAAAATGATCAGACGATGGCTGGAGGATGATGTGGAGATGATGGCTCAACTGCCTCTATCTCTCCTGTAATCGGCTCCTCAGGAGGCATAGGCTGATCGACGAAAGGAGGGGCCTATGATGGCTCTAGTGTGCTAGGAATGGGGTGCTCAGGAGCTGATATAAGACCCAGATGATGCTGAATCTACCTCAGGATGGCTCAGATATCTTGAACAATGCCTCCAGCAAAACTCCTCTCCTCTGCACCCAATGCTGAAGTGGAAAAATGTTATGGCGCAGGAGTGCATCAATGAAGAACATGTTAGGAGGGAGCTCCTTCCTCAACAGATAGTGGCGCGAGGATGCTCCTCTGGACAGAATATGGACTATGTCGCTCTGTGCAGGATGAGTCCAAACTCAAAAATCCTCTGGACGTGCTGGCTCATAAGGAATATGGAGTGCCTCTGCTATATGTCGGGCTCCCAGAATACCATGGTGTCCGTCTATGGTGAAGTGGATGACTGTAGGATCCCGTACTTGGTTTGTGGTCAAGGACTGATAGAAGTCCAATGCCACGTGGGGATAGAAAAAATCCTTGGGAGTCAACAAGTGCTCCATATGGTACCTCTATAGCAGATGGAAGGAATCCCTGAGCTCGGGCTGAAGTCTGAAAGTGGTTGTGTCAAAACAGAGCTCAGAGTGGAATGGTCTTGCCCTGCAATCCAAATTACCCTCAATTGGTGGTTGAGTGACCATGGGACGTCTGATAACTACCTCAAGAGTCATGCCTAAGGGAATCTGGGACTCCTTGGCTGGGGGCTCAGACGACTGAGGCTTTTTGACAAGTGGTGGAGATGGCCGAGGCTCTAATTCAGGCTCTGAAGACGGCTCTGTTAAATCAATTGGCTCTAAGACCTTGGCTTTCTTCTTTCAATTTCTTTGCAATTCCTCTTGATTTTGGATCATTCAAAAAGATTAAGTTACATATAAATAACACAATTTAAGATCAAAATTAAAATAAAAACAATTTATAAAGCTTATAAATTAACAAAATTAAACAAAAAAAATATGGACTTTGGTGAAACCAAGTCCATCTAACCCTTTTCTGATTAGGCTTTCTGTGGCTCAAGGAGGTTAATTTCCTCATTTTCTTGCTTGAATGGCTCAATGAATGGCTTGAGACGATGACCATTGACTTTAAAAGTGTCTGTGCTTTTGGAATTCAGTAATTCCACCACTCCATTGAGATGCACTTGGTGAATAATGAACGGGCCTATCCACCTTGACTTGAGCTTCCCAAGAAAGATATGGAGCCTTGAATCATAGAGTAAGACTCTTTTTCCTTTTCAGAATTCTTTGTTGGAGATTAATTGATCATGCCACCTTTTCATCCTCTGTTTTGCAACTTTGGAATTGACGTAGGCATCATTTCTTAATTCCTCCATCTCATTAAGGTCTAAGCACTTCTTTGCCCCGACTCTGATCAAGTCCATGTTTAACCTTTTGATTGCCCACCAAGCCTTATATTCGACTTCCACAAGGAGATGGCATGTTTTGCCATAGACTAGGCGATAAGGAGACATGCCAAGAATAGTCTTGTAAGCTGTTCTATATGCCATAGTGAATCATGGAGCTTAATAGACCAATCTTTTCTGCTCGTGATCACCACCTTCATCAATATGTTCTTGATTTCCCTGTTTGCTTGCTCCACTTGCCCGGAAGTTTGAGGGTGATAAGGTGTAGCTACCTTATGCTTCACTCCATACTCGGCAAATATGGTTTCAAAAGGTCTGTTGAGTACCCCCATCACTGATTATGGCCTTAGGCACCCCAAATCTTGAGAAGATGTTCTCCTTAAGAAACTTGAGAACCACCCTGTGATCATTGTGTTTATAGGGGATTTCCTCAACCCATTTAGAAACATAGTCCACCCCCACCAAGATATAAGAGTTACCAAAAGACATTGGGAAAGGTCCCATGAAGTCAATACCCCAAACATCAAAGAGATCAACTATTAGGATGGGGTTCATGGGCATTTGATTTCTTTTTGTTAGCTTCCCGAGCCTTTGGCATCTATCACAGCTCCTACACATGATGTAGGCATCTTTGAAAAGTGATAGCCAAGTGAACCCTGATTGCAACACCTTCATGGTTGTTTTCTGAGAGGCAAAGTGGCCTCCACATGCATTCTCATGGCAGTGGCTGGGGATTCCTTGTTGCTCTTCTTCAGGGACACGCTTCCTTATTATCTGATCTGCACAATACTTGAAAAGAAAAGGCTCTTCCCAATAATAAGCATGAATCTTTGCAAAGAAGTACTTCCTGTCTTGTGCTTTCCACTCACTTGGAACTTCACTAGTAACCAAATAGTTAGCAATATGAGCATACCAAGGAGTTTTCTCTAGCAACATGAGTGATTCCTCAGGAAAGTCATCATTAATAGGTAAGACATGGGAATTGTGTGCTATAGCCAACCTTGAAAGGTGGTCAGCTACCACATTCTCCACTCCTTTCTTCTCTTTGATTTGGAGATCGAACTCTTGTAATAAAAGAATCCATCTAATCAACCTTACTTTTGCATCTTGCTTTGTCAATAAATAATTCAAGGCTGAATGGTTAGTGAAAACAATGATGAAAGACCCTACCAAATAAGCATGAAACTTGTCTAAGGTAAACACCACAGCTAACAATTCTTTCTCTATAGTTGTGTAGTTCCTTTGAGCTTCGTTCAATGTCTTGCTTGCATAGTAGATCACATAGGGCTTCCCATCTTCTCTTTGGCCAAGTACAACTCCTATAGCAAAGTCACTGGCATCACACATTACTTCAAAGGGTAGTTGCCAGTTGGGAGCCCTCACTATTGGAGCAGTTGTCAAAAATTGCTTCAATTGATCAAAACTCTTTTAACATCTTTCATCCATATAAACTTAGCATCTTTAGCTAAAAGTTCACAAAGAGGCTTTGAAAGCTTAGAGAAGTCTTTTATAAATCTCCTGTAGAACCCTACTGATTACTACCAAAAAGTGCTATTTTGTAGACCTAATTATAATGGTTTTAAGCACCTTTGAGTAGTAATCATATTCATTTAACCCAATTAATTCATTAAGGTCCTTAGTAATTGGTTTTAACCATTTTGTGGCAAGTTTACATGTTTATATCAGCTTGTGAATCAATTCAAGCATGCCAAATGATAGAGGAGCTACTTGGACAAGTTATGGCAAAGCTTTTGGAAGCTCAAATTCATGAAGAACCAAGCTTTGGAGCTCCATAGCCCTTTGCCAAATTCGTTCAAAGTATGCAAGGAAAGAACAATGGAGAAGAGGAAAGCAAAGTAAAGAGAAGCAAGGAGGAAAACAGAGGACAGCAGCTGCAGTCTTCTTTGGCACTTTTGGAGCACTTCCCGAAGTCCATTTTTTACATGCTATATACCGTTTCAAAGCTCAGGAAGTCAAAAATCCAACGCTTCAAACCATGTACGATTTGGAGCTGAAATGAGAAAGATATGGCCTTCGGAAGACAACTGCATCAAGCTGAGGGACAATTTCGCACACCACTGTGCAAGGTGCGAATTCCTCAGTCCACTGTGCGAAATTTTCGCACACCTCAAATCAAAGTGCGAAATTGGAACTCCAACGTGCGAATTTTCCCCTGTTTCTACTGACTCCACACGAGATCTTTTCTTTTAGATATTTTTGTATAAATTTCCATTCTTCTCCTTGTAATCCACGAATCATAAGATTTCTTAGCTAGGAAGGATTGGAAAAACTTCTCTATATATATTCCCTTGCATCCATTGTAATAAATATCGATCAATATATAGAAATATATAAAGCTCTGTTTTTCTCTCTTCTCCTGTTCTTCCCCGTTTCTATTTTCTTAGTAGCCAAACAGCCTCTGAGGGCTTTTCCTCAGAGGATGATTGGCTAAAACCTTTTAAGTCTCTCAAAGTATGGATGTTATGTGATGGCTTGGATGCAATCCCATGGAAATTTCTCGCACCCGTAAGGTAAGGTAGTCGTTTTTCATTAATGGTTCATTAATGCAAAGTTTGGTTTTTATTTCCTTTTGACAACTTCCAACGGCCAATACTTGATAAGCTTTTGGATTTCTATCCATTAGTTATCTCCTACGAGCTATTGGAAGGTGAGGTTTTCAATTCCAAGTTTTGCATTAATCCGTTAGAACCAATTTCAATGGCCATTGAAAGGTGAGTTTATCACCTGGAATGACTTTGAGTTGCCAATATTTGGTAAGCTTTTGGCTTTAGACCACTAGTTATCTCTTACGAGCCATTCAAAGGAAGTATAAGGTGAATAACCATTGATGAAATTCACTACCATCTGTTTTGTCATTTTAAAGGATTAAAACTTGATTTGCTAAATCCATACCGGTTCGGGAAGCAAGCATCACCATAGTTGCAACCCCAATGCGAGGAGCCTATCCTGAGATTTCCAATTTGCATAAGAGCCAAAGCATAGCTATCCTATCTTTGAGAAACTTGTTTTTACACCCTTTCATTTTAGTCTTTAATGTTAGCTTAGATTAGTTTAAATCTTTCCAAAACATTTGCATTTTATTTTAAAGCTAACATCCATAAGAAAATCACCTATTTTCCTAATTTGAATATCACTTGTGTTTGCGAAAACCCTTCCCAGTGAACGATCCTAGAACCACTATGCTATAGTAGCTTGGCTACTTTAGTAATAGTATTCAAGGTATAAATTTTGTTGATACGCCTTTAAAGCTAAGCTACCATGAGTCGAATCACCTGCATGGCCAAGGAATTGCCTTACTCCTTTTACAGTTGTTGGGGATGGCAATTTGACAATAAGTTACACCTTTGCATTATCAACTTCAATGCCTTTCTCGGAGATGATATGGCCAAGGACAATTCCTTGATGTGCCATAAAGTGGCATTTCTCCCAGTTGAGCACCAAGTCCTTTTCAATGCATCTGTTAAGAACCGCTTCCAAATTGACTAAGCATTCTTCAAATGTACCTCCATATATGGTGATATCATCCATGAAAACCTCCATAATTCGCTCCACCATATCACTGAAGATACTAAGCATACATCTTTGGAATGTTGCAGGTACATTGCATAAACCAAAAGGCATTCTTCTGTAGGCGTATGTTCCAAATGGACATGTGAAAATGGTCTTCTCCTGATCTTCAACATCAATTTCAATTTGAAATTACCCTGAGTACCCATCCAAGAAACAATAGAAAGGATGGCCAGAGACTCTCTCCAACACTTGAACAATAAACGGCAGTGGAAAATGATCTTTCCTTGTCACGACATTCAATTTCTTATAATCAATACACACCCTCCAACTTGAAGTGAGGCATGTAGCAATCTCTTCTCCATTTTCATTTTGAACCACAGTAATCCCCGACTTTTTTGGTACCACTTGAGTAGGACTCACCCAAGGGCTGTCAGATATGGGATAAATAATACCTGCATGAAGTAGCTTCAGCACCTCAGCTCGCACCACCTCTTGTAAATGAGGATTCAATCTTCTTTGAGGTTGACGAATTGGTTTAGCTTCATCCTCCATATATATATGATGTGTACAAACCAGAGGACTAATGCCTTTCAAGTCAGATATTTGCCATCCTATTGCTTTCTTACACCTCTTGAGAACTTCAAGTAGAGAAATCTCCTGATGAGTAGTAAGAGATGAAGAAATTACAACAGGTACGTGTATTTCAACTCCATGGGCAGAGGCTTCAAACTGAGCTTTGGGGTCTCTTCTTTAGCAGCTTCTTGTGCCTCCTCTTTATTGATCAAAGGTAGAATCTCTTCTTTCGTCCTCCAACCTTGTAGAGTAGCAAGCACATCAGCGGGTTCAAACAATCCTTTTTCAAGATCCCCAAGACTTTCATTCAACTTGTCTTGCATATTCAGATTACAGTGCTCTTCCACTAGAGTGTCAATAATGCATACCTCTTCTGGACCTTCTTCTTCTTCCGGAGTGATTAGATTTTTAGACATATAAAAGATATTGAGCTCAAGTGTCATGTTGCCAAAAGTGAGTTGCATTAGTCCATTCCTACAATTGATGATTGCATTTGAGGTAGCAAGGAATGGTCTTCCAAGGATGATTGGAACATAATTAGCTTCCTTAACAAAATATCACTCTGAAGATCACAAGTACTCTGAAACGATAATATCACTCTAAAGTTGGCACCTTCCCCGGCAACGACGCCATTTGATTTTCGTGCCCAACCGGTGTATGTCCTGTTGATTGGTGCTCAATCAACTGGTGTACCTTGATTTTGGTCCTCAGACGGGAGTAATCAAAAAAATTTGTAACCTATATCACCATGTACTAGGATAGCCTCAGCTAGCATAGTATAGTGGCTCTAGGATCGTTTACTGGGAAGGGTTTTCAACTTACTACTGATATTAAAACAAAGTTGAATTAGTGCTTTTTCATTTCAAGGTTAGCTTTAAAAGAAAACATAATCTTTGGTTGAAAAAGGAATGGTTTTAAGCTAACCAAAAATAATAGTAACTGAAATTACTAATAAAGAAAGGTGTTTCTTGGAGTTTTAGGATCACTAGGGTCAGGCTCCTAATATAAAAATAAAGTTCTGGTCACTTGAATCTTTTCCTCGCATTGGAGAATTAACATATAGTTATTTCTCTAACCGGTGTGGTATAGATGCTTCCCTTTTATGGATTCAAACACTAAATCTCTCTCATTGATTCATCTTGCAATGGCTCGTGCCTCTCACCTAGCATTTTCCATTCAAGGTAATCCTTAACCTTGGATTTCCCTTCTCAAGCTCGCAAGAGATAACTAATGGAAGTCTCCTTAGAGTCCAAAAGCTTACCAAGTGTTGGCTATTATAGAAAATCCTACCTTCAAACCACCTCCCAAAGGCTCCCAAGAGATAAAGTAGTGCATCTCAATGAATGAAGATCACTTGCCTTACCAAGTGTTGGCCTAGGTGATTTAAAGGCGTTTTAAGTTAACTAAAAACATAGAAACGATTAATGGGTCACACTTTCTCTTCATTAAAAGCTGAAACAACAAAGCTTCTAATTTTTGAATTTGGCACCTTACCCAGCTTCCTTAGCTCCAAGAGACAAAAAGCCTAGCCACTTATTCTTTGAGGAAACATCCTCAGAGCTTGTTTGGCTAGTAAGAAAAATACAATCAAAATGAGTAGGTAAGGCAGAGCAAGGCTCTGTGTATTACTTCCTTCAAAACTATACAAAAGTTGGTCTCTGAGAACAAGCTCCCGAGATGTTTCTGGAAAGAAAATTACAAACTATATATATGAGGTTAGTCACCCTTTGTTCTTACTTATTAACTAAGGAATCCTATGATTGGTGGATTAGAAGGAGAGAATGGGGATTTAAACAACAAATATCTGAAGAAAAAAATCTAAAAGAGCCGGTCGCAAATATCTGGAAGCACTCAGGTGGATTTCGCAGGCATGCTAGATGAGCTGTGAAATTTTGCAAGCTGAAAGTCTCCATTTCGCAGCCAAAGGCTGATTTTGCAGCTAGCACCTTGTGATTTCGCAGCTGCAAAATTGGCCTTCAGCTTGGTGTGATTGGCTTCCAATGGCTATAACTTCATTTCAGTTCCGATTCATGCACCATTTAAAGTGTTGTATTACTGACTTCCCAAGATTCGAAATGACATATAGTATGCATGAAATGGACTCCAAAAAGTGCTCTAAATGTGTCCAACAGTTGCTGTCCTCTTGAATTCTTCATGTTAGATTTCTCTCTTTGCTTTCCCTCCTTGCATTCATGATTTGCTTTTGGCATAGGACTATAAAGCTTCAAAGCTTGGGTTATTCATGTAAATGAGCTTCCAATTGCTTTGCCATGGATTCTATAGACTCTCCTCAATCTTGGATTGATTTGGTGATCAAAATACTATCAAAAACACCAAAACTTAACACAATTTGATTAGAAATGATTGCAAAGGTCCTTAACATGCCAATTGAGTTAAAAGGTAATAACTACTACTCAAAAGTGTTTAAAATAGTTAATTACAAGCTACAAAATAACACTTTTTAACTATTAATCATTCCCCCCAACCGACATATTGCTAGTCACTTAGCAATGAAGGAGAGAAAAAGAAAAATAAACAGTAATATAATTTACAAAATCATGTTGATCACTTCAAAAAAATTTTAAGTGGCATGATGATCTTACTCTCACATGGAACATTAAAGATATAAAACTCAACAAGAGTTATCAAATACCTTGCCTAATCACAATTCATAAAGAGAAGGCATTATGCAAATTGAAGCTTTAAAATCGTTTCCACTTCCAAAAGGCCAAACCTTACTCTTCCACAAAAATCTAAGTGTTACTTGATAGTTTCTGAATATAGTATGCTCAACTAATCTCTCTCTCTCTTTCTCTCTCTCTCTCTCTCTTCCCCCCCCCCCCCCCCCCCCCCCCCCAAACCTAGTTCTTTTTCAACACTTAGCAAACTGACAAAATTTAATAGGCTAATAATGAACCTTTTTGTTTCACAATTTTTTTCATTGTAGGAGTACAAGGCTTAAAGGTATTATTTTCTAAATTGTCCATGTAACGGGGGTCCATCGATGACTCCCAACCAATTAAGGTTTAGGGTATCAAGTTTTAAGGATCTTTCAACCATTAACTCCTCGGATTTTACCACAGACTTTTGAGAATGAATTTTTAATACCCAAGCACCTACAGTATGTTAAACTCCACCTATTCACCCTTGTAATGAGCATTGAGGTCGGTGACTCACAACCAATGAAGGCTTAGGGCACTAGGTTTTAAAGATTTTCACCATATACCCCTCAGACCTTGCTCAGGTTTCAAGGCAAGCGAACATTTTTTTCTTTCTTTCTTTTTTTTCAAAGGCTCATTGGCCTTTTATAAGGTGTCCCAACACTATTAAATGAGGTCAAAGGTACCAAGTCTAAATTTTCCTAAGTCAAGAGGGTGATAGTTTTTCATCTTATAATTGAAACCTATTGTGCACAGTGTGTGAATAGCTTAAAGTGAAAGAACTAAGGTTGAATTCAATAGAAGTTTCAACAATTCATTAACTTTAATAAGCATAATACAAATTCTAAGTCAAGTAAAAAGACAAAAATTCAATTTCTCCCATTTCATTTTGAGAATTTTTCCTTAATAACCATGGAGAGTAGAATAAAAACTTAAAAAAAATTCTTACAAATTAAGCAATAACAACTAAATTACCAAAATAACTTAGCATTTAAAATAAAAACTTCCTTCCTCACTTCCTCAACTCTCTTCCCCCCCAACCAAGCTTAACATTGTCCTCAATGTGGCAAGAGTGATTGAAATTTCAGGGAGGAAGTGGTATCTCCTGAGTGATATGAAGTTTGAGTAGAATTGGAGAAACCACATGTTTCAAAAACAACAAAAGATATGAGTAGAGGAATTAAAATAAAATTATGCCAAGTATACTAAAAAAATGATAGATATGTATTACTTTAAGAAAGTACACTATGGAGCAAAACAAGTAATACAACCAATCCCAATATATAAAACATCAAAAACATGGGATTATGAGGTCTACTACAGTAAAGAAATACAGAAAAGAAATTAGGTAAATGATCAGATGGTGGTGGGAGGTTCATGTAAAGATGATGGCTCGGCTGTAGAGGTCTAAATACTTGAGATGGATGCCTCTATTTCTCCTGTAGTCGGCTCCTCAGGGGGCATAGTTTGCTCTGCTAGAGGAGGGTCCTATGATGGATCTGTAGGCTCTAATGGGATAGGTATATTGTGCTTAGAGGGGAATAGAATACCCAAAAGCTGCTATATCTGCCTAAGGATAGCAGTATGCTGGGTCTGGGTGGCGATAAGCTGATCCTGATGGGCACGTATGACTACCATCTGCTGGGTCAGGATGCTCTGAGTAGCGGTGAATGTCTGCAAAGTATGACATAGGCCTCTGAACTCTAAAATGGATATGGCAATGCTAGACTCAAATGGAGGAGGAGGCTCGGATGTAGCTGGTACAACTGGTGGAGTCCTTGGTGTGGCAGAAGGAGCAGAAGATGCAACCTCAGGCATAGGTCTTGTAGAGGACACTGTAGGGGCAAGTGCTCTCATGTCCGTAGGTATCTCAACTGGCTGTGGCTCCACTGGATGCTCTGGTGTGGAATCTCTGGATGCTCAGATCCAATTGGGGCTCCTGGCTCTACATCATAAGCTGTCATACTCGTCCATTTGTCGAGAGTGAATATCTCTTAGCAAAGGCGTCTGCGCTTAAGCTGAGGCTCGGATGGATATCCCAAGTGCTCCAATATCTGACAGAGCAAACTCGGGAATAGAAGTAGAATGGCATCCGATCTCAACAGCTTATTCCTATGGACCTTCTCTTCAAAGTACAGAAGAGCGGCCATGATGAGATGATGAGGGCCAAAGAAAAATCCCTCTGATATCCTGAATAAAGCCTCTAGCAAAGCTCCTCTCCTCTGTACCATATGCTGAAGTGGATAGATGTTGTGGCACAGAAGTGCATTGATTCGTTCCCAATTGGTGTCTCAGCTGATTCATGTCCAACTGGTGCTCTTTGATTGAGAGAGTAATCAACAAAATTTATAACCTATATCACCATGCATTAAGATAGCTTTAACTAATATAGCATAGTGGCTCTAGGATCGTTCACTGGGAAGGGTTTTCAACTCACAACTGATACCAATTCAAAGTTAAATTGGTGCTTTTTCATTTCAAGGTTAGCTTAAGAAATAAAACATAAACTTTGGTTAAACGAAGTTTTGTTTTAAGCTAACTAAAAAGAAAGTAATGGAAATTACTTAAGAGTCTCAGATTCCCTCAGGCATGACTCCTGAGGTGGTTATCAGACGCCCCATGGTCACTCAACCACCCATTGAGGGTAATTTGGATTGCAAGGCAAGACCATTCCACTCCGAGCTCTGTTTTGACACAACTACTTTCCAACTTCAGCCTGAGCTCAGGGATTCCTTCCATCTGCTGCAAAGGTACCATATGGAGCACCTCTTGACTCCCAGGGATTTTTTCTATCCCCACGTAGCATTGGACTTTTATCAGTCCATGACCACACACCAGGTCCGCGATCCTACTGTCATCCATTTTACCATAGACGGACGCCATGGTATTCTGGGAGCCAGACACATAGCAGAGGCACTCTGTATTCCTTATGAGCCAACACATCTAGAGGATTATCGAGTCTGGACTCATCCTGCACAGAGCGACATAGTCCACATCCTATCCAGAGGGGCATCCTCACGCCAGCATATCTTGAGGAAGGAGCTCCCTCCCAACATGTTCTTCATTGATGCACTCCTGCGCCATAACATCTTTCTACTTCAGCATTGGGTGCAGAGGAGAGGAGTTTTCTAGAGGCATTGTTCAGGATATCTGAGGGATTCTTCTTTGGCCCTCATCATCTCATCATGGTCGTTCTTCTATACTTTAAAGAGAAGGTCCACAGGAAGAAGCTACTCAGAGCGGATGCTATTCCACTTCTCTTCCCTAGATTGCTATGTCAGATTTTGAAGCACTTGGGATACCCAGCAGAGCCTCGGCTTGAGCGCAGAAGCATTTGTCGAGAGATATTCACTCTCGACAAATGGATGAGTATGACAGCCTATGGTGCAGACCAGAGAGCCCCAGCTGGACCAGAGCATCCAGAGATTCCACATCTAGAGCAGCCAGAGGAGCCACAACCAGTTGAGATGCTAGTTGACATGAGAGCACCTGCCCCTGCAGTGCCCTCTACAGAGCCTATACCTGAGGTTACACCCTCTGCTCCTCCTGCCACACCATAGACTCCCCTTGTTATTCCACCCATATCCGAGCCATCTCTTTCATCTGAGACTAGGATTGCTATATCCATTTCCTAGTATAGAGGCCTATGCCACACTTTCTAAGCATTGGCCACTTCTTAGAGCATCCTTACTCAGCAGTTGACAGCTCTTCATGCTCATCAGGAGCAGATTATCGCCACTCAGACCCAGCATACTGACATCTTGAGGCACATTCAGCACCATCTGGGTATTCCATCGACTCCTTAGCACGCCATTCCTATCCCATCAGAGCCCACAGAGCCATCACAGGCCCCTCCTCTCGTAGAGCAGACTATGCCCTCTAAGGAGCCGACTATAGGAGAGGCAGAGGCATCCACCCCAAGCATTCCGACCTTTGCAGCTAAGCCATCATCTTCACATCATCCTCTTGCCACTATTTGATCATTTGCATAGTTTCCTTTATATATTTCCTTTATGTATTTCCTTTATGTATTTCCCTTATGTATTTCTTTTATGTATTCCCTTACTATAGTAGCACTTGTAATCCCATGCTTTTGATAGTTTATATATTGGGATTAGTTGTATTACTTGTTCTCTTTTATATTGTACTTTCATGAAGTAATACAAATCTATCAATTTTTTAGCACTCTTAGCATTATTTTATTTTAATTCCTCTACTCATATCTTTTATTGTTTTTTAAACATGTGGTTTCTCCTATTCTACTCGAACTTCATATCATTCAAGAGGTACCACTTTCTCCCTGTAATCTTAATCACTCATGTCACATTGACAATGTTCAGCTTGGTTGGGGGGAGAGTTGAGGAAGGAAGTTTTTGTTATTAATGCTAAGTTATTTTGGTAATTTAGTTGATTTTTGCTTAATTTTAAAATTTTTAAAAAAGTTTTTATTCTCTACTCCCCATGGTTATTAAGGAAAAATTCTCAAAATGAAATGAGAGAAATTGAATTTTTGTTTTTCACTTGACTTAGAGTTTGTATTATGCTTACTAAAGTTGATGAATTATTGAAACTTCTATTGAATTCAAGCTTAGTTCTTCCACTTTAAGCTATTCACACACTGTGCACAATAGGTTCCGATTATAAGATGAAAAAGTATTTCGCTCTTGACTTAGGAAAATTTAGACTTGGTACATTTGATCTTATTTTAATAGTGTTGGGACACCTTATAAAAGGCTAATGAGCCTTTGAAGAAAAAAAGAAGAAAAGAAAGAAAAATGTTTGCTTGCCTTCCCGAGCAAGGTCTGAGGGGTATATGGTGAAAATATTTAAAGCCTGGTGCCCTAAGCCTTCATTGGTTGGGAGTCACCGGCCTCAATGCTCGTTACAAGGGTGAATAGGTGGAGTTTAACATACTGTAGGTGCTTGGGTATTAAAATTCATTCTCAAAAGTCCAGGGTAAAATCCGAGGAGTTAGTGGTTGAAAGATCCTTAAAGCTTGATGCCCTAAACCTTAATTGGTTGGAAGTCATCGATGGACCCCCGTTACATGGACAATTTAAAAAAGAATACCTTTAAGCTTTGTACTCCTACATGAAAAAAAAATTGTGAAACAAAAGGGTGCGTTCTTAGCCTATTAAATTTGGTCAGTTTGCTAAGTGTTGAAAAAGAACTAGGTTGGGGGGGAGAGATTAGTTCAGCATACTATATTCGGAAACTATCAAGTAACACTTAGATTTAAGTGGAAGAGTAAGGTTTGGTCCTTTGGAAGTGGAAATGATTTTAAAGCTTCAATTTGCATAATGTCTTCTCTTTATGAATTGTGATTAGGCAAAGTATTTGATAACTCTTGTTGAAATTTGAGTTTTATATTTCTTTAATGTCCTATGTGAGAGTTTGATCATCATTCATGTCATCCACAACCTTGAGTTGTTTATAGCATTTAAGGTCATAGGCACATGACAAAAAATTGTTCATATCATCCACACCCCTGAGCTTTTCATAGCATCGAGAGGCCTGAACTTATGAGATTCATAGTCAATCATAACATTCACAACCCTGAGTTATTCATAACATCCAAAGTCTTAAGCTCATGATCGGGAGTCATTCATTTCATGCACAACCCTAAGCTATTCATAGCATTTACATCATCCAAGAATCATTCATGTCATCCTCAGCCTTGAGTTGTTCATAGAAACTAGAGGCCTTAGATAAAGGGATCTTGGGTTGTTCATATCATTTAGAACTCTGAATTGTTCATAACTTCTAGAGCCCTAAGTATATGACTCAGAGTCCTTCACGTCAAATACAACCTTGAGTGGTTCATAGCATCTACAACCCTGAGCTCATGACCTAGAGTCATTCATGTAATCTATAGGCTTGAGTTGTTCATTGCATTTAGGATCATAGGCTCACGGCCAAGAATCATTCGTATCATCCTTAACACTATGTTGTTCATAGCATTTAGAGTCCTTAACTCGTAGGATCTCAATTTGTTCATATCATCCATAAATTTGAGTTGTTCATAGCATCTAGAGCCCTAAGCTCATGACCTAAAGTCATTCATGTCAACCATAGCCCTAAGCTCATGACCTGAAGTCACTCAAGTCAACCACTGCCTTGAGTTGTTCATAGCATATAGAGCCTTGAGCTCATGACCCGAAGTTGTTCATGTCATCCACAACCATGAGCTATGCAAGGCATTTGGAGCCATGGGAAAATGACTAAGAAATCATTCATATAATCAACACCCCTGAGCTTTTCAGAGCATCTAGACGCTTGAGCTCACGAGATCCGTAGTTGTTCATATCATCCACAACCTTGGGTTTTTCATAGCATTCAGAGCCCTAAGCTCATGACTGAGAATCGTTCATGTCATGCACAACCCTAAGCTATTCTTAGCATTTAGAGTCATAGGCTCACAACCAAGAATCGTTCATATCATCCTCAACCTCGCGTTATTCATAGCATCTAGAAGTCTAAGATCACGGGATCTTGAGTCGTTCATATCATCCACAACTCTGAGTTGTTCATAGATCTAGAGCCCAAAGCACATAGCTCAATGTCTTTCATGTCAACTACCACCCTAAGCTATTCATAGCAACTAAAGCCTTAAGCTCACGACCTAGAGTCATTCATATCATCCATAACCCTGAGTTGTTCATAACATTTAAATTCATAGGTTCATGACCAAGAATCGTTCATATCATCCTTATCCCTAAGTTGTTCATAACATCAATAGGCCTTAGCTCACAGGATCCCGAGTTGTTCATATAATCCACAACTCTGAGTTGTTCATAACATCTAGATCCCTGAGCTCATGACCTAAAGTCATTCATATCAACCACATCCTGAGTTGTTCATAGTATCTGGAGACTTGAGGTCATGACCCAGAGTTGTTCATGTCAACCACTACCCTTAGGTGTTCATAGCATCTATAGTCCTAAGCTCACAACTTGTAGTGGTTTATGTCCAACACGACTTGGAGCTTTTCATAGCATCCAAAGCACTTAGCTCACAACTCGAAGTTGTTCATGTTAACCACAACCCTGAGCTATTCATAATATCTAGAGCTCTAAGCTCATCACCTGGAGTCATTCATGTCATCCACAACTCTGAGCTCATGACATAAAATCGTTCAAATCATCCACAACCTTGAGTTATTCATAGTATCTAGAAGCCTGAGCTCACGGGATCTCAATTCATTCATATCATCCACAATGTTAAGCTATGCATAGCATCTAAAGCTTTAAGCTCACATTATGCACTTGTTGTACAATGAGTCATTACCCTACCTCCTATAGATTATATCTCTAAGTAGTCTCACGTCACTTGAGGCTCATCTTCAACTAAACTAACAACAAAATTTTTCGGTTTTTGGCTTTAGTTGTAGGATTGGAAGGAATAAGACATAGGTCATCATCCATCATATACATTTTGTTGAAAAAGGGAATTGAAATATCTATGGTGGTCCTTCTAAATCCCATTCTTAAAATGAGTTCACATCGTCTAAATGGCAATACAATAATGTTAGCACAACCTTGCCACACATCAAATTTGACTCTAACAAATTGTTATAGAAAGGATCATGTCACGGAATTCATCACCTCATCTGGCTTGAGTTCAAGTTTAGCCTCACTAGACAAGCCAATCACCTCATGTCATCAAGGCATATGTGGGGTTCCTTTTGTTGTGCATGTCCACAAAAATAAATAGGAATCTTCTTTGCCCCATCCACATGCCTCTCTAGCAAGTTAAGCAGACAAAAAGAACCCCTTTCTTGTGGATTCCTCCTGGTTTTGTCCCTTAGAACCCTCAAATATAAAGCTTGTATGATATGCAAGCCTTATGGTCACACTATCCACCAACACCAAACCCCCGACACACCCACACTTCTCTCCTTCTCTCCCTTCCCCTCCTCTCCCCATTCACCCATAACACAGACATACACACACAGCTTTTATCACTGTCAAACCTAACAATCATACTACCTACCAACAACCCAACCCTTAATAACCCTAACCACTAGCACACACATATAAGCAGGTTTCTCACTGAATAGAATAGCACCTCCTTGTCTCCTTATTCTTTACCATTTTTCAAACCACTAGTCATCTATCTTATTCCTAAAACCTCATAGATACAGAGTATGTATGGCATTTAGACCTAATGGTCATGACACTCACCAATACCTTAATCCACAACCCACCGCTAGTCATTTGTCTTGTTCTAGAGAACTCATAGACTCAAAGATAGAGGCTTGTATGGCACTTAAACTTAACTATCATACACCACCACCAACAACTAAACCCAAATGGTACAAAATACACATATACTAACACACACACACTGACACACACCCCTGCTCATCATCCTCATGAAGACCACTAATCATATACCTTGTTCTTGAGAACTTGTAAACATAAAGCTTGTATGCATTCAAACCTAATGGTCACAATGAGCGCACACACACACATAAAGGTGAACATTTTTGTTTTTGAAAAAACCAACCGATCCCATTAACCTAAACCAATCCACATGGATTGGTTTGGGTAGAGACCCTTGTAAACATAAAGCTTGTAAACATATACCTTGTTCTTGAGAACTTGTAAACATAAAGCTTGAATGCGTTCAAACCTAATGGTCACAATGAGCACACACACATAAAGGTGAACATTTTTGTTTTTGAAAAAACCGAGGATCCCATTAACCTAAACCAATCCACATGGATTGGTTTGGGTAGAGACCCTTGTTTGGTTTGATTCAATTAGGATTTTTGCCTAACTAATTAGGTTCAATTTGGTTTAGGGTAGGGGGTTGTCTAACATAACTAACTTGAACCAACTTGATCCCTTAACAAAATATCTTTATGTTGTTTTTATATCATTTAGGTTAGTATTTTTGGATCGCTAGGTTTTTTTTTTTCTTTGAACTTTTTTCTTATTCATATACCCCCACAACACATGCAAATAATTTTTTTGATAAGTAATTAGATCAAATATACACCCCACAACACATGTGAATAATGCACTTTGAAAAACAGTGCTTCCAGTATGCATAAAACTTTTGAGTTTTAATAAGTGATACCTCATATGCCAAGTATTGAGTCTCTCCACAACAACACTGTGCACGCATGGGGCTGGCAAACATCAAGAGATGCAATACAAAGTCACAGCCGTGCAGGTGCCAACACCACATTACACTCCTAACTCTTGAAATATGAAATACACACGTTCACTTGTTTCTTTCTTTTTCAACCAACCCTCTCCCTCTCTTCCCCTTTTCTTTTAGATAGGTTAAAAAAATTTATGAGTGCATGAAACCTAGGCAAACACGTGAGCCAATGGCTTCAGGTACAATTTGCATTTAAAAGCTCAAGGATTCACAAGATTCTACAATTCACATTCACATAAACTTATCATAGACAACGATATAAACAGATTGTAAGTGCAAAGTTCTTGAACCAGAATCATTAATATAGGTAATATAGGTACCACATCATTAAACATCAAAGAACAAAGCATGCAATGAATTAAAACTGCAGCATTTGAAAAATATATATATATATATATCAATATAAGCATTTTTTAAGAAAGACAACTGGTAGAGATCAAAATTGAATGCTCACAAAATTGAATTTTCTAAGATGACAGATGACTGACAATAACTTCTCTTTAGGAAGGAGGGAGAGAGAAAGAGAGTACCCAATTAGGGAATCATTTCAACTAAAAATTCAAGCAGATAAATTAATTTATTAAGCTTCTTCTTTCATCAAGACAAGAAAAGAAAATATGATTCCCCTATATAAGAAAAGATTTACTGATGCAGCAATCATTTCTTCTATAAGAAAGTTAAAATGGTAAGCAGATAAGCTAAGTTCAGGTGAGTTACAAAGCTTAAAACAATCTAGACTGGATTAATATATTTATAATATTAAAACTTCAACATTTCACTGTCTCATCTTGATCTCTCCTTATATAAACCAATCCACCAAAGATATGAGCACATACGCTCTAAACTCAAACCTTTATGAGCAAAGATGTAACCAGGTAAAGAGAGATTAGGGGGGACGAAATACAAATAAGCATCTTCAAAAGCAGGAGGGGATTTCTGGCTGTTATAGTGAGCCACGAGGATGTCAAAACAATAGACCACCATTTCCCGATTAGCTGGTACCATTCTGAGAAATGGGATCAGTTTTGATGGTTCTATCTCCCTCTCTCTCTCTCTCTCTCTCTCTCTCTCTCCACACAAGCATATATATATATATATATATATATATATATATATATATATATAAACTTTAACTTTTATTTCCCACAAGTGCCCTTGCTTTTCCAGTTAATACCAATTCAATAGAAGTAACTGTAGATTTTCTTTTTCTTATTTTTCTTTTTAAACTAGTGACTTGATTTTGTGTTTATTATAATTTTTGAAATATTAGTTAAATCATACACCATATCAACCGACTAAAACTAAGGATTAAAGGAAAAATAAAATTTCTGTTGTATTTATTTACTTTTTTTCTCTTTTTTTTTTGGCCATTTGTTATAGTAGTGTGATTTTGACAGAAAAAAATATTTGCTTGGAAAGGTTAACATCTTCAAATCCTTTCTTGCATTTTTCACTAGACAATGTACAGTTGTTAAGGTACAGCTATATTTTCTTTTGAACTTTTCTTGTAAAACAAACAGCCACACAAAAAATTAATAAAGTCATGTTTATTAATAAAGTCATATCAGAAGTCAGGCAGACCACAGTTCCATTAAATGCAATTAAAGCCAAAAAAATCGAACAACGACAATCTTCAATTCAACCAAGGAACCTAAAGGTGAAAAATGTCAAATATATAAAATTGATAAATATATATATATATATATATATATATATATATATATATGTGTGTGTAAGTAAAAAGAAAATGTTTTAGCTTGAGAGAATAATATCGATCCTATTGAAAGGTGTGGGGATTTGCTGATTATTTTCTAGTGAGAAATCTGTGTGGCAAATCAATAGCTCACTATGCCCAAATTAGTCAACCACATTCAGGGACATGGTATCAATTTCTATGGACCTCAAGATAGTTCAGTTAAAAGCTTAGTTCTTAATTTCCTTAATTGCACTTTGCTTTCCTTTGCTGTGGGAATGTTGAAGGTTCCAAGTTCAATTCTCAGGAATGAAAAATAAAATAAAAATCAATTCACCTCTGGAGACCAGATTTTCCTTTCTTTTGTGTCTGTGTGTGTGTTAGGTACTGAATTGTGTGTTATTTATACCATTTGAAATGTTGTCACATGATAAACCTAACGAAATGAGCAAAACCAAGTATTAAGAGTCGATGAAAGGAAAAGTAAACTAGAGTTAAAAAAATAAAAAATAAAGAAAGAAAGAAATAAAAAGAAACAAAGTTTCTTTAAAAAATAGTTTGCCACAACTCATATAAGAGTGAATCTCAAAGACAATTATTTTTCTACAAGAAATTAATCTTTTTAAATACTTCTTGCATTTTCCACGAGACAATACATCAGAGAAAACTTAATGCTATGCATTTTTATTTTTTTTAAACTCTGTTCATAATTCAAACATTTTCAGATGGAGGTAAGAGATCCTTTGAAGCTATGTTTTTCCCTTTTTTATTTGAACTTTGCTTGTAATTCAAACGTTTCAGATAAAGGTAAGCTCCTTTATTTTCATTTTTCTTCCATACGGTCCACTTTCCTGCATGAATTTAACCTTAAATCTTAACTAAACCCAGCCAATGCATTACAAATATATTTTTACAGAGTGCAAATCTGAATGTCATCATGTTAGAGAGTAAAGCTTAGTTAAGTTGTCAACCTATCAATGAGATTGACCATCAACATCACCATCTACCTATAAGTAAAATTAACAACTGACCATTGCTGAACTAAAAAGACATGTTGGGCAATTTGCATGCCCAAGACAAGGGCATAAACAGGAAACAGAATTGGACTCTTCCTTTAGCGGCAGGGGCCTAATTTTATTCACTAAGGGTAAAATAACTGTTTTCATTTGAATTTTGAATGAGTTTTATCTGGTCCAAATTTTAGCTAATTTAGATCTATGATCACCTTTCTTTAGCTCATTACACCAGAGTGTAACTATATCATATGTACACACACACACACAAAAGCTGATGCAACACTAGGAGAGGTCAAGAGAGGGTTTTTGAACTCCAAGAATGAAGATCTTATCTCTGCCTATGAAAAAGGCACCACAAAGTTAAAACAATAATGATCTGAAACATGCAACAAAAAAATAAATAAATAAATGTAAAAAATTTCAAATAGATATGTAATAGGCAGAGAAGAGAGAAATTTGTAGAAAGCAAAAGTGAGAGTACTGTTGAGCCTCAAAAGTAGGAGCGAGTGGTCGCTGTTCATTGTAGTGAGAAATCAGGGTGTCAAAGAAATAGACCACCACTTCCATGTCAGCCGCCACCATTTTAAGGAACGAGAATAGTTTCTGGAGAT
Source organism: Vitis vinifera (assembly GCF_030704535.1). Classification (NCBI taxonomy): domain Eukaryota; kingdom Viridiplantae; phylum Streptophyta; class Magnoliopsida; order Vitales; family Vitaceae; genus Vitis; species Vitis vinifera. The sequence goes on from NC_081810.1 coordinate 12,879,122, forward strand.
CTCAAATATTGATTCAATTACCTTAATTTTAGGGAGAATTATGTTTTGGGGTAGATGGACCCCCAAATTAACAAAAAGTTCATGTAACTCTTTAAATTGAGCCCAAGACCCAATGAAAGTATGAAAATTGGGTTAAAGGATATCATCTTTCAATATTTCCAAAAATACCCTTTGTTGATTTTGAGAAAAAAAATTAATATTTTTGAAAAATATTTTTATTTAATTTAATATTTTTAAAAAATACTTTTATGTAATTTAATATTTTTTAAAATACTTTTATTTAATTTAATATTTCTAAAAAATATATTTATTTAATTTAATATTTTTTAAAATAAATTTATTTAATTTAATATTTAAAAAAATATTTAATTTAATATTTTTTAAAATACTTTAATTTAATTTAATATTTTAAAAAAAATTATTTAATTTAATATTTTTGAAAACTACTTTTATTTAATTTAGTATTTTTGAAAAAAAAATTATTGAAAAAAATTATTTAACTTAATTTTATAAAATATTTTATATGTGTTCTTAAAAGGATATATTTGTCCGTTACTATTTCATATCCTTCAACTCAATTTGAAGAGTTATATGGACCTTTTGTTAATTTGGGGGTCCATCTACCCCAAAAGATAATTCTCCCTTAATTTTATTCTCTTTATTTATACAATTGAACTGAAACAGAGACAGAGTCTCTCTCTAAATACTCAAAAAAAATATATATTTTTCAAAATTTCCCTTTTCCAACAGAGTATCAGTTCAACCCAGAGGACAGGATCTTTTCTTTCTTCTTTTTTGCTTTTTCAATGCTAGGAACCTGATTATGTGGCGCATGCTTCCCGAAGGCTATGCTTGGTTCTTGGAAAGTACTAAGGAAAGGAAATAAATGTTAGGCCATGTTTGGTTCTCGCAAAGTACTAAGGAAAGAAACAAAATGCTAAGGAAAATGAAATTTTATATTTGGTTTTACCATAAAAAAAATATAAAAGAAAGTCAAATATAATTAAAATTAGTAAGAAACTTATCTATTTTTAAGTTATTTAATCTTTATATCAAAGAGTTATAAGTGAAATGAGTTTGAAGTACGGTATAAAAATAATTTATTGACTTTAAATCTATTTTTTATTTTCTTTCACTCTTTTTTTTTCTTCTACTTTTCCTCCCTATTTTCTTTACTAAAAAACTTTCTGGGAACCAAACATAGCATTAAGGAAAATTATTTTCTCATGTTTGGTTTTACTATCGAAAATAATAAGGAAAATCAAGTACAATTAAAATTAGTTAGAAACGTATGCATTTTAAAATGATTTAACCTTTACATTGAAGAGTTAAAAAAAGTTAAATGAGTTTGAAATAACATATAAAAATAATTTATTAACTTTGAATCTATTTTTTAATTTCCTTCACTTGTTCTTTCGTTCTACTTTTCCTCTCTATTTTCTTTCTCTCACATTTTCCCTCAAATTTTTGGTGCCCCAAAAATAACCAAAATATACATTACACCATACACCTTAAAAAATGACAAAAACAAAGTTGAACAAATTTTCTTGTACCTTCTATATTTTTAGTTGCCACAATAGAGAATGAATTTAACGAATAATTGTTTTTCTATAAGAATTTATTTTTCTCAAATTCTTCTCGAATTTTTCACAAGACAATGAATTCTGGAAGAGTTGATGCCATGTTTTGTTTTGAACTTTATTCGAAATCACACTTGCAGGCAAAACCATAATTTTTCTTTATTATTCATGTTTGTTTCTTTCACTCAACAATACATGAAATTGCTCTCAACCAAATGCAGCAATGGGATTAAGAATAGCTTCACCGTCCAAAGTGCAAACAAAGTTAATAATTTGGCAAGTGCTGAAACAAGAAACAAATAGATAATAGAAATATGTGAATCCAAGATAAAGGTCCAGAAATGAAACAAAATTGAGTTTTTTAGCAATATTTTTTTGGACTTGTTTGAATTTTGGATGCTTTTGCTTGATCAAAATTTGAAGTCATAACTCTGGTTAATACACATCTACACATAGATTATATATAAAAAGAAATGAGCTTTAACAACAGTTGAGTGGGATTATGAGTTCCAAAAATGAAAATCCCATTCTTACATTTAAAAAGGGAAAATATTATCTAGATTCTTAAATAAGCTAACTATCCATATCATGCTAAATTAAATGAAGGTTTGTCTTTCTTGAGTCCAAGAGAACCAAAAAAAATCCAACATTCAAAACTTGATTTTCTTGTCTTTAATCATCATACCTTTTCTCTGCACCAACCAGTACACAAAATTATGTTTCCTTCTAAAAAGATAATTAATAAAAGTCAAGCACACAATACATAAGCAGAGAGAGAGAGAGAGAAGTAGGAACAAGACCATTAAAATTCCATTAGGCTCTGAGAAATCAAAAGAGAATGTGAAAAAAGAAACAAAATAAATAAAATAAAAACTCAGATTCCACTCTCCAACAATTTCTGGAAAACCAAACAACATTAACATGTAAAAAGAAAACTAAAATAAAAATGAAAAAAAAAAAAAAAAAAAACCAATAACTGATCACATATAAATATCCAGAAATACACACCCCCAAAAATATCTCAATTAAAAAATAAACAAAAAGTTTGAAAAAAAGGCTAAGGCAGAGAGAAGAAGCCACTCATTATAAAAAAAGGAAAAAAAAAACAAGAAAAACCAAATTACCATCACATCAGTTATAAATTGAGATTAAGATTAATCCAGAAAATTAAAAGCAATGACAATCTGCAATATGCAACTAAAAAATAAAACCAAATATTTACATAAGTCTGTAAGTGGGTGCAGAGAATGTCATACTGAGACAAACCGCTCATTACAAAGAGAGATGCAACCAAACTTGTGATTACATCATAAATATGCAAACCTAATAAAATTCTCAACATAAACAACATGACCCAAGAAAAAGATAGAAACAACAAGCTGCAACATGCATCTCCAACAATCAAACATCAAATATTGGGATAAATATATAAAGCAATTAAGTGGGTAGGGAATAGGGAATATAGTGTTGAGTTTCAGCGATCAAACCACTCATCACAAAAGAAGAAAAAAACAAAAAAAAAAATGAAAAACCGCCAAATTCTCGAAATCAGAAATAAACCTGAAAGATAAAAATGACAATAATAATAATAATAATAATAATAATAAAACACCAAAAATGATAAATAAAATAAATAAAAATAAAAGGGGCTAGGGAGAATACTGTTGAGCCTCGTCGAAGGCAGGAGGAGGGGGCTGTTGGCTGTTGTAGTGAGCGACCAGGGTGTCGAAACAATACACCGCCATTTCCCGATTCGCCGACGCCATTCTGAGAAATGGCTGATCGATTTGGATTTCTTCGGATCTTCGAGATCGATTCAATCTCCTTGGATTATTGTAATTCAATTTAATCTGTAAATAGTTAGAATGAGAGTGAGAGTCGAATGGTTGAGAGGTATGAAGGCTTTTCACTTTAAGAGGTTGATTGAGGGAGATTGAGGGAAGCTCATACGCCTTTTCCTCTCTCTCCTCCTCTGCCTCCATGCTTTCCATATTATAATTACATATATGCAGAATCATTTTGTGTTTTCCGTAATTGCCCTCAATTGGCCCCAGACATTTCCTTTTTCTTATTTTCACATTGCATGGCCAATGCGGAGGGATAATATAATTACATACTTTTCTCAAAATTTACAATTATTTTTTATATAATAATATTATATTTAATGGATATAATATCTCAAGATATGTAATATCTTGTTTACATTTTCATTGTGAAAAAATTTAAAAATCAAGTAAAAACAATATTTTTTTTAATGTATTTAAAATAAAAATTATACTATATCTTAAAAAATATATGAAATCTCTCGTATTATTGGGGGATCATTTTCTAATCTATAATTTACTAAGTAATATTTTATTTTTTTATTAATAATATTTAAGATTAAAATATTTGAAATTTATAAATAAAAAATATTGTGTTAAAGTTGTTAATTTCGATTAATGAGGGACCAACTTAATCCTCCTAAGATGGCATCTCCTTGTGTTTTGTTTCTTAGACAAAGCACGTTTGCATCAAATCTCAATTGATTCCATTGTTGTTGATTTTTAGAGGTTACGAAGGAAAAAGTCTGTGTGTACTCCTAGAAGAGATGGAAGAGATACGTTCCACCTTTTAAGATCAAAATTATCAATAGATTTGATGAAGATGAAGTTGTTTTCGTTAACCTAAAAGGAGAAAGTGAAGACTTGCTTCAATTCCTTGAGACCAAGAAGCATAAGATCATGGAATGAATTAGAAGCAACCTTTTAATACAAATTTTTGTTAGGATAGAGCCCTTAAAAACATGACATGATGTGACAAATGTGGATTGATTATTTATTTAATATGATTCCAGTTTCACTTTTATTTATCTTATTCCATGAATTATACTTTATGAGCATCCTGGATTGACATCATGTACATTATACATGACTTGATTGCATTAGAAGTTGCACAAAAGATCCAAGTTATGGGTCACTTAGAAATTGATGATTAGTTCATAGTTGGTTCATGAAATTCTTGAAATAGAGCCCTTAAAAACATGACATGATGTAACAGATTTAGAATTTATTATTTATTTAATATGATTCCAATTTCACTTTTATCTATCCTATTCCATGGATTATACCTTATGAACATTCTAGTTTGACATCTTTTACATTGTACATGACTCAGGTATATTAGAAGTTGCACAAAAGATCCAAGTCATGAATTCCTTGTAAATATATGATTTGTTCATGAACTTAAGCCATCCATTTAAAGTTATAATACACTAACTCCTAATTGAAAATGATGGTTAGTCTTGACCATTAGGATAAGGATCTCATGGTGAATGCGCTAGTGTGTACAATTACATATTATATAGAACTTTGAGTAGTCATGACTTCACCAAGTTGTGCTACTGTATTGTCTCTCAACCTTGATAGAAATTTGAGCTTATGCCAAAATTTGTAGTGGCTTGAACCAATGAGTGAGATCCTAAAATGAGCATATATTCCCTATGGATTAGGTCGTTATTGATGGAAGTCGATAGCAGCAAGTATTCTCAATACAAGGACTATGATATCTCATGGACTTTGAGACAGTGTGTTTCCTTGGATGATCCTAAGGAAGTGTGTTTAGGTAAATTATGACTGTTAGGTCATTGAGTCATGTTTGTATGTTGGCAATTTTGTGCATTCTAATATTTGACCATAAAAGTCTTTTTAGATAGTGACTTGCTCTCTATTGAAGATCAAGAGTTGTTGTTTGTCCAATCGAGAAGTCACAGGTGCGTCTAAAAAGGTTTGACTTGTGACAAGTTAGGCTCTTAAGAGATATAAAGAGGAACGATATCTTTTCAATTAAAGAAAATTGAGTTTTTATGAATTTAGGAAGAAATAGGAGACGCTTGAGCAGGCAACAGCGCTCAAGTGCTTATCACCACTCAAATTCCTAAGGCACTCAAGTGGTGGTTAAATATGCTCAAGCGCTCATGTATTTCCTACTGAAAATAAGAGAATATTTTTTAGAATTTCATGCAAATTGGAGTTGGAAACCTATTCATACGAACCTCTGTGGGTTATTTGCCTATAAATACCTCATTATAACCCTCTTAGATATAGAGATTGGAGAGATTTCAAAAGAGTCTCCTAGAGAGAAAGCCTAACGAGCCACACCATTCCCATTCTCTCATTCAAAGGATTCAAGCTTTGAATCTTGGGTTGAGGACCTTCATCCCTTCAATGAGGGTGTAGTGTATTCACTGAAGCAATCGGAGGTTGCTACGTCATAGACCTAGATTAAGTTGTAGGTACTAAAGAGTAAGTCTTTAGGGTAAAACGGTTAAGTAAATTTGTGTAACTTGATCTCATATAGTGGATTTAGATTAGCAATCTTAGATCTTGTGGATTTTTATCTCTACAATTAGTGTGAGGGTTTTCCATGTAAAATTCCTTATGCCTCATTGCTTACATTCAATTATCTTGATTGCATAGCCTATCATTGAAATAATTGATAATCCTTAACTCCTTGTAAGGAATATTTATTTAAATTTTTAATACACCTATTCACCCCTCATTTGGATGTTACCCTAGTGGAATTTCGAGCTTTTTTAATTGATATTAGAGCATGATAAAAATTGATTTTTTTTAATTCTATTAATTAAAAATCAAAATTTTATTGATCATATAGATTAAGAATTAAGTTTTTATTGATCACATAAGATTACAAATTGGATTTTTATTGATCCTATAAGTCTAGTATGGAACAATAAAAAACTAGAGCTCCTTTGAATAGTTCACCTTACTTCAATAAAAGTAACTATCCTAATTAGAAAGCCTGGATGAAGTTCTTTCTTAAAATGCAAGGTGAACAGGTGTAGACATCAGTGGAATATGGATAGCTAGGGACCCTCATTGATCCTTAATGTCCATGGAAGATTAATCGGAGAACTAAAACCTAAACAAGATTAAGACAAAGTCAATAATGAAGGGAGTGAAGCCAATGTTAGGGCTTTATTTAATATCTTTAATGGAGTTTGTCCAGATAAGTTTTACAGGATAGTAAACTACACTTGTGCTAAGGAAGCATGGAATATTCTTCAAGTCACTCATGAAGGTACATATGTTGTTAAAGTTTCTAAATTGAAAATGCTTACTACTAAGTTTGAGAACATTAGGATGCACGAAAATTTTCTTCCTTTTATTATGAACTAAGTGATATAGTTAATTGTTCTTTTAACCTTGGAGAACTTATTCCAGATTCAAAGGTAGTACGAAAAATTTTAAGATCTCTTCCAAAGAGATTTAAACCTAAAGTTATTGCCATAGAGGAGAGTAAGGACATTGATTTCATGAGAGTTGATGAACTTGTTGGCTTCATACAAACATATGAGATGACCCTACCTAGTTCTCAAAAGCTTAAAAACTTTGTCTTTAAGGCTTCATAGAATGAGGAAAAAGATATTGAAATGTCATATAACATAACTAGGGATAAATGGGCTTATATGGCTAAAATAATTAAAAAGGTCATGAAATTCAATAATTACAAAAATTAAGAATTAAAAAAAGGAAAGAGACTTGAACAATCATCCAAAGAAAAGGATAAAGGTTCCTCCAAAGGTAAGAAAGTAGAATGTTTTAATTGAGATGGTATGGAATGCTTTACTATTGATTGACCTAGCCTTAAAGATATCAAAAAGTCTATGCAGATTACTTGGAGTGATACTGATTTTGAAGAAAGTGGGTCCACAACTTTTGAAGATGCAAGGTATGATCCTAATGAATTTTTAGCTTTTATTGCATCTGTGGAATCTACACATGATAGTGAATGTGATAGTGATAGTGATGATGAATTCATTAATAACCAAAAGGCTGTTTTTTTTTTTTTAATCTTATTATTGAGCATAAAAAACTGATTAAGAATCATTTAAAAGATCATAATACACTTGAAGCTCTCAAATCCAAGATTGATGTGCTAAAAAAATGATTAATCTACTTAAAAAAAAAATAGATTTCTTGAGTTTAAATGGTTAGGATTAAACCCCTAAAAGCAAGACATGATGTAACAAAGTTAGACTTAACTATTCCCTTGTTATCTCTTTGGTGTATTGACATTGATTTAAGCATTCAACTCATATCTCTTATATTGTACATGACTTGTGTGCATTAGGAGTTGCACAGAACATACAAGCCATGAGTTCTTATAAGTAGATAAGTTATCATGGATTTGGGTAATCCAATAGAAATTGTGGTTCATCACCTCCTAATTGGAAGGATGACTTATCTTGGGCGTTGAGATGAGTTTCCCATGGTAAGTGCACTAGTGTATGTGATGCACACTAGACAGGACTTATGGTGAATCATGATGCAAGGCTATCAATTGTCATGATTCACCAAGCTACTATACTGTATGGACTCTCAACCTTGAGAGGATATTGATCCTGTTTCAAAATCAATAGGAGGGTTTGACCTATGGGTGAGACCCTAAAGTGGTCATATATCCTTATAGATTGAGTTATTATTAATGGAGGTTGGTGACAATAGGTATTCTTAATAGAGACACCATGATATCTCATGGAATTGAGACAATGTGTCTTCTTGGATGATCCAAAGGACATGTGATCATAAAATCCATGGCCACAGTAATTCCTGTAGTGGAATTTGACATATGCTCATTGGAGTTAGAGTATGTCATTTGATCACATAAAAAGTGAGATATGTAACTCAAGAATTTAAGAGGTAATTTTGATAGGTGATAACATTACCTTGTTAGATTACGAACACCAATTCATGAGGAGTCTATATGTAGTGGACAGTAGATCATGGACCCGAGCACTTGGTGTCTTGTTGTAATAATATATATAGGGTACTGAAGTATAGTTGACTCTCTGTAGTGGGATGTTGAGTCAATTTCAGAATTTGATTCTAAGAGAGCTAGTACTCCTATGGGTCCTAGAGGTCCTTGCTCTAAGCTAAAATTCCTTGATGACACAGTTTATGAGGGTTGGATGAGTTTTAAGTCCACTTTTATGCATAAGGGTATTTTGGTAATTATGTAAGGTTGCACAAGGATAAGTAAGTGGTATCTTTAGACTAGACTAATTGATTAATTAAGGCCTTGTATGGTTAATTAATCAATTAACAACATTTTTAAGCTATATGGTCATGGTGGGCTTAAGTCACGTAAGGCCAATAGAAAGCCTATAAATACTCATTTAGGGGTTAGGGTTTCCATGTCTTGTCATTTTCTTCCTACAGTCTAGAGAGAGAATCCTATTCTCCACCCTTGAAATCTCCACCATCTTAGTGCTTAGACACAAGGAAAAGTCATTGGATGAAAGATCATGGTGTTTACAAAATCCATTATGACTTTAAAATTATCTACATCGATTGGAATCGATTCAGGAACATTCGAATGAAAGGTATGTGGATTTAATCTCTAGATCTATGCTTTCTATGGTATCATTTTTAGCTTTTGAATACCTTATTTTCCTTTGCGATATATTTAAAAAGCCTAGGATAGATTTTCATGCACCATATGAAATCCAAGGTATGGGAACGGAGTGATCCGGGGGCTCTCAACAATTGGTATTAGAGCCCTAGGGTAGGTTCTAACATGTTAGATCTGTTCTAAGGTGTGCTAACTTTGTTTTATAAGGTTGTTTTATTCATCCCATGACCTAAGGGATGAATGAAGGAAATATTTTTATTCATTCCATTAAATATATCAATATATTTGGATTGATCGATTATAATTGTGATATTATCTTTGCCTTTTGATTCTCTAGATTGGGTTGTACACCCCATAAGGGGTATAAGATTTTTATTTGGACGTAAAAATCTTTTCTTTTCAATAGATGGGTTGTAAGCTTCATTCTAGGTGCATAGGAATTTTTATTATTGCACAAATTTTAGTTTTTTATATCCATGTATGGTGATCCAAGAGAAAAGAAAGAATCTTGAAGGTTCTTTTTGAGATTCTATGGTAGTTAAAGAGAGAGAAAAAAAAAAAGAGCATTCTTGGAAGTTCTTGGTTTGAGATCCATGGTAACACAGTTTGGGGATACTTTTAGTAGGTTTCTTGGGGCAAGACACATATGGATTTGAATATTAGGAATTTATAAATCCAATGTTTTAAGCGGATTGCAATTTGGAGTTGAAATGAGGGAGTTACGGTTGATTGAAGCAAGGCTACGCAAAGTGCATTATAGAATAATGTTGTCAACTTTGAGCCAAAATTAGGACTACTTCCACTAAGTTTCTTTAGGTAAATCACAGATGATTTTGAAGCTTAGGAAGTCAGGAGTCTAATGCTTCAAACGGATTGCAATTTGGAGTTGAAATGAGGGAGATATGATCAATCAAAGCAATGCTAAAGAACATGCTGTTACGGGATTGCATACAGGTCCAATTCCTTTTGGTTGTTTGGACTGAATTTTGGGCCTCTCCTTTTAAGCTCTTTTTGGTGGCAATTGAGCCCTTTGGGTTTTCATTTTTCACTAACCCTATCTTTTCTTGCAAGACTATTTTTGGTAATTTGGGTTTTATCCAAATTTTAATTACTAAATATGCAATAAGATCCCTGAAGGCCATAGGAAATATTCATTTTAATTTTTTCCTTGTTTTTATTATATGCTCTTGATTAATTAAATATGTGGCCTCAAGATGTTTTGGTATTCTTAATTAGAAATAAACTTGCATGCATTTTTCAAAATTGGAAAACTTATTTAAATTGGAATGTGCATAGTTAGAAAATTTTATTTTAAAGAAAAGATAAGTTGGAAAAGGATTAAGAGCTTTCTCACATTTCTAAAATTAATTCTTAGAGATTTTATTTTATTTAAAATCTTCTCATATCTTTGAGATATCTAAGAATAAAATCTTTCTTTTATGGAAAAACTCTTATTTTTCCAAATCATTATGAAATAGTATTTTTTCTATTTTGCATAGGATTTCAATTTAAAGAAAATAAGTTAATTATTGAAATTCATGATAGATAATTGATAATTAAGAATGGTTAACAAAATAAGTATTAGAACCCAAAGAAAAGTTTTTTGGTATTATTAGTAAATTTTCATGAGAAGATATTTTCTAAGATTATTTATTTAAACTGGTTGTTGCTAAGAAGATTGTTATTTCTTTATAACTATCTGTTTATTAAACTTTAGGAGGTTTTTTTTGTTATTTCTTGGTGAGAAAAGGAAAACTATGCCTATAGTTGATCCTCCAAGTTCTTCATTCCATAGAGAAAGAGGAAATCGTTCAGTTTAGATAGTTCAATGATAAGAAATAAGAGAACAATTCTTTTAGCACAGGAGTCCTGATTTATGATAAATGATTTATGATAAGAAGGGTTACCAAAATAACTTTGGAAACTTTTAGTTATTTAATGGAGATATAAAATATTTTGAAAATACTTTCCAAAATGAAATATTTAATTCCTTTTTGGAAATGAACATTTTTTGGAGTTTTTCATAGAGAATATTTTATCTATTAAGGAATTACTAAAATGTTCTATTTTTTTGTAGTATTTAATGGAATAAATTATTGTGAAATTTCCATGGAAATATTTATTAAGTTGGAAAAGTGTAAGGAATAAGGAAAGTAAATCTTATGAGGATTTTTAATATTAAAAGCAAAAGTTCCTTTCTTGGATAAGGTGCTTTCAAGATTATTCAAAATCTCATAAATTTGTAATTGCCTTATTACACAAGAGTTTCCAATTTGGAATTAATATTTTGGAAATCTTCATCAAAGATAATTTATCATTAAAAGATTATTACCAAAAGACTTAATAAATTGATGGAAATAAATTTCTTTGAAATATTTCTTAGATAAAATATTTATTAATTAGAATTGTGTATAGAAGGAGAATTGTATGAAAATAGTTTTTAAAATTTTGAGAGTGGACATTTTATCAAAATTCTTTTTGAAAATTAATTTCATGGAAAATTTAAATTTTTCATGTTCATATTCTCTTATTACACTAGGTATCCAATTAGGAAATAAATATTTTTGAAAATTTTCAAAGTAGATAATTTATTCATCATGGAAATTACTAATGGTTTTAAAATGCTCTTATTTATCTCAAAAGATTAAGTGAGAGAGGGCCTTAGGCAAGCTCACGACCTTCATTGTTGAGCTCATCTTGATTTGGGTTCATTACCACCCCACGATGGGTTAGCCCTAAGAATCAATAGATATGAACTCTCCACATGGATGAAACTAGATATGTCTGTAGTGAGAGTGATCACCCCCACGTTAGGTTTCTTTACTTGGTGACATTGATAGTTCAAGGACGATGGTTATACATTTGACATTGGATATGAAGTGGTAGAATCGCCCCACACGATCCCATTTGCATAGCCCATAGGCCAAATAAAAGGTATGTTGATCTTGCTTTTAGATATCTTTATGGTTAAGACAAAGAGATTAATCTGAAAGGGTCTCTAACTAGTTATAAGGTCATAACCTGCCCCATGTAGGATTGATTCTTATGATACTAGGATACCTTGCAAAAGGACATGTAGTTTGAGAGCGCTACATTTTTGCTAAATTAATTACCAAATGCCTTGAATGCTTAATTATGTCATATGCTTGGTTATATTTTTTTGTTATTACAAATATCATGTTGATTTTATTATCATTCTCTTTCTCACTTTGGACTAAGCCCAATTGATCATTTGGACTTAATTTTATTTTGGATATAGTAACTAATTGCATAGAAGCTAGTTTAGGAAGAGCTAGTTATTCCTTACGAACTAACCTAACAAAAGAAAAGAGTGATATATCAAGGTGGTGTTAGATGGATCAAAAAACCAAGTGTCTAATACTTAAATCTTTGGATAATGTATGTGCTGCAATAGCAACACATGTTTATTACTAGAGACTTTGATATTCTTTTTCTAGTTTGTAATGGTTATTTGATGGAAAAGGTAGGCTAGTTTTGACAACCTACTCTTAGGATTGTTATGAACTCCAATATTCATATGATCTTAGAGACCTTTCCATTTTCTTTCAGGATGGCCAAGGGGATTCTCAAAGATTATAGGGTATTCATATGGAAGTTAAAGGTTCTTCAAGTTCTTCTTTCAATAAGAAAAAGAATAACACCAAATAAGGAAAGTTCAAGAGAAGGAATAAGAAATCATTATCAGGGGTAAGTGATTCTTTTGCAACTTTTTAGGACATTAGAAAAGGAATGCCCGGTTTACCTAAAGGGGAAAGGAAAGTATGCATCATTTTCTCGTTGTTGAATATTTAGTGGTGGATTTCAGCATTTATGGTGGATGGATTCCATGCCCATTGTTTGTAAGTCCATAAAGGATATTCAACAAGTGAGAAGGTTAAATGATGAGATTATACTTACCTTAGCTTCAAATGCAAGGTTAGTTATGTAGGTTAGTGGGAGGTAATATCTTATTCGTTTATATGTATTCCATTATAACTTTGCTAAGTGATGAGAATAGACAAATCTTAGGATTGAACCTAGCATTAATTAAATGTTTGGTATCTAAACCTAGTTCACATTAATCTAAATAGTATTCAAAGATTGATAAAGTCTAGACTCTTTGATTCCCGAAGACTTTTTAGTTTATGAATCCTATATAGATGGTAAGATGACCAAGAGGATTAGAGTCGAGGAATGTTTGGAGTTAGCACATACTAACATGTTTGGAGTTAGAACTTTTAGTGTTCATGCATAGGGAGGGTATGGGTATTTCATCACTTTTAGTGATGATTACTCTAGGTTTGGACAAGTACATAGAAAATTTGATGTCTTGGATACATTCATTGAATTTAAGGTAGGATTGGATAACCTATTGGGTATACATACCAAGTCACTTCGATTAGATCAAGGTGATATGTCTAGTAAGTTTGATTATTTCCCTTGAAGCATAAGATTATTTCCCAGTTACATGCACTGTGGTCTCTATTGCAAAATATAGAGGTGGAAAGAAGATATCAGACTTTGATGGACATAGTGAGATCGTGGATAGGTTTTTCATCTTTTCCCAAATTATTTTGGGGATATGTCTTATAGACTGTGTAATATCTCTTTTTCTTAAGAGGTATATCGGTTTATAGGATATATAAGAGGATTTTTGGGTTATTACTTTTATAATCAGGATTGTCATAAGATATTTGTTAACACAAATGTTAGTTTTTCGATGAAGACTATATGATAAGGAATAAGACAAAAAGTGATATAGATTGGAAGATATATTAGAAAATTGTCTCATATTGCATAGAATACTATGGATCCAGGGGGTTAAAGACATACCATTCCTATGAGTCCTAGTACACTAGTGCCTTATCATAATGAGAGGTTTATATCCCACAGATTATGATAAAGCAGTGAGTAGTGTTTATGCTCACTTAAAGTAAGACGTTATGAAGAAGTAGTTAGAATCTCTGTATTCTAACATTGTTTGGGTTCCTGTAGAAATATCTAAAGGGATAAAACCCATAGGAGTAAGTTAGTCTACAAGAAGAACACAAGAGTATATGGAAAACTTGAGTTTTATGTGGTTAAGACAGTAGCTAAAGGTTACAATTTGAAACTTTGTTTCAATTATGGAAAACCTTTTCAATAGTGTTTATACTCAAATCTATCAGATTACTCTTATCGATTGTAGTGTATATCTTTTATAAGATACAACAACTAAACATTTTCATAGCAAAGGGCTTATTGTGTACAAGAAGGCACAGGAAAGCATGGAGATGCTCTAAGATTTTACAGGTAGATGACAATCTACTCATTGGATATGATGTAGGGATATTGTGATCAGTTAAGATCTGGTAGTCTACTTAGTTCTATATGAAAATCTAGAGAAAGGCACAATATGTTCTTGGGATTAAGGTCCTTTAGGACTACAAGAATAGGAAAATTATGCCATGTCACCTATATTGATGAGCATTTGGTCAAGTACATGATGCAAAACTCTAATAAGGGTTTTTTACTCTTTAGATTTGGAGTTGTCTTTCTTAGGATCAATGTCCTTGGACATTTATGGAGAGAGATTGCATTAAGGTGGTATCCAATGCCTTTGCAATGGATAGTCTTAAGTATGTGATGTTACGTGCAAGACTAGATATTTGCTTTGTTTTTGGAATGAGTGGATATTAGTTCATTTCCTTATTAGAGTTTGGGGCGAATCTCAAGCATATACTCAAGTATCATTGGAGAACGAGGGATTATACGCTTGTGAGTCTTTGCGATGAGTTGGTATTCTTTTTGTATTGGGAATTGGACTTTCATGTTTGATTCTGTTCTTCATTCCCATACTAAACACATTGAAATTCATCATCATTTTATCAAGAATCTTGTTAAAAAAGGTTGTCTCTCTAAAGTTTGTCCCCACTGAACATCAATTGGCAGACATCTTTACAAAACCCCTGAATTCTCTTAGGTTTAAGTTCTTTAGGAAATCCTTGGGCATATGACTAATTGACTAATCATC
This sequence comes from Vitis vinifera, assembly GCF_030704535.1. Classification (NCBI taxonomy): domain Eukaryota; kingdom Viridiplantae; phylum Streptophyta; class Magnoliopsida; order Vitales; family Vitaceae; genus Vitis; species Vitis vinifera. Next base: position 12,894,128 of record NC_081810.1, read on the forward strand.
TAGAGTTATAGGCCTTAGAAGGATTTAAGTTTAATTGTTTCATTGTTTGCTTTCCTTTGACTTTCTTTTATTTTGCTTTGGGCATATGATTTTTGTTAATTTACTTGATATATTAGCATGATTCGTAATATCTCGAGCTTGTGAACTAGAGAAATATACTATATTTATAAGACTTGTTGTGGATTGATTCTTAGATATTTGTTAATCATTATTTACGTATATGATTCCTGATAAATAAATGTCTTTATATAGTAGAATTTCATCCTTAGTTACGTCTAGTGCTTGATCAAGAGGAAGACTTCTTAAGTTTAACTCATAAAGTAGACTTTATTTACTTTGGAAATATCATTTTTCATGCTCAAATCTTATTATCCACATGCCTTGTTTGACTAAGACCATATAATTGTTTCTCAAAGTGAGTTAGTAAGAAAAAAATTGAATACTTGGTTAAGCATGACTCTCATGCACTTTCCAAAATTCATGCTCTTAAATATAAGTTGCTCACTTGTAACATTTGGAAACACCAGCCATGATGAAAAATAAAATGAATAAAAAAAAAAGGAAAAAGAAAAATATGCTATCAAATTAAGGGGGTGTCATGTTGTGTTGTTGTAGACCCTCAATTTTGTCCCTCGACACTGACATTTATCCTTTGGGGTGTCACATGCACCCATCGTTCTCATATGGCACCACTAGGGCCCCTTTTAGGCTTAGTCGGTGTCCGAGCCTCGTGTGGGCTTGTTTGTGGTCCATTGTGGTGCGTATATGGTTCATTTTGGAGGGTCATCATGGCCATTTTCCTAGTCGTTCACATCACCCTATAGGAAGGAAGTGGGGTCATCCCGATGTTTTAGCTTAGTTGGAGTTTATAGGGGCATGTTGAGGTTCGGAGCACTCGGGCTTGTTTTGATCATATCTCCCTTTTCCGAACTCGGAATTGCACACCATTTTTTTTCATGGATTCCTCACTCTTCTAGGAACATTTTGTCAAATTTTCAAAATTTTTTGCAACCTGTTCGACCAGTTGGCATCCAGTTCAGCCGGTTCATCGAGTCAGCCGATGTAAAACACTGATTTTGGTAATTTTGGGACCCAAATCCTACATGGCTTAGGCCCATAAGCTCCAGATCGGTTTTGGGCAATGTTGTGGGCCCATTTTGGGACTTGGTTTGGGTTCCTTGTAGCTCACCACGAATCCATATGGATTCTTGGTGGTGAAGCAAGCTGAAAACTGAAGGGAGTGAGCTGGCCTCGTAAGTGCAAAAGAAATAATGGGGGGTGTGTTTTCCATGCTGATGGAGGGGATTTCGGTGCTGAAGGGGAAGGAACCCAGGAGGCTCAAATGCTGAGAGGGGTATGAGTATAAAAGGTGAGAAGATAGGAGGGTAGAAAAAAAGAAAGAAAGAAATGAAAGAAGGAAAAGGAGGGCACTTTGGAAAGGGGATATTTTGCTGGTGAGAAAAACAGAAGGTCAGGGCACCTTCTGAGTTAAGAGCATGGATGAAAGCTTCAGCACTATGGTTATTTTGAAGTGGAGAGCTACAACATCTCATTTTTTGGAGGTCATCATTGATTCATGCCCAATTGGTGTCTTAGCTGATTCATGTCCAGCTGGTGCCTCAGCTGATTCGTGTCCAGCTGGTGCTCCTTGATTGAGGGAGTAATCAACAAAATTTATAACCTATTACACCATATACTAGGGTAGCAAAGAAAAAGCTACTATAGCATAGTGGCTCTAGGATCGTTCACTAGGAAGGGTTTTCAAATTACAAATGATACCAATTCTAACTGAATTGGTGCTGTTTCATTTCAAGGTTAGCTTAAGAAATAAAACACAAACTTTGGTTGAAAAAAGGTTTAGATTTAAACTAACGGCACAACAAGTAATGGAAATTACTTATGAAGAAAAACATTCCTTGGAGATTTAGGTTCACAGGGGAGGTTCCTCATGCAAAAACATAGCTCCGGTCAGTTGGTTCATTTCCTCGCATTAGAGAATTAACATATAGTAAATTCTCTAACCGGTGTTGTACAAATGCATCCCTTAATTGGATTTCAGCTCTAATTCCCTCTCACTGATGCAACTTGCAATGGTTCGTGCCTCTCACTAGCACTTACCATTCAAGGTGATCTTTAACCTTGGACTTCCCTTCTCAAGCTCGCAAGAGATAACTAATGGATGTCTCCTTGGAGTCCAAAAGCTTACCAAGTGTTGGCAATTCTAGAAAATCCTACCTTCAAGTCACCTCCCAGAGGCTCGCAAGGGGTAAACTAGTGCATCTCCATGGACAGAGATCACTTGCCTTACCAAGTGTTGGCCCAGGTGACTCCAAGGCGTTTTAAGTTAACTAAAAATATAGAAAACACTAAAGGATCACACTTTCTCTTCATTCATGGCTGAAACCACAAAGCTACTAATTCTTGCACTTGGAACCTTTCTCGGCAACCTTAGCTCCAAGGAACTAAAGATTTAGTTCTCATTCTCTGGGGAAACTTCCTCAGAGAGTGCATAACTCGTAAATGAAAAATACAATCAAATTGAGAAGGTAAGGCAGAGCAAAGCTCTGTATTTTTCTTTCTTTCAAACTTTTACAAAAGGTCTGTCGTCCTCTTCTCTTGCCCCCGAGAGCTATATATGAAAATTGAAATAATAATTATTACATGGATATTTACCCTTTTTCCTAACTTAATAGCTAAGGAATCCTATAATTGGTGGCTTACAAGGAGAGTTCTGGGATTTAGACAACAAAAATCTGAAGAAAAATATCTCAAAGTGTCGGACGCAAATATCGGGAAGCACTAAGGACCATTTTGCAGGTGAAAATGAGGTCTGCGAGATTTTGCAGACGCACAAAAAAGGCTGCGAAATCACTTCGCAGTAAAAGGCTGATTTCGCAGCGCTGCGAAGTTGGCTTTTAGCTTGCGGTGTTCGGCTTCCAATGGCTTTAACTCCTTCATTTCAGCTCCGAATTGTGCACCGTTTGAAGCATTGGATTTCTGACTTCCTAAGCTTTGAAATGACATATAGCATGCATAAATTGGACTTCAGGAAGTACTCCAACAGTGGCTGACATGACTGTCATAAAAAATGCTTCATGGCAGATTTCTTTTTACTTCCCCTCCTTGCATTCCGGATTTGCTTATGGAAAAGGACTTCAAAGCTTTGGTTCTTCATGTTTCTGAGCTTTCCATTGCTTTTCCATGGATTCCAAATAACTCTCCTCAATCTCATATTGCTTTGGTGATCAAAAAGCTATCAAAACACCAAAACTTAACACAAATTGATTAGAAGTGCTTGCAAAGGTCCTTAATATGTTAATTGGGTTAAAAGGCAATAACTACTACTCAAAAGTGTTTAAAAGAGTTAATTACAATCTATGAAATAACACTTTTTGAGTAGTAATCACTCCCCCCAACCGACATATTGCTAGTCCCTTAGCAATGAAGGAGAGAAAAATAAAAATAAACATTACTATAATTTACAACATCATGCTGATTACTTCAAAAAATTTTTAAGTGGCATGATGATTTACCTCTCACATGGAACATTAAAGAAATATAAACTCAAATTTCAACAAGAGTTATCAAAAACTTTGCTAAACACTATTGATCAAGGGAATGCATTATGCAAATTGAAGTTTTAAAATCATTTTCACTTCCAAAGAACCAAACTTTATTCTTCCACAAAAATCTAAGTGTAAGATGATAGCTTCCGAATACAGTATGCTAAACTAATCTCTCCCCCCAACCTATCTCTTTTCAACACTTAGCAAACTGACCAAATTCAATAGGCTGAGAACACACTTTTTTTTTTTTTTTTTTAAAAGGTACAAGGCTTAAGGGGTATTCTTTTCTGAATTGTCCATGTAAGGGGGGTCCATCGATGACTCCCAACCAATTAAGGTTTAGGGCATCAAGCTTTAAGGATTTTTCAACCACTAACTCCTAGGATTTTACCCCGAACTTTTGAGAATGAATTTTTAATACCCAAGCACCTACCATATGCTAACTCCACCTATCCACCCTTGTAACGAGCATTGAGGTTGGTGACTCCCAACCAATTAAGGCTTAGGGCACCAGGTTTTAAAGATTTTCACCATATACCCCTCAGACCTTGCTCGAGTTTCAAGGCAAGCAAACATTTTGCTTTCTTTCTCTTTTTTTTTTTTCAAAGGCTCATTGGCCTTTCATAAGGTGTCTCAATATTATTAAATGAGGTCAAAGGTACCAAGTCCCAAAATTTTCCTAAGTCAAGAGGGAAATAGTTTTTCATCTTATAATCAGAATCTATTGTGCACAGTGTGTGGATAGCTTAAAGTGGAAGAACTAAACTTGATTTCAATAGAAGCTTCAACAATTGAACCACTTTAGTAAGCATAATCCAAACTCTAAGTCAAGTGAAAAGCAAAAGTTCAGTTTCTCCTATTTTAATTTGAAAATTTTTCCTCATAATCCATGGAGATTAGAGTAAAAAGTAAAAAAAACTACAACTAATTTACCAACATAACTGAACTACCAAAATAACTTAGCATACTTCCTTCCTCATTTCTCCCCCCCCCCCCCCAACTGAGCATTGTCCTCAATGTGATATGGGTGATTGAAATTATAGGGAGGAAGTGGTACCTCCTGAGTGATATCAATTTCGAATACTGATTGGAAAAACCACATGTTTCAAAAAGAATAGAAGATGTGAGAAAATGAAATAAGAATAAACTAATGCTAAGAGTTAACAAAAAAAAAAAAAATACTAGACTTGTATTACTTTAATTCATGTGAGTACAATCAGAAAGAAAGTAATACAATTAATCCCCATATATGATATCAAAATGATGGGATTTCATAAAAGACTAACAAAAACGAAATACATAAAAGAAATATATAGTAGATATATAAATGATCAGATGGGTGGATGATGCTGGAGTTGATGGCTTAGGCTGATGGCTCTGCCTCTTCAGTAGCTGATTCAGGAGGGGCTTGAGGATGTGTGGCCTGTGAGTGTGGCATTACAGTGGTGGGAGTGAGATGTTCAGCAGCTGATGGAAGACCGAGATGATGCTGGAGCTGCCTCAAGATGGCAGTGTGCTGAGCCTAGGTGGTCAACATCTGCTCCTGGCGAGCTTGAATAGCTGCCATCTCCTGAGCAAGGCTACTCTGAGACGCGGTCAGGGTCTGTAGTGTGCGGCATAAATCTCTATACTTTGAAATGGGAATGGCCATCCTTGGCTCAGCTGAAGTAGAGGGCTCTGATGAGGCTGGAGTAATTGGAGGGGCTCTGGAAATGGTAGGAGAAGCAATGGGTATACCCTCAGGTATATGATCTGGAGATGCTCTCCTGGCAGCTGGTATCTCAGCTGGTTGTGGGAGCTCTGGCTGCTCAGCTCTATACGCTGTCATATTGGTCCACTTGTCGAGAGTAAATACCTCTCGGCATATACGCTTGCGCTCCAGCTGAGGATCTGATGGATACCCCAGATGCTCTAGAATCTGACACAGCAGCCGTGGAAAAAGAAGTGGAATGGCATCAGCTCGCTGCAGTTTCTTCTTATGCACCTTCTCTTCAAAGTAGAGAAGGGCAGCCATAATTAGGTGGTGAGGGCCAAAGAAATATCCCTCTGAAATCCTGAACAGGGCCTCTAAAAGAACTCCTCTCCTCTGAGTCCAGTGTTGTAGTGGATAAATGTTGTGACGCAAGAGTGCATCAATGAGAAACATGCTCGGCAGAAGTTCCCTCCTCAATAGATGTGGATTTGTGGAAGCTCCTCTGGACAAGATATGAACCATTTCCAGCTGAGAGGGACTAGTCCATACTTCGTAATCCTCAAAATGGCTTGGCTCGTATGGTATATGCAGGGCCTCTGCTATATGGCGAGTTCTTAAAATGCCATGCCGACCATCAATAGTAAAATGGATTAGAGTAGGATCTCTGACCTGATTAGTAGTCATGGACTGATAAAAATCCATGGCTACTCTGGGATAGAAGAAATCTCTTGGGGTCAGTAGATGCTTCATGATATATCTGCATAGTAGGTGGAATGAATCTGCAAGCTCCGACCACAATTTGAAGGTGGCTGTGTCAAAGCACAGCTCAGAGTGAAATGGTCGAGCTCGGCAGTCCAAATTCCCTTCAATTGGTGGTTGAGTCAGCATCAGACGCCTGATTAGCACTTCAGGAGCTATCCTAGATGGAATTTGGGATTCTGAAAGTGGCGGCTGGTGCTCTTAAGGCTCCGCCGGAGGCTCTGACGACGACGCCGAAGATGGTGCCGGAGAGGGCTCTGGTGAGGAAACCGGGGACTGCTTTGTTAAGTCTATGGGCTCTGAGCTTTGGACCCTGGCTTTCTTTTGCAAGGGACGGCCCCCTGACCTGGTGAGATAACCCCTCGCTGGAGGATTTTGTGGTGCGGGCTTCGCCGGAGGTGAAGCAGCTTCTGGCCGCGGAGGTTCAGAGGTAGGGCCTTGAACAAGCGCCTCCCGCGGGACTCATTTGCGACTGGAAGGAGAGGATGATTTGGCTCCTCTGGTTCGCGCCATATCAGACTGAGGAAATTTGGTCGGAAGTGATGACTGGAAGAGATGACCGGAGGTTCGCACGTCGTCGGGCTCGGGCAAGGGAATGAACAGACGGTTGCTATGACGTTTTCTCTTTCTGAAACCCTTTAGCAACTCAAATGACCGGTTTTTATAAAAAATAACGGAATATTAAAGGTCATTTTGATTTTCGCAGAAGAAGGCCGATTTTGCAGCAAAAGGGGGGTTTTTGCAGAAAAAAGTGATTTTCGCAGCCCATTTCGCAGTTGCGAAATGCTGCGAAATGGGAGTCACTGTGTTGCGAAATGGCACTCGTGTGCCAAAATTGGTTTCGCAGCTTCGAAATACCCTACGAAATGGAGCTTTGGTTGCGAAATTGGGAATTTTTATGCTTTGGAGCTTCGCAGCCGTTTCGTAGCTGCGAAATGGGGGCTCCTGTGCTGCGAAGTGGCACTCGCGTGCCAAACTTGGTTTCGCAGCTGCGAAAATTTTCGCAGCTGCTAAAATTTTCGCAGAGGAGTCAATTAAGCTGTAAAATGATTTCGCAAATGACGGTCGTTTTCGTAGAGACACGTTGATTCCGCAGCGGCTTCTTTTAGGTTGCAAAAAGGTTTCGCAGCGAAGTGCTAATTTCGCAGAGGATTCTCTTAGGCTGCGAAATCTCGCAGACCCCTGTTTTTGTACTTTTCTCGCTTCGAAAGACTTCCTTTCAATTTCTTTGCATTTTCTCCAACCTGAGATCATTCAAAAAGACTAAATTACATATAAATACACATTTTAAAATCAAAAATTAAAATCAAAAGTATGAATAAAACTTTGAAATTTACAAAATTTACAAAAATTTTGGACTTTGGTGAAACCAAGTCCATCAAACCCTTATTTTCTTAGGCTTTTTGTGGCTCAAGGAGGTTGATTTCCTCCTTTTCAGGTTTGAATGGCTCCATGAATGGCTTGAGATGATATCCATTGACTCTAAAGGTGTCCTTGCCATTGGAATTCAATAATTCCACCACTCTATTGATATGTACTTGGTGAATAATGAAAGGACCTATCCACCTTGACTTGAGCTTTCCAGGAAAGATATGGAGTCTTGTGTCATAGAGTAGAACTCTGTCCTTTCCGAAATTCTTTGTTGGAGATTAGTTGATCATGCCACTTCTTCATCCTCTATTTTGCAACTTTGGAATTGATGTAAGCATCATTTGTTAATTCCTCCATCTCATTAAGGTCTAAGCACCTCTTTGTTCCGGCTCTGATCAAGTCCATATTCAGCTTTTTGATTGCCCACCAAGCTTTGTATTCAACTTCCACAAGGAGATGGCACGCTTTGCCATAGACAAGACGATAGGGAGACATGCGAAGAATAGTCTTATAAGCTGTTCTATATGCCCATAATGAATCATGAAGCTTAATAGACCAATCTTTTCTGCTTGAATTCACCACTTTCATCAATATGTTCTTTATTTCCCTGTTTGCTAGCTCAACTTGCCCGGAAGTCTGAGGATGATAAGGTGTAGCTACCTTATGCTTCACTCCATACTTGGCTAATAAAGTTTCAAAAGGTTTGTTAAAAAAATGAGTACCTCCATCACTGATTATGGCTTTGGGCACCCCAAATCTTGAAAAAATGTTCTCTTTAAGAAACTTGAGAACCACTCTGTGATCATTTTGCTTATAGGGGATTGCCTCAACCCATTTAGAAACATAATCCACCCCCACCAAGATATAAGAATTACCAAAAGACATTGGGAAAGGTCCCATGAAGTTAATGCCACATACATTGAATAGCTCAACTATTAGAATGGGGTTCATAGTCATTTGATTTCTTTTTGTTAGCTTTCCAAGCCTTTGGCACCTATCACAACTTCTACATATGATGTGGGCATCTTTGAAAAGAGATGGCCAAGTAAACCCTGATTGCAACACCTTCATGGCTGTTTTCTAAGAGGCAAAGTGGCCTCCACATGCATTCTCATAACAATGGTTTAGAATCACTTGTTGCTCTTCTTCAGGGACACACTTCCTTATGATCTGATCTACACAATACTTAAAAAGGAAGGGCTCTTCCCAATAATAAGCATGAATTTTTGCAAAGAAGTGCTTCCTGTCTTGTGCATTCCACTCACTTGGAATTTCTCCAGTAACTAGATAATTAGCAATATGAGCATACTAAGAAGTTTTTACTAAGAACATAAGTGATTCCTCAGGCTAGTCATCATTAATAGGCAAGGCATGAGAATTATGTGCTATAGCTAACCTTGAAAGGTGTTCAGCTACCACATTCTCCACTCCTTTCTTATCTCTGATTTGGAGATTGAATTCTTGTAACAAAAGAATCCATTTAATCAACCTTGTTTTTGCATCTTGCTTTGTCAATAAATACTTCAAGGCTGAATGGTCAGTGAAAACAATGATGAAAGACCCTACCAAATAAGCACGAAATTTGTCTAAGGCAAATACCACAGCTAACAATTCTTTCTCTATAGTTGTGTAGTTCCTTTGAGCTTCTTTCAATGTTTTGCTTGCATAGTAGATCACATAGGGCTTCCCATCTTCTCTTTGGCCAAGCATAGCTCCTATAGCAAAGTCACTGGCATCACACATCAGTTCAAAGGGTAGTTGCCAGTTAGGGGCCCTCACTATTGGAGTTGTTGTTAAAAATTTCTTCAGTTGATCAAAGCTATTTTGACATCTTTCATCCCATATAAAATTAGCATCCTTAACTAACAACTCACAAAGAGCTTTTGAAAGTTTTGAAAAATCTTTTATAAACCTCCTATAGAACCCTGCATGGCCAAGGAACTGCCTTACTCCTTTTACAATTGTTGGGGATGGCAATTTGACAATAAGCTCCACCTTTGCTTTATCAACTTCAATGCCTTTTTCGGAGATGATATGGCCAAGGACAATTCCTTGACGTACCATAAAATGGCATTTCTCCCAGTTGAGCACCAAGTCTTTTTCAATGCATCTGTGAAGAACCACTTCCAAATTGACTAAGCATTCCTCAAATGTACCTCCATATACGGTGATGTCATCCATGAAAACCTCCATAATTCGCTCCACCATATCACTGAAGATACTCAACATACATCTTTGGAATGTTGCAGGTGCATTGCATAAACCAAAAGGCATTCTTTTGTAAGCATATGTTCCAAATGGACATGTAAAAGTGGTCTTTTCCTGATCTTCCACATCAATTTCAATTTGAAAATACCCTGAATACCCGTCCAAGAAACAATCGAACGGATGGCCAGAGACTCTCTCTAACACTTGATCGATAAATGGCAATGGAAAATGATATTTCCTGGTTACAACATTCAACTTTTTATAATCAATACACACCCTCCAACCTAAAGTGAGGCGTGTAGTAATTTCTTCTCCTTTTTCATTCTGAACCACAGTAATCCCTGACTTCTTTAGTACCACTTGAGTAGGACTCACCCAAGGGCTGTTAGAGATAGGGTAAATAATGCCTGCTCGAAGTAGCTTTAGCACCTCAGCTCGCACCACCTCTTGTAAATGAGGATTCAATCTTCTTTGAAGTTGACGAATTGGCTTAGCTTCCTTCTCCATATATATATGATGCGTGCAAACTAAAGGACTAATGCCTTTCAAGTCAGATATTTGCCATCCTATTGCTTTCTTACACCTCTTGAGAACTTCCAGTAAACATTTCTCTTGATGATTGGTCAAAGATGAAGATATTACGACAGAACATTGATTATTTTCTTCAAGGTATGTATATTTCAGCTCCACGGGTAGAGGCTTCAAATTGAGTTTTGGGGTCTCTTTTTCAGCAGTTGCTCCTTCTTCTTTATTGAACAAAGGTAGAATCTCTTCTATCCTCCTCCAACTTTGTAGAGTAGCAAGCACATTAGGGGGTTCAGACAAACCTTCCTCAAAATCCGTAAGACTTTCATTCAGCTTGTCTTGCATATTCTGATTACAGTGCTCGTCCACTAGAGTGTCAATAATGCATACCTCTTTTGGACCCTCTTCTTCTTCCGGAGTGGTTTGCTTTTTAGACATATAAAAAATGTTGAGCTCAAGTGTCATGTTGCCAAAAGTGAGTTGCATGAGCTCATTCCTACAATTGATGATTGCATTTGAGGTAGCAAGGAATGACCTTCCAAGGATGATAGGAACTAAATTAGCTTCCTTTACAGCAGGATCCGTATTAAGAACAATAAAATATACCGGATAGTAGAAATTATCAACTTGAACCAAGACATCCTCAATTACCCCCCTTGGATTTTTTACTGATTTATCTGCTAGAGATAGAGTGATTGCTGTTGGCTTCAACTCACCAAGTCCCAATTGCTTGTAGACAGAGTATGGAAGCAAATTCACACTTGCTCCCAAGTCTAACAAAGCTTTCTCTACTACCTTTCCTCCAATCATGACTGAAATGGTAGGACTTCCCGGATCTTTGTACTTCAAAGGAGACTTACATTGTAAGATTGCACTTACTTGCTCAGTCAAGAAGGCTTTCTTATTTACAGTCAACCCTCTTTTGATAGTACATAAGTCCTTTAGGAATTTTGCATATGTTGGAACTTGTTTAATCATATCCAGTAGTGGGATATTGACTTTCACTTGTCTCAATACTTCAAGAATTTCAGATGCATTTCCAATTCCCTTTTTCCCATGCAATGCTTGAGGAAAAGGTGGAGAAGTTGATTTCTTCAGCATTTCTTCCTTCAGAAGTTCCTTCTCTGGATTTGCATTCATTGTTGAATCATAGTCCTCCTTCTTTTCAGTGATCTCTCTTTTTTTGTCTTTCATTTCCTCCCCTTTCTTTGTCTCTTCTTCTTCTTCCTCAGCATGTGGCTTGGGTGTTGGCTTCTCAATTTTTTTACCACTCCTTAGAGTGATCAAGGCTTTAACATCTTTCATCTGTGATGATTCTCCCTCATGGCTTTCCACTTCATGGACACCCTTAGGGTTTTGGTGGGGTTGAGAAGGAAATCTTCCCTTTTCTTGCACTGTGTTCAAATTTGTGAGCCTTGAGATTGAGTATTGGAGATTATCTATCTTTTGGGATATATCATTTTACATTCCATCCATCCTTTTGTTCAGAGTGCTCTCTACTCTATCAATTCTTTGACTGAGTTGAGCATTGATGGATTTTTGGTCTCCAACAAAATCTCCCACTACCTTGCTGAGATTCACTATTGCTTGTTCAAGACTTGAAGATTGTTGAGATGGTTGATCCGGCTGTTGGTACTGAGGTGCTCTGGCCTTCCATGAGAAATTTGGATGATTCCTCCAACTTGAGTTGTAAGTATTTCCATAGGGTGCATTGTTATTGGGCTTGAATTGTCCAACAACATTTGCTTGATCTCCAAACATTTCCCTTTTAGCTGAAATTGTAGGGCATTCCTCCACCAAGTGTTCATATGATTGACAATTAGGACAAAGCTTCACTTGTACTGGTGCTTCAGCAACAGCTTGCATTTCATGCATCTTTTTCAGTTCCAGCTCCTCCAATTTTCTTGTCATAGCTGCAAACTTTGCTTTCATATCATCATCTTCTTTCAAGGTATACATCCCAGCCTTAGCATTGAAAGCACTCAGTTGAGACTTCATCTTTCCCACTTCTCCTTTGTTTTGTTCATCCCATCCCCTTGAAACTTCAGCTACATAACTCAAGAAATCCATAGCTTCCTCCGGATTTTTGCTCATGAAATCTCCTCCACACATTGTCTCAAGGAGTTGCTTCATTGAGGAAGACATCCCATCATAAAAATAGCTCACCAATAGCCAAGTATCAAAACCATGGTGAGGGCAAGCATTTATAGCTTCCATATATCTTTCCCAACACTCATAGAATTTCTCATTCTCTTTAGCTGAGAAGTTTGAAATTTGCCTTTTCAAGCCATTTGTTTTATGAGTGGGAAAAAATTTCTTGAGGAATTCAGCTTGTAAGTCAGTCCAAGTGCGGATACTCCTTGGCCTTAAAGAATTAAGCCAAATTTTGGCCTTATCCTTTAAAGTAAAAGGAAATAACTTAAGCCTCATCAAGTCAATTGAAGCTCCTCCCTCTTGGAATGTATTACAAACATCTTCAAATTCCTTGATATGTGCGTAGGGATTCTCACTTTCCATCCCATGGAAAGTTGGTAGAAGTGGAACAATATACGGTCTGATCACTAGCTGCTCTGTAGGGGGCACTATACATGATGGTGCACTCATACGAGGTGGATGCATGCAGTCCCTCATTGATTTAAATTTCATCGAGATTGTCTTGACGACCTAGGTGACTATGCTGATCTTCAGGTGTAGCTTTCATGATATTCAAGCTCAATTCCAATTCCTTGTTATGAGGTGTATCACATTTAACAAGCCTTCCTCCATTGTATCGTATCCAATTTGGCATACACAACTAGTATCTATCTGTAACTAAAATGAAAATAAAGGACAACAAAAGAAAACAGGGCTACAAAAACAAAATAAAACTAAGCTAAATTTAAAAGATAAATTTAGATTATGAATAAGTAGAAAAAAAAAGAGAATTAATAAAGCGAAAGAAACGTTACCAAACTTGTGATGAAAATCACAAGTACTCTGAAATAGTATCTGATTCGACTCATGGTAGCTTAACTTTAAAGGCGTATCAACAAAATTTATACCTTGAATACTATTACTAAAGTAGCCAAGCTACTATAGCATAGTGGTTCTAGGATCGTTCACTGGGAAAGGTTTTCGCAAACACAAGTGATATTCAATTTAGGAAAATAGTTGATTTTCTTATGGATGTTAGCTTTAAAAGAAGATGTAAATGTTTTAGAAAGATTTAAACTAATCTAAGCTAACATTAAAGACTAAAATGAAAGGGTGTAAAAACAAGTTTCTCAAAGATAGGATAGCTATGCTTTGGCTCTTATGCAAATTGGAAATCTCAGGATAGGCTCCTCGCGTTGGGGTTGCAACTATGGTGATGCTTGCTTCCCGAACCAGTATGGATTTAGCAAATCAAGTTTTAATCCTTTAAAATGACAAAACAGATGGTAGTGAATTTCATCAATGGTTATTCACCTTAGACTTCCTTTGAATGGCTCGTAAGAGATAACTAGTGGTCTAAAGCCAAAAGCTTACCAAATATTGGCAACTCAAAGTCATTCCAGGTGATAAACTCACCTTTCAATGGCCATTGAAATTGGTTTTAACGGATTAATGCAAAACTTGGAATTGAAAACCTCACCTTCCAATAGCTCGTAGGAGATAACTAATGGATAGAAATCCAAAAGCTTATCAAGTATTGGCCGTTGGAAGTTGTCAAAAGGAAATAAAAACCAAACTTTGCATTAATGAACCTTTAATGAAAAACGACTACCTTACCTTCCGGGTGCGAGAAATTTCCATGGGATTGCATCCAAGCCATCACATAACATCCATACTTTGAGAAACTAAAAGTTTTAGCCAATCATCCTTTGAGGAAAAACCCTCAGAGGCTGTTTGGCTACTAAGAAAATAGAAATGGGAGAGCTCTGTAAAAATTCTATATATTGATCGATAATAAATTACAACGGATACAAGGGAATATATATAGAGAAGTTTTTCCAATCCTTCCTAGCTAAGAAATCTTATGATTCGTGGATTACAAGGAGAAGAATGGAAATTTATACAAAAATATCTAAAAGAAAAGATCTCGTGTGGAGTCGGCAGAAACAGGGGAAAATTCGCACGTTGGAGTTCCAATTTCGCACGTTGATTTGAGGTGTGCGAAATTCTCGCACAGTGGACTGAGGAATTCGCACCTTGAACAGTGGTGTGCGAAATTGTCCCTCAGCTTGATGCAGTTGTCTTCCGAAGGCCATATCTTTCTCCATTCAGCTCCAAATCGTACATGGTTTGAACCGTTGGATTGTTGACTTTCTGAGCTTTGAAATGGTATATAGCATGTAGAAAATAGACTTCGGGAAGTGCTCCAAAAGGGCCAAAGAAGACTGCAGCTGCTGTCCTCTGTTTTCCTCTTTGCTTCTTTTTGCTTCTCTTTGCTTTTCTCCTTGCATACTTTGAACGACTTTGGAAAAGGGCTATGGAGCTCCAAAGCTTGGTTCTTCATGAATTTGAGCTTCCAAAAGCTTTGCCATAACTTGTCCAAATAGCTCCTCCATCATTTGGCATGCTTGAATTGATTCATAAGCTGATATAAACATGTAAACTTGCCACAAAATGGTTAAAACCAATTACTAAGGACCTTAATGAATTAATTGGGTTAAATGAATATGATTACTACACAAAGGTGCTTAAAACCATTATAATTAGGTCTACAAAATAGCACTTTTTGGTAGTAATCACACCCCCCAACCGACTCATTGCTAGTCCCTTAGCAATGGAGGAGATAAAAACTAAGTAAACTATAATAATATACATAAAAGGGATCATGCAAATCACTCCAAAAAATGATATGAGTGGCATGATTGATCAAACTCTCACATGGAACATGAAAGAAATAAAACTCAAACTTCAATAGGAGCTATCAAATAAATTGCCTAGTCACAATTCATAAAGAGTAGGCATTATGCAAATTTAAGCTTCAAAATAATTTCCACTCCCAAAGGTCCAATCCTTACTCTTCCACAAAAATCTATGTGTTATTTATTAGTTTCCGGATATAGTATGTCAAACTAATCTCTCCCCTCAACCTAGTTCTTTTCAAAGCTTAGCAAACTAATCAACCTCCAATAGGCTAAGAACGCACCTCTTTTCTTTCACAATTTTTTTCATGTAGGAGTGCAAAGCTTAAAGGCATTCTTTTCTAAATTGTCCATGTAACGGGGGTCCATCGATGACTCCCAACCAATTAAGGTTTAGGGCATCAAGCTTTAAGGATTTTTCAACCACTAACTCCTCGGATTTCACCCCGGACTTTTGAGAATGAATTTTAATACCCAAGCACCTACAATATGCTAAACTCCACCTATTCACCCATGTAACGAGCATTGAGGTCGGTGACTCCCAACCATTGAAGGCTTAGGGCACCAGGTTTTAAAGATTTTCACCATATACCCCTTAGACCTTGCTCGGGTTTCAAGGCAAGTAAACATTTTTCTTTTTCTTTCTTTATTTTCTTCAAAGACTCATTGGCCTTTTACAAGGTGTCTCAACACTATTAAAATGAGGTCAAAGGTACCAAGTCTAAAATTTTCCTAAGTCAAGAGGGAAATAGTTCTTCATCTTATAAACGGAACCTAGTGTGCACGGTGTGTGATAAGCTTAAAGTGGAAGAAATAAGGTTGAAATCAATAGGAGTTCAATAATTCATCAACTTTAATAAACATAATACAAACTCTAAGTCAAGTAAAAAGACAAAAATTCAATTTCTCCCATTTCATTTTTGAAAATTTTTCCTTAATAACCATGGAGAGTAGAATAAAAACTTAAAAAATTTTAAAATTAAGCAAAAAGCAACTAAATTACCAAAATAACTTAGCATTAATAACAAAAACTTCCTTCCTGAACTCTCCCCCCAACCAAGCTGAACATTGTCCTCAATGTGACAAAAGCGATTGAAAAATAGGGAGGAAGTGGTACCTCCTGAGTGACATGGAGTCTGAGTCATGTAGGAGAAACCACATGTTTCAAAGAAAACATAAGAGTTAGTGAGTAGAGGAAATAGAAAAATGCCAAGTTTAAACAAAAATGATGTCTATATATGATGTATCATCAGTAATACATCCAATCCCAGAATATAAGACATCAAAACATGGAATTATGTATACTAATATAATAAGTAAATACAAAAAATAAAGAGATGATCAAGTAATAGAAGGGTCCTGTGGAGATATGGTGGCCTTCTGAATGGGTTGGGTCAGGACATTGACCTCTGCTCTGGTAGTCTTCTTAAGTGGCATAGTCTCCTCTGTTGGAGCTCTCAACTGGAGCTATGAGCTTTGATGGTTTAGGGAGGTCAGAAATGGAATGAGAGGCTTGGTGTGTGATCCCAGGGTGCATGGGGGTATTCTCTCCTCTAATGCATGTTCCGGAGGTTTCAAATAGAGAGGGAGGGGCGGAATTTGGATGGTCACACGTTTAAAAACTCTTTTTGGAAGTCAAAATGGCTTTTAGGAATGAAAAACAGAGTCTTGGGTGTTTAAAAATTGGTTTAAAAGACATTTGGACATTTTCTCATTTTGGATTTCAAGGTGCGAAATTTTCGCACTCTGCACCATCTGTCTTAAAATAGCCATAACTTCTTCGTTTCAAATACAAATCATACACCATTTGAAGCATTGGATTCCTGACTTCCCAAGATTTAAAATGATATATGGCATGCATAATTTGAGCTCCAATAAGTTCTCCAAAAACGTGTCTAACAGTAGTGAAATTTGGTGCGGCTGCAACATTTCCGTTCAGCTTTGCATAGTCGTCTTCAAACGGCCATAACTTCTTCGTTTCAAATCCAAATCACACAACGTTTGAAGCGCTGGATTCCTGACTTGCCAAGCTTTAAAATGACATATCATATGTATAATTTGAGCTCCAGGAAGTGCTTCAAAATTGTGTCCAACAGTAGCAAAATTTTCGCACCTTAAAATGAGAATTTCGCACCTTGAATTGTGGTGTGCGAAATTGATGCACCTTGAACTGAGATTTTCGCACCTTGTTTCACACGGTGTGAAAATGGGCTTGAGGTGTGTGAAATGGCACCCTTGTGCCAGGAGATGGTTTCGCACGGTGCGAAAATTTTCGCACCTTGAATAGTGGTGTGCGAAACTGATGTTTGGAGAATTCGCACCTTAGATTGAGATTTTCGCACCTTGAAATGAATTTCGCACCTTGAATAGTGGTGTGCGAAATTTTCGCACCTTGTTTCGCACGGTGCGAAAATTGGCTTGCGGTGTGCGAAATGGCACTCGTGTGCCAGGAGGAGTTTCGCACGGTGCGAAAATTTTCGCACCTTGGATTGAGGTGTGCGAAATTCCCGCTCAGCTCGGTCCAGTTTTCTTGCAATGACCATAACTTTTTCGTTTCAACTCCGATTTGGACACCGTTTGAAGTATTGGACTCCTGACTTCCCAAGCTTCGAAACGGTATATAGTATGTATAAAATGGACTCGAGAAAGTGCTCCAAATATGTCTCGAAAGTGGCAATAGAACCAATGGCCAGAATTCTCTCTTCTCTTCCTTTCCTTTCATCATTTTTGCATTTCCTCCTACAATGATCATCCAAAAACATATGTTAAAAAGAAAGCATAGAATTTAAATGAAGCTGATAGCATGTACCCCAAAAAGAAGATGAACTATTTAGCTCATCCTTACTCACACACCCACTTCATGTTGAATTCCCCCTGGATCCCAAACAAAATTGGCATCCTTCCCATTTGGTCCAAGGGAATTCGTTTCTCTTCTCTTTCCTAGAGAAGTGGATGCTTTAAAGGGTTCAAGTAACCCTTTATCATCTTGAACCTTATGATTTTCAATGGAAGGTTGGTCCATAGAGTTGTCATAGCAATCCCCCACCAAAGTGTCAATCTTCAACACTTTCCTTGATCTTTTTGCATTGGTTCCTTGAAGGTTATGGTGGGGTTGAGGAGGAAGCTTCCTTTTCCCCCTTGCTATGTCGAGATTGGTGAGCTTCTCAATGGAGTCTTGAACTTTTTCTATCCTTAGTGATAGATCATTATAAACCCCCTCCATTCTTACATTTATTGAACTCTCCATATTATCAATCTTTTCATTAAGCTGAGAGTTGATCTTTTGTTGCTCACCTACAAAGTCCTCCATGACTTTGCTTATCTTCAAAATGGCTTGCTCCAATGAAGATGTACTCATTGATGGTTGAGGTTGAGGTTGGGTTGCAAGGTTGGGATGGTTTATATACTCAAATGAAGTTGGCATGGCTTGTGGTTGTGCTTCAGTATGCACATTCCTCAATTCAAACTCCTCTATCCTTCTAGCCATAGATGCTAGCTTTGCCTTCATGCTCATGTCTTCATTCAAAACATACTTACTACCCCATTGGCTTTGTTGAACTTGCCTTTTCCCTAACTCAATCCGATCCCTCATGGATAGGTATGCAAATTTGTCCTTCTCATTATCATAATGAGAGCTTTGATCTTCATGTGGAATTTCCATTTCTAAAAAAAATGATATTCAACTAAGGCTCTTTTCTTCAACTTGTACCAGGGTTCCCTCTTGGTCTCGAATCCAACAAGGAATGCACAAATTGAAATTAAAACAAAAATAAAAGAAAAGAGAATAAAAAAATTTAACTAAATAAAAACTAAACTAAAAAAAAAATTATAAGAAAACTCACCAAACTTGTGATGAAGATCACAAGTTACCCTTAATGGTTGCTTCACTGTGCTTGTGGCACCTTCCCCGACAACGGCGCCATTTGCTTCGACTCATGGTAGCTTAACTTTAAAGGCGTATCAACAAAATTTATACCTTGAATACTATTACTAAAGTAGCCAAGCTACTATAGCATAGTGGTTCTAGGATCGTTCACTGGGAAGGGTTTTCGCAAACATAAGTGATATTCAATTTAGGAAAATAGTTGATTTTCTTATGGATGTTAGCTTTAAAAGAAGATGTAAATGTTTTAGAAAGATTTAAACTAATCTAAGCTAACATTAAAGACTAAAATGAAAGGGTGTAAAAACAAGTTTCTCAAAGATAGGATAGCTATGCTTTGGCTCTTATGCAAATTGGAAATCTCAGGATAGGCTCCTCGCGTTGGGGTTGCAACTATGGTGATGCTTGCTTCCCGAACCAGTATGGATTTAGCAAATCAAGTTTTAATCCTTTAAAATGACAAAACAGATGGTAGTGAATTTCATCAATGGTTATTCACCTTAGACTTCCTTTGAATGGCTCGTAAGAGATAACTAGTGGTCTAAAGCCAAAAGCTTACCAAATATTGGCAACTCAAAGTCATTCCAGGTGATAAACTCACCTTTCAATGGCCATTGAAATTGGTTTTAACGGATTAATGCAAAACTTGGAATTGAAAACCTCACCTTCCAATAGCTCGTAGGAGATAACTAATGGATAGAAATCCAAAAGCTTATCAAGTATTGGCCGTTGGAAGTTGTCAAAAGGAAATAAAAACCAAACTTTGCATTAATGAACCTTTAATGAAAAACGACTACCTTACCTTCCGGGTGCGAGAAATTTCCATGGGATTGCATCCAAGCCATCACATAACATCCATACTTTGAGAAACTAAAAGTTTTAGCCAATCATCCTTTGAGGAAAAACCCTCAGAGGCTGTTTGGCTACTAAGAAAATAGAAATGGGAGAGCTCTGTAAAAATTCTATATATTGATCGATAATAAATTACAACGGATACAAGGGAATATATATAGAGAAGTTTTTCCAATCCTTCCTAGCTAAGAAATCTTATGATTCGTGGATTACAAGGAGAAGAATGGAAATTTATACAAAAATATCTAAAAGAAAAGATCTCGTGTGGAGTCGGCAGAAACAGGGGAAAATTCGCACGTTGGAGTTCCAATTTCGCACGTTGATTTGAGGTGTGCGAAATTCTCGCACAGTGGACTGAGGAATTCGCACCTTGAACAGTGGTGTGCGAAATTGTCCCTTAGCTTGATGCAGTTGTCTTCCGAAGGCCATATCTTTCTCAATTCAGCTCCAAATCGTACATAGTTTGAACCGTTGGATTCTTGACTTTCTGAGCTTTGAAATGGTATATAGAATGTAGAAAATGGACTTCGGGAAGTACTCCAAAAGTGCCAAAGAAGACTGCAGCTGCTGTCCTCTGTTTTCCTCTTTGCTTCTTTTTGCTTCTCTTTGCTTTTCTCCTTGCATACTTTGAACGACTTTGGAAAAGGGCTATGGAGCTCCAAAGCTTGGTTCTTCATGAATTTGAGCTTCCAAAAGCTTTGCCATAACTTGTCCAAATAGCTCCTCCATCATTTGGCATGCTTGAATTGATTCATAAGCTGATATAAACATGTAAACTTGCCACAAAATGGTTAAAACCAATTACTAAGGACCTTAATGAATTAATTGGGTTAAATGAATATGATTACTACACAAAGGTGCTTAAAACCATTATAATTAGGTCTACAAAATAGCACTTTTTGGTAGTAATCAGTATCACTATAAACTTGACACCTTCCTCGGCAACGACGCCATTTGATTCATGCCCAATTGGTGTCTCAGTTGATTCATGTCTAGCTGGTGCCTCAGTTGATTCGTGTCCAGCTGGTGCTCCTTGATTGAGGGAGTAATCAACAAAATTTATAACCTATTACACCATATACTAGGGTAGCAAAGAAAAAGCTACTATAGCATAGTGGCTCTAGGATCGTTCACTAGGAAGGGTTTTCAAATTACAAATGATACCAATTCCAAGTGAATTGGTGCTGTTTCATTTCAAAGTTAGCTTAAGAAATAAAACACAAACTTTGGTTGAAAAAAGGTTTAGATTTAAATTAACGGCACAACAAGTAATGGAAATTACTTATGAAGAAAAACATTCCTTAGAGATTTAGGTTCATAGGGGAGGTTCCTCATGCAAAAACATAGCTCCAGTCAGTTGGTTCATTTCCTCGCATTAGAGAATTAACATATAGTCAATTCTCTAACCGGTGTTGTACAGATGCATCCCTTAATTGGATTTCAGCTCTAATTCCCTCTCACTGATGCAACTTGCAATGGTTCGTGCCTCTCACTAGCACTTACCATTCAAGGTGATCTTTAACCTTGGACTTCCATTCTCAAGCTCGCAAGAGATAACTAATGGATGTCTCCTTGGAGTCCAAAAGCTTACCAAGTGTTGGCAATTCTAGAAAATCCTACCTTCAAGTCACCTCCCAGAGGCTCGCAAGGGGTAAACTAGTGCATCTCCATGGACAGAGATCACTTGCCTTACCAAGTGTTGGCCCAGGTGACTCCAAGGCGTTTTAAGTTAACTAAAAATATAGAAAACACTAAAGGATCACACTTTCTCTTCATTCATGGCTGAAACCACAAAGCTACTAATTCTTGCACTTGAAACCTTTCCCGGCAACCTTAGCTCCAAGGAACTAAAGGTTTAGTTACTCATTCTCTGGGGAAACTTCCTCAGAGAGTGCATAACTCGCAAATGAAAAATACAATCAAATTGAGAAGGTAAGGCAAAGCAAAGCTCTGTATTTTTCTTTCTTTCAAAATTTTACAAAAGGTCCGTCGTCCTCTTCTCCTGCCCCCGAGAGCTATTTACATGAAAATTGCAATAATAATTATTGCATGGATATTTACCCTTTTTCCTAACTTAATAGCTAAGGAATCCTATAATTGGTGGCTTACAAGGAGAGTTCTGGGATTTAGACAACAAAAATTTGAAGAAAAATATCTCAAAGTTTCGGTCGCAAATATTGGGAAGCACTAAGGACCATTTCGCAGGTGAAAACGAGGTCTGCGAGATTTCACAGACGTACAAAAAGGGCTGCGAAATCACTTTGCAGCAGAAGGCTGATTTCGCAGCGCTGCGAAGTTGGCTTTCAGCTTGCGGTGTTCAGCTTTCAACAGCTGTAACTCCTTTATTTCAGCTCCAAATTATGTACCGTTTAAAGCATTCGATTGCTGACTTCGTAATCTTTGAAACGACATATAGCATGCATAAATTGGACTTCAGGAAGTACTCCAAAAGTGGCTGACATTACTGTCATAAAAAATGCTTCATGGCAGATTTCTTTTTACTTTCCCTCCTTGCATTCCGGATTTGCCTATGGCAAAGGACTTCAAAGCTTTGGTTCTTCATGTTTCTGAGCTTTCCATTGCTTTGCCATGGATTCCAAATAACTCTCCTCAATCTCATATTGCTTTGGTGATAAAAAACTATCAAAACACCAAAACTTAACACAAATTGATTAGAAGTGCTTGCAAAGGTCCTTAATATGTTAATTGGGTTAAAAGGAAATAACTACTACTCAAAAGTGTTTAAAAGAGTTAATTACAAGCTATGAAATAGCACTTTTTGAGTAGTAATCAATCATCGGCATACATGAATTATATCTGGTGGAGATTCTGAGGTAAGTAGGTCGAATTTTTTTTTTACCTAGTTTATCTTCATCTTCTTCATATGCGTTTTCTCCTTCCGCATCATCTTTTATTTCCTTTGATATGAAGATTGTATTGCTTGGGTGTGGGTAATAAAGGCCACACATGATTGTTGTTGATTGGTTATGAATGGTTTAGAAACTTTATGACCAAATTTAGGATTTTTCATCAACCGGCTAAATCGGTTCAACCGGTTTAGCGCCATAGCTGGCTGCTTCTGTTAGCCATGAGGAACCCCTGACCTTTCTTTGTCCGGTTCTCACTCATTCGGGCTTGGAATTGAGAACCGTTTCTTTTTTTTTGTTTCCTTATTCAGTTAGAAACTTCCTCCCCAAATTTGGGATTTTTTATCAACCATCTGAACCAGTTGGGAACCGGTTCAACCGGTTCAGCGCCATAGCTGGTTGCCTCTGTCAGCCATGAGGAACCCTTGACCTTTCTTTATCCGGTTCTCACTCATCCGGGCTTAGAATTGAGAACAGTTTCTTTTGTTTATTTCCTTATTCAGTTAGAAACTTCCTATCCAAATTTGGGATTTTTTATCAACCGTCTGGACCCGTTGGGAACTGGTTAAACCGGTTTAGAACCATAGCTGGCTGCCTCTGTCAGCCATGAGGAACCCTTGACCTTTCTTTGTCTAGTTCTCACTCATCCGGGTTCAGAATTGAGAACCGTTTCTTTTTTTTTGCTTCCTTATTCAGTTAGAAACTTTCTGACCAAATTTGGAATTTTTTATCAATCGTATGAACCAGTTGGGAACCGGTTCAACCTGTTCAGTACCATAGCTGGCTGCCTCTGTCAGCCATGAAGAACCCCTGACCTTTCTTTGTCTGGTTCTCACTCATCCGGGCTCGGAATTGAGAACCGTTTATTTTGTTTGAATCCTCAATCATTTAGGAGTTTTCTAGAAAAATTTGGGAATTCTTCTCAATAGGTTGTACTAGTTGAGAACTAGTTCAACCTGTTCTGCTGGAGGACTTTAGGTAGCCCTCAATTTTGGCTTTTTTCGAGCCCTTATCCATTGGGGCTCAAACCCATTTGCTATAGGGCACTTGTGAGCCATCTTGAAGGTTTAAGTCAGTGTTTGATTTCAGTTAGTATGGGCAATTTTGAAGTTATGGGTGGTGTGGTCTAGATGAGTCTAGTTCGATTTGTATGACATTTGGGGAGTCCCTTACCTCATTTCAACCAGCTATCTTCCTTTTTGGCACAAGCTTTGATGCTTGATTTTGAATACATGTTGCGTGGCTGACTCACCCTCTGCTGTAGCACATGGCTAGGGACCACAGGTATGCATCGTTGGTTTTGATTGTTGAATCGTATGCATGCATGGTGCTTAATCCTGAATGTTTGTTATGTGTTTATCTGTGTTTGGCTGACCTTTTATGCAGCGCATGGCTGGGGACCACAGGTATGCACCCATTGTTTTGGTTGGTTGAATTCATATGCATGCCAAATACCAATTAGGATTGTGTGATTCATGACATTTATTTAGCCTAGGGTTTCATCTTTGACCTATATGCTCCCACATACCCAGTTCATTAGTAGACACCGAGTTCCGAGCCTAGAGGGGTGCTACCTCGCATGAGGTACCTCCCAATGGGTAACCTGATCCTCGGACCTAGAATCTAGTTTTCGCAGACCGCTTTTTCCATACTAGGGTCATTAGGGGTTTTTGTTCTTACTTAATTTTCCCTATTTTAAAAATAAAAATAAAAAGTAAGTGGCGACTCCATACAACACCGTTCCTCACCGGGGGCGGGTTTTTCAAAATTGGAAAACTCAACTTTTTCATTCTTTTTTTTCTTTTAAAAGCGAGTTGCGCCGGTCTGATGGATCGGGTGAGGGTCCACAGTTGTATGTAGACCAATGAGGTTGTGTTAAATACAAATCTGGTGATCTTATATCAAATTGATTGGATGTGTACTTTAATTTAACCAAAGGCATGATTAGATCTTTTCTAAGTGATCAATTTTGAAATATAAAACTAAACAATAAGTCATATTCCCTTAAACATCAATACTTATGTACCTATGTTGGTCCTCTTATACATTAATGGTTATACTTTGGGTTTTGAAAATGAAATTTTGATTAACTCTGACTTTTGAACTTGAAATTTCATTTTTGATGGATTGATGTGTACTATCTAGGAAATTCACTTGGTATATTACCGATTGATCTAATTTTGAGAGTTTAAGAGCATTATGATTATGCCTTAAGGTGTTTCTCTTACTTTTCCTTCAATTCTTATGAATTTCATTAAAGTTTCAAAGCTCTTAATTGTATTTCTTTCCCTATTTAGTGTTGAATTTCTACCTTCAATGCTCAAGCATTGTTACCAATGCTTAAGCACTATTTCTAATGCTCTAAGCGCTTTAAGTTCTATCTAGCAACACTTTGAGCGGTTAAACCGCTCAAGCGCTATAAGTCATATCCAACGCTCACGATGCTTGAGTGCTCCTAGAAGCTATTTAAAGCCATCTGGCGCACCACTTGCACCACTTCACCTTTCCTAGTTGTTTCAAGCACTTTAGGTTTCTATTTCTTCATCGTTTGAGATCAATTTGTTTTATGTTTGGAGTTTTTATTCATATAGTATTATTCTATACCTCATTTTTAGCATTTCTAGCTAATTAGTTTTATAGTTTTCTCCATTTTTCTCGGTTTTAGTTTCCTTTCATATTCCATTGCTATATATGGCGAGTTGTTGAAAGTAGCGTAAGGTGAACCCTCCTAAGTCACTCAAGCCCATTCAAGGCATCACACTCTAGGGTCCTTTTGACCTAGGAGATCTTCCAATGGAGTGTTTCCACTAGCAGGAGGTATGAGATCATTTCTATGCCTCTTTTTGTAGTAGGCGTATCGAGGTAAAGCATCCAGTCGACCTTCGAGCTTTCCAAGACACTCATTTCCCCACTATCATTTAAGAGTGAGGATGAGAGTCCTTGTTTTTGCTTCAAGGGACTTAAGGCCTATTTGGGAAGTGTTTTCAAAAATTGTTCTGAAAAACATATTTTTAGAATAATTTTTGAAAACAACTTTTAGTGTCTTTAGAAAAAAATTTGCATTTGGATGTTGAATTCTAAAAAACATTTTTTTGTTCTTAAAACAAAAAAACACGTTTGGTTGAATTAATAAAAATAGTTTTATAAAATAAAAAACTTGTTTGGAAGTTGTTTTTTCAAATTGAGTGTTTTCTTCAATTAAAATAATTTTTAGATTTACACTTTATTAAAATTTAACGCAATTATATCAATTTTTAAATAATTGTAAATGATGAAAATACATTCTACGTCTTGATAGAGATGTATTGGTGAGGACATGCTCAAGGTGTTGCAAATTATTCAAAGTTGTAATCTTGGTCATTAAGTTAGAGGGTTTTGAGGTATATCAATTTTCATGTCTCAAGCATGATGAAACACAAAATATGATAATTAAAAAGGTAAAAAAATTATAAAAATATTACTAAAAGTATTAAAAAATATTTACAATTAAATAAGTTTAAATCATTAAATTTATATCATATTATTAAATCTACCTCATGATATAGTATCCTTAAATCCATATTATTTGGTAATATTATACCAAAATACTACATCATTACCATATAAAATAATATATTACCAAATCTTATTCAAATCATACAATTTCATTATAATTTATATGATATACCATATATGTTATCATTACCATAAATAATACATAATGTGATGATTTGATTCAGTATTCTTATTACATAAATAAAATAATAAACTATTATTATATAAAATAATATTGCCAAATTTGCTTCTCATTTCCAATGCCCAAACACCACCAAGGGCATACCCATCATCAGATGCAAAAAGATACCCATGATGTGCTGCAAAGAGGAGACAATTGACCCAGTCACCCATGCCAAAAGCAGAGAGAGAAAGGAAAATCATTGATCATGACGACCAATGAGAGGAATCGAATGTCTCGTACCACAACGAAATCATTGGAACTAAGACATTTTACTTAATCTGTCAATCATTTGGGTTTCTTCTATCCTCATCTTCATCTCACGGGTCTTGATAACTTTTCCTTTAGAGAGAATTTTTGGTTTTTAAAAGATTTTTAAGAATTTTTTAGAGATTTTTCTTTTTATTTTTAGTTTTTTTATTTTTTATTTTTTTGCATTTTTGAAGAATTTTTTCTTTGTTTTTTCAGAAAATTTTCTCTCTTTTGGTGTTATTCTTTTGATTTGAAAGCAATAAAAAAGATGCAGTTGGTTGTTTTTCTCTGCAATGAATGTATTGGTGATAGTGGTGGAGATCTTCACAAGGAAGGAGATGAACTTGAGAAGACGAAGAAGATGAAGAACAAGCCAATGAAAACACGAAGAACAACCCAATTTTTTTTATTTTTTTATTTTGCTATGTAAATGGTGAAAAAACAAGATAAATAAGTTTAAGATGTTCTCTAAAAATGGGATTTTGAGAACACGGGGACCACCAAGACCAAAACAATACCAAGTCCCCAAACATGTTTTCCAACATTTTTTTGTTCCGGAGAATAGAAAACTGTTTTGGGAAACACTTCCCAAACAGGTCCTTACTATCCACATCTAGTGCAAATGTCCTATGTGAACATGCACTCAGTTGTTGCTGAAGTCACTTTTAGAGTGACTAAGTACGACCAATCCTTTCTAGTCTCTTCTTGTTCCATATGGCGTGTACTTGGCATGTTGCGACTTAAGGCGTGCATTTTTACCTTCTCACCAAAGGTATAGACTCTTATTAGAAGGGAGCTTGATGCCATCTTGTCCACTCTTTATGACACTCCTCACCTTCTTCATTCTTATATCTCCATTGTTGGCTTCTCCAAGCCATTATGACTTTTTGCTATGTTTTTCACCTACTACTTCTACCCCTCGATCCATCGGACCCAAATGCATCGATCTTTTGCCCGATTCATTCATGTTATACTCACCGGCTAGTAGTTCAATATTAGCCAAGTGATCTTGGATGCGATGACTCCTTATCCTGATCCCTCTTATAGAGGTGAAAACCTTCCTTTCGCCTTCCTTATCTCTTAAATCTTGAAGGACATTGGTTTGATATTGACCCAACCTTGGGGGTCTAGGCTTCCCATGCCTACTTGGATGGGAGCTCCTAAGCCAAGTATTCTAGCCACGTCTATAGACCCATGGCACCCCCTACTCACCATGGCCCTTAGGATGCAACTCTCGAGGCAAAACAAAATGCACTTATAGAAGATGATGAGCTCTGAGCTATAAATCAGGATGCAATTCATAAGGATGACTTTCTTAAGCTATCTCTTTGCACTTGCTCCAATCATGGTCATGCTAGTTCTTCATGAGCTTCACACGATGCATCTTCTTCAGGTGACCCAGCTTCCCAAGAGATGATGGACTCACAAGACACGCAACTTCGTGAGATCCAGGGTCAGCTCTCATATATCATATCTTGGATCCACTCTTAGGATGCCTCAAGCTCTACTCATTTTCCGCTTTCTCTGGATGCTTAGTTTTTGTTATCTCTTATGTTTAGTTATATTTATATTGATCTGGATTAGTTTTGTTATTGCTCATCTCTTGTATCCATAATCATCTTTTGATATATATATATATATGTTGTTGATGTTTCTATCATTCTCTTTTCTATGCTTTCCTATTCATATTTTATATGCTATGCCATTTTTGTGACAAAAAGAGAAAGATCATGACTACGTTTTACTCACTTAAATAGGGGAAGCATATTACTTTCGAGAGCTAATTGAGAAACGATAATTAAATTTTTTTCTTAACAAAAAGGGGAAGATATTCTTTAGGGAGAGTTAAGTAAATTTTGAATTATTTAATTCATTTTTTTTATTCTTTTAATTCTTAAGGGAAATTAATTAAAATATTGGATATGTTTCTTGCAAGATATTTTTATTTGAATTGTTTGTCTCTCTAAAACTATTCTAAGTCATAGAAGCTTTTTCATATGATCTTCATTGCTTTTTTTTAATATTAGAGATGGACCTCTAAGGTTTATTGTTGAACTTTTGTGTTCTATCAAGCTTCTATTATGTTTGGTTGATTTGCATATATATATATATATATATATATATATATATATATATATATTCCTCTCGAGTTTAGATTTGTACATTAGTGTTACTACAGGAATCTATTCCTCTTTCATGCTTTCATAATGCATCAAGTAAAATCTCTAACTATCTTGTTATGTTGTTTTGATTATATCTTATCCCACACATTTCTTTACCTTTGGTATAATTTTCTATATTTGTTCAGGTTACAGGTTTTGTAGATAAGTACTATAAGATGATGTGATGCATTCTCTTAAGTTATTTTTAATTGAGTGTTATTCTATGTTATGTAAAATCCTTTATGAGAGTTTAGGTGGGTTAAAGGGGAGATTGTTAGGACATTGAGTCTTGTTTGTATGTTGGCAATTTTGTTCCTTTTAATATTTGGTCATAAAGTCCTTTTAGATAGTGACTTACTCTCCATTGAAGATCAAAGATTGTTGTTCATCTAACAAGGAAGTCATAGGTAAGTCTAAAAAGATTGTTTGTGGCAAGTTAGGCTCCTAAGAGGTATAAAGAGGAATGATATCTTTTTCAATTAAAGAAAATTGAGTTTTTAAGAATTTAGGAAGAAACATGAGATGCTCAAGTGAGCAGTAACGCTCAAGCGTTGGGACTGCTCAAGCGTTGGGACTGCTCAAGCGCTTAGCACCATTCAAGTGCCCAAGGTGCTCAAGCAGTGGTCAAGTGCACTCGTACGCTCATGTATTTCCTACAAAAAATAAAAGAATATTTTTTAGAATTTCACGCAAATTGGATTTGGAAACCTATTCATACCAAAGATTTTGGGTTATTTGCCTATAAATACTTCATTATAACCCTCTTGGGGTTATAGATTGGAGAGATTTCAAAAGAGTCTCCTAGAAAAAAAGCCTAACGAGCCACACCATTCTCGATCTCTCATTCAAAGGATTCAAGCTTTGAATCTTGGGTTAAAGACCTTCATCCCTTTAGCAAGGCCGAAGTGTATTCAATGGAGCAATTGGAGGTTGCTGTGTCATGGACATGGATCAAGTTGTAGGTGCTAAAGTGTAAGTCTTTAGGGTAAAGCGGTCAGGTAAATCTGTGTAACTTGATCTCATATAATGGATTTAGATTAGGGGTCTTAGACTTCATGGTTTTTTATCTCCATAGTTACCGTGGGGGTTTTCCACATAAAATTCTTTGTGCCTCATTGCTTATATTTGATTATCTTGATTGCATAACCTACCATTGAAAGGATTGATAATCTTTAACTCCTTGAAGGGAAAAACTAATTATAACATACAAATATTTGTTTAAATTTTTTAATACCCCCTTTTGGGTGTTACCCTACTGAACTTTTGGGCTTTTTCAATGACCATAATAGTTCCTAAAGTGAAATTTAATGTAAGCTCTTTGTGAGTTAGGACTTATTAGATGATCGCACAATAAAATGATTTGTAACTTAAGGATGGTAGAGGTAACTTTAAGAGGTTGATGACATTCACCATTTTAAATTATATATGTTGGTTTATGGGGAGACTATATACAATGCATATTAGCCAGAAAGGAAGCCATGAAAAAGCAATCGAGTGTTCCCCAGCAGCAATAGAATAAATAGAAGATCGATCCCCTGACTTGCCTAAACCTTGTGATTCTGTTGTGGGTTGGGAATCTACTATTGAAAGTGTCAATGGTCCACTTTTCAACAATAGATAGATTCTCATTTGTTTAGAATAACCCTAGTTCACCGATGACTAGCTATCCTTAGCTTTATAGTAGAGAATCAAAACCTTTATTCCACCTAGCACGGGAACTGCTAAAATGTCCGTCTTCAACTTTGAAAAGAATGTAGCAAATATGGGTTATGAATGCCTTCATCCCTTCATCCCTTCATTTACCTTTGCCTAGTTCTTTTCTTCGTTCTCTTGTTCGAGCCCTATCCAATCCAATAGTCGATTTAATACCCCACCTTTTCTTTAGTCGCTCATCTACCAACCTAACCCTACTACTAATTCAAGAGAGTGAGATAGTGGGTCGAATAGTAGAAAGAGTGATCAACTATCGATTGGTTCATCGAGCCTTCCACCAGAAAGAAAGGAAAAAATAAATGATTTTCTCTCTACCCAAAGACATAAGGGCTTGGACCACCACTGACCTATCTCGTTGAAGCAGGTTACAAACGGCAGCACCTTATATCTCATTGTTATTTACATAAGGTAATGGAACATAGTTGGCTCTTTGTAATAGTGTGTTGAGTCAACTTCAAAATTGGATTCTAAGGGAGCTAGTCTATGCTATTCTCTTAAAGGATAAAAGAATTATTTGTTGATAATGGTAACTTAATAAAACATGTTCCCTTTAGTACTATTGTAATACCTAGTACTAATGAATTAAATAGGCAATAATGATTATTTTAATACTTAACTTTAAGTTTGCTTAATTAGATGTTAAAACTAGTTTAGTGTTAATCATGTTTAGTTATGGATTAAACTTTGATTAAGGTTAAGTGGGATTATTTAATGACCTAAGCATGCTTATTAGGTTCTTAAAGACTGATTAGGGTTATGAAAACCTCAAGGACTAATGGGTAATTATGGGTTTTATTTTTGACAACTTGAAGGACTAAAGTGCAAAATTAGGAAATTGAAGTTAGTGGAATGCCACCTCCTACTTGGGTGGATTGGTGGCAGCCATGTGGCCTGCCACCTCGTGCTTGGCTGCATGGAGACCCCTTTAAAAGGGGCTGCAACTCGTTTTGCACCAATTCACCTATGGCAACTTGGGTTAGAGAGAGGATCTAGAGAGAGAAAGTGTAGATTTGAGGTAAGCAAGTTGTTTAATTTTGTAATTTTCGTTTATTTTGGTTCCTAATGGTATGCCGAAAAGAATTAACGGTAAAATTTGTGTAAAAATTGAGTGTAATTAGCTATAAACCTGTTTTAGTTAAAAATTTTAGTTAATTAAGTATTAAAGTATTTTAGTTTAAGTATTTTATTAATGGTAAGATTAGCATGAATCTTGTTTAATTTGGTTTGATTGAAAAATAGATTAGTAAACATGTGATTAATTAGGTTATTTGGACATTTGGGATTTGTTAATAGGTTAGGCTTTAAGAAAATGAAAAGAATTAGTGTTTAGTAATTAATTGGGGAATATGAAAAAAAAATTAATAACAGAAAGTTGTTAAAAATTAGTAAGAAAGAAAAATTTCATAAGTTTTAATTGAATGAATTTTAATGGTTGGGAAACCTAAATTATGTTGTTTCATTTCAGTTCCTTGTAATAGTCAAAGATCGCCTACATAGAAGAAACCCAAAAAGGAAACCAATGTGAGGTAGGGAATTTTATGCTATTCTATGGTGTATCTGATTTCTTTCCTTGAATCATTTGTTGGAATTTCATGTTATTTCTATGATTTCATAAAATGTTTTAAAGTGTCATTGCATCTCGGTTTATTGCATTGAAATGTTACCATGATATTGGAACGTATATTGGTATGAAGATTCATGGTTCTGTGCTGTTGAAATGGTTCAGGTGTGGTTGCATTGCAAGAAGGATATGGAATAATCATAGATGATGTTAAGAGAATTGATTGGTGGGAAGTCTTTATGTGATGGTACATGCATTATCCTTTGATATATTGTTTATGTGGGACCGTGGGTCCTTGGGTGAAAATCCCTAAAGCCCTTGAGGAAGACACTCTGATGTGGGTGTATGGGGTTGGTCCTGCCCTTGGGTTTTAGTCCCTAAAGACACAGGGTTAGTCCTACCATTGGGTATGAGTCTTAAAAGACATAGGGTGTGACTTGCCCTTGGGTGATGTCTCAGAATAGTCATTATTATATTGATTGAGTATCTTGTGGAGGATTGATATCTAATGTGTATATTGGTGGGGGTTAGTAGTTTATCAGTTGTGAAAGGATGGATGAGGAAAAACAAAGATGAAACCAACAAACACATGCATGCATGTTTGACATGATTACACATTTGTTAATGGTTATAAAATTTTTATCATGCATGCTATTAAACGTTTAATTCAAGGTTTTTAAGGGTATGGTTGGGATGGTTATAAAATTTCCCACTGAGTTGTAAACTCACCCTATCCATTCCACCTCTAGATGCAGGTCAGAAGACCTATGCAGGAAATAATGCTTGAGCAATGCTTTATCGTGATTGGATGTTGTTTGCTCGCATTGAAAGTCTTTTGAGGCCTTGCCTTTTGTATCAAAGACTGAATCTTTTTGTAGGAATGATGTAATATATATATTTTTCAGGTACACTTGTAGTATGGGCTACCTGTAGTGAACAATGGGGTTTTGGTATATGTAAATTAATGTAGTACAAGTTTCTTTTGTGAAACAAAACATATTTTGTTAACTAATAGTCACAAAGTTTAATACAAGATGCACTCTTTATAACAGGTTTTGTGTATCCTCTTTTTGCACAAAATCAAGCAGGGACTCAATATTTTAATATTTGTATCCCCATATTTTTTTTAGAGCACTTATACTGTATTTGAGTATCAATTGTTTAGTTTGAAGAATAACAAAAACCGAGGTGTGACAGCTTGGTATCAGAGCATAAAGGATTAGATCCCTATTGTGGACAATAGGTGGGGAGCCCAATAGGTGCACTAGAGTCATTATTATTGTGACACTGTTTTGTTGTGAATGATATATTGATATTAAGTGAAAGGTTAAAGGATGAATGTTAGGTTTGTGTTTTTGTTGTGTTGATGACATTCCTTGTTGTATTGGTTTGAGTATGCCTAGCTATGATAATTGTGATCATGTTGCCCGTTTGAGTTCCTGATCATTGAGAATCCATTACTATGATATTGTTGTTATCAGGTTTGTTTTGAAAATGTTTGTATGTGTCATAAGTGGTTTGATTGTATTATTTAAGGATGCTTGATTTAATGAATAACCCTTATAAGGTGATGTATTGATAATCTAATCCTTGTATACCTTTCTAAGAAAAAATGCCTAGAGCAAGGAACAGATTAACCCCAAGGCCTAGACGAACAACTAGATCATCTCCAATATCTCATGGTAATGTAACTGAGAGAAGAGCTGCAATATATCCAATTGCTGGTTTAGAATGCCATAATGTGAGCTTAATTCAGGAATTTAAAGCACTAACTCCTCCAATCTTCCGGGGTGGGCCTAATTTTCTTGAATCTGAGAATTGGATGAAAGAAATAAAGAAAATACTAGATGTAATGGGAGTGCTTGAGGAAAGGAGTGTTTCTTTAGCTTCCTTCATGTTGAGGGATAGCGCAGACAACTGGTGGGATATGATCAAGACTACTCAGGATGTAAGATGGTTTGGATGCAATTTGAGGAGCTGCTTTTATCTAATTACTTTTCAGAGGCCATTAGAAGACAAAAAAGAGCTGAATTTATACACTTGGTTCAAAGGAACATGATAGTGACTGAATATGCAACAAGTTTATACAACTATCTAGATATGCTCCGAATATGGTTGCAGATGAACAAATGTGAGCTAAACAATTCCAAGAGGGGTTGAAATTGAACATTAGAGCACAGGTTGCTCCCTTCATGCTTCGTACTTACAGTGAGGTTGTGGCAAGGGCTCTTGTTATAGAAAGGGAAATGGAGGAAACTCAAAGGTTGAGAAGTAGAAATTCTAGGTTTGGTGGTTCAGAAAAACGAGAATGAGATTTCAAGCACCAGAAAATGACTCATCCCCAACAACAACCCAAAAAACAAGAGCAGTATAGTGGGACTACAGATTGGGCCAATGGACCAATGAGATGTTATGAATGTGGTGAGGTGGGACATCTTAGGAGGGAGTGCCCAAAATTTCAACGACTTGCATACCAGCCATCTCAATGGCCGTTTCAACAGATGAACCCACGAATCCAAGGAAGGCAACCTCAAGGGGAAGGAAACTTTAGACAAGGGAAGCCAGAGCAAGGAAAACAAGGGAGATTTTATGTAATAGGGTCACAAAATGTAGAGTCAAATGCCTTGGTGGAAGGTATGAGCTTATGTTTTAGCACTTGGGCACAT
This sequence comes from Vitis vinifera, assembly GCF_030704535.1. Lineage (NCBI taxonomy): Eukaryota > Viridiplantae > Streptophyta > Magnoliopsida > Vitales > Vitaceae > Vitis > Vitis vinifera. The sequence goes on from NC_081810.1 coordinate 12,928,753, forward strand.
GTTTTATTTGATCCAAGAGCTACCCACTCTTTTATTTCTGCATCATTTGCCTCCATGCTAGACATAGAATTTGTTCCCCTTCATTATTCATTATGTGTTGAGACTCCTATGGGTGGTAAGGTGGAAACCAAGTGGGTGTGTCATGCTTGTGTACTTTATATTGGGGGTCTTAAAGTTACAATGGATCTAGTTCTTCTTGATATTTCATCATTTGATGTAATTGTGGGGATGGATTGGCTTACCCAACATCATGTTGTGTTAGATTGTTATTTGAAGAAAGTAACATTCCAAACCTCTTCTAGTTCATATTTGAGTTTCTATGGTGATAGAAGGCTTACATTTATTCCACTAATTCAAAACCTGGATGACAAGTGGTCAAAAAAGGATGGTGGACACTATTTTATTTTTAATATGAAGGGAGAAGGCAAAAAGATGACAACTATAGATTGTATTCCAATGGTTTGTGAATTTGTTGATGTTTTTCCTAAAGAATTTCCATGTTTACCTCCTCACAGAGAGATGGATTTTTCTTTTGAATTGTATCTAGGTACAGATCCAATATCAATAGCTCCATATAGGATGGCTCTAGTTGAACTTAAGGAATTGAACATTCAGTTGTAGGAGTTGCAAACTAAAGGGTTTATTCGGTCTAGTACCTCACCTTGGGGTGCTCTAGTATTGTTTGTAAAGGAGAAGGATGGATCCTTGGGGTTATGTGTGGATTACAGAAAATTGAATAGAGTAACAGTGAAAAACAAATATCTGCTACCTCGGATTGATGACTTATTTGACCAATTATGTGGGGCTTGCTATTTTTCAAAGATTGATTTAAGATCTGGTTATCATCAGTTGAGGATACGAGAATCAAATATTCCAAAGACTACATTTCGTACAAGGTATGGGCATTATGAATTTGTGGTCATGCCATTTGGGTTAACCAATGCTCCAGCTGCATTCATGAACATGATGAATCGTATTTATCGGCCTTATTTGGATCATTTTGTGGTGGTATTTGTGGATGATATTTTGACATATTCTAAGAGTAGAGAAGAACACGGTCATCATTTGCATACGACACTTCAAACACTTAGAGAACACCAGTTATATGCCAAATTGGAGAAATGTGACTTTTGGTTACAGGAAATTCAATTTTTGGGGCACATGGTTTCTCAAGAGGGTATCTCAGTGGATCCAACAAAAGTGGAAGATGTGACAAAGTGGGAAAGAACCAAGAATGTTTTTGAAATACATAGTTTTCTTAGATTAGCTGGGTACTACAGAAGGTTTGTTGAAAACTTTTCTCGAATTACTTGCCCAATGACTAGACTGGCACTGATTACTACTCAAAAAGTGTTATTTCATAGCTTGTAATTAACTCTTTTAAACACTTTTGAGTAGTAGTTATCACCTTTTAACCTAATTAACATATTAAGGACCCTTGCAATCAATTTTAATCAAATTGTGTTAAGTTTTGGTGTTTTGATAGCTTTTTGACCACCAAAGCAACCCAGAGATTGAGGAGAGTTCTTTGGAATCCATGAAAAAAGATGTCTGGACAAGGCGTCCAGACACACCAGAAGAGGGCTTTTTATCATCTTCTATCTTATTCTCAAATCCGGATAGGGGAGCGCGCCAAGTGTCCTCTTGGGGAATCCGGATGGAGTTGCTCTAGATAGGGGAGCGCGCCGCCATTCCACCCGGATGTATCACATCCAGAATTCTGCTGCGCCGCCATTCCACCCGGATGTCTCACATCCGGAATTCTGCTCTACCGACATTCCACTCGGATGTCTCACATCCGGAATCTTCTCCTCCGACATTCCATTCGAATATTTTGCATCCAGCTCCTAATGCCGGATGGGAGAGGAGGGCGTTTCAACTTCTCCAATCAGACATATTCGGATCCTCTGATAGCCCTTACCCGGAGAGTTTCACAGCCATTTTGCACAGTGCCGCGGTGTTCTCCTGAAGCTTTCAGATATTTGCGATCGACATTTTGAGATATTTTGCCAGTGTCGTGGTGTTCTCTTGAAACTTCCAGATATTTGCACCGACATTTTTAGATATTTTTCTTTAGATATTTGATGTCTAAATCCCCAAACTCTCCTTGTAACCCACCAATCATAGGATTCCTTAGTCTGTAAGTAAGAACAAAGGGTGAATAACCTCTTATATATAGTTTGTAATTTCCTTTACAGGAATCATCATCATAATATAGGATGATCAAATAAGATATCCTTTGTACAGTTTTGCAAGGAAGTAAAATACAGAGCACTTGCTCTGCTTTTCATATATATATTTTTGTTTTCTTATTATTTTACTTTCTAGCCAATCAAACTCTGAGGATTTTTCCTCAAAGAATGAGAGGCTAGGCTCTTCGTCTCTTGGAGTGAAGAAAGCCGGGTAAGTTTCCGAATGCAAAATTGGAAGTTTTGTTGTTTTAGTTTTTAATGAAGAGAAAGTGTGACCCGCTAATGGTTTTTATCTTTTTAGTTAACTTAAAAAGCCTTTAAATCACCTGGGCTAACACTTGGTAAGGCAAGTGATCTCCATCCATTGAGATGCACTAGTTTATCTCTTGCGAGCCTTTGGGAGGTGGTTTAAAGGTAGGATTTTCTAGAATAGCCAACACTTGGTAAGCTTTTAGACTCTAAAGAGACATCTATTAGTTATCTCTTGTGAGCTTTTGATGGGTAATCCAAGGTTAAAGATCATCTTGAATGGCAAGTGCTAGGTGAGAGGTATGAGCCATTGCAAGATGCATCAGTGAGAGGGATTTAGTGTTTGAACCCATTAAAGGGAAGCATTTGTACCACACCGGTTTGGGAAATAACTATATGTTAAATCCCCAATGTGAGGAAAAGAAACAAGTGACCGGAATTTCCTTTTTGTATGAGGAACCTGAGCCTAGTGATCTAAACTCCAAGAAACACTTTTCTTTGTAAGTAAAATCAGTTACTATTTTTGGTTAGTTTAAAACCAAACCTTTTTCATTCAAACATCTTTATGTTTTCTTTTAAAGCTAACCTTGAAATGAAAAGGCGCCAATTCAGCTTTGAATTAATATCAATTGTGAAGTGAAAACCCATCCCAGTGAACGATCCTAGAGCCACGATGCTATAGTAGCTTTGTCTTTGCTACCCTAGTTCATGGTGTAATAGGTTATAAATTTTGTTGATTACTCCCACAATCAAGGAGCACCAGCTGGACATGAATCAGCTGAGACACCAAGTGGGCACGAATCAAATGGCGTTGTTGTCGGGGAAGAATCAAATGGTGCCGTTGTCGAGCCTTGTGATCAGAATTGGGAACGAATCAAATGGCGCCGTTGCCGGGGATGGTGCCACTTTACAGTGATAACACCTTTCTGGAGTACTTGTGATCTTCATCACAAGTTTGGTGACTTTTCTTTTCCTTTTACTAACTCTTTTTATTTATTTATCTTTCTTTGTTCATATTTTAGTATAGTTTTTATTTAGTTTTTAGTTAATCTTAATAATTTTATTTTTTCTTTAGATTTTTTTTTTCTTTTGTTTTCTTTTGTTTTCTCTGTTTTTAATTCACAAATTGCTAGGTGTGCATGACATATTGAATACGAGATAGCAAAGGAAGCCATGAACTTCATGAGTTATGTGGCTGAAGTTTCAAGAGGATGGGATGAACCAAATGCTCAAAATATGGGGAGAATGAAGTCTCAACCTGATGCTATGGGTGAGATGTATATTTTGAATGACGACATAGACATGAAGGCAAAGATTGCAGCTATGGCAAGGAGATTGGAAGAGCTAGAAATGACAAAGATGCAAGAAGTGCAAGCCATCTCTCAGACACCATTCCAACCTATGCCTTGTGCCATTTGTCGATCTTTTGAGCACTTGGTGGAGGAGTGTCCTACCATTCTAGTCGTGAGGGAAATGTTGGGTGATTGCAACACCTACAATTCCAATTGGAGGGACCATCCAAAATTCTCTTAGAAACCACAGCCACCTCAGTACCAGCAACCTGCTCAAGCACCATAGCAAGCCTCGAACCTTGAACAAGTTATAGTGAATCTCAGCAAGGTTGTGGGAGACTTTGTTGGAGCTCAGAAATCCATCAATGCTCAGCTCAGTCAAAGAATTGACAGTGTAGAGAGTTCATTGAATAAAAAGATGGATGAAGTGAAAAATGATCTATCTCAGAAGATAGATAATCTCCAATATTCAATCTCAAGGCTTGCTAACCTCAACACAATGCAAGAGAAAGAAAACTCTTCTTCTCAACCTCATCAAAATCAAAAGGGTATCCATGAAATGGAGGCTAAGGAGAGTGATAAAGAGGTTGATCTGCCCACATGCAAGCTAGAGCATAAGGTAGAGAGTGAAACAGAGAAAGAAAAGAGGGAGGAAATCAAAGGAAAGAAAAAGGGGAAAAGTACAGAGAAAGATGACTATATAGATGAAGAACCATAGAGGATAGTCATCAAGGAAGAATTGATGAAGAAACACATGCATCCACTTTTCCCCCAAGCTTTGTATGGTAAAATCATACTGAGCAAATCTCAAGTGAGGGATGCAAACTTCATATGGGATCTAGGAAAGAGTAAAATCAGGATCAAAATTTTTGATGGACTTAGTCTTTTTAAAGACTAGCTAGTCCATACCTTTTCGTTTTACTTTTTTACTTGTTTTAATTTTTGATTTCAATGTTTTAATTTTGATTTCAATGCTTTAATTCTAATTTGTTTTGATGTAATATAGGTTTTTGGATGATCAAAATCAAGAAGAATGCCAACAGAGCCTCACAACCATGCATCTAAAGAGGAGAGCCCTCTCACTGAGATCACACATGAAGCCTCTCACTCCATTTCTTACATCCTAAAACCATCAAATCCCATAGCTACCAATTGAGAGCTCCAGTTGAGGTGACTATGCCACCTAAGGAGACTACTAGAACAGAGGTCAAAGTCCTGATCCAACCCACTCAAGAGGCCACCATAAATGCATCAGCTCCACAGGACCCTACCATTACTTGATCATCTCTTTACTTTTGTCTTTACATATTATATTAGTATAAATAATTCCATATTTTGATGTCTTATATTCTGGGATTGGATGTATTACTGATGATACATCATATATAGACATCATTTTTGTTTAAACTTGACATTTTTATATTTCCTCTACTCACTAACTCTTATGTTTTCTTTGAAACATATGGTTTCTCCTATATGACTCAGACTCCATGTCACTCAGGAGGTACCACTTCCTCCCTATTTTTCAATCGCTTTTGTCACATTGAGGACAATGTTCAGCTTGGTTGGGAGGAGAGTTGAGGAAGGAAGTTTTGTTAATAATGCTAAGTTATTTTGGTAATTTAGTTGCTTTTTGCTTAATTTTAAAATTTTTAAAGTTTTTATTCTACTCTCCATGGTTATTAAGGAAAAATTCTCAAAAATGAAACGGGAGAAATTGAATTTTTGTCTTTTTACTTGACTTAGATTTTGTATTATGCTTATTAAAGTTGATGAATTGTTGAAATTTCTATTGAATTCAACCTTAGCTCTTCCACTTTAAGCTATTCACACACTATGCACAATAGGTTCTAAGTATAAGATGAAAAACTGTTTCCCTCTTGACTTAGGAAAATTTTAGACTTGGTACCTTTGACCTCATTTAATAGTGTTGGGACACCTTATAAAAGGCCAATGAGCCTTTGAAAAAAAAAAGAAAGAAACAAAAATGTTTTACTTGCCTTGAAACCTGAGCAAGGTCCGAGGGGTATATGGTGAAAATCTTAAAAACCTGGTGCCCTAAGCCTTCAGTGGTTGGGAGTCACCGACCTCAATGCTCGTTACAAGGGTGGATAGGTGGAGTTTAACATACTGTAGGTGCTTGGGTATTAAAATTCATTCTCAAAAGTCCGGGGTAAAATCCGAGGAGTTAGTGGTTGAAAGATCCTTAAAGCTTGATGCCCTAAACCTTAATTGGTTGGGAGTCATCGATGGACCCCCGTTACATGGACAATTTAGAAAAGAATACATTTAAGCCTTGTACTCCTACAATGAAAAAAAAAATGAAAATTTTGTTTTTGAGAAAAGAGATGCGTTCTTAGCCTATTGGAGGTTGATCAGTTTGCTAAGCTTTGAAAAAAGAACTAGGTTGGGGGGAGAGATTAGTTCAACATACTATATTCAGAAGCTAATAAATAACACTTAGATGTTTGTGGAAGAGTAAGGGTTGGTCCTTTGGAAGTGGAAATGATTTTAAAGCTTAAATTTGCATAATGCCTTCTCTTAAAGAATTGTGATTAGACAAGTTATTTGCTAACTCTTGTTGAAGTTTGAGTTTTATTTCTTTAATGTTCCATGTGAGAGTTAGATCATCATGCCACTTGGAAATTGTTTTTTGATCAGCATGATGTTGTAAATTATAGTATTGTTTATTTTTATTTTTCTCTCCTTCATTGCTAAGGGACTAGCAATATGTCGGTTGGGGGGAGTGATTACTACTCAAAAAGTCCTATTTCATAGCTTGTAATTAACTCTTTTAAACACTTTTGAGTAGTAGTTATCACCTTTTAACCCAATTAACATATTAAGGACCCTTGCAATCAATTCTAATAACATTGTGTTAAGTATTGGTGTTTTGATAGCTTTTTGATCACCAAAACAACCCAGAGATTGAGGAGAGTTCTTTGGAATCCATGACAAAAGATGTCCGGACAGGGCGTCCGGACACACCAGAGGAGGGCTTTTTATCATCTTTTATCTTATTCTCAAATCCGGATAGGGGAGCGCGCCGCCATTCCACCCGGATGTATCACATCCGGAATTCTGTTGCGCCACCATTCCACCCGGATGTCTCACATCCAGAATTCTGCTCCGCCGACATTCCATCCGAATATTTTACATCCGGCTCCTGACGCCGGATGGGAGAGGAGGGCGTTTCAACTTCCCCGGTCAGACATATCCGGATCCTCTGATAGCGCTTACCCGGAGAGTTTCGCAACCATTTTGCATAGTGCCGTGGTGTTCTCCTGAAGCTTCCAGATATTTGCACCAACATTTTTAGATATTTTGCTTTAGATATTTGATGTCTAAATCCCCAAACTCTCCTTGTAACCCACCAATCATAGGATTCCTTAGTCTGTAAGTAAGAACAAAGGGTGAATAACCTCTTATATATAGTTTGTAATTTCCTTTACAGGAATCATCATCATAATATAAGATGATCAAATAAGATATCCTTTGTACAGTTTTGCAAGGAAGTAAAATACAGAGCACTTGCTCTGCTTTTCATATATATATTTTTGTTTTCTTATTATTTTACTTTCTAGCCAATCAAACTCTGAGGATTTTTCCTCAGAGGATGATAGGCTAGGCTCTTTGTCTCTTGGAGTGAAGAAAGCCGGGTAAGTCTCTGAATGCAAAATTGGAAGTTTTGTTGTTTTAGTTTTTAATGAAGAGAAAGTGTGACCCGTTAATGGTTTTTATCCTTTTAGTTAACTTAAAACACCTTTAAATCACCTGGGCTAACACTTGGTAAGGCAAGTGATCTCCATCCATTGAGATGAACTAGTTTATCTCTTACGAGCCTTTGGGAGGTGGTTTGAAGGTAGGATTTTCTAGAATAGCCAACACTTGGTAAGCTTTTGGACTCTAAGGAGACATCCATTAGTTATCTCTTGTGAGCTTTTGACGGGTAATCAAAGGTTAAAGATCACCTTGAATGGCAAGTGCTAGGTGAGAGGTATGAGCCATTGCAAGATGCATCAGTGAGAGGGATTTAGTGTTTGAACCCATTAAAGGGAAGCATCTGTACCACACCGGTTCGGGAAATAACTATATGTTAAATCCCCAATGCGAGGAAAAGAAACAAGTGACCAGAATTTCCTTTTTGTATGAGGAACCTAAGCCTAGTGATCTAAACTCCAAGAAACACTTTTCTTTGTAAGTAAAATCAGTTACTATTTTTGGTTAGTTTAAAACCAAACCTTTTTCATTTAAACATCTTTATGTTTTCTTTTAAAGCTAACCTTGAAATGAAAAGGCGCCAATTCAGCTTTGAATTAATATCAATTGTGAAGTGAAAACCCATCCCAGTGAACGATCCTAGAGCCACTATGCTATAGTAGCTTTGTCTTTGCTACCCTAGTTCATTGTGTAATAGGTTATAAATTTTGTTGATTACTCCCACAATCAAGGAGCATCAGCTGGACATGAATCAGCTGAGACACCAAGTGGGCACGAATCAAATGGCGCTGTTATCGGGGACGAATCAAATGGCGCTGTTGTCGGGGACAAATCAAATGGCGCCGTTGTCGAGCCTTGTGATCAGAATTGGGAACGGATCAAATGGCGTCGTTGCCGGGGATGGTGCCACTTTACAATGATAACATCTTTCTAGAGTACTTGTGATCTTCATCACAAGTTTGGTGACTTTTCTTTTCCTTTTACTAACTCTTTTTATTTATTTATCTTTCTTTGTTCATATTTTAGTATAGTTTTTATTTAGTTTTTAGTTAATCTTAATAATTTTATTTTTTCTTTAGAAATTTTTTTTCTTTTGTTTTCTTTTGTTTTCTCTGTTTTTAATTCACAAATTGCTAGTTGTGCATGACATATTGAATACGAGATAGCAGAGGAAGCCATGAACTTCATGAGTTATGTGGCTGAAGTTTCAAGAGGATGGGATGAACCAAATGCTCAAAATATGGGGAGAATGAAGTCTCAACCTTATGCTAAGGGTGAGATGTATATTTTGAATGATGACATAGACATGAAGGCAAAGATTGCAGCTATGGCAAGGAGATTGGAAGAGCTAGAAATGACAAAGATGCAAGAAGTGCAAGCCATCTCTCAGACACCATTGCAACCTATGCCTTGTGCCATTTGTCGATCTTTTGAGCACTTGGTGAAGGAGTGTCCTACCATTCCAGCCGTGAGGGAAATGTTTGGTGATTGCAACACCTACAATTTCAATTGGAGGGACCATCCAAAATTCTCTTGGAAACCACAGCCACCTCAGTACTAGCAACTTGCTCAAGCACCATAGCAAGCCTCGAACCTTGAACAAGTTATAGTGAATCTCAGCAAGGTTGTGGGAGACTTTGTTGGAGCTCAGAAATCCATCAATGCTCAGCTTAGTCAAAGAATTGATAGTGTAGAGAGTTCATTGAATAAAAAGATGGATGAAGTGCAAAAAGGAAGAGTGGTTGCTTATGCTTCTAGGCAATTGAAGAACCATGAGCAGAACTATCCTACACGTGATCTCGAACTCGTAACCATAGTCTTTGCTTTAAAGTTATGATGACATTACTTATATGGTGAAAATTTTGAAGTGTTTTCAGATCACAAAAGTTTGAAGTACATTTTCTCTCAAAAAGATCTAAATGCAAGGTAAAGGAGATGGATGGAAACCCTTCAAGATTTTAACTTTACTTTGCAGTATCATCCAAGAAAAGCTAATGTCGTTGTTGATGTCCTAAGTAGAAAGGTTCAATGTGTGTTATCTGGGTTGGTGGTTTATGAATGGAAAATGTATGATTACATTAGTGAGTTCAATCCTTGCTTTGATGTACATGATTCTGGTGCATGTTTTTGTACTTGGGTTGCTCAGCCAACAATATTGCAGAAGGTTATTGAAGTTCAAAGGAAAGATACAAAGTTAGAGGGCATGTGCTCTCGAATCATGGTGAGTGACGTAGTAGAAGGTTGGAGCATACATTCTAACGGTCGGATTCATTTCTTGAATAAACTTAGTGTTCCTAATGATGCTCAGGTGAAGGAGGAGGTAATGAAGGAAGCTCATCATTCTCGATTCGCAGTACACCCCGGAGAAACTAAAATGTACCATGATTTGAGGTGTTAATATTGGTAGCAAGGTATGAAGTGGGCTTGTGGACCCTCACCCGATCCACCGGACCGACGCGACTCGCTTTTAAAAGAAAAGAAAGAAATGAAAAAGTTGGTGTTTTCCAGTTTTGAAAAACCCGCCCCCGGTGAGGAACGATGTTGTTTGGAGTCGTCACTTACTTTTTATTTTTGCTTTTAAAATGGGGAAAATTAAGTAAGAACAAAAACCCCTAATGACCCCAGTATGGAAAAAGCGGTCTACGAAAACTAGATTCTAGGTCCGGGGATCAGGTTACCCATTGGGAAGGTACCTCATGCGAGGTAGCACCCCTCTAGGCTCGAAACTCGGTCTCTACTAATGAATTGGGTATGTGGGAGCATATGGGTCAAAGGTCAAATGAAACCCTAGGCTAAATAGATGTCATGAATCACACAATCCTAATTGGTATTTGGCATGCATATGAATTCAACCAAACAAAACAATGGGTGCGTACCTGTGGTCCCTAGCCAAACACTGCATAAAAGTTCAGCCAAACACAGATAAACACATAAGAAACATTCAAGATTAAGCACGATGCATGCATATGAATTCAACAACCAAAGCCAACGATGCGTACTTGTGGTCCCTAGCCAAGCGCTGCAGCAGAGGGTGAGTCAGTCACGCAACATGTATTCAAAATCAAGCATCAAAGCTTGTGCCAAAAAGGAAGATAGCTGGTTGAAATGAGGTAAAGGACTCCCCAAATGTCATACAAATCGAACTAGACTCATCTAGACCACACCACCCATAACTTCAAAATTGTCCATACTAACTGATATCAAACACTGACTTAAACCTTCAATATGGCTCACAAGTGCCCTATAGAAAATGGGTTTGAGCCCCCATGGATAAGGGCTCGAAAAATGCCAAAATTGAGGGCTACCTAAAGTCCTCCAGTAGAACAGGTCGAACTAGTTCTCAACTGGTACAACCTATTGAGAAGAATTCCCAAAATTTTCTAGAAAGTTCCTAATTGATTAAGGAAGCAAACAAAAGAAACGGTTCTCAATTCCGAGCCCGGATGAGTGAGAACCAGACAAAGAAAGGCAAGTGTTCCTCATGGCTGACAGAGGCTGCCAGCTATGGTGCTGAACCGGTTGAACTAGTTCCAAACCAATTCAGCCGGTTGATAAAAAATCCCAAATTCGGTCAGAAAGTTCCTAAGTGATTAAGGAAGCAAACAAAAGAAACGGTTCTCAATTCTGAGCCTGGATGAGTGAGAACTAGACAAAGAAAGGCAAGTGTTCCTCATGGCTGACAGAGGCTGCCAGCTATGGTGCTGAACCGGTTGAACCAATTCCAAACCGGTTCAGCCGGTTGATAAAAAATCCCAAATTCGGTCAGAAAGTTCCTAAATGATTAATAACCAATCAACAACAATCATGTGTGGCCTTTATTATCCACACCCAAGCAATACAATCTTCATATCAAAGGGAAGAAAAGATGATGAGGAAGGGGAAAAAGCATATCAAGACGAGGAAGATAAACTGTAAGTAAAGAAAATTCAGAATGCTTAGCTCAGAATCTCCACCAAATATGATCCGTGTATGCAGATGATGACTTCCAAAACTGAGATGTTGTCACTCTTCTCTTCAAAAAAACCACAGTGCTGAAGCTTTCCCCCCACGCTCTCAACTCAGAAGATACTACTGACCTTTTGTCTTTCTCACCAGCAAAATTTCCCCTCTCCAAAATGTCCCATCTTCCTTTGCTCTCCTATCCTCTCACCTTTTATACTCATACCCCTCTTAGCATTTGAGCCTCCTGGATTCCTTCCCCTTCAGCACCGAAATCCCCTTTCATCAGCATGGGAACCACACCCCTCATTACTTCTCTTAAACTTACGAGGCCAGCTCACTCCTTCAGTTTTCAGCTTGCTTCACCACCAAGAATCCATATGGATTCGTGGTGGGCTGCAAGGAACCCAAAACAAGGCCCAAAATGGACCCACAACATTGCCCAAAACTGATCTGGAGCTTACGGGCCTTAGCCATGTAGGATTTGGGCCTCAAAATTACTAGAATTAGTGTTTTACCTCAGCTGACTCAATGAACCGGCTGAAACGGCCGAACCGGATGCCAACTGGTCGAACCGATGGAAATTTTTTTTGAAAATTTGACAGAATGTTCCTAGTAGAGTAAGGAATCCATTAAAAAAATGGTGTGTGATTCCAAGTTCGGAAGAGGGAGATATGATCAAAACAATTACCAAAAATCAGTGTTCTACACCGGTTGAACCGGCTGCCAACCAGCCGACCAGTTGCAAAAAAATTTTGAAAATTTTGCAGAATGTTGCTGGAAGAATAAGGAATCCATAAAAAGAAACGGTTCTTGATTCCGAGTTTGGATGAAGGAAATACGATCAAAACCAGCCCGAGTGCTCCGAACCCCAACATGCCCCTATAAACTCCAACTATGCTAAAACATCGGGATGACCCCACTTCCTTCCTATAGCATGATGTGAACGACTAGGAAAATGGCCATGGTGACCCTCCAAAATGAACCACATATGCACCACAATGGACCACAGACAAACCCACACAGGGCTCGGACACCGACTAAGCCCAAAAGGGGCCCTAGTGGTGCCATATGCGAACGATGGGTGGATGTGACACCCGAAGGATAAATTCCAGAGTCGAGGGACAAAATTGAGTGTCTATAGGGCTATAGCTCAATTCGTTTCCAAGTGTTTAACATGTTAACAAGTGAAAGTTGAACATCAGAAACAAGCAGGGTTGTTACAACCACTACCTATAGCAGAATGGAAGTAGGATCATGTGAAGATGGACTTTGTAACGGGATTGCTAAGAACTCCCCAAAGTAAGGATAATGTATGGGTGATAGTTGATAGACTAACGAAATCAACACATTTCTTACCAATGAGGATCACTGATTCAGTTCTTGTGTTGAGTAAATTGTATGTGAAGGAAATTGTGAGGTTGCACAGGGTACCACTCTCTATTGTTTCAGATAGAGATCCTAGATTTACATCGCAGTTTTGGCAGTCCTTACAAAAAGCCTTGGGAACTGAAATCAGATTGAGTTTGGCATTTCATCCTCAAATGGATGGACAATCAGAGAGAGTTATTTAGATTTTAGAAGATATGTTACGAGCATGTGTGATGGATTTTAAAGGAAATTGGGTGGAACATTTACCTTTGATTGAATTTGCGTACAATAATAGCTTCCAAAGCGATATTGGAATGGCACCATATAAAGCACTGTATGGAAGGCCTTGTAGATCCCCTATGTGTTGGATGGAATCTGGTGAAGCTAGTCTGATTCGGCCAGAATTGGTGCAAGAGACTACTGACAAGATTCGAGTAATACGTGATAGGTTATTGGCAGCACAAAGTAGACAGAAAAGTTATGCTGATCATAGAAGGAGACCTCTAGAATTCCAAATAGGAGATCACGTGTTTTTACATGTAACGCCAAGAAAAGGCGTATTTCAATTTGGTAAAAGGGGAAAGCTTGCTCCAAGATATATTGGGCCCTTTGAAATCCTTCAAAAGATTGGGGAAGTAGCATATAAATTAGCCTTACCGCCACAACTATCAGGTATACATGATGTGTTCCATGTTTCCATGTTGCGGAAGTATGAGCCTGATAACAAACATGTACTAGATTGGCAAGATTTGAATTTGCAAGAAGATGTAATGTATGAGGAAGGGCCGAGAGAGATTTTAGATAAGAAAGAGAAGGTACTCTGAACCAAAACCATACCTCTAGTGAAAGTGTCATGGGATCATCATGGAGTGGAAGTAACTACATGGGAGTTGGAATCAAATATGAGAAACAAGTACCTGAAACTCTTTACATGTTCACTTCTGTAAATTTCGAGGACGAAATTTTTGTTAGGGGGAGAGGATGTAATACCTAGTACTAATGAATTAAATAGGCAATAATGATTATTTTAGTACTTAACTTTAATCTTGCTTAATTAGATGTTAAAATTAGTTTAGTGCTAATCATGTTTAATTATGAATTAAACTTTGATTAAGGTTAAGTGGGATTAGTTAATGACCTAAGCATGCTTATTAGGTTCTTAGGGACTGATTAGGGTTATGAAAACCTAAAGGACTAATGGGCAATTATGAGTTTTATTTTTTATAACTTGAAGGACTAAAGTGCAAAATTGGGAAATTGAAGTTAGTGGAATGCCACTTCCTACTTAGGTGGATTGGTGGCAGCCATGTGGCCTGCCACCTTGTGCTTGGATGCATGGAGACCCCTTTAAAAGGGGTTGCAACTCGTTTTGCACCAATTCACTTGTAGCAACTTGGGTTAGGGAGAGGATCTAGAGAGAGAAAGTGTAGATTTGAGGTAAGCAAGTTGTTTAATTTTGTAGTTTTCATTTATTTTGGTTCCTAATGGTATGCTGAAAAGAATTAACGGTAAAATTTGTGTAAAAGTTGAGTGAAATTAGCTATAAACCCATTTTAGTTAAAAATCACAATTAATTCAATATTAAAGTATTTTAGCTTAATTATTTTATTAATGGTAAGATCAACATGAATCTTTGTTTAATTTGGTTTGATTGAAAAATAGATTAGTGAACATGTGATTAATTAGGTTATTTGGACATTTGAGATTTGTTAATAGGTTAGGCTTTAAGAAAATGAAAAAAATTAGTGTTTGGTAATTAATTGGGGAATATGAAAAAAAAAAAATTAATAACAGAAAGTTGTTAAAAATTAGTAAGAAAGGAAAACTTCATAAGTTTCAATTGAATGAATTTTAATGGTTGGGAAACCTAAATTATGTTGTTCCATTTCAGTTCCTCGTAATAGGCAAAGATCGCCTACATAGAAGAAACCCAAAAAGGAAACTGGTGTAAGGTAGGGAATTTTATGCTATTCTATGGTGTATTTGATTTCTTTCCTTGAATCATTTGTTGGAATTTCATGTTATTTCTATGATTTCATAAAATGTTTTAAAGTGTCATTGCATCTCGGTTTATTGCATTGAAATGTTACCATGATATTGGAACGTATATTGGTATGAAGATTCATGGTTCTGTGTTGTCGAAATGGTTCAGGTGTGGTTGCATTGCAAGAAGGATATGGAATAATCACAGATGATGTTAAGAGAATTGATTGGTGGGAAGTGTTTATGTGATGGTACATGCATTATCCTTTGAATATGGTTGTTCACTAATTATATTCTCGTTGTTGAATATATAGTGGTGGATTTCACTAATTATGGTGGATAGATTTTAAACCCATTATTTGTAATTAATTACAAGGTTTTCAAGAAGAGAGAAGGTTAAATGATTGGGATGTACCTACCTTACCTGAACTTGCAAGGTTAGTGGTGCACACTAGTGGGAGGACTTACTTCTTTTTATATTATATTAATCCTAGTTATACATTGTGTTGAAAATTATCACATCTCATTGAAGAGGAAAGTACGTAGCACTAATCAAACATACTTATGGCATCTATTCCTATGTCATATAAATCTTTATAAGATCCAAAAACTAGTTAAATTAGGAACAATGCACTCATTAGTTCTAGAAAACCTTCTAGTATACAAATCCCATATAAAAAATAAAATTACCAAGAAACCTTTATTACAAAGAATGTTGGGATTGTTAGGAACCTCATACTACTATGTTCTTAAGCCCTGGATCATTAGGGAGCATGAAATCCTATCTTAAGCTCTCTAGGTCTAAGAATAATGGAAACACGGTATTTAAAGACTAATAATAAACTTAAATCTAGATATATAAACACATACCTATGATCTGGATATTCCTAAATTGATTCTTATTAGTGTAGAAAACTCCAAAACTATAGAAGATCTTGGAAACGCAACAGTCTTTTACCTGATGACTCTTCTTTGAGTTTAGGCATTGAGATGGTGGAAAATTTTGGGTCGGAGGTTAGAGATCTCTATCCAAAACATAGAGAATCGAAATGGAAGAAACTAAAACTCTAAACCCTAAGGAGGTAATTATAAGGTTCCTACTTGACTTAAGTGACTTAAACCCACCTTAGGCTTGGTTCACTTAATCTAGTTCGAAAAAAGTCCTACTTGATTAATTAACCCAATAAGACTATTTAATTAATCAATGACCTCAATTTAGAGATACCATTCACTAACCCTTATGCAATCTTTCAAAATTAACAAAACGCCCTTTTGCATATAAGTGAACCAAGAGCTAATCCAATCTTTAAAAACCATGTCATCAAGGTATATGAGTTCGAGCGAGACCGTTGGAACCCATAGGATAATACTGGCTCCCTCATAATCTAATTTTGAAGTTAACTCACCGTCCTACTATAGAGAGTTAACTACAGTCAAGTACCCTATGTATATTACAATGAGCTGTTGGGATTGAGCCCAAAAAAAAGAAGACAATATGTAACAAAGTTAAAATTAACTATCCTCCTACTATCCATTTGGGATATTGATATTGATTTGAGCATTTAATCCATGTCTCTTACATTGTACATGACTTGGGTGCATTAGGAGTTGCATAAAAGATACAAGTCATGGATTCCTTATAAGCAGATAAGTTGCCCATAGTTAGTTGATGGATTTAGGCAATCTAATAGAGACTGTAGTGCACCACCTTCTAATTGGAGGGATAACTTGTCTTAATCATTGGATTGAGTCAATGTTTCCCATTGGGTGATCTAAAGGACATGTGATCATAAAATCTATGGCCACAATAATTCCTTTTGTGGAATTTGACATATGCTCCTTGGAGTTAGAGTATGTTAATTGTCACATAATTATGGATGCTAGTTCATGAAGAGTTTTCATACAATGGATAGTGGGTCACGGACTCGAGCACTTGGTGTTTCATTGTAATATACATAGGGTATTGGGGTGTAGTTGACTCTTTGTAGTAGAATGTTGAGTTAATTTCAGAATTTGACTTTGAGGAAGCCAGTATTCCTATGGGTCCCAGTGGTCCCCACATCCATAGCCATGAGCTATTCATTGCATCAAGAGTCCTAAGCTCACAACTCGTAGTCGTTCATATCAACCACAAACCTAAGCTATTTATAGCATCTAGAGCTCTATGCTCAGGACTTGGAGTTGTTCATGTCATCCACAACCCTAAGTTATTCATAACATTTAAACTCATAGGCTCACAACCAAGAATCTTTCGTATCATCCTTAACCCTAAGTTGTTCATAGCGTCTAGAGGCCTTGGCTTGCAGGATCCTAAGTTGTTCATATCATCCAAAACTCTAAGTTGTTCATAGCATTTAGACCTCTGAGGTCATGACCCAAAGTCATCAAGTAAACCTTAACCCTGAGTTGTTCATAGCATCTAGAGCCCTAAACTCAAGACCCAAAGTCGTTTATGTCAACCATTGGCCTAAGTTGTTCATAGCATCTGGATCCCTGAGCTCACGACCGGGATTCATTCATGTCCACTACAACTTAGAGCTTTTCATAGTATCTAGAGCCATGTGGTCATGACTCGAAGTCATTGATGTCAACCACAACCATGAGTTGTATGAGTTGTTCATAGCACTTAGAGCTCTGAGCTCATAACCTAGAGTCATTCATGTCATCCACAACTCTAAGCTTTTCATACATTTAGAGCCCTAAGCTAACAATCTGGAGTAATTCATGTCAATTAGAGCCCTAAGATGTTCATAGCATTTAGAATCATAGGCTCATGACCAAGAATCGTTCATATCAATCTCAACCCTTAGTTGTTCATAGCATCTAGAGGCCTAAGCTCATAAGATCTCAAGTCATTAATATTATCCACAACTCTTAGTTGTTCCTAACATCTGGAGCCCTGAGGTTATGACCTAGAGTCGTTCCTATCAACCACCACCATGAGATTTTCATAGTATCTAGAGCCCTAAGCTCACAACCTAGAGTTTTTCATGTCAACCACAACCCTGAGTTGTTCATACCATCTAAAACCTTGAGCTCGTGACCCGGAGTCATTCATGTCCTCCACACGAGGGATTTTTTCATAGCATCTAAAGTCCTAAGCTCACGACTTAGAATCGTTCATGTCAATGACAACCCTGAGCTATGCATAACATATAGTGGCCTGAGCTAACGAATTGGAGTTATTCATGTCATCCACAGCCTTGAGCTATTCATAGCATTTAGACTCATAGGCTCATGGCCATGAATCGTTTGTATCATCCTCAGCCTTAAGTTGTTCATAGCATTTAGAGGCATAAGCTCATGAGATCCCTAGTTATTCATATCATCCATAACTCTAAGTTGTTCATAGCATCAAAAGCCTTAAGCTCACAACCCAGATTCGTTAGTGTCAACCACAGCCCTGAGATATGCATAGTATCTGGAGCCCTAACCTTACTGTTAGCCCAAGAGTTCTCCTAATCGGGTTTTGATGATAACAAACCATGGTTAAGTGACTAATTGGTTTAAACGTTTAAGAATCTCAGGTATAAACTCGAAAATTCATCGAATGACCAAATGGATACAAGATCGAGACGCTTGGAAGACTTGTGATCATAGGAAACTAATGTAAGTTAAATGCATGAGTGCACTTAGGATTTTCATATGTTTCATGCATCTTAGGAAACTCGGTTTATTCTTTAAAACTTCGATTTCATTAAAACCCGAGTTTCTAACTAATGTACCTTAGGCAAAATGTTTTATAATTGGCTTAATAATTCACCTAAAGACCTTGCCTAAGTGTTAGAAAAGAAAGGAATAAAAAAAAAGGTTTTTGGGGCCAAAAAGGCTCAATCGGTCGAGGCTATGGCAAACCAGATCAACCGGTTAAGGAACCGGTCGAGGGAGGTCAAAAACCTTCTTTCTCTCTCCCAGTAGTCTTCTCTTACCGGTCGAGGTGTTTCTCTTACTGGTTGAGGACTGGTCGAGGTTTGGTTGAGGCAATGGTAACCTATCATGCATTAAATACTCCAACGGCTAGTGAACCGGTCGACTCTAGCTCGACCGAAAGAGGTTACCTTTTACTGTTTTTGACTCCCGAGCTTAGAAACCTATAAATTGAGAGCTCCACTTCATTTATTGATAAGAGAACACTTGCATTCAATAGCCTACCTACCTGTTCTTGATCAAAAAGCTCTCATTTTTTTCATAGTGCATTAAATCACCACTTGCATATCCTTTAGTGCACTCTTGTGTGTCATCCTAGCCTTGTCTTGTATTTGAGCTATCCTTAAGCTAGGTTGAGGGATTATATCTTGTAAAAATCTGAGTCCTAAAGCCTTCAAGAGGGTTGAATCTTGAAGAGGTTGTGTAAGAGCCCATTGGAGCCGGAATCGAAGTGTAAGAAGATTGGAAGCTTGGTTGAAGCTTCAAGTTAGTGGAACCCTCACTTGGTTAGGAGATTGAGGAGATTGGATGTAGGCAAGGAAGTGCCGAACCACTATAAACTCAAGGTTGAATTCTCTAAACTCTATATCTTTACTTTGCTTATATTTGTTTAAATTTGTTGTGATTGAAAATATTTTAAAAACCCAATTCACCCCTCCCTCCTTCCCCCCCTCCTTTGGATGTTTTTCTTAACCAAGCATAACCTTTGTTTTCTCAATTGATGTCAGAGCTAGATCTATTTTTTTTTTAAGACTTAATCATCTTAGAGGAAATGGCTATTCCATCAAGCTCATCCCAAGCTAAAAATTTTTCAAAACATAGAGCTCCATTCTTTACGGGAACCGACTATCCCTATTGAAAAACTAGAATGACTAGGTATTTGCAATCTACTGATTTAGATGTATGGGATGTCATTGAAGATGGCCTAACTTTTCCCACTAAACTAGTTGATGGAGTTTTGGTTCCAAAACCCAAGCAAGAATGGAATGAGCTTAATAGAAGAAACTTTCAATTAAATGTTAAAGCCGTTTTCACTTTGCAAGGTGCTATGGATAGAAATGAATATAATAGAATATGTCAATGCAAATCGGCTGAAGAAATTTGGAGGTTGCTTGAAATAACTCATGAAGGAACTAATCAAGTGAAAGAGTCAAAAATCAATTTACTTGTTCATAACTATGAATTGTTTTCAATGAAAGAAACTGAGACTATTGTTGAGATGATTACTAGGTTCACCGACATTGTCAATGGTCTTGAAGCTTTGGGAAAAACCTACAAAGAATCCAAGAAGGTGATGAAGATATCGAGGTCTCTCCCATCAAAATGGCATACCAAGGTCACCGCAATTCAATAAGCAAAAGACTTGACTAAGCTACCTATGGAAGAGCTCATAGGGTTATTAATGACATATGAGATCACATTGACAAAGAAGCTACAAGAGGGTGAAGACAAAAAGAAGAAGAGCATAGCCCTCAAAGCTACAACCAAGGAAGAAGAAGATGTTGAATAAGAAAAGCCAAGTGATGAAGATGATGATCTAGCCCTCATCACAAGAAAGCTCAACAAATACATGAGAGGTTAAAGGTTTAGAGGAAGGAAATTCACCTTTAGAAGGGATCCTTCTAAAAAGGAATCTTCATCCCATGGTGACAAGGAGAAATGGGAAGAGAAAAGAGATTTGACATGCTTCAAATGCAAAAAATCGGGACACATCAAATATGATTGTCATCTCTACAAGAGTGAAGCCAAGAGAAGAAGGAAGAAGGCAATGATGGCCACTTGGAGTGAAAGTGAAGAATCCTCCGAAGAAGAAAATGAGAAGGAAGTGGCAAACATGTGCTTCGTGGCAATAGATGATCTAGATGAGGTAAACTCTAACTTTAGTGATGAAGATATGCATGATGTTTTTGAAGAATTATATGAGGATTTTGAAAAACTTAGTTTGAAAAATAATTCTTTTAAAAAGAAAATTCAAGAACTTGAAAAGGAACTTGAAGAAGTGAAAGAAAAATTTTCAATTGTTGAAATATCTAAAACTCATCTTGAAAAAGAAAATGAGATTTTGAGGAGTGAAAATGAGATTTTGAAAAAGAAAAATGAATGGTTAACCTCCTCTCTTTCAATTTTCTCTTGCGGACAAAAATCTTTTGAAATGATCTTAACTAGCCAAAAACGTGTCTTTGACCAACAAGGGCTAGGATTCAAATCATTAAAAAATCAAAAGTATTTTAAAAACTACTTTGTAAAAGAACCCGCAAGTGAAAGTCCCTCCACCACTTGCAACTTTTGTGGAAGAGGAGGGCACATTAGTAGTACATGTCCCTTAAGAAATGGTTCTCAAAAGACTTCAAATGCTAAAGCTAAAAAGGTTTGGGTTGAGAAATCCAAGGTCACTAACCCTCAAGGATCCAAAAAGATATCGGAACCTAAATCAACTTAAATTTTATTTTGTAGGGATCAAAGAAGGATAAGTGGTTCTTGGATAGTGGATGCTCAAGACACATGACCGGGGATGAATCCAATTTTGCTTTCCTTACAAAGAGAAAAGGAGGATACGTTACCTTTGGAGACAATTCAAAAGGAAGGATCATTGGTCAAGGCAACATTGGTAATGACACATCCTCTCTTATTGAAAGTGTTTTATTAGTGGATGGTTTAAAACATAATCTTTTAAGCATAAGCCAACTTTGTGACAAAGGTTTTAAAGTGATTTTTGAAGCATCTCATTGCATCATCAAAGATATTCAAAATGATAAAACCATTTTCATGGGCCATAGATGTGATAATGTTTATGCAATAAATATCTCAAAAGATGATGGCCATGATAGATGCTTTTCAAGCATGCATGATCAAAGTTGGTTGTGGCATAGGAGGTTGGGACATGCTAACATGGACCTCATTTCCCAACTCAACAAAGATGAACTTGTTAGAGGCCTTTCCAAAATAAATTTTCAAAAATACAAAGTTTGTGAAGCTTGTCAAATGGGAAATCAAATCAAAAACTCTTTTAAAAACAAAAATTTAATTTCAACAACTAGACCTCTTGAATTGTTGCATATAGATTTATTTGGTCCCTCTAGGGTACCAAGCCTTGGAGGAAAATCTTATGCTTTTGTTATTGCGGATGACTTCTCTAGAATGAAGCCTTGGAGGTCTTATTTTTAAGTAAAAAGAATGAAGCCTTTTATGAGTTTTCAAAGTTTTGCAACAAGGTTCAAAATGAAAAAGGTTTTACAATTACTTGTATAAGAAGTGATCATGGGAGAGAATTTGAAAACATTGATTTTGAAGACTATTGCAATGAGCATGGTATTAACCACAACTTTTCGGTTCCTAGAACTCCTCAACAAAATGGGGTAGTTGAAAGGAAAAATAGAACTCTTCAAGAAATGGCTAGAACCATGCTAAATGAAAACAATTTACCAAAATACTTTTGGGCCGAAGCGGTTAACACTTCTTGTTATGTTTTAAATAGAATTTTATTAAGGCCTAATCTTAAGAAAACTCCTAATGAGCTTTGGAAAAATAAGAAACCTAACATTAGCTATTTCAAAGTCTTTGGGTACAAATGATTTATATTAAACACCAAAGACAATCTTGGAAAATTTGATGCAAAATCGGATGTTGGAATTTTTCTTGGTTACTCAACTTCAAGTAAAGCCTTTAGAGTTTTTAACAAAAGAGCCATGGTTGTTGAGGAGTCCATCCATGTTATTTTTGATGAATCTAACAATTCTCTCCAAGAAAGAGAGAGCTTTGATGATGATTTAGGCTTGGAGACCTCCATGAGAAAATTACAAATTGAAGATAGAAGGCAACAAGAAGAAGTTGCAGAGGATCCCAAGAAAGAAGAATCACCTTTGGCACTACCTCCTCCTCAACAAGTGCAAGGTGAATCAAGCCAAGACCTCCCTAAAGATTAGAAGTTTGTCATTAACCACCCATAAGATCAAATTATAGGTAATCCATCTAGTGGGGTAAGAACTAGATCATCTCTTAGAAATATTTGCAATAATCTTACTTTTATCTCTCAAATTGAACCTAAAAATATAAAAAATGCTCTAGTTGATGAAAATTGGATGATTGCCATGCAAGAAGAGTTAAACCAATTTGAAATAAGTGAAGTATGAGAATTAGTGCCAAGACCTCAAAATCAAAGTGTTATTGGAACTAGAGGGGTCTTTAGAAGGAAAATGGATGAAAATGGCATAATTATAAGGAATAAAGCAAGATTGGTAGCCCAAGGTTTTAATCAAGAAGAAGGGATAGATTGTGAAGAAAACTTTGCTCCCGTAGCTAGATTGGAATCCATTAGGATGCTACTTGCCTTTGCATGCTTTAAAGGCTTTGTTTTATATCAAATGGATGTGAAAAGTGCCTTCTTAAATGACTTTATAAATGAAGAGGTATATGTTGAACAACCACCCGGTTTTCAAAGTTTTAACTTTCCTAATCATGTTTTTAGACTTAAAAAGACACTCTATGGTTTGAAACAAGCACTTAGAGCATGGTATGAAAGATTGAGTAAATTCCTTTTGAAAAAGGGTTTTAAAATGGGAAAAATTGAAACAACTCTTTTCATAAAAATCAAAGAAAATGACATGCTCTTAGTACAAATATACGTTGATCATATCATTTTTGGAGCTACTAATGTCTCTCTTTGTGAAGAATTCTCTAAATGCATGCATAGGGAGTTCGAAATGAGCATGATGGGAGAACTTAAATTCTTCCTTGGACTTCAAATCAAGCAACTAAAGGAAGGAACCTTCATTAATCAAGCAAAGTATATAACAGATCTCCTCAAAAGGTTCAATATGGAGGAAGCCAAGACAATGAAGACTCCAATGAGTTCATCCATCAAGCTTGACATGGATGAGAAAGGTAAGCCTGTCAACTCAACTATGTATAGAGGCATGATAGGCTCTTTGCTATATTTGACCACTAGTAGACCCGACATCATGTATAGTGTATGCTTGTGTGCTAGATTTCAATCTTGTCCTAAAGAATTTCATTTAAGTGTTGTAAAATGAATTCTTAGATATTTAAAAGGGACTATGGACTATGGACATAGGCCTATGGTATCCTAAGGGTGATAACTTTGAATTAATTGGATACTCAGATGCCGACTTTGCCAGTTGTAAAGTTGAAAGGAAAAGCACTAGTGGCATTTGTCATTTCCTAGGACACTCACTTGTTTCATGGCATAGTAAGAAGCAAAATTCGGTAGCTTTGTTTATGGCGGAAGCCGAATACATAGCAGCCGATTTATGTTGTGCACAAATCCTTTGGATGAAACAAAAAATTAGTGATTTCAATATGATTTTTGAGCATGTTCCTATAAAATGTGATAACACTAGTGCCATAAACATTTCAAAAAATCCAGTACAACACTCTAGGACTAAGCATATAGAGATAAGGCATCATTTTCTAGACTATGCACAAAAGGGTGACATTACACTTGAATTTGTAAGCACAAAAGATCAACTTGCCGATATTTTTACAAAACCCCTAAGTGAAGAGCAATTTGTTGATATTGGAAGACAACTAGGGGTGATTTCTTTATGATCAAATGATTGCTTGATGAATTCTTGTTGATATTTCACTTGAATATACCCTATGATTACGTGAAATTCATATCATATGCATCATATAGAATAATCCTAGGAAAGAGGTCAAATTTTGACCAAAAATAAAAATTCCCATGGCATTGGACATAAAAAATTGGAGATTTCAACTGAAAAGGGTAGGGGGAGGATCATGAGACAAGAAACTGCAACAAAATTTGGAAAAATTGACCGTTGACCGTTGACCAAGTGGTCGACCGGTTCGTTGGGGCTGGGAATTTAAAAAGCCCCCCCCCCCCTCCTCCTCCCCCGAGCTTCATTTCTCACATTTTGTCCTCCATAGCTTGCCGTCCCTTCACATACCTGCTTCCAGAGGCCATTTTGTGTTGGATTATGGATTGATTGAAGGCTTTGAGTGGATTTTGGGACGCATTTGAGTTAGGGTTTTGATTTGAAACCCAGGGTTTCAGCTTTTGGAAGCGTCTTCTCTCTGCACCGTGCGCCTCAGGGTCTGTTCAGCTTCATCTCCGTGCGCCTAGGGCTTCGGGTTGGTGGCTGCTTCTTCTTATTTGTTTTCATTCTTGTTTTGCCCTTCTCCTTATCCTTTCCGTTTCATTGGATGGCACCAAGGCTAGAGATGGGCACCTCTAGGGTTCAGGGCAAGCGCCTTGCTGAGCCATCTCAGCCCAAGCAGACGGAGGCTCGCCGAAAGGCGAGGTATGACACGACCCTTTTTAGTTCGATTGAAGATTATCAGCGCTACAAGTAAAAGTTCACCCAGAGGAAAGTCGTCATAGGGAGAAGTGTCAATTTCTCCTAACTTCAGCACTTCAGGTTTGAGGGGCTATTCGGTAGGATGGGATGGCTGCCAGTTGTGACGATTTCTGAGCTGATCTTCCCGACTCTGGTGAGGGCTTTTTATTCCCAGGTGACCTACGGTCTTGGAGGACCCGTATTATCCACTGTGAGGGGAGTTGAGATTAGATTGAGTCCCGAGAGTATCTACCACATTCTCAACATCCCTTCGGTTGGACTCCGAGTGTATGAGGCTAAGGCATGGCTCATTGTGCTGGGATTCGAGCCTAGAGAGGCTGTTTAGTGGCTGTGCGGACTCGTCGATGCCCAGAGGATGGGCAAATGATCGGCACACAGCCTGACCATGCCCAGCCGAGTCCTTCACCACATGATATGCTCCATTCTATTGCCAAGTGGAGGACATCGAGATGAGGTCTCCTACCTTGAGGCATTTATTGTGGACTCGATCCTCACCGGGAGACGGATTCACGTGGGATATCTGATGTTGATGCATATGATCTCCTGCATTGAGAGCATGACATGAGTACTTCCCTACGACCGCTTCCTTACCCGAGTATTCAAGGATACTGAGGTCGACTTGAGTAGAGAGACGGATTTCGAGGCCTCCACCAACTATGACACATATGATGAGCAATCTTTGGGGTGCATGAAGTTCAAGAAGGCACCCGATGGCTCCTAGGTTAGGAGAGTTGAGCGATAGGCCCGGGGACAGGGACAGATGCATCTTGAGGCAGAGGAGGAGGCCGAGATTAGAGAGATGGAGGGTTGGTTAGACCCTCAGAGGGACTTTGAGTAGAGAGGGCCTGAGCTTGACATTCCGCCTCCACCTCAATTAGAGGGCATTCATGTTGAGGCTACCTTATCAGAGCCTATGATGACTGAGTCGTCTTGCATAACAGGACCATCATCTCAGCCATCATTTATAGAGCTACCATCTCAGGCACCTCATGCTCCTGATCATGCGCCTTGGATGGATGTCTCAGCTCAGATTAGTTCCCTTGGGACTCGTGTGGAGGAGCTTGCCTTAGTACATGACTCTCGCTTCTACTCTATGGAAGAGCACATGGATTAGTATCAGACTAGAGTCATTTCTCGGTTTGTTCACTTCCAGCAGCAATTTGAGTGCGTAGAGGAGCGTATGGATCAACAGTAGGCTACATTCGAGCATCTCCAATAGCGCATTGATCGTATTGAGAGTCGTCAGGCGAGTCAGCATGAGGAGATGATGGCTTACCTTTGATCTGTGTTTCCTCATCCACCCCCTCAACCTTGAGACTATCTAGACATCCCCCTCCGTTTCTTTTTTATGTTGCCAAATGGGGAGAAATTTATAGGATCTAGGAGACCCTCATGCATGTCATTGTCATCATAGTCATATCTATCTTGTTTGTACATGTGAGGTTTCATTTCCATATATATATGATATGATATTTTTATGATCCATTGTTCATTTTCGTGTTTTACATTGCTTCCTATTAAAAATCGTTTGATTGTTCCATGATTGGTTTGAGGGGGAGATTTTTTTCTCTCCTAGATAACCAAGGTTTGTCATCATAAAAAAAAGGGGAGATTTTTAGCCCAAGGGTTCTCCTAATCAGCCTTTGATGATAAGAAACCATGGTTAAGTGACTAATTGGTTTAAATGTTTAAGAATCTCAGGTATAAACTCAAAAATTCATCAAATGACCAATTGGATACAAGATCGAGATGCTTGGAAGACTTGTGATCATAGGAAACTAATGTAAGATGAATGCATGAGTGCACTTAGGATTTTCATACGTTTCATGCATCTTAGGAAACTCGGTTTATTCTTTAAAACTTCGATTTCATTAAAACCCGAGTTTCTAACTAATGTACCTTAGGAAAAATATTTTATAATTGACTTAATAATTCACCTAAAGACCTTGCCTAAGTGTTTGAAAAGAAAGGAATAAAAAAAAAAAGGTTTTCAGGGCCAAAAAGGCTCAACCGGTCGAGGCTATGGCCAATCGGTCGATCGGTTGGGGTCGTCCGGTCGAGGGAGGTCAAAAACCTTCTCTCTCTCTCCCAGTAGCCTTCTCTTCCCGATCGAGGTGTTTCTCTTACCAATCGAGGGCTGGTCAAGGTCTGGTTGAGGCAACGGTAACCTGTCATGCATTAAATACTCCAACAGCTAGTGAATCGGTTAACCCCTAGCTCGATCGGAGGAGGTTACCTTTTGCTGTTTTTGACTCCCGAGCTTAGAAACCTATAAATTGAGAGCTCCACTTCATTTATTGATAAGAGAACACTTGCATTCAATAGCCTACCTACCTATTCTTGATAAAAAAAAGCTCTCATTTCTTTCATAGTGCATTAAATCACCACTTGCATATCCTTTAGTGCACTCTTGTATGTCATCCTAGCCTTGTCTTATATTTGAGCTATCCTTAAGCTAGGTTAAGGGATTATATCTTGTAAAAATCTGAGTGTTAAAGCCTTCAAGAGGGTTGAATCTTGAAGAGGTTGTGTAAAAGCTCATTGGAGCCGGAATCAAAGTGTAAGAAGATTGGAAGCTTGGTTGAAGCTTCAAGTTAGTGGAACGCTCACTCGGTTAGGAGATTGAGGAGAGTGGACGTAGGCAAGGGAGTGCCAAACCACTATAAACCCGAGTTTGAATTCTCTAAACTCTATATCTTTACTTTGGTTATATTTTGTTTAAATTTATTTTGATTGAAAAGATTTTTAAAACCCAATTCACCCCCCCCCCCCCCCCCCTTTTGGGTGTTTTTCTTAACCAAGCATAGCCTTTGTTTTCTCACTTACGACCTAGGGTCATTCATGTTAACCATAGCCTTAAGCTATTCATAGTATATAGAGCCTTGAGCTCACAACCCAGAGTCATTTATGTCCTTCAGAGCCTGGAGCTTTTCATTGCATCTAGAGCATTGAGCTCATTACCCAAAGTCATTCATATCAACCACAACCCGATGTTGTTCATAACATCTAGAACCTTGAGTCCACGACCCAGATTTGTTCATGTCATCCATACCCCTTAGCTCATGATGCAGAATTGTTCATCTAATCCACAAACTTGAGCTATGCTTAACATTTATAGGCTTGAGCTTAAAGGATCTCAAGTTGTTTATATCATCCATAATGTTGAGTTGTTGATAAAATCTATAGCCTTGAACTCACGAGCCAAAGTAGCACATATGTGCCATAACCCTGTGCTATTCATAGCATCAAGAGCCTTGAGCTCATGACTAAGAGTCATTCATGTAAACCATAGCTCTGAGTTGTTCATAACATCTAAAGCCCTGAGCTCATGACCAAGAGTTGTTCATATCATCCACAAATTTGAGCTTTTAATAGCATATAGAGCCTTGACCTCATGACTCGGAGTCTTTCATTTCATCCACAACCCTGAGTTGTTCATAGCATTTGGACTCATAGGCTCACGACTAAGAATCATTGATATGATCCTCAGCCCTGAACTGTTCGTAGCAATGTAGGCCTAAGATCACGGGATACTGAGTCATTCATATGATCCGCAACTATGAGTTGATCATAGCATCTAAAGCCTTGAGCTCACGACCTAAAGTTGTTCATCTTAGCCATAACCCTGAGCTCACGACCCAGAGTCCTTCATGTCATCCATTGTCATGAGCTTTTCATAGCATCTAGTGTAATGAGCTCACAACATTGAGTCATTTATGTCCACCATAGCCTTGAGCTGTTCATAGGATTTAGAGCCCTTAGCACATGACTCAGAGTCATTCATGTCATTCATGACCCTCAACTGTTCATAGCATCTAAACTCATAAGCTCACAAGTTGAAGTCGTTCATGTCATCCATAGCGCTGTGTTGTTCATAGCATCTGGATCCATGAGCTCATGACACAGAGTCGATCATGTCAACCATTGCCCTAAGTTGTTCATGGCATCTAAAGCCCTAAGTTCACGACCTACAGTTGTTTATGTCATCCACAACCTGGAGTCATTCATGTCATCCAAAGCCCTCCAATGTTTGTAGCATTAAGAGCCATGAGCTCATGACCATGAATCGTTCTTATCATCTACACCCTCTAGTTGTTCATAGCATCTAAAGGCCTAAGTCGATGAGATCTTGAGTTGTTCTAATCATCTAAAACCCTAAGCATTTCATAGCATCTAGAGCCTTATGCTAACAATGAGAGTAGCTCATGTCATCTAGAGTCGTGGGCTATTCATAGCATATATAGCCTAAAGCTCATGACCTAGACAAGTTCCTCTCAACCACATCCTTGAGCTGTTCATAGCATCTACAGTCCTGAGATCATGACCTCAAGTCTTTCATGTCAACCATAACCTTGAGTTATTCATAGCATCTAGAGCTCTAAGCTCATGACCCTAAGTTGATCATATCATACACAACCCTAAGCTATTAATAGCATCTTGAACCCTAATCTCATGACCCAGTATCGTTCATGTCATCCATAACCATGAGCTATTCATAGCTTCTAGAATCCTCATCTCATGACCTAAATTCATTCATGTCATCAGTAGCCCTGAGTTGTTCCTTGCATCTAGACCCTTGAGCTCACTACCCAGAGTTGTTGATGTAAAGCAGGACTTTGAACTATTTATCGTATCTTCATTCATGTTATCCACAACCCTCAGTTGTTCATACCATCTCAAACTAAGGTCATGACCTAAAGTTGTTCATTTCATCCACAACCCTGAACTATTCATAGCATTTAGAGCCTTGAGTTCACAACCTAAAATGCTTCATATCATTCTAACCTTGAGTTGTTCATAGAATCTAGAGGCCTAAGCTCATGGGATCTTGAGTTGTTCTTATCATCCAAAATCTTGTGCTATTCAAAGCATCTAGAGCCTTGAGCAGGTGACCCAAAGTCATTCATGTCATCCATAACCTTGAGTTGTTCATAACATCTAAAGCCCTAAGCTCACGACCGTAGTCATTAATGTCAACCACAACCCTGAGCTATTCATAGTATTTAGAGTTTCGAGCTCACAACCCAAAGTTATTCATATCATCCACAACCCTGAGCTGATCATAGCATCTAGAGGCTTAAGCTCACTGGATCCTGAGTCGTTCATATCATCGATAACCCTAAGCTGATCATAGAATCTAGATCCCTAAGCTCATGACATAGAGTAGCTCATGTCATCCACAACCTTAATCTATTCATAGTATCTAGAGCCTTAAGCTCACAACTTGGATTCATTCATGTCATCCATAGCCCCAAGCTGCTCATAGCATCTAGAGCCCTCAGTTCACGACCCATAATCATTCAAGTCAACCATAGCCTTAAGTTGTTGATAGCATCTTCAGCCTTAGCTCATGACTCGATGTCATTCATGTCATTCATAGCCCCGATATCTTCATATGATCTATAGCCCTAAGCTCAGGACCCGAAACCATTCATGTTATCCATAACCCTTAATTGTTCATACCATCTTGAGCCCTTAGCTCACGATTCATAGTCGTTAGTTTCATCCACAACCTTGAACTATTCATAACGTCTAAAGCCTTAAGTTCACGACCCAAAATTGTTCATATAATTCACAACCCTGAGTTGTTCATATCATCTGTATCCTTTAGCTCACGACCTAGAATCGTGCATATCATCCATCGCCATGAGTTGTACATATTATCTAGAGAGCTGAGCTCATGACCTAGTGAAGTTCATGTCATCGACATCCCTAAGCTATTCATAGCATCTACAGTCCTGAGCTCATGACTCAGAGATGTTCATGTGAACCACAACCCTAAGCTATTCATAGTATTTAAAGCCTTGTGCTCATGACCCAAAGTTGTTCATATCATCCACAACCCTCAGTTGTTCATAACATCTAGAGCCCTAGAGCCACAACCCATGGTAATTAATGTTAACCATAACCCTGTGCTATTTCATCCTTTTAATAAGTTATCCCTATCAAATTTTATGTTCATTAACCCAAATATGTGAACATCCTAAAGCATAATTCTCATGTTAAGAAAGAGGAACTTGAAACAGGGTTGACATGAAGAAAGCTATGATTGGCTTTGATATAAAAGGTTTGATTTTGGAAAAAGGAAAAAGAAACAAACTAATCTAAGGCTTGATTTGACCCTAAATTCGGCCCAAGTTTAACGAATTCCTACCCATAAGTTTTAGGATCGAGTTGAATGCACGTTGGAAAATAGAAAAATTTGACAATAGTGACTGGGCATGACACCTTGCTGACATTGGGCATTAAGTTTTGTCTCCATTTCCAAGCAAATCATATTTGCTTTCTCCACCTTTCTACAAATCTAGGGTTTCTTTTTCACTTTTCATTACACTAAAATGGCGATCTCAGCCTTCAAATCTACTTCCAGAAGAGGAAATCTCGCTTCTTTCACTACAAACACTTCCTCTTCTTCTTCTTCTACTATTCATCCTCCCAGAAGGTCCAGAAGTGTCAGCGTTGTATCGAGAGACTAGTTGGATACTATTGAATTTCTCAACAAGAGGGACAATCCCCTTTTCTAGACCACCACTAGCACATTGCCACCAGAAAATCCGGTTCAATCCCAAAATACAACCGATTCCGAGTCCAAATTTGAGTCTTGAGTTGTGAGCTCACGATAGTGAGTCGTTCATGTTAGCTACAACCTTGAGTTATTCATAACATTTTGAGCTTTGAGATCAGGACCAACAATCTTTCATATGATTCATAGCCTTGAATTGTTCATATGATCTAGGGGCCAAAACTTATAGGATCCTGATTTGTTCATATCATCCATAACCCTGAGTTGTTCATAACATCTAAATCTATGAGCTAATGACTCAGAGTAGCTCATGTCATCTAATGGCCTGAGTTATTCATAGCATATAGAGCCTTGAGCTCACGACCTATAGTCATTCATGTCAACCATAAACCTAAGCTCTTTAGAGCATCTAGAGCCCTCTACTCACGACCCGAAGTCATTTATGTTATCCACAAACCTGAGCTATTCATAGAATCTAGAGGCTTGAGCATAAGACGTAAAATTGTTCAAATCATCCAATGTCCTGAGCTATTTATAGCATCTAGAGGTTTGAGCTCACCACCTGAAACTTTTTATGTCATCCACAACCACCGGCTACTCATAGCATCTAAAGCCTTAAGTTCAAAACCTAGAATAGTTCATATCATCCATAACCCTAAATTGTTCAAAACATCTAGAGCTTTAAGCTCACGACATAGAATCCTACATATCATCCATAACCCTTAGTTGTTCATAGCATCTTGAGACTAATTCTCATGATGTAAAGTAGTTCATCTCATCCGCAATGCTAAGTTGTTCACATCATTTAGAGCCATGGGCTCATGGCCAAGAATCATTCATATCACCCTCAGCCTAAGTTATTCATAGCTTCTAAAGGCTTGAGCTCATGAGATCCCAAGTTGTTCATATTATCCACAACTTTAAGTTATTCATAACATTTAGAGCTTTGAGCTCATGACCCGAAGTCGATCATTTCATCCATAGACTTGCATTATTCATAGCATTTAGAGCCTTTTATTCACGACCCAGAATCATTCATACCATCCACGACCCTAAGCTCTTCATAGCATCTAGATCCTTAAGCTCACGACCTAGACTCATGCATATCATCCACAATCCTATGTTGTTCATAGCATTTAGAACCTTAAGCTCATGACAAGAAGTCCTTCATGTCATCCACAGCCTTAAGCAGTTCATAACATCTAAAGTCTTGAGTTCATGACCCAAAGTAGCTCATATCATCCCTAGCCTTGAGTTGTTCATAACATCTAGAGCTATGAGCTCATGAACCAGAGTTCTTCATGTCATCCACAACCATGAGCAGTTTAAAGCATCTAGAGCATTGAGTTCACAACCCAGAGTATCTCATATAATCCATAGCCTTTAGTTGTTCATAGCATCTAAAGTCATGAGCTCACGACCCCAAATCATTTATGTCAACCATAACCCAAAGTTGTTCATAATATCTGGAGCCTTGACTTCATGACCTAGAGTCGTTCATGTCATCCACACCCTTGATCTATTCATAACATATAGAATGTTGAGCTCATGACATGGAGTTGTTCATGTCAACCACAACCCTGAGTTATTTGTAGCATCTAGAGCCTTAAGCTCACTACCCAAAGTATTTCATGTCATTCATAGCCCTATGTTGTTCATAGAATTTAGAGTCATGGCTCACGACCAAGAATCGTTCAAATCATCTACAACCCTGAGTTGTTCATAGCATATAGAGGCCTGAACTCACAGGATCCTGATTTGTTCTTATCTTCCAATACCCTGAGTTTTTCATAGCATCCAAAGCTATAAGCTCATGACCTGGAGTAGCTCATGTCACCCATAACCTTGAGTTGTTCATAGCATCTAGAGCCTTAAGCTCATGACTGGGACTCGTTCTTGTCAACCACAACCCTGAGCTATTCATGGCATATAAAGCCCTTAGCTCATGACTAAGAGTCCTCCACGTCATCCACCACCCTTAGCTTTTCACAACATTTAAATCCATAGGCTCACAACCAAGAATCATTCATATCATTCTTAGACCTAATTGTTCATAGCATTTAGAGGCCTAAGGACATAAGATTCTGAGTTGTTCATATCATCCCCAATAATGAGGTGTTCATAACATCCAGGGTCCCAAGCTCACAACCCAAAGCCATTTATTCATCCATAACCTTGAGTTGTTCATTGTGTCTAGAGCCTTGAGTTAATGACCAAAAATTGTTCATATCATCTACAACCCTGAGTTGTTCATAGCATCTAGATCCTTAAGCTCATGAAACAGAATCGTGTATATCATCCATAACATGGAGTTGCTCATAGCATCTAGAGACCCAAGCTCCTGACCTAGAGTAGTTCATGTCATTAATAGGCATAAGTGATTTTGTGCCTAGTTGGTGTACCTTGATTTTGGCCCTCGGATAGAAGTAATCAACAAAATTTATAACCTATATCACCATGTACTATGATAGCCTCAGCTAGCATAGCATAGTGGCTCTAGGATCATTCACTAGGAAGAGTTTTCAACTTACTATTGACATTAATTCAAAGTTGAATTGATGCTTTTTCATTTCAAGGTTAGCTTTAAAAGAAAACATAATCTTTGGTTGAAAAAGGATTGGTTTTAAGCTAACCAAAACTAATAGTAACAGAAATTACTAATAAAGAAAAGTGTTTCTTGGAGTTTTAGGATCACTAGGGTCAGGCTCCTCATATAAAAGACAGAGTTCCGATCACTTGAATCTTTTCCTCATATTAGAGAATTAACATATAGTTATTTCTCTAACTGGTGTGGTACAAATGCTTCCCTTTTATGGATTCCAACACTAAATCCCTCTCACTGATTCATCTTGCAATGGCTTGTGCCTCTCACCTAGCATTTACCATTCAAGGTGATCATTAACCTTGGATTTCCCTTCTCAAGCTCGCAAGAGATAACTAATGGATGTCTCCTTAGAGTCCAAAAGCTTACCAAGTGTTGGCAATTCTAGAAAATCCTACCTTCAAATCACCTCCCAAAGGCTTGTAAGAGATAAACTAGTGCATCTCAATGGATGGAGATCACTTGCCTTACCAAGTGTTGGCCCAGGTGATTTAAAGGCATTTTATGTTAACTAAAAACATAGAAACCAATAATGGGTCACACTTTCTCTTCATTAATAGCTAAAACAACAAAACTTCCAATTCTTGCACTCAGCACCTTACCCAGCTACCTTAGCTCCAAGAAAAAAAAAGCCTAGCCACTCATTCTCTGAGGAAACATCCTTAGAGCTTGTTTGGCTAGTAAGAAAAATACAATCAAAGTGAGTAGGTAAGGCAGAGCAAAGCTCTGTTTATTACTTCTTTCAAAACTATACAAAAGGTTGTCTCTGAGAACAAACTCCCGAGAGTCTGTTTTTAAAGAAAATTACAAACTATATATATGAGGTTATTCACCCTTTGTTCTTACTTATTAACTAAGGAATCCTATGATTGGTGGATTACAAGGAGAAAATGGGGATTTAAACAACAAATATCTGAAGAAAAAAAATCTAAAAGTGTTGGTCGCAAATATCTGGAAGCACTTAGGAGGATTTTGCAGGCATGAAAGATGGGCTATGAAATTTCGCAAGCTGAAGGTCTCCATTTTGCAGCCAAAGGCCCATTTCACAGCGATCACCTTGTGATTTCGCAGCTGCGAAATTGGCCTTCAGCTTGGTGTGATTGGCTTCCAATGGCTATAACTTCTTCATTTCAACTCCGATTCGTGTACTGTTTAAAGAGTTGGATTTCTGACTTCTCGAGCTTTGAAATGACATATTATATACATGAAATGGACCCCAGGAAGTACTCCAAAAGTGTCCAACAGTTGCTATCCTCTTGAATTCTTCATGTTAGATTTCTCTCTTTGCTTTCCCTCCTTGCATTCATGATTTGCTTTTGGCAAAGGACTATAAAGCTTCAAAGCTTAGGTTCTTCAGGTTAATGAGCTTCCAATTGCTTTTCCATGGATTCCATAGAACTCTCCTCAATCTTGGATTGCTTTGGTGATCAAAATACTATCAAAAACACCAAAACTTACACAATTTGATTATAAACGATTGTAAAGGTCCTTAATATGCCAATTGAGTTAAAAGGTAATAACTACTACTCAAAAGTGTTTAAAAGAGTTAATTACAAGCTACAAAATAACACTTTTTGAGTAGTAATCAATAAGTTGTTCATAGCATCTAAAGCCCTAAACTCACAGCCTGGATTTGTTCATGTTAACCACAGGCCCATGCTCTTCATAACATGTAAAGCCCTGAGCTCATGACCTAGAGTCATTCATATCATCCACAACCCTAAGTTGTTCATAGCATCTAGAGCCCTCAATTCACAAGCCGGAGTCATTCATGTCAACTATAACCTTGATTTGTTCATACCATCTAAAGCGTTGAGCTCACAAACCAGAGTTATTGATGTCAAATATAGTCTTGAGTTGTTCATAGCATTTAAAGCCTTAAGCTCACTACCTGGAGTCATTCATGTGATCTATAGGCCTGAACTGCTCATAGCATTTAGATCCATAAGCTCACGACCAAGAACTATTCATATGATCCACAACCTTGAACTACTCATAGCATCTAAAGGACTGAGCTCATAAGATTACAAGCCATTGATATCATCCACAACCATGAGTTGCTCATAGCATCCAAATTCGTGAGCTCAATACTCAAAGTAGCTCATGTCATTAACAACCATGAGTTGTTTATAGCATCTAGAGCCTTGAGCTCATGACCCAAATTCATTCTTATCAACCACAACCCTAAGCTTTTCATAACATATAGAGCCCTACGCTCACAACTCAGAGTCTTTCATGTGATGCACAACCTTGACCTGTTCATATCATTTAAAGCAATTGGCGCATGACCAAGAATCGTTCATATTATCCTCAATCCTGAGTTATTCATAGCATCTAGAAGCTTGGGCTCATGGGATCCTGAGTTGTTCATATCATCCATAACTCTTAACTCACGACCCGGAGTTATTCATGTCATCCACAACCTTGAGCTCATGAAGTAAATAAATTAATATCATCCATAGCTTTGAGTTGTACTTAGCATCTAAAGGCTTGACTTCATGGGATCTTGAGTTGTTCATATCATCCACAATGCATAGTTGTTCATAGCATTCATAGCCCTCATGATTCGTGCCCAATTGGTGTCTCAGCTGATTCATGACTAGCTGGTGCTCCTTGTTTGAGGGAGTAATCAACAAAATTTATAACCTATTACACCATATACTAGGGTAGCAAAGAAAAAGCTATTATAGTATAGCGGCTCTAGGATCGTTCACTAGGAAGGGTTTCCAAATTACAAATGATACCAATTCAAAGTGAATTGGTACTTTTTCATTTCAAGGTTAGCTCAAGAAATAAAACAAAAACTTTGATTGGTAAAGATTTAGATTTAAAATAACTACAAAGCAAGTGATGGAAATTACTTAGGAAGAAAAACATTCCTTGGAGGGTCAGGTTCACTGGGCAGGTTCCTCATGTAAAAGACATAGCTCAGGTCAGTTGGTTCATTTCCTCGCGTGAGAGAATCAACATATAGTCAATTCTCTAACCGGTGTTGTACAGCTACATCCTTTAATTAGATTTCAGCTTTAATTCTCTCACTGATGCAACTTGCAACGGTTCAAGCCTCTCACTAAGCCTTACCCATTCAAGGTGATCTTTAACCTTGGACTTCCCTTCTCAAGCTCGCAAGAGATAACTAATGGATGTCTCTTTGGAGTCCAAAAGCTTACCAAGTGTTGGCAATTCCAGAAAATCCTACCTTCAAGTCACCTCCCAGAGGCTCGCAAGGGGTAAACTAGTGCATCTCCATGGTTGGAGATCACTTGCCTTACCAAGTGTTGGCCCAGGTAACTCTAAGGTGTTTTAAGTTAACTAAAAACATAGAAATCACTAAAGGATTTCACTTCCTCTTCATTCATGGCTGAAACCACAAAGCTCTGCATTCTTGCACTTGGAACCTTTCTCGGCAACCTTAGCTCCAAGGAACTAAAGGTTTAGTTACTCATTCTCTGGGGAAACTTCCTCAGAGAGTGCATAACTTAGAAAAAATGAAGAATACAAAGTGAGAAGATAAGGCAAAAACAAAGGTCCTGAGTTTTACTTGCTTTCAAACTTTTACATAAGGGTTCCTCTCCCTGAGAACAGGCTCTCGAGAGCTATTTATATCAACAAAAACAAATACTAATTATTACATGGATATTTAGTCTTTTTCCTAACTTAAAAGCTAAGGAATCTTATAATTGGTGGCTTTCAAGGAGAATTTTGGGATTTAAACAACAAAAATCTGATGAAAAATATCTCCCAATGTCGGTAGCAAATATCGGGACACACTAAGGATCATTTCGCAAGTGCAAACGAGGTCTGCGAGATTTCGCAGAGGCACAAGAAGGGCTGTGAAATCACTTCGCAGCAACCGACTAATTTTGCAACGCTGCGAAGTGATCTTTCATCTTATGGTATTCGGTGTCCATCGTGACGGGAAACTTTAGGGGGGAAACACAGCACTGTACAAAAAGGCTTCAAAATCATCTCGCAACAAAAGGGTGATTTCGCAGCGCTGTGCAAAATTCTTCCTTTAGCTTGGAGTGATCAGCTTGCAATGGCTGTAACTCCTTCATTTCAACTCCAAATTGTGCACCGTTTAAAGCATTGGATTTTTGACTTCCTGAGCTTCGAAACGACATAAAGCATGCATAAATTGGACTTCAGGAAGTGCTCCAAAAGTGGTTGACATGACTGTCATCAAGAATATGCTTCATGACAGATTTCTCTTTGCTTCTTCTCCTTACATTCTGGATTTACTCATGGCAGCAAAGGACTTCACAGCTTTAGTTCTTCACGTTTCTGAGCTTCAAATTGCTTTGCCAAAGATTCCACATAACTCTCCTCAATCTCGGATTGCTTTGGTGATCAAAAAGCTA
This sequence comes from Vitis vinifera, assembly GCF_030704535.1. Taxonomy (NCBI): domain Eukaryota; kingdom Viridiplantae; phylum Streptophyta; class Magnoliopsida; order Vitales; family Vitaceae; genus Vitis; species Vitis vinifera. The sequence continues at coordinate 12,967,250 of NC_081810.1, forward strand.
TCAAAACACCAAAACTTAACACATATTGATTAGAAGTGCTTGCAAAGGTCCTTAATATGTTAATTGGGTTAAAAGGAAATAACTACTACTCAAAAGTGTTTAAAAGAGTTTTGAACTTTTTAAGTGTATGATTCCTTAGCTTCCGAATATAGTGTGCTAAACTAATCTCTCCCCTCAACCTATCTCTTTTCAACACTTAGCAAACTGACCAAATTCAATAGGCAGAGAACACACTTTTTTTTAGGAGACACAAGGCTGAAGGGGTATTCTTTCTGAATTGTCCATGTAACGGGGGTCCATCGATGACTCCCAACCAATTAAGGTTTAGGGCATCAAGTTTTAAGGATCTTTCAACCACTAACTCGGATTTTACCCCAGACTTTTGAGAATGATTGATTTTTTAATACCCAAGCACCTACCATATGCTAACTCCACCTATCCACCCTTGTAACGAGCATTGAGGTCAGTGACTCCCAACCAATTAAGGCTTAGGGCACCAGGTTTTAAAGGTTTTCACCATATACCCCTCAAACCTTGCTCGGGTTTCAAGGCAAGCAAACATTTTTTCTTTCTTTATTTCAAAGGCTCATTGGCCTTTCATAAGGTGTCTCAACTTTATCAACTGAGGTCAAAGGTACCAAGTCCCAAAATTTTCCTAAGTCAAGAGGGAAATAGTTTTTCATCTTATACTCGGAACCTATTGTGCACGGTGTGTGAATAGCTTAAAGTGGAAGAACTAAACTTGATTTCAATAGAAGCTTCAACAATTGAACCACTTTAGTAAGCATAATCCATACTCTAAGTCAAGTGAAAAGCAACAGTTCAATTTCTCCTGATTTAATTTGAAAATTTTTCCTCAAAATCCATGGAGATTAGAGTGGAAAGTAAAAGATTACATCTAATTTACTAACATAACTAAATTACCAAAATAACTTAGCATACTTCCTTTAACTTAACTGAGTTCCTTCCTCATTCCCCCTCCCCACAACTGAGCTGAGCATTGTCCTCAATGTGATATGGGTGATTGCAATTAAAGGGAGGAAGTGGTACCTCCTGAGTGATATCAATTTCGAATACTGATTGGAGAAACCACATGTTTCAAAAACAATAAAAGATACGAGTAGAGGAATTAGGATTAAAATAATGCTAAGAGCACTCAAAAATTGATAGATTTGTATTACTTCATTTGATGAAAATACAAAAAGAGAACAAGTAATACAATTAATCCCAGTATATAATATCAAAAGCATGGGATTTCTAGAGCTACTCCAGTAAGGAAAATATAAGGGAAATACATAAGGGAAATATATAAAGGAAACTATGAAAATGATCAGATGGTGGCTGGAGGATGATGTGGAGATGATGGTTCAGCTGTCTCTGCCTCTCCTGTAGTCGGCTCCTCAGGAGGCATAGTCTGATGTACAAAAGGAGGGGCCTGTGATGGCTCTGGTGGGATAGGAATAGAGTGCTCAGGGGGTGATATAATACCTAGATGATGCTGAATCTGCCTCAGGATGGCAGTGTGCTGGGTCTGAGTGGCGAACATCTGCTCCTGGCATGCTCTAATGGCTGCCATCTCCTGAGCAAGGCTACTCTGAGATGCAGTGAGAGTCTGCAGTGAGCGACATAACTCCCTATACTCAGAAATGGGAATGGCTATCCTGGGCTCAGCTGAAAAAGATGGTTGTGATGAGGCTGGAGTGATTGGAGGGGCTCTGGATATGGCAGGAGAGGCAATGGGTATACCCTCAGGTATATGACGTGGAGATGCTCTCCTGGCAGCTGGTATTGCAGCTGGCTGTGGCTGCCCTGGCTGCTCAACTCTATATGCTGTCATATTGTTCCATTTGTCGAGAGTAAAGACCTCTCGGCAAATACGTTTGCGCTCCAACTGAGGATCTGTTGGATACCCAAATGCTCCAAAATCTGGCAAAGCAGCCGTGGAAAGAGAAGTGGAATGGCATCAGCTCTCTGCAGCTTCTTCTTATACACCTTCTCTTCAAAATAGAGAAGGGCAACCATAATTAGGTGGTGAGGGCCAAAGAAGTATCCCTCAGAAATCTTGAACAGGGCCTCCAAAAGAACTCCTCTCCTCTGAGTCCAATGCTGGAGTGGATAGATGTTATGACGCAAAAATGCATCAATAAGAAACATTCTTGGAGGAAGTTCCCCCCTCAACAGATGTGGACGTGTGGAAGCTCCTCTAGACAAGGTATGTACCATCTCCAGCTCAGTGGGACTAATCCACACTCTGAAATCCTCAAAATGAGTTGGCTCATATGGTATATGCAGGGCCTCTACTATATGGTGAGCTCCCAAAATGCCATGCCGACCATCTATAGTAAAATGAATTAAAGTAGGATCTCTGACCTGCTTGGTAGTCATGGACTGATAAAAATCCATGGCTACCCTGGGGTAGAAGAAGTCTCTAGGGGCCAACAGCTGCTCCATATGATATCTACTCAATAGGCAGAAAGAATCCACTAGCTCCAGCCTCAATTGGAAGGTTGCTGTGTCAAAGCACAGCTCAGAGTGGAATGGACGGGCTCTGCAGTCCAAATTCCCTTCTATTGGTGGCTGAGTGAGCATCGGGCGCCTAATTATCACTTCAGGAGCTACCCCAGATGAAATTTGGGGTTCAGAAAGTGGCGGCTGGAGCTCCTGAGGCTGTGCTGGCGGCGCCGGAGATGGCACCGAAGATGGCGCTGGAGAGGGCTCTGGTGAGGGAACCGGGGACTGCTCTGTTAAGTCTATGGGCTCTGAGCTTTCAACCCTGGCCCTCTTTTGCAGGGGCCGACCCCCTAACCTAGTGAGATAACGCCTCGCCGGAGGCTTCTGCGGCGCAGGCTTCGCCGGAGGGGAAACAACTTTTGGCCGCGGAGGTTCAAAGGTGGGGCCTTGAATAGGTACCTCTCGCGGTCGGAAGGAGAGGAAGATTTGGCTCCTCTAGTTGGCGCCATATCAGAATGTCGAGATTTGGCCAGAAGTGATGATCGGAGAAGATGACAGGAGGTTCGCTCGTCGTCGGGCTCGGAGAAGGAGATGAACAGACTGCTTCTATGGCATTCCCTCCTTTTGAAACCCTTTTGAAACTCAACTGACCGGTATATATAAAAATAACGGAATATTAAAAGTCATTTTGAGTTTCGCAGAAGAACGTCGATTTCGTAGTAAAAATTCGTTTTCGCAGCCTACTTCGCAGTCCGTTTCGCAGCTGCGAAAGAAGTGTCACTGTGCTGCGAAATGGCACTCGTGTGCCAAAATCGATTTCGCAACTGCGAAATACCCTGCGGAATGGAACTTTGGATGCGAAATCAGGGATTTTCACGCTTTATAGCTTCGCAGCCGTTTCACAACTGCGAATTGGGGGCTCCTGTTCTGCGAAGTGGCACTCGTGTGCCAAACTTGGCTTCGCAGCTGCGAAAATTTTCTTAGAGGAGTCAAATGAGTTGCGAAATGATTTCGCAAAGGATGGCCGCTTTCGCAGAGATATGCTGATTTCGCAGCGACTTCGTTTAAGTTGCGAAATGGTTTCGCAGCGAAGTGCTAATTTCACAGAGGATTTCCTTAGGCTGCGAAGTCTCGCAGAGCCCTGTTTTTGCTCTGTTTACACTCTGTTTTTGCTCTGTTTTTGGTCCGATTTCGCTCTAATTTCTTCCTTTCTTCTTTGCATTTTATCCCACCTGAGATCATTCAAAAACATTAAATTACATATAAAAACATACTTTAAGATCAAAAATTAAAATGAAAAGTATGGAAAAAAGCTTTGAAATTTACAAAATTTACAAAAAATTTTGGACTGTGGTAAAACCAAGTCCATCAAACCCTTATTTGCTCAGGCTTTTTGTGGCTCAAGGAGGTTGATTTCCTCATTTTCTGGTTTGAATGGCTTCATGAACGGCTTGAGATGATATCCATTGACTCTAAAGGTATCTTTGCCATTGGAATTCAATAATTCCACCACTCCATTGACATATACTTGGTGAATAATGAACGGCCCTATCCACCTTGACTTGAGCTTTCCAGGAAAGATATGGAGTCTCGTGTCATAAAGTAAAAGTCTTTGTCCTTTCTGAAATTCTTTGTTGGAGATTAGTTGATCATGCCACTTCTTCATCCTCTGTTTTGCAACTTTGGAATTGATATAAGCATCATTTCTTAATTCCTCCATCTCATTAAGGTCTAGACACCTCTTTGCTCCGACTTTGATCAAGTCCATATTCAGCTTCTTTATTGCCCACCAAGCTTTGTATTCAACTTCCACAGGGAGATGGCATGCTTTGCCATAGACAAGACGATAGGGAGACATGCCAAGAATAGTCTTATAAGCTGTTCTATACGCCCATAATGAATCATGAAGCCTAATAGACCAATCTTTTCTACTTGAATTCACCACTTTCATCAATATGTTCTTTATTTCCCTGTTAGCTAGCTCAACTTGCCCGGAAGTCTGAGGATGATAAGGCGTAGCTACCTTATGCTTCACTCCATACTTGGATAATAGAGCTTCAAAAGGTTTGTTGCAAAAATGAGCACCTCCATCACTGATTATGGCTTTGGGCACCCCAAATCTTGAGAAAATGTTCTCTTTAAGAAACTTGAGAACCACCCTGTGATCATTTTGTTTATAGGGGATGGCCTCAACCCATTTAGAAGCATAATCCACCCCCACCAAGATGTAAGAATTACCAAAAGACATTGGAAAAGGTCCCATGAAGTCAATGCCCCATACATCGAATAGCTCAACTATTAGAATGGGGTTCATAGGCATTTGATTCCTTTTTGTTAACTTTCCAAGCCTTTGGCATCTATCACAACTTCTACACATGATGTGGGCGTCTTTGAAAAGAGATGGCCAAGTAAACCCTGATTGCAACACCTTCATAGCTGTCTTCTGAGAGGCAAAGTGGCCTCCACATGCATTCTCGTGACAATGGCTTAGAATCCCTTGCTGCTCATCTTCAGGGACACACTTCCTTATGATCTGATCTGCACAATACTTAAAAAGGAAAGGCTCTTCCCAATAATAAGCATGAATTTTTGAAAAGAAGTGTTTCCTGTCCTGTGCATTCCACTCACTTGGAATTTCACCAGTAACTAGATAATTAGCAATATGAGCATACCAAGGAGTTTTCACTAGGAACATGAGTGTTTCCTCAGGAAAGTCATCATTAATAGGAAAGGAATGAGAATTATGTGCTATAACTAACCTTGAAAGATGGTCAGCTACCACATTCTCCACTCCTTTCTTATCTTTGATTTGGAGATCGAATTCTTGTAGCAAAAGAATCCATCTAATCAACCTTGCTTTTGCATCTTGCTTTGTCAATAAATACTTCAAGGCTGAATGGTCAGTGAAAACAATGATGAAAGACCCCACTAAATAAGCATGAAATTTGTCCAAGGCAAATACCACAGCTAACAATTCTTTCTTTGTAGTTGTGTAGTCCCTTTGAGCTTCATTCAATGTTTTGCTTGCATAGTAGATCACATAGGGCTTTCCATCTTCTCTTTGGCCAAGCACAACTCCTATAGCAAAGTCACTGGCATCACACATCAGTTCGAAGGGTAATTGCCAGTTAGGGGCTCTCACTATTGAAGTTGTGGTTAAAAATTTCTTCAGTTGATCAAAGCTATTTTGACATATTTCATCCCATATGAACTTAGCATCCTTAGCTAACAGCTCACAAAGAGGTTTTGAAAGACTTGAAAAACCTTTTATAAACCTCCTATAGAACCCTGCATGGCCAAGGAACTGTCTTACTCCTTTCACAGTTGTTGGGGATGGTAATTTGACAATAAGATCCACCTTTGCTTTATCAACTTCAATGCCTTTTTCGGAGATAATATGGCCAAGGACAATTCCTTGACGTACGATAAAACGGCATTTCTCCTAGTTGAGCACCAGGTCTTTTTCAATGCATCTGTGAAGAACTGCTTCCAAATTGATTAACCATTCCTCAAATGTACCTCCATATACGGTGATGTCATCCATGAAAACCTCCATAATTCGCTCCACCATATCACTGAAAATACTCAACATGCATCTTTGAAATGTTGCAGGTGCATTGCATAAACCAAATGGCATTCTTCTGTAAGCATATGTTCCAAATGGACATGTAAAGGTGGTTTTTTCCTGATCTTCCACATCAATTTCAATTTGAAAATACCCTGAATACCCCTCCAAGAAACAATAGAACGGATGGCCAGAGACTCTTTCCAGTACTTAGTCAATAAATGGCAATGGAAAATGATCTTTCCTGGTTACAACATTCAACTTTCTATAATCAATACACACCCTCCAACCTGAAGTGAGGCATGTAGTAATCTCTTCCCCTTTTTCATTTTGAACTACGGTAATCCCTGACTTCTTTGGTACCACTTGAGTTGGACTCACCCAAGGGCTATCAGATATAGGGTAAATAATACCTGCTTGAAGTAGCTTCAGCACCTCAGCTCGCACCACCTCTTGTAAATGAGGATTCAATCTTCTTTGAAGTTGACGAATTGACTTTGCTTCCTCCTCCATATATATATGATGCGTGCAAACTAAAGGACTAATGTCTTTCAAGTCGGATATTTGCCATCCTATTGCCTTCTTACACCTCTTGAGAACTTCTAGTAAAGACTTCTCTTGATGACTGGTCAGAGATGAAGATATTACAATAGGACATTGATTATTTTCCTCAAGGTATGTATATTTCAGCTCCACGAGTAGAGGCTTCAGATTGAGTTTTGGAGTTTCTTTTTCAGCAACTGCCTCTTCTTCTTTATTGAACAAAGGTAGAATCTCCTCTATCATTCTCCAACTTTTTAGAGTAGCAGGCACATTAGGGGGTTCAGACAAACCTTCCTCAAAATCCGCAAGACTTTCATTCAGCTTGTCCTGCATATTTTGATTACAGTGCTCCTCTACTAGAGTGTCAATAATGCACACCTCTTCTGGACCCTCTTCTTCTTCCGGAGTGGTTTGCTTTTTAGACATATAGAAGATATTGAGATCAAGTGTCATGTTGCCAAAAGTGAGTTGCATAAGCCCATTCCTACAGTTGATGATTGCATTTGAGGTAGCAAGGAATGGCCTTCCAAGGATGATAGGAACTAAATTAGCTTCCTTTACAGTAGGGTCTGTATCAAGAACAATAAAATCTACTGGATAGTAGAAATTATCAACTTGAACCAAGACATCCTCAATTACCCCCCTTGGAATTTTTACTAATCTATCTGCTAGAGATAGAGTGATTGTCGTTGGCTTCAACTCACCAAGTCCCAATTGCTTGTAGACAGTGTATGGAAGCAAATTCACACTTGCTCCCAAGTCTAACAAAGCTTTCTCCACTACCTTTCCTCCAATCATGACTGAAATGGTAGGACTTCCCGGATCTTTGTACTTCAATGGAGACTTACATTGTAAGATTGCACTTACTTGCTCAGTCAAGAAGGCTTTCTTATTTATAGTCAACCCTCTTTTAATAGTTCATAAGTCCTTTAGGAACTTTGCATATGTTGGAACTTGTTTAATCATATCCAGCAATGGGATATTGACTTTCACTTGTCTCAATACTTCAAGAATTTTAGATGCATTTCTAATCCCCTTTTTCCCATGCAATGCTTGAGGAAAAGGAGGAGAAGTTGATTTCTTCAGCATTTCTTCTTTTTGAAGCTCCTTCTCTGGAATTGCATTCATTGTTGAATCATAGTCCTTCTTCTTTTCACTAATCTCACTCTCTTTGTCTTCCATTTCCTCCCCTTTCTTTATCTCTTCTTCTTTCTCAACATGTGGCTTGGGTGTTGGCTTCTCAATTTTTTTACCACTCCTTAGAGTGATCAAGGCTTTGACATCTTTCATCTGTGATGATTCTCCCTCAAGGCTTCCCATTTCATGGACACCCTTGGGGTTTTGGTGGGGTTGAAAAGGAAATCTTCCCTTTTCTTGCACTGTATTCAAATTTGTGAGCCTTGAAATTGAGTATTGGAGATTAGCAAACTTTTGGGATATATCATTTTGCATTCCATCCATCCTTTTATTCAAAGTACTCTCCACTCTGTCAATTCTTTGATTGATTTGAGCATTGATGGCTTCTTGGTTTCCAACAAAATCTCCCACTACCTTGCTGAGATTTGCTATTGCTTTTTCAAGACTTGAAGATTGTTGAGATGGTTGATCCGGCTGTTGGTACTGAGTTGCTCTGGCCTTCCATGAGAAATTTGGATGATTCCTCCAACTTGAGTTGTAAGTATTTCCATAAGGTGCATTGTTATTGAGCTTGAATTGTCCAACAACATTTGCTTGATCTCTAAACATTTCCCTTTCAGCCGAAATTGCAGGGCATTCCTCCACCAAATGTTCATATGATTGACAATTAGGACAAAGCTTCACTTGCACTGGTGCTTCAGCAACAGCTTGCACTTCATGCACTTTTTTCAGTTCCAGCTCTTCCAATCTTCTTGTCACAGCTGCCAATTTTGCTTTCATATCATCATCTTTTTTCAAGGTATACATCCCAACCTTAGCATTAAAAGCACTCAGTTGAGACTTCATCTTCCCCACTTCTCCTTTGGTTGGTTCATCCCATCCCCTTGAAACTTCAGCTACATAGTTCAAGAAATCCATAGCTTCCTCCGAATTTTTGCTCATGAAATCTCCTCCACACATCATCTCCAGGAGTTGCTTCATTGAGGAAGACATCCCATCATAAAAATAGCTCACCAATAGCCAAGTATCAAAGCCATGGTGAGGGCAAGCATTTATAGCTTCCATGTATCTTTCCCAACACTCATAGAATTTCTCATTCTCTTTAGCTGAGAAATTTGAAATTTGCCTTTTCAAGCCATTTGTTCTATGAGTGGGAAAAATTTTCTTGAGGAATTCAGCTTGTAAGTCAGTCCAAGTGCGGATACTCCTTGGCCTTAAAGAATTAAGCCAAATTTTGGCCTTATCCTTTAAAGTAAAAGGAAATAACTTAAGCCTCATCAAATCAATTGAAGCTCCTCCCTCTTGGAATGTATTACAAACATCTTCAAATTCCTTGATGTGTGCGTAGGGATTCTCACTTTCCATCCCATGGAAAGTTGGTAGAAGTGGAACAAGATACGGTCTGATCACTAGCTGCTCTATAGGGGGTACTATACATGATGGTGCACTCATACGAGGTGGATGCATACGATCCCTCATTGATCTGAATTCATTGAGATTGTCTTGACGACCTTGGTGACTATGCTGATCTTCAGGTGTAGCTTCCATGATATTCAAGCTCAATTCCAATTCCTTGTTATGAGGTGTATCACGTTTAACAAGCCTTCCTCCATTGTCTCGTATCCAATTTGGCATACACAACTAGTATCTATCTGTAACTAAAATGAAAATAAAGGACAACAAAAGGAAACAGGGCTACAACAACAAAATTAAACTAAGCTGAATTTAAAAGATAAATTTGGATTATGAATTAGTAAAGAAAGAATGAGAATTAGTAAAATGAAAGAAATGTTACCAAACTTGTGATGAAAATCACAAGTGCTCTGAAATAGTATCACTATAAACTTGACACCTTCCCCGGCAGCGGCGCCATTTGATTCGTGCCCAATTGGTGTCTCAACTGATTCATGACCAGCTGGTGCTCCTTGTTTGAGGGAGTAATCAACAAAATTTATAACCTATTACACCATATACTAGGGTAGCAAAGAAAAAGCTACTATAGTATAGCGGCTCTAGGATCGTTCACTGGGAAGGGTTTCCAAATTACAAATGATACCAATTCAAAGTGAATTGGTACTTTTTCATTTCAAGGTTAGCTCAAGAAATAAAACAAAAACTTTGATTGGTAAAGATTTAGATTTAAAATGACTACAAAGCAAGTGATGGAAATTACTTAGGAAGAAAAACATTCCTTGGAGGGTCAGGTTCACTAGGGAGGTTCCTCATGCAAAAGACATAGCTCAGGTCAGTTGGTTCATTTCCTTGCGTGAGAGAATCAACATATAGTCAATTCTCTAACCGGTGTTGTACAGATACATCCTTTAATTAGATTGCAGCTTTAATTCTCTCATTGATGCAACTTGCAATGGTTCGAGCCTCTCACTAAGCCTTACCCATTCAAGGTGATCTTTAACCTTGGACTTCCCTTCTCAAGCTCGCAAGAGATAACTAATGGATGTCTCCTTAGAGTCCAAAAGCTTACCAAGTGTTGGCAATTCCAGAAAATCCTACCTTCAAGTCACCTCCCAGAGGCTCACAAGGGGTAAACTAGTGCATCTCCATGGTTGGAGATCACTTGCCTTACCAAGTGTTGGCCCAGGTGACTCTAAGGTGTTTTAAGTTAACTAAAAACATAGAAATCACTAAAGGATTTCACTTCCTCTTCATTCATGGCTGAAACCACAAAGCTCTGCATTCTTACACTTGGAACCTTTCCCGGCAACCTTAGCTCCAAGGAACTAAAGGTTTAGTTACTCATTCTCTGGGGAAACTTCCTCAGAGAGTGCATAACTTAGAAAAAATGAAGAATACAAAGTGAGAAGATAAGGCAAAAACAAAGGTCCTGAGTTTTACTTGCTTTCAAACTTTTACATAAGGGTTCCTCTCCCTGAGAACAGGCTCTCGAGAGCTATTTATATCAACAAAAACAAATACTAATTATTACATGGATATTTAGTCTTTTTCCTAACTTAAAAGCTAAGGATTCTTATAATTGGTGGCTTTCAAGGAGAATTTTGGGATTTAGACAACAAAAATCTAATGAAAAATATCTCCCAATGTCGGTAGCAAATATCGGGACGCACTAAGGATCATTTCGCAAGTGCAAACGAGGTCTGCGAGATTTCCCAGAGGCATAAGAAGGACTGCGAAATCACTTCGCAGCAACCGGCTAATTTCGCAACGCTGCGAAGTGATCTTTCATCTTGTGGTATTTGGCGTCCATCGTGATGAGAAACTTCAGGGGGGAAACACAGCACTGTACAAAAAGGCTGTGAAATCATCTCGCAACAAAAGGGTGATTTCGCAGCGCTGTGCAAAATTCTTCCTTCAGCTTGGAGTGATCGGCTTGCAATGGCTGTAACTCCTTCATTTCAACTCCAAATTGCGTACCGTTTGAAGCATTGGATTATTGACTTCCTAAGCTTCGAAACTGCATAAAGCATGCATATATTGGACTTTAGGAAGTGCTCCAAAAGTGGTTGATATGACTGTCATCAAGAATATGCTTCATGACAAATTTCTCTTTGCTTCTTCTCCTTACATTCTGGATTTACTCATGGCAGCAAAGGACTTCACAGCTTTAGTTCTTCACGTTTCTGAGCTTCAAATTGCTTTGCCAAAGATTCCACATAACTCTCCTCAATCTCGGATTGCTTTGGTGATAAAAAAGCTATTAAAACACCAAAACTTAACACATATTGATTAGAAGTGCTTGCAAAGGTCCTTAATATGTTAATTGGGTTAAAAGGCAATAACTACTACTCAAAAGTGTTTAAAAGAGTTAATTATAAGCTATGAAATAACACTTTTTGAGTAGTAATCACCTCACAGCTCATGACCCCAAGTAGTTTGTATCATTGATAGCCTTGAGCTATTCATAAAATTTAGAGTTGTGAGCTCACGATCCAAATTCATTCATGTAAACCACAACCCTAAGTTGTTCATAGTATCTAAAGCCATGAGCTCACGACCCGGAGTCATTCATGTCATCTATAGCCTTGAGCTATTCATAGCCATTAGAGCATTCAACTCATGACCCAGAGTTGCTCTCATCAACCATAACCTAAAGTTGTTCATAGCATCTAAAGCTCTAAGCTCACTACCTAGGGTTGTTTATGTCATCCATAGCCTTAAGTTATTCATATTATTTAGAGCCATGGGCTCACAACCAAGAATCATTCATATCATCCTTAGCCCTAAGTTGTTCATAGCATCTAGAGGACTAAGCTCACGAAATCCTAAATTGTTCATATCATCAAATGCCTTAAGTTCTTCATAGCATCCAAAGTTTTCAGCTCATGACCTAGAGTAGCTTGTGTCATCCATAATACTTAGTTATTCATAGAATCTAGAGCTCAAAGCTCATGACCCGAACTTCTTTTTGTCAACCATAACCATAAGTAGTTCATATCATCTAAAACCTTGAGCTCACGACCTGGGGTTGTTCATAGCATCCACAACCTTGGGTTTTTCATAGCCCTGAGTGGTTCATAACATCTAGAGGCCTCAGGTCACAAGAGACCGAGTCATTCATATAATCCACAATTATGAGTTGTTCATAACATCTAGACCCTTGAGATCACGACACAAAGTTGTTCAAGTCAACCACAACCCTGAGTTGTTGATAGCATCTCAAGCCCTAAGTTCATGATCTGATGTCATTCATGTCATCCCCAACATTGAGCAGTTCATAGCATCTAAAGGCTTGAGCTCATGACACAAAATCATTCATATTTTTCCCAACCTTAATCAGTTCATAAAATCTAGAGGACTGAGCTCACAGGGTCTCAAGTCGTTCATATAATCCACAACTTTGAGTTGTTCATAACTTCTAGAACCTTGAGTCTAAGACCCGAAGCCTTTCATATCAACCACAACCTTGAGATGTTCATAGAATCTTAAGGCCATGACCCGAAGTCATTCATGTCATCCAAGACCCTGAGTTGTTAAAAACATTTAGAGCCCTAAGCTCATTACCTAGAGTCATTCATATCAACCATAACCCTGAGTTGTTCATAACATTTGGAGGACTCAGATCATGACTCAGAGTGGTTCTTGTCCACCATAGCCCCAAGCTGTTCATAGCATCTACAGCTCTGAGCTCAAGACCTGGAGTTGTTCATGTCATCAACAACCTTAGGTAGTTCATAGAACCTAGACCCTTGAGCTCAAGACCTGGAATCGTTCATGTCAACCCTAACCATGAGCTATTCATAGTATCTATGGGATTGAGGTCACGACCCAAAGTCATTCATGTCAACTACAACCTAGAGTTGTACATTACATCTAGAGCCTTAAGCTCACGACCTAGAGTCACTCATGTCAACTAGCACCATGGGCAGTTTATAACATCTAAAGCCCTGTGATCATGACCCAGATTCGTTCATGTCATAAACACCCTTAAGTAGTTCATAGCTCTAAGTTGTTCAAGGCATCTAGAGGTTTGAGTTCACGACCCGAAGTCATTTATGTCAACCACAACTTGGAGTTGTTTGTAGTTTATACAACTTAGAGCTTGATTCATGCCCAATTGGTGTCTCAGCTGATTCGTATCCAGCTGGTGCTCCTTGATTGAGGGAGTAATCAACAAAATTTATAACCTATTACACCATATACTAGGGTAGCAAAGAAAAAGCTACTATAGCATAGTGGCTCTAGGATCGTTCACTAGGATGGGTTTTCACTTCATAAATGATATTAATTCAAAGTTAAATTGGTGCCTTTTCATTTCAAGGTTACCTTTAAAAGAAAACATAAAGATGTTTGAATGAAAAAGGTTTGGTTTTAAACTAACCAAAAATAGTAACTGATTTTACTTACAAAGAAAAATGTTTCTTGGACTTTCAGATAACTAGGCTCAGATTCCTCGTACAAAAAGGGAGTTCCGGTCACTTGTTTCTTTTCCTCGCATTAGAGAATTAACATATAGTTAATTCTCTAACCGGTGTTGTACATATGCTTCCCATTAATGGGTTCAAACACTAAATCCTTCTCACTGATGCATCTTGCAATGGCTCGCGCCTCTCACCTAGCATTTGCCATTCAAGGTGATCTTTAACCTTGGATTACCCGTCAAAAGCTCACAAGAGATAACTAATGGATGTCTCCTTGGAGTCCAAAAGCTTACCAAGTGTTGGCTATTCTAGAAAATCCTACCTTCAAACCACCTCCCAAAAGCTTGCAAGAGATAAACTAGTGCATCTCCATGGACGGAGATCACTTGCCTTACCAAGTGTTGGCTCAGGTGAATTGAAGGCGTTTTAAGTTAACTAAAAAGATAAAAACCATTAACGGGTCACACTTTCTCTTTATTAAAAACTAAAACAACAAAACTTCCAATTTATGCATGCGGAAACTTACCCGGCTTTCCTCACTCCAAGAGACAAAAAGCCTAGCCTCTCATCCTTTGAGGAAAAATCCTCAGAGAATGTTTGGCTAGCAAGAAAATGAAAATGAAAGAGAAGGAAAAACATAGCAAGGCTCTGTATATTCTATATATTTATATATCTATATCTTTTACAGTGGATGCAAGGGAATATATATAGAGACGTTTTTCCAACCTTCCTAACTAAGAAATCTAATGGTTGGTGGATTACAAGGAGAAGAATGGAAATTTATACAAAAATATCTGAAGAAAAATATCCAAAAGTGTCAGTCGCAAATATCAGGAAACTTCAGGAGAAATTCCAGAGCACTGTGCAAAATGGTTGCGAAATCATTTCGCAGCAAAAGGGTGATTTCGCAGCCGTGCAACATTTTGCCTTCAGCTTGGAGTGTTCTTCTTGCAATGGCTGTAACTCGTTCATTTCAACTTCGAATTGCATACTGTTTAAAGAATTGGATTGTTGACTTCTTGAGCTTCGAAACGACATATAGCATGCAGAAAATGGACTTCGGGAAGTGCTCCAAAAGTGCAAAAGAAGACTGAAGCTGTTGTCCTCTGTTTTCTTCACTCTGTTTTTCCTCTCTCCGTTGTTCTTTCCTTGCATACTTTGAACGACTTTGGCAAAGGGCTATGGAGCTCCAAAGCTTGGTTCTTCATGAATTTGAGCTTCCAAAAGCTTTGCCATGAACTATATACAGCTCTCCCTCATTCTTGGATTGCTTTGGTGTAGCTAAAAGCTATCAAAAACACCAAAACTTAACACAATTTGATTAGAAATGATTGCAAGGGTCCTTAACATGTCAATTGAGTTAAAAGGTAATAATTAATAATCAAGAGTGTTTAAAAGAGTTAATTACAAGCTACAAAATAGCACTTTTTGAGTAGTAATCACTCCCCCCAACCGACATATTGCTAGTCCCTTAGCAATGAAGGAGAGAAAAAATAAAAATAAAAGTAATAAATTTACAAAATCATGCTGATCACTCCAAAAAATGTTTAAGTGGCATGATTGATCAAACTCTCACATGGAACATGAAAGAAATAAAACTCAAACTTCAATAGGAGCTATCAAATAATTTGCCTAGTCACAATTCATAAAGAGTAGGCATTATGCAAATTTAAGCTTAAAAAAAAAAAAAAATTTCCACTCCCAAAGGTCCAATCCTTACTCTTCCACAAAAATCTATGTGTTATTTATTAGTTTCCGGATATAGTATGTCAAACTAATCTCTCCCCCCAACCTAGTTTTTTTTTTCAAAGCTTAGCAAACTGATCAACCTCCAATAGGCTAAGAACGCACCTCTTTTTTCACAATATTTTTTTTCATTGTAGGAATACAAGGCTTAAAGGTATTCTTTTCTAAATTTTCCATGTAATGGGGGTCCATCGATGACTCCCAACCAATTAAGGTTTAGGGCATCAAGCTTTCAGGATCTTTCAACCACTAACTCCTCAGATTTTAACCCGAACTTTTGGGAATGAATTTTAATACCCAAGCACCTACAGTATGTTAAACTCCACCTATTCACCCTTGTAACGAGCATTGAGGTCGGTGACTCCCAACCAATTAAGGCTTAGGGCACCAGGTTTTAAAGATTTTCACCATATACCCCTTAGACCTTGCTCGGGTTTCAAGGCAAGCAAACATTTTTCTTTCTTTCTTTCTTTTTTTCAAAGGCTCATTGGCCTTTTACAAGGTGTCCCAACACTATTAAATGAGGTCAAAGGTACCAAGTCTAAAATTTTCCTAACTCAAGAGGGAAATAGTTTTTCATCTTATAATCAGAACCTATTGTGCACAGTGTGTGAATAGCTTAAAGTGGAAGAACTAAGGTTGAATTCAATAGAAGTTCCAACAATTCATCAACTTTAGTAAGTATAATACAAACTCTAAGTCAAGTAAAAAGACAAAAATTCAATTTCTCCCTTTTCATTTTGAAATTTTTTCCTTAATAACCATGGAGAGTAGAATAAAAAACTTTCAAAAATTTTAAAAATTAAACAAAAACAACTAAATTACCAAAATAACTTAGCATTAATAACAAAACTTACTTCCTCAACTCTCCCCCCAACCAAGTTGAACATTGTCTTTAATGTGACAAAAGCGATTGAAAAATAGGGAGGAAGTGGTACCTCCTTAGTGACATGGAGTTTGAGTCGTATAGGAGAAACCACATGTTTCAAAGAAAACATAAGAGTTAGTGAGTAGAGAAAAATGTCAAGTTTATACAAGAATGATGTCTATATATGATGTATCATTAGTAATACATCCAATCCCAGAATATAATACATCAAAATATGGAATTATTTATACTAATATAATATGTAAAGACAAAAAGTAAAGAGATGATCAAGTAATGGTAAGGTCCTATGGAGCTGATGCGTCTGTGGTGGCCTCTTGAATGGGTTTGATCAGGACTTTGACCTCTGTTCTGGTAGTCTCCTTAGGTGGCATAGTCTCCTCAGCTGAAGCTATGGGCTCTGATGGTTTTAGGAGGTTAGAAATGGAGTGAGAGGCTTAGTGTGTGTGATCCCAGGGTGTGCGGGGCTCTCCTCTTCAGATGCATGGTCGCGGGGCTCTGTTGGCATTTTAGCAACTTCCCTTGGCTTTGCAAGGTGTTTTTGCAAACCTTCCTCCTTTTCGCAAGTCAATTTCGCAATTTGAAGGCCATTTTGAAGCTTGGAGGTGATTTCGCAGCAAAGTGGCATTTTCGCTGACCATTTCACAACCTAAAGGTGATTTCGTAGCCAAAGGCCATTTTCGCAGTTGCGAAATGAGTGTACGGGGCTTCCAAATGGCACTAGTGTGCCAAAAAGTGGTTTCGCAGTTGAGAAACTCCCTTCGGAATGGGGTTTGGTTGCGAAAATTGGGAGTTTTTTACACTTTTGCATTTTGCAACCGTTTCGCAGCTACGAAATGAGGATCACCATGCTGCGAAATGGCACTCGTGTGCCAAAAGTTGGTTTCGCAGCTGCGAAGCACCCTACGAAATGGGGCTTTGGCTGCGAATTTATTTTTTTTGGATGTCGCAACCATTTCGCAGCTGTGAAATGGAGCTTTGGCTGCAAAATTAGGATTTTTCACATTTTGGGACTTCGCAACCGTTTCGCAACTGCGAAATGGGGGCTCCTGTGCTACGAAGTGGCACTCGTGTGCCATACTTGGTTTCGCAGCTACGAAAATTTTTGTAGAGGAGTCAATTGAGTTGCGAAATCATTTCGCAAAGGATGACCATTTTCGTAGAGACACGTTGATTCCGCAACGACTTCTTTTAGGTTGCGAAACGGTTTCGCAGCAGAGTGCTAAGTTCGTAGAGGCTGCGAAATCTCGCATACCCCTGTTTTTGCCCTGATTTTGCTCCGAAAGACTTCCTTTCAATTTCTTTGCATTTTCTCCTACCTGTGATCATCCAAAGACCTATATTACATAAAAAAAAAATAGAATTAAAGCATTGAAATCAAAATTAAAACAAGTAAAGAACAAAACAAAAAGATATAGACTAGCTAGTCTTTAAAAAGACTAAGTCCATAAAAAAATTTGATCCTGATTTAGCTTGCCCGGATCCCATATGAAGTTTGCATCTCTCACTTGGGGCTTTCTCTGTATGATTTTGTCATACAAAGCTTGGAGAAAAGGTGGAGGCATGTGTTTCTTCATCAATTCCTTGATGACTATCCTCTGTGGTTCTCTTTGTACATTAACATCATAGCCATCTTTCTCTATGCTTTTCCCCTTTTTCTTTCCTTTGATTTCCTCCCTCTTTTCTTTCTCTGTTTCACTCTCTACCTTATGCTCTAGCTTGCATGTGGGCAAATCAACCTCTTTACCACTCCTTAGAGTGATCATTTCTTTGACTTCCCTCTTTTGTGAAGGTTCTCCCTCCTTAGCCTCCATTTCATGGATACTCATGGAATTTTGATAAGGTTGAGAAGGAGAGTTTTCTTTCTCTTGCACTGTGTTGAGGTTGGCAAACCTTGAGATTGAATCTTGGAGATTATCTATCTTCTGAGATAGATCATTTTGCACTTCATCCATTTTTTTGTTCAATGAACTCTCTACACTGTCAATTATTTGACTGAGCTGAGCATTGATGGATTTTTTAGCTTCAACAAAGTCTTCCATGACCTTGTTAAGATTCATCATAGCTTGTTGAAGGTTTGAGGCTTGCTGTGGTGCTTGAGCAGGTTGCTGATACTGAGGTGGATGTGGTTTCCAAGAGAATTTTGGATGGTCCCTCCAATTGGAATTGTAGGTGTTGCAATCACCAAACATTTCCCTCACGGCTGGAATGGTAGGACACTCTTCCCACAAGTGCTCATAAAATAGACAAATGGCACAAGGCATAGCTTGCAATGGTGTCTGAGAAATGGCTTGCACTGGTTGCATATTCGTCATTTCTAGCTCTTCCAATCTCCTTGCCATAGCTGTAATCTTTGCCTTCATGTCTATGCCGTCATTCAAAATATACATCTCACCCTTAGCATCAGGTTGAGACGTCATTCTTCCCATATCTCGAGCATTTGGTTCATCCCATCCTCTTGAGACTTCAGCCACATAACTCATGAAGTTCATGGCTTCCTCTGCTATCTCTTATTCAATATGGCATAAACAACTAGCAATTTGTGAATTAAAAACAAAGAAAACAAAAGAAAAAAAATGCTAAGAAATTAAGGTAAACTAAAAACTAAATAAAAGGTATACTAAAATATGAACAAAGAAAAATAAACAAATAAAAAGAGTTAGTAAAAAGAAAAGAAAAGTCACCAAACTTGTGATGAAGATCACAAGTACTCTGAAAAGGTGATATCATTATAAAGTGGCACCATCCCCGGCAACGGCGCCATTTGATTCATGCCCAATTGGTGTCTCAGCTGATTCGTATCCAGTTGGTGCTCCTTGATTGAGAGAGTAATCAACAAAATTTATAACTTATTACACCATATACTAGGGTATCAAAGAAAAGAAAAAGCTACTATAGCATAGTGGCTCTAGGATCGTTCACTGAGATGGGCTTTCACTTCACAAATGATATTAATTCAAAGTTAAATTGGTGCCTTTTCATTTCAAGGTTAGCTTTAAAAGAAAACATAAAGATGTTTGAATGAAAAAGGTTTGGTTTTAAACTAACCAAAAATAGTAACTGATTTTACTTACAAAGAAAAATGTTTCTTGGAGTTTCAGATCACTAAGCTTAGATTCCTCATACAAAAAGGGAGTTCCGGTCACTTGTTTCTTTTCCTTGCATTAGAGAATTAACATATAGTTAATTCTCTAACCGGTGTTGTACAGATGCTTCCCATTAATGGGTTCAAACACTAAATCCCTCTCACTGATGCATCTTGCAATGGCTCATGCCTCTCACCTAGAATTTGCCATTCAAGGTGATCTTTAACCTTGGATTACCCGTCAAAAGCTCGCAAGAGATAACTAATGGATGTCTCCTTGGAGTCGAAAAGCTTACCAAGTGTTGGCTATTCTAGAAAATCCTACCTTCAAACCACCTCCCAAAAGCTCGCAAGAGATAAACTAGTGCATCTCCATGGACGGAGATCACTTGCCTCACCAAGTGTTGGCTTAGGTGAATTGAAGGCGTTTTAAGTTAACTAAAAAGATAAAAACCATTAACGGGTCACACTTTCTCTTTATTAAAAACTAAAACAACAAAACTTCCAATTTATGCATGCGGAAACTTACCCGGCTTTCCTCACTCCAAGAGACAAAAAGCCTAGCCTCTCATCCTCTGAGGAAAAATCCTCAGAGAATGTTTGGCTAGCAAGAAAATGAAAATGAAAGAGAAGGAAAAACAGAGAAAGGCTCTATATATTCTATATATTTATATATCTATATCTTTTACAGTGGATGCAAGGGAATATAAATAGAGACGTTTTTCTAACCTTCCTAACTAAGAAACTTATGGTTGGTGGATTACAAGGAGAAGAATGGAAATTTATACAAAAATATCTGAAGAAAAATATCCAAAAGTGTTAGTCGCAAATATTAGGAAACTTCAGGAGAAATTCCAAAGCACTGTGCAAAATGGCTGCGAAATCATTTCGCAACAAAAGGGTGATTTCGCAGCCGTGTAACATTCTGCCTTCAACTTGGAGTGATCTACTTGAAATGGATGTAACTCCTTCATTTCTACTCCGAATTGTGCACCGTTTGAGGCATTGGACTTTTGACTTCCTGAGCTTTGAAACGACATATAGCATGCAGAAAATGGACTTCGAGAAAGGCTCCAAAAGTGCGAAAGAAGACTGCAGCTGCTGTCCTCTATTTTCTTCACTCTGTTTTTCCTCTCTCCGTTGTTCTTTCCTTGCATACTTTGAACGACTTTGGCAAAGGGCTATGGAGCTCCAAATCTTGGTTCTTCATGAATTTGAGCTTCCAAAAGCTTTGCCATGAACTATATACAGCTCTCCCTCATTCTTGGATTGCTTTGGTGTAGCTAAAAGCTATCAAAAACACCAAAACTTAACATAATTTGATTAGAAACGATTGCAAGGGTCCTTAACATGTCAATTGAGTGAAAAGGTAATAATTACTACTCAAGAGTGTTTAAAAGAGTTAATTACAAGCTACAAAATAGCCCTTTTTGAGTAGTAATCAGAGCTCATCACTCAGAGTCATTCATGTCATCCATAACCCTGAGTTGTTCATAGCATCTAGAGCCCTCAGCTCATGACCCAAACTCTTTCTTGTGATCGACATCTCAGACATGTGTATGGCATCTACAACCCTTAGCTAATGACCTTGACTCTTTCATGTCAACCACAACCTTGAGTTGTCTATAGAATCTGGAGGTCTCAACCCATGATCGATGTCATTTATGTAATCCACAACATTGAGTTGTTAAGAGCATCTAAAGCCCTAAGCTCATGACCTAGAGCCTTCATGTCAACCACAAACCTACGTTCTTCGTAGCATCTAGAGCCTTGAGCTCATGACCTAGGGTCACTCATGTTAACCACAACCCTGAGTAGTTCATAACATCTAGAGCCCTAAGCTCAAGATATAGAGTCATTCATGTCAAACACAATCCTCAATTGTTCATAGCATCAAGAGCCTTGAGCTCATAACCCAAAGTTGTTCATGTCAACCATAGCCCTGAGATGTTCATAGCATCTAAAGCCCTGAACTCACTGATTACTACTCAAAAAGTGCTATTTTATAGCTTGTAAATAACTCTTTTAAAAAATTTTGAGTAGTATTTATTACCTTTTAACTCAATTGGCATGTTAAGGACCTTTGCAATCGTTTCTAATCAAATTGTGTTAACTTTTGGTGTTTTTGATAGCATTTTGATCACCAAAGCAATCCAAGATTGAGGAGAGTTTTATAGAATCCATGGAAAAGCAATTGGAATCTCATTTACATGAAGAACCCAAGCTTTAAAGCTTTATAGTCCTTTGCCAAAAGCAAATCATGAATGCAAGGAGGGAAAGCAAAGAGAGAAATCTAACATGAAGAATTCAAGAGGATAGCAACTGTTGGACACATTTTGAGCACTTTCTGGAGTCCATTTCATGCATACTATATGTCATTTCGAAGATCAAGAAGTCATAAATCCAACGCTTCAAACAGTACATGAATTGGAGTTGAAATGAAGATGTTATAGCCATTGGAAGCCAATTGCACCAAGTTGAAAGCCAATTTCGCAGCTGCGAAATCAACCTTTGGTTGCGAAATGGAGACCTTCAACTTGCGAAATTTCACAGCCCATGTTGCATGCTTGTGAAATCCACCTGAGTGCTTCTAGATATTTGCGACCGACTCTTTTAGATTTTTTTCTTAAGATATTTGTTGTTTAAATCCCCATTTTCTCCTTGTAATCCACCAATCATAAGATTCTTTAGTTAGTAAGTAAGAATAAAGGGTGAATAACCACTTATATATAGTTTTGTAATTTTTCTTTACAGAGACATCTCAGGAGTTTGTTCTCAGAGATCAACTTTTTGTATAGTTTTGAAGGAAGTAATGCACAGAGCTTTGCTCTGCCTTACCTACTCACTTTGATTGTATTTTTCTTACTAACCAAACAAGCTCTGAGGATGTTTCCTCGGAGAATGAGTGGCTAAGCTTTTTGTCTCTTGGAGTTGAGGAAGCTGGGTAAGGAGCCGAATGCAAGAATTGGAAGTTTTATTATTTCAGCTTCTAATGAAGAGAAAGTGTGACTCGTTAATGGTTTCTATGTTTTTAGTTAACTTAAAACGCCTTTAAATCACCTTGGCCAGCACTTGGTAAGGAAAGGGATATCCGCCCATTGAGATACACTAGTTTATCTCTTGCGAGCCTTTGGGAGGCGGTTTGAAGGTGGGATTTTCTAGAATAGCCAACACTTGGTAAGCTTTTGGACTCTAAGGAGACATCCATTAGTTATCTCTTATGAGCTTGAGAAGGGAAATCCAAGGTTAAGGATCGCCTTGAATGGTAAATGCTAGGTGAGAGACACGAGCCATTGCAAGATGAATCAGTGAGAGGGATTTAGTGTTTGAATCCATAAAAGGGAAGCATCTGTACCACACTGGTTCGAGAAATAACTATATGTTAAATCTCCAATGTGAGGAAAAGATTCAAGTGACCAGAACTCTATTTTTGTATTAGGAGCCTGACCCTATGATTGAAAAACTCCGAGAAACATTTTTCTTTATAATTAAAATAAGTTATTATTTTTTGTTAGCTTAGAACCAATCATTTTTCAACCAAAGATTATGTTTTCTTTTAAAGCTAACCTTGAAATGAAAAAGTACCAATTCAACTTTGAATTAACATCAGTTGTGAGTTGAAAACCCTTCCCAGTGAACGATCCTAGAGCCACTATGCTATGCTAGTTGAAGCTATCCTAGTACATGGTGATATAGGTTATAAATTTTGTTGATTACTCTCGTCCGAGGACCAAAATCAAGGTACACCAATTGGGAACGAATCACTCACGACTTGGAGTCTTTCTCGTCATCGATAGCCTTAAGTTGTGCATAATATCTAGAAGCCGAAGCTCACAACTCAAAGTCTTTCTTGTTAACCACAATCCTGAGTTGTTCATAGAATATAGAGGCCTAATCTCATGAACTATAGGCATTCATGTTATTCACAACCCTGAGTTGTTAATAACATCTACAGTCCTAAGCTCACGACTGAGAGTCATTCATGTCATCCATAGCTTCAGCAGTTCACAGCATCTATAAGCTTGAGCTCATGATGGAGAATCATTCACAATCATCCATAACTCTAAGCAATTCATAAGGTCTAAAGGCTTAAGCTCATATGATCCCGAGTCATTCATATCATCCACAACTCTAAGCTCTTTATAGCATCTAGGGCCCTAGGCTCACGATCAGGAGTAGCTCATGTCATCCATAGTTGAGAGTTGCTCATAGCATCTAGAGCCTTAAGCTCACGACCCAAAGTCGTTCATATTAACCACAACCCTAAGTTGTTCATAGCATCTAGAGCCCTGAGCTCTCGACTCGGAGTTTTTCATGTCATCGATATCCCTGACCTATGTATAGCATCTAGAGCCCTCATCTTATGACTCGGAGTATTTCATTTCATCGACAACCTGAAGTTGTGCATAAGATCTAGAGCTCTAAGCTCATAACTAGGAATCTTTGATGCCAACTACAACCTTGAGCTTTACATAAAATCAAGAGACCTGATCCCATGACCCGAAATTGTTCATGTCATCCACAACCCTGGTTTGTTAGTAGCATCTAGAGCCTTGAGCTCATGACCCAGAGTCATTCTTATTATCCACTGTCCAAAGCAGTTCATAACATCTAGAAGCTTGAGCTCATGACACATAATCATTCATATCATCCAAAACCTAGAACGGTTCATAAAATCTATAGGCCTAAGCTCACGGGATCTTAAGTCATCCATATCATCCATAATTATGAGTTGTTCATAGCTTCTAGAGCCATAAGCTCAGCGCTTAGGGTCTTTCATGTCAACCATAACCCTAAGTTGTTCATAGTATCTAGAGCCCTGAACTCATGACCCGGAGTCGTTCATGTCATCCACAATCCTGATTTTTTTTGTAGCATCTAATGCCTTGAGCTGACGACCTAGAGTTGTTCATGTTAACCACAACTGTGAGTTGTTCATAGCATATAGAGCCTTGAGATCAAAACCCATAGTTATTCATATCTTCTGTAACCCTGAGCAGCTCATAGAATCTAGAGGCTCTAACTCATGATGCAAAATCTTTCATATCATCCACGACCCTAAGCGATGCATAGCATCAAGAGATCTGAGCTCACGGGATCCCAAGTCATACATATAATCAACAACTCTGAGTTGTTCATAGCATTCAGAGCCCTAAGATCACAACCTAGAGTAGAACATGTCTTCCATAGCTCTAAGTTGTTCATAGCATCTATAGCCTTGATCTCACGACCTAGAGTTGTTTATGTCATCCAAAACCCTGAGCCGTTTATAGTATCAAGAGCCCTATACTCAAGACCTATACCTTTTCATGTCATCAACAACCTAGACACGTGTATAGCATGTAGAGCCCTAAGATCATGACCCAAAGTCTTTCATGTCGTTGACAACCTTAAGTTGTGCATAGCATCTTGAGCCCTGAACTCACGACTCGGAGTCTTTCATGTCAATTATAACCTTGAGCTATTCATGGAATCTAAATGCTTAAGCTCATGACCTAAAGTCATTCATGTCATCCACAACCCTAAGTTGTTAATAACATCTAGAACCTTAAGCTCATGACCTAGAGTCATTCATGACAATAACAACCTTGAGTTATTCATAATATCTAGAGCCCTGAGCTCATGACCCGAAGTCATTCATGTTAACCAATACCTTGAGTTGTTCATAGCATCTAGAGCCTTGAGCTCACGACCTAGAGTCGTTCATGTCAACCACAGCCCTGAGATGTTCATAAAATCTAGAGTCTTGAACTCCTGACCTAGAGTCTTTCATGTGATCAACAACCTTAAGTTGTGCATAACATTTAGAGCCCTGAGCTCATGACTCAAAGTTTTTCTTGTCGACCACAACCCTGTGTTGTTCATAGAATCTAGAGGCCTAAGCTGAGGAATCGGAGTCATTCATCTTATCCACAACACTAAGTTGTTAATAGCACCCATAACCTTGAGCTAACAACCCAAAGTCATTCATGTCATCCACAACCCTTAGCAGTTCATATCATCTAGAGGCTTTAGCTCATGATGCAGAATCATTCATATCATCCATTGTCTTGAGTAGTTCATAGCGTCTAGAGGTTTAAGCTCATAGGATCTTGAGTTGTTCATATCATCCACAACTCTGAACTCTTTATAGCATCTAGAGCTTTGGCCTCATGACCTAGAGTGGCTTATGTCATCCGTAGCCTAACACTGTTCATAGCATCTAGAGCCTTAAGCTCATGATCCAAAGTCGTTCATGTCAACCACAACTTTGAGTTGTTCATGGTATCTAGAGCCCTAAACTCTCGACCTAGAGTCTTTCATGTAATCGACAATCTAACCTGTGTATAGCATCTAGAGCCCTCAACTCACGACCCGAAATCTTTCTTGTCATCGATAACCTTCAGTTATGCATAACTTCTAGAGCCCTAAGCTCACAACTAGGAGTCTTTGATGTCAATCATATGTTTGAGCTATTATAGAATCTAGAGGTCTGAGCACATGACCTAGAGTCGTTCATGCCATCCACAACCCTAACTTGTTAGTAGCATCTATAACCTTCTTGTCACTACTCGAAGTCATTAATGTTAATTCTCGTCTTAAGTTGTTCATAGCGTCTAGAGCCCTGAGCTCATGACCTAGATTCATTCATATCTTCCACAGCCTTGAGAAGTTCATAGCATCTAGTGAATTGAGCTCATGACACAGAATCGTTCAAATCATCCACAGTTTGGAACGGTTCATAGCATCCCAAGTCGTTCATATCATTCACAAACCTGAGTTGTTCATGCCTTCTAGAGCCTTGAGCTCAAGACCTAGAGTTTTTCATGTCAATCACTACCTTAAGTTGTTCATAATATCTAAAGCTCTAAGGTTATAACCCAGTGTTGGTCATGTCATCCATAACCTTGAGTTGTCGAGAGCATCTAGTGCCTTGAGCTCATGACCCGAAGACATTCATGTTAGCCGTAACCTTAAGCTTTTCATAGCATCTAAAGCCCTAAGCAGTTCATAGTATATAGAGGCTTAAGCTTAGGAAGTAGAATCATTCATATCATCCACAACCCTAAGTGATTAATAGCATCTAGAGGATTGAGCTCATGGGATCGTAAGCCATTCATATCATCCACAACTTTGAGTTATTCATAGCATCCAAAGCCCTAAGCTCATGACCTTGACTAGCTCATGTCATCCATAGCCTTGAGCTATTTATAACATCTGAAGTCCTAAGCTCAAGACTCAAATCCTTCACATTAACCACAATCCTAAGTTGTTAATAGTATCTAGAGCCTTGAGCTCGCAACCCAGAGTTGTTCACGTCATGTACAACCTTGAGTTATTCATAGCATCTAGAGCTCTAAGCTCACAATGTATAATCTTTCATGTCATTGACAACCTTAAGTTGTGTATAGCATCTAGAGCGCTATGCTCACGAATCAAAGTCATTCAGCCTTGAGCTCGCAACCCAGAGTTGTTCATGTCATGTACAACCTTGAGTTATTCATAGCATCTAGAGCTCTAAGCTCACAATGTATAATCTTTCATGTCATTGACAACCTTAAGTTGTGTATAGCATCTAGAGCGCTATGCTCACGAATCGAAGTCATTCATGTCAACCATAACCTTGAGTTGTTCATAAAATCTAAAGGCCTAAGCTCATGACTTGAAGTCATTCATGTTATCTAGAACCCTAAGTTGTCAATAGCATCTAAAGCCTTGAGCATGCAACTCCTAGTCGTTCATATCATCCATAACACTGAGGAGTTCATAAAATCTAAGGGCTTGAGCTCATGATGCAAAATCATTGAAATCATCCATAACCCTTAGCAGTTCATAGCATCTAGAGGCTTGAGCTCACAGGATCTCGACTCAATCATATCATCCACAACTCTTAGTTGTTCGTTCCCAATTGGTGTACCTTGATTTTGGTCCTCAGATGGGAGTAATAAAAAAAATTCATAACCTATATCACCATGTATTAGGATAGCTTCAGCTAGCATAACATAGTGGCTCTAGTATCGTTCACTGGGAAGGGTTTTCAACTCACAACTGATGTTAATTCAAAGTTGAATTGGTGCTTTTTCATTTCAAGGTTAGCTTTAAAAGAAAACATAATCTTTGGTTGAAAAATGATTGATTTTAAGCTAACCAAAAATAGTAACTGATTTTAATTATAAAGAAAAGTGTTTCTTAGAGTTTTAGGATCATTGGGGTTAGGCTCCTAATATAAAAATAGAGTTCCGATCACTTGAATCTTTTCCTTGCATTGGAGAATTAACATATAGTTATTTCTCTAACCGGTGTGGTATAGATGCTTCCCTTTTATGGATTCAAACACTCAATCCCTCTCACTGATTCATCTTGCAATGGCTCGTGCCTCTCACCTAGCATTTACCATTCAAGGCAATCCTTAACCTTCGATTTGCCTTCTCAAGCTCACAAGAGATAACTAATGGATGTCTCCTTAGAGTCCAAAAGCTTGCCAAGTGTTGGCTATTCTAGAAAATCCTACCTTCAAACCACCTCCCAAAGGCTCACAAGAGATAAACTAGTGTATCTCAATGGACGGAGATCACCTTCCTTACCAAGTGTTGGCCCAGGTGATTTAAAGGCGTTTTAAGTTAACTAAAAACATAGAAACCATTAACGGGTCACACTTTCTCTTCATTAGAAGCTAAAACAACAAAACTTCCAATTCTTGTATTCGGCTTCTTACCCAGCTTCCTTGATTACTACTCAAAACATGTTATTTTGTAGCTTTTAATTAGCCCTTTTAAATGATTCATGCCCAATTGGTGTCTCAGCTGATTCGTGTCCAGCTGGTGCTCCTTGATTGAGGGAGTAATCAACAAAATTTATAACCTATTACACCATATACTAGGGTAGCAAAGAAAAAGCTACTATAGCATAGTGGCTCTAGGATCGTTCACTAGGATGGGTTTTCACTTTGCAAATGATATTAATTCAAAGCTGAATTGGTGTCTTTTCATTTCAAGGTTAGCTTTAAAAGAAAACATAAAGATGCTTGAATGAAAAAGGTTTAGATTTAAACTAGCCAAAAATAGTAACTGATTTTACTTACAAAGAAAAGTGTTTCTTGGAGTTCAGATCACTAGGCTCAGGTTCCTCATACAAAAAGGAGAGTTCCGGTCACTTGTTTCTTTTCATCGCATTAGAGAATTAACATATAGTTCCTTCTCCAACCGGTGTTGTACAGATGCTTCCCATTAATGGGTTCAAACACTAAATCCCTCTCATTGATGCACCTTGCAATGGCTCATACCTCTCAACTAGAACTTGCCATTCAAGGTGATCTTTAACCTTGGATTACCTGTCAAAAGCTCGCAAGAGATAACTAATGGATGTCTCCTTAGAGTCCAAAAGCTTACCAAGTGTTGGCTATTCTAGAAAATCCTACCTTCAAGTCACCTCCCAAAAGCTCGCAAGAGATAAACTAGTGAATCTCCATGGACGGAGATCACTTGCCTTACCAAGTGTTGGCTCAGGTGAATTAAAGGTGTTTTAAGTTAACTAAAAAGATAAAAACCATTAACGGGTCACACTTTCTTTTCATTAAAAACTAAAACAACAAAACTTCCAATTTATGCATGTGGAAACTTACCCGGCTTTCCTCACTCCAAGAGACGAAAAGCCTAGCCTCTCATCCTCTGAGGAAAAATCCTCAGAGAATGTTTGGCTAGCAAGAAAATGAAAATGAAATAGAGAAGGAAAAACAGAGCAAGGCTCTATATATTCTATATATTTATCTATCTATATCTATATTTCTATATCCTGTCGGATTACATGATGATCTATATTACATGATTCTATATCTATTACAGTGGATGCAAGGGAATATATATAGAGACGTTTTTCCAACCTTCCTAACTAAGAAATCTTATGGTTGGTGGATTACAAGGAGAAGAATGGAAATTTATACAAAAATATCTGAAGAAAAGATCTAAAAGAGTCGGTGCACAAATATCGGGAAGCACTAAGGACCACTTCGTAGGTGAAAACGAGGTCTGCGAGGTTTCGCAGACGCACAAAAAGGGCTGCGAAATCACTTCGCAGCAAAAGGCTGATTTCGCAGCGCTGCGAAGTTGGCTTTCAGCTTGCGGTGTTTGGCTTCCAACGTGTCACAACTATCGGGAAACTTTAGGGGGAATTCCACAGCACTGTGCAAAATGGCTGCGAAATCATTTCGCAGCAAAAGGGTGATTTCGCAACGCTGTGCAAAATTCTTCCTTCAGCTTGGAGTGATTGACTTGCAATGGCTGTAACTCCTTCATTTCAACTCCAAATTGCACACCATTTGAAGAATTAGATTGCTGACTTCCTGAGCTTCGAAACGACATATAGCATGTAGAAAATGGACTTCGGGAAGTGCTCCAAAAGTGTGAAAGAAGACTGCAGCTGCTATCCTCTATTTTCTTCACTTTGTTTTTCCTCTCTCTGTTGTTCTTTCCTTGCATACTTTGAACGACTTTGGAAAAGGGCTATGGAGCTCCAAAGCTTGGTTCTTCATGAATTTGAGCTTTCCATTGCTTTGCCATGGATTCCAAATAAATCTCCTCAATCTCGGATTGCTTTGGTGATCAAAAAGCTATCAAAACACCAAAACTTAACACAATTTGATTAGAATTGATTGCAAGGGTCCTTAACATGCCAATTGAGTTAAAAGGTAATAACTACTACTCAAAAGTGTTTAAAAGTGTTAATTACAAGCTATGAAATAGCACTTTTTGAGTAGTAATCATTAAACACCCTTGAGTAGTAATTATTACCTTTTAACTCAATTGGCATGTTAGGGACCCTTGCAATCGTTTCTAATCAAATTGTGTTAAGTTTTGGTGTTTTTGATAGCTTTTTGCTCACCAAAGCAATTTAAGAATGAGGGAGGGCTGTATATACTTCATGGCAAAGCTTTTGGAAGCTCAAATTCATGAAGAAACCAAGCTGTGGAGCCTCATAGTCCTTTGCCTTAGTCGTTCAAAGTATGCAAGGAAAAAGCAATGGAGAGAGGAAAAACAGAGTGAAGAAAACAGAGGATAGCAGCTGTAGTCTTCTTTTGCACTTTTGGAGTACTTTCTGAAGTCCATTTTCTACATTCTATATACCATTTCAAAGATCAGGAAGTCAAGAATGCAATGCTTCAAACGGTGTATGAATTGGAGCTGAAATGAGGAAGATATGGCCTTTTCAAGACAATTGCATCCAGCTGAAGGACAAATTCGCATCTTGCGAATTTGGAACTCCAACGTGCGAAATTAAAGCCTACCTTGCGAAATGGAAATGGAATACAGCCGCACAGTCACAAAGAAGCCCAACTTGCAAAAGTGATTTTGCAACTTGCGAACTTGGAGCTCAACGTGCGAAAATGGATTCCAAGTTGCGAAATCAACTTGCGAGATTTTTGTAAGTCACCATGCAACGTGCGAAATCTACATGCGAACTGGGATATTTGTGCACCGACTCTTTTAGATCTTTTCTTCAGAAATTTTTGTATAAATTTCCATTATTCTCCTTGTAATCCACCAACCATAAGATTTCTTAGCTAGGAAGGTTGGAAAAACTTCTCTATATATATTCCCTTGCATCCATTGTAAAATATAGATATATAAGTATGTAGAATCGATCAATATATAGAATATACAGAGCCTTGCTTTGTTTTTCCTTCTCTTTTCTATTTTCTTTTTCTTGGAAGCCAAAAAACCTCTGAGGATGTTTTCCCAGAGGATGAGAGGCTAAACCTTTGGTTTCTTGGAGTGAAAGAAGCTAGGTGAAAAGTCCAGCTGCAAAAGTGGAAAACTCTCGTGCATTAAATACAGGTAGTTGGAGTTCATAAATGGCTTTTAAATCTAAAGTTTTGCTTTAAATCCCTTAGAATCACTTTGAATGGTCAATACATGGTAAGCTTTTAGATTTCTGTGGATACTTATTGCTAGATCCACATCAGACCATTAGTTATCATATACGAGCCATTGGAAAGTGGCTCAAGGTGAAGACCCACGGTGTCTAAAGCCATTAATGGAACTTGACTACCATGTCTATTGACTTTTTATGGATTAAATCTTCATTGTTAAACCTATACTAGTTCGGGAAACAACCATCCTTTATGTTGTTGTCCCCAATACGAGGAGAAAAATCCGGAATTTCCCACTTTGCATTCTGAACTTGATCCTAGCAACCTTTAGCTCCGGGAGACTTTCTTTATTCCATTTGTATCTAGTTCTATGTTAATTTAGTTCCAAACACTACTTTCAAAACAAATTTTATTTTCTTTTAAAATTTAAGTTTTTGACAAAGGAAATCATCAGACTCAATTTCTAATCTTGAGTCTATCACTGGTAGAGTGAAAACCCATCCCTGAGTTCGACCCTAGAGCTGCTATACTATAGTAGCTTTGCTACGCCAGTATAAGGTAATAGGATTTATAAATATTTTTTATTAAAATACTCAACTGGGCATGAATCATTCCTCAACTCCAAGAGACAAAAAGCCTAGCCACTCATTCTCTGAGGAAACATCCTCAGAGCTTGTTTGGCTAGTAAGAAAAATACAATCAAAGTGAGTAGGTAAGGCAGAGCAAAGCTCTGTGTATTACTTCCTTCAAAACTATACAAAAAGTGGTATTTGAGAACAAGCTCCCCGAGATGTCTGTGTAAATAAAATTATAAACTATATATATGAGGTTATTCACCCTTTGTTCTTACTTATTAACTAAGGAATCCTATGATTGGTGGATTACAAGGAGAAAATGGGGATTTAAACAACAAATATCTGAAGAAAAAATCTAAAAGAGTCGGTCACAAATATTTGGAAGCACTCAGGTAGATTTCATAGGCATGTAAGATGAGCTGCAAAATTTTGCAAGCTGAAAGTCTCCATTTTACAGCCAAAGGCTGATTTCGCAGCTGCGAAATTGCCCTTCAGCTTAGTGCGATTCGATTCTAATGGCTATAACTTCTTCATTTCAACTCTGATTTGTGTACCGTTCAAAACGTTGGATTCCTGACTTCCCGAGCTTCGAAAATAAATATAGTATGCATTAAATGGACTCTAGGAAGTGCTCTAAATGTGTCCAATAGTTGCTGTCCTCTTGAATTCTTCATGTTAGATTTCTCTCTTTGCTTTCTCTCCTTGCATTCATGATTTGCTTTTGGCAAAGGACTATAAAACTTTAAAGCTTGGATTTTTCATCTAAATGAGCTTCCAATTGCTTTGCCATGGATTCTATAGAACTCTCCTCAATCTTGGATTGCTTTGGTGATCAAAAACATATCAAAAACACCAAAACTTAACACAATTTGATTAGAAACGATTGCAAGGGTTCTTAACATGCCAATTGAGTTAAAAGGTAATAAATACTACTCAAAAGTGTTTAAAAGAGTTAATTACAAGCTATAAAATAGCACTTTCTGAGTAGTAATCACTCCCCCAACCGACATATTGCTAGTCCTTTAACAATGAA
Organism: Vitis vinifera; assembly: GCF_030704535.1. Classification (NCBI taxonomy): domain Eukaryota; kingdom Viridiplantae; phylum Streptophyta; class Magnoliopsida; order Vitales; family Vitaceae; genus Vitis; species Vitis vinifera. Next base: position 12,999,950 of record NC_081810.1, read on the forward strand.
GGAGAGAAAAAGAAAAATAAACAGTACTTTAATTTACAACATCATGTTGACCACTTCAAAAAATTTTAAGTGGCATGGTGATCAAACTCTCACATGGAACATTAAAGATATAAAACCCAAAATTCAACAAGAGTTATCAAATAACTTGCCTAATCACAATTCATGAAGAGAAATCATTATGCAAATTTAAGCTTTAAATAGTTTTCACTTCCAAAGGGCCAAACCTTACTATTCCACAAAAATCTAAGTGTTACTTGATAGTTTCTAAATATAGTATGCCGAACTAATCTCTCCCCCCAACCTAGTTCTTTTTCAACACTTAGAAAACTGACAAAATTTAATAGGCTAAGAACGCATCCTTTTGTTTCATAATTTTTTTTCCATTGTAGGAGTACAAGGCTTAAAGGTATCATTTTCTAAATTGTCCATGTAACGGGGGTCCATCGATGACTCCCAACCAATGAAGGTTTAGGGCATCAAGCTTTAAGGATCTTTCAACCACTAACTCCTCGGATTTTACCCCAGACTTTTGAGAATGAATTTTAATACCCAAGCACCTACAGTATGTTAAACTCCACCTATTCACCCTTGTAACGAGCATTAAGGTCGGTGACTCCCAACCAATGAAGGCTTAGGGCACCACGTTTTAAAGATTTTCACCTTATACCCCTCAGACCTTGCTCGGGTTTCAAGGCAAGCAAACATTTTTTTCTTTCTTTCTTTTTTTTTTCAAAGGCTCATTGGCCTTTTATAAGGTGTCCCAACACTATTAAATGAGGTCAAAGGTACCAAGTCTAAAATTTTCCTAAGTCAAGAGGGTGATAGCTTTTCATCTTATAATCCGAACCTATTGTGTACAGTGTGTGAATAGCTTAAAGTGGAAGGCATAAGGTTGAATTCAATAGAAGTTTCAACAATTCATCAACTTTAATAAGCATAATACAAACTCTAAGTCAAGTAAAAAGACAAAAATTCGATTTCTCTCATTTTATTTTGAGAATTTTTCCTTAATAACCATGGACAGTAGAATAAAAACTCAAAATTTAAAAAAAAAATTAAGCAAAAAACAACTAAATTACCAAAATAACTTAACATTTAAAATAAAAACTTCCTTCCTCAACTCTCTTTCCCCCCAACCAAGCTGAACATTGTTCTCAATGTGGCAAGAGCAATTGAAATTTCAAGGAGGAAGTGGTACCTCCTGAGTGATATGAAGTTTGAGTAGAATAGGAGAAACCACATGTTTCAAAAACAACAAAAGATATGAGTAGAGGAATTAAAATAAGATTATGCCAAGTATACTAAAAAAAATGATAGATATGTATTACTTTAAGAAAGTACACTATGGAGCAAAAACAAGTAATACATCCAATCACAATATATAAAACATAAAAAAATATGGGATTATGAGTTCTACTAAAGTAAAGAAATACAACAAACAAAATAGGTAAATGATCAGATGGTGGTGAGAGGATCATGTAGAGATGATGGCTCGATTGTAGAAGTTTGAATACTCGGGATGGATGCCTCTATCTCTCCTGTAGTCGTCTCCTTAGGGAGTATAGTCTGCTCTGCTAGAGGAGGGCCCTGGGATGGATTTGTAGGCTTTGATGAGATAGGAATATCATGCACAGGTGGAGATAGAATACCCAAATGCTACTGTATCTGCCTAAGGATGGCAGTATGCTGGGTCTGGGTGGCGATAAGCTAATCCTGATGGGCACGTATGGCCTCCATCTGCTGGGTCAGGATGCTCTAAGTAGCAGTCAATGTCTGCAAAGTATGACACAGGCCTCTGAACTCAGAAATGGATATGGCTATACTTGACTAAAATGGATAAGGCTCGGATGTAGCTGGTGCAGCTGGCGGAGTCCTGGGAGTGGCATGAGGAGCAGAAGATGCAACCTCAGGCATAGGTCCTATAGAGGGCACTGTAGGGGCAGGTGCTCTCATGTCCGTAGGTATCTCAACCGGCCGTGGCTCCTTTGGATGCTCTGGTTGTGGAATCTCTGGATGCTCAGGTCCAGTTGGGGCTCCTGGCTCTACATCATACGTTGTCATACTCGTCCATTTGTCGAGAGTGAGTATCTCTCGACAAAGGTTTCTACGCTCAAACTGAGGCTCAAATTGATATCCCAAGTGCTTTAATATCTGACAGAGCAATCTCGAGAATAGAAGTGGAATGGCATCCGCTCTCAGCAGCTTCTTCCTGTGGACCTTCTCTTCAAAGTACAGAAGAACGGCCATGATGAGATGATGAGGGCCAAAGAAAAATCCCTCGGATATCCTGAATAAAGCCTCTAGCAAAGCTCCTCTCCTCTACACCATATGCTGAAGTGGATAGATGTTGTGGCGCAGAAGTGCATCGATAAAGAACATGCTGGGAGGGAGCTCCTTCCTCAACAAATATGGGCATGTGGAAGTCCTTCTGGATAGTATATGAACCATATCACTCTGAGAAGGATGAGCCCATACTCTATAATCCTTTGGATGTGCTGACTCATAAGGAATGCGCAGGGCCTCTGCTATGTGTCTAGCTCCCAAGATACCATGGCGTTCGTCAATGGTGAAGTGGATGATAGCAGGATCCCGAACGATATGTGTAGTCATAGACGGATAAAAGTCTAATGCCACACGGGGATAGAAGAAATCCCTAGGAGTCATCATGTGCTCCATATGGTACCTCTGGAGTAGATGGAATGAATCTCTCAACTCTGGCTGAAGCCTAAAAGTCTCTCTATCAAAACAAAGCTCGGAGTGGAATGGCCTAGCTCGGCAATCCAAATTGCCCTCTATGGGTGGTTGAGTGACCATGGGCCTCCTAATAATCACCTCAGGAGTCATCCCAAAGGGAATTTGAGACTCTATAGTAGGCGGTTGAGGCACTGATGGCTTAACTGGAGTTGATATCCTTGCTTACTTCTTAGGAGGACGACTAACTGATTTCTTGGGTCGAGAGGAGCTTGCTCTTGGTGTAGTGGGTGGCCTCCTCGTCTCAGAGGAGGAATCTGAGACGTGCCCTCTACTGAAGGTGGGACAACAAGTGGCTGTGAAGGCTCAGTCACAGAGTCTTGCACAGGAACCACTCTCGGGGCTCTAGGGCGGCCTGAGGGAGATGGGGTCTTGGCTCCTCGTGTTTTGGCCATGAAAATAGACGTGAAGAAGCTTGAGAATGGGTGGCCGGAGGTACGTGTGGGGTTTTTCTTCAGACTGAGGTCCTCTAGAAATGGTGCTTTGGATTGCCTCAATTTTCGTACCAAATGGGGGTTTTTGCAGGGCAAATGACCGGTGCGAAATGGAAAATAGCAATTTAAAGGTTTAAATTTGAATTAGAGTGACGGTTGAGCTTTTCACATGAGAGGGCTCACTTCATAACCAAGGGCCAATTTCACAGCCAATGGCCATTTTCACAGGCCATTTTGCAGCCCATTTCGCAGCTGCAAAATGGGAGTGTGGGGCTGCGAAATGGCACTCGTGTGCCAAAGGGGCATTTCGCAACTACGAAATGGTTTCACAGAGGGTGTTATGGCTGCAAAATGAGGCTTTGGAGGATTTCGCAGCCGTTTTGCAGCTGCGAAATAAGGGTTTGGGCTGCGAAATGGCACTCGTGTGCCAAGGGTGCGTTTCGTAGAGGGTGGTCTTAGGGCTGCGAAATGGTTTTGCAGAAAAGGGCCTATTTCGTAACAAGCTCTTGATTTCACAGTGGGTCCCTTTTGGCTGCAAAATAATTTCATAGAGGAAGCCCCTTTTCGCATGGGGGCTATTTTGGCTGCGAAATTTTCACAGGCCACTAGAATTCCTTGCTTTTGGTTCCTTTTGGCTCCCTGAGACCTTCCTTCACCTCTTTTGCAATTCCTCCTAAATTTGGTCATTCAAAAAGTATAAGTTATATCAAAATAACACAAATTAAAACTAAGATTAAAATCAAAACAATTAATAAAGCTCTGAAATTAGAAAAATTAAAAAAAAATGGACTTTGTCAAAACCAAGTCCATCTAACCCCTTTTTTATTAGGATTTCTGTGGCTCAAGGAGGTTGAATTCCTCCTTATCTTGATTGAATGGCTCGATGAATGGTTTGAGACGATGGCCATTGACTTTAAAGGTGTCTGTGCTGTTGGAATTCAGTAATTCCACCACTCCATTGAGATGCACTTGGTGAATGATGAAAGGGCCTGTCCACCTTGACTTTAGCCTCCCAGGAAAACTATGCAGCCTAGAGTCATAGACTAAGACTCTTTATCCCTTTCGGAATTCTTTATTGGAGATTAACTGATCATATCACCTCTTCATCCTCTGTATTGCAACTTTGGAATTGATGTAGGCATCATTTCTTAATTTCTCCATCTCATTAAGGTCTAAGCACCTCTTTGCCCCGACTCAGATCAAGTCCATGTTTACCTTCTTGATTGCCCACCAAGCCTTATATTCAACTTCCACAGGGAGATGACATGCGTTGCCATAGACTAGGCGACAAGGAGACATGCCAAGAATAGTCTTATAAGCTGCTATGTATGCCCATAGTGAATCATGAAGCTTAATAAACCAATCTCTTCTGCTCGTGTTCACCACCTTCATCAATATATTCTTGATTTCCTTGTTTTCTAGCTCAACTTGCCCGGAAGTCTGAGGGTGATAAGGTGTAGCTACCTTATGCTTCACCCCATACTTGGCTAAAAGGGTTTCAAAAGGCTTGTTGCAAAAATGAGTACCCCCATCACTGATTATGGCCTTGGGCACCCCAAACCTAGAGAAGATGTTCTCTTTGAGAAACTTGAGAACCACTCTGTGATCATTGTGTTTATAGGGGATTGCCTCAACCCATTTAGAAACAAATTCTACCCCCACCAAAATATAAGAATTACCAAAAGACATTGGGAAAGGTCCCATGAAGTCAATGCCCCAAACATCAAAGAGATCAACTATTACAATGGGGTTCATAGGCATTTGATTTCTTCGTGTAAGCTTCCTGAGCCTTTGGCATCCATCATATCTCCTACATAGGGTGTGGGCATCTTTGAAGAGTGATGGCCAACTAAAACCTGATTGCAACACCTTCATGGCTGTTTTTTGAGAGGCAAAGTGGCCTCCACATGCACTCTCATGAAAATGACAAAGGATTCCTTGTTGCTCTTCTTCAGGGACACACTTCCTTATTATTTGATCTGCACAATACTTGAAAAGGAAAGGTTCTTCCCAATAATAGGCATGAATCTTTGCAAATAAGTGCTTCCTGTCTTGTGCTTTCCATTCACTTGGAACTTCACCAGTAACTAGATAGTTAGCAATATGAGCATACCAAGGAGTGTTTTCTAGCAACATAAGTGATTCCTCTAGAAAGTCATCATTAATAGGTAAAACGTGGGAATTGTGTGCTATAGCCAACCTTGAAATGTGGTCAGCTACCACATTCTCCACTCCTTTCTTATCTCTAATTTGGAGATTGAACTCTTGTAGTAAGAGAATCCATCTATTCAACCTTGCTTTTGCATCTTGCTTTGTCAATAAATACTTTAAGGCTGAATGGTCAGTGAAAACAATGATGAAAGACCCCACAAGATAAGCATGAAACTTGTCTAAGGTAAACACTACAGCTAACAATTCTTTCTCTGTGGTTGTGTAGTTCCTTTGAGCTTCGTTCAATGTTTTGCTTGCATAGTAGATCACATAAGGCTTTCCATCTTCTCTTTGGCCAAGAACAGCTCCTATAGCAAAGTCACATAAGGAAATCTACCCTTCTCTTGCACTGTGTTCAGGTTAGTGAGCCTTGAGATTGAGTATTGGAGATTATCTATCTTTTGAGATAAGTCAATTTGCATCCCATCCATCTTTTTATTCAATGTATTCTCTACACTATCAATTCTTTGACTGAGTTGAGCATTGATGGATTTTTTATCTCCAACAAAATCTCCCAAAACCTTGCTTAAATTCACTATTGCTTGCTTATGATTTGAAACTTGTTGAGATGGTTGAGCTGGCTGTGTATACTGAGGTGCTCTTGGCTTCCAGGAGAAATTTGGATGGTTCCTCCAATTTGAGTTGTAAGTATTTCCATATGAAGCATTGTTGTTGGGCTTGAATTGTCCAATGACATTTGCTTGTTCTCCAAAGATTTCCCTAGCAGCTGGAATTGTAGGGCACTCCTCCACCAAGTGTTCATAAGATTGACAACTAGGACATGGCTTGACTTGCACTGGTGTTTCAACAACGACTTGCACTTCATGTATCTTTTTCAATTCTAGCTCCTCCAATCTTCTTGTCATAGCTGTAAACTTTGCTTTCATATCAATATCTTCACTCAAGGTGTACATCCCAGCCTTAGCATTGAAGGCATTTGATTGAGACTTTGTCTTCCCCACTTATCCTTTGTTCAATTCATCCCATTCCCTTGAAACTTCAGCCATATAACTCAAGAAATCCATGGCTTCCTCTGGATTCGTACTCATGAAATCTCCTCCACACATAGTCTCGAGGAGTTGCTTCATTGAGGAAGACATCCCATCATAAAAGTAACTCACCAATAGCCATGTATCAAAACCATGGTGAGGACAAGCATTGATGGCTTCCATGTATCTTTCCCAACACTTATAGAATTTCTCATTCTCTTTAGCTGAGAAGTTTGAAATTTGCCTTTTCAAGCCATCTGTTCTATGAGTAGGAAAAAATTTCTTAAGGAATTCAGCTTGCAAATCAGTCTAAGTCCGGATACTCCTTAGCCTTAAAGAATTAAGCCAAATCTTGGCCTTATCCTTCAAAGTAAAAGAAAATAGCTTTAGCCTCATCAAGTCAATTGAAGCTCCTCCTTCTTGAAATGTATAACAAACATCTTCAAATTCCTTGATATGTGCATAGGGATTCTCACTTTCCATCACATGGAAAGTAGGTAGAAGTGGAACAATATGTGGTCTAATTACTAGTTTCTCTACAGGGGGCTTTATACATGATGGTACACTCATACGAGGTGGATGCATGCGGTCCCTCATTGATCTAAATGCATTGGGATTGTCCTAGCGACCATAGTGACTATGCTGATCTTCAGGTGTAGCTTCCATGATATTCAAGCTCAATTCCAACTCCTTGTTATGAGGTGTTTCAAGTTTCACAAGCCTTCCTCTACTATCCCGTATCTAATTTGGCATACACAACTAGTATCAACTGTAACAAAAACAAAGAAACAAAAGAAAACAAGACTACAAAAAGACTAAGATTAACTAAAACTAAATTAAAAGATATGCTAAAATATGAACAAGTAAACGAAACAATTTAAAAGAGTTAGTAAAATGAAAGAAAAATCACCAAACTTGTGATGAAGATCACAAGTACTCTAAAAAAATAATATCACTGTGGAGTTGGCACCTTTCCCGTCAGCGGTGCCATTTGATTCATTCCCAAATGGTTTACCTTGATTTTGGTCCTCAGACGAGAGTAATCAACAAAATTTATAACCTATATCACCATGTACTAGAATAGCTTCAGCTAGCATAGCATAGTGGCTCTAGGACCGTTCACTGGGAAGGGTTTTCAACTCACAACTGATGTTAATTCAAAGTTGAATTGGTGCTTTTTCATTTCAAGGTTAGCTTTAAAAGAAAACATAATCTTTGGTTGAAAAATAATTGATTTTAAGCTAACCAAAAATAGTAACTGATTTTAATTATAAAGAAAAGCGTTTCTTGGAGTTTTTAGGATCACTAGGGTCAGACTCCTAATACAAAAATAGAGTTCTGGTCACTTGAATATTTTCCTCGCATTGGAGAATTAACATATAGTTATTTCTCTAACCGGTGTGGTACAGATGCTTCACTTTTATGGATTCAAACATTGAATCTCTCTCACTAATTCATCTTGCAATGGCTCGTGCCTCTCACCTAGCATTTACCATTCAAGGCGATCCTTAACCTTGGATTTCCCTTCTCAAGCTCGCAAGAGATAACTAATGGATGTCTCCTTAGAGTCCAAAAGCTTACCAAGTGTTGGCTATTTTAGAAAATCCTACCTTCAAACCACCTCCCAAAGGCTCGCAACAGATAAACTAAAGTATCTCAATGGACGGAGATCGCTTGCCTTACCAAGTGTTGGCCCAGATGATTTAAAGGCGTTTTAAGTTAACTAAAAACATAGAAACCATTAACAAGTCACACTTTCTCTTCATTAGAAGCTGAAACAACAAAACTTCCAATTCTTGCATTCGACTCCTTACCCAGCTTCCTCAACTCCAAGAGACAAAAAAACTAGCCACTCATTCTTTGAGGAAACATCCTCAGAGCTTGTTTGGCTAGTAAGAAAAATACAATCAAAGTGAGTAGGTAAGGCAGAGCAAAGCTCTGTGTATTACTTCCTTCAACACTATACAAAAAGTGGTATCTAAGAACAAGCTCCCCAAGATGTCTGTGTAAAGAAAATTACAAACTATATATATGAGGTTATTCACCCTTTGTTCTTACTTATTAACTAAGGAATCCTATGATTGGTGGATTACAAGGAGAAAATGGGGATTTAAACAACAAATATCTGAAGAAAAAATCTAAAAGAGTCTGTCGCAAATATCTAGAAGCACTCAGTTGGATTTCGTTGGCATGCAAGATGGGTTGTGAAATTTCGCAAGCTGAAAGTCTCCATTTCACAGCTAGCACCTTGTGATTTTGCAGCTGTGAAATTGGCCTTCAGCTTGGTACGATTGGCTTCCAATGGCTATAACTTCATTTCAGCTCTGATTCTTGCACCGTTCCAAGTGTTGGAGTCTTAACTTCCCAAGCTTCGAAACGACATATAGTATGCATGAAATGGACTCCAGGAAGTGCTCTAAATGTGTCCAACAGTTGCTGTCCTCTTGAATTTTTCATGTTAGATTTCTCTCTTTGATTTCCCTCCTTGCATTAATGATTTACTTTTGGAAAAGGACTATAAAGCTTCAAAGCTTGGATTCTTCATGTAAATGAGCTTCCAATTGCTTTGCCATGGATTCTATAGAACTCTCCTCAATCTTGGATTGCTTTGGTGATCAAAAAGCTATCAAAAACACCAAAACTTAACACAATTTGATTAGAAACGATTGCAAGGGTCCTTAACATGCCGATTGAGTTAAAAGGTAATAACTACTATTTAAAAGTGTTTAAAAGAGTTATTTACAAACTATAAAATAGCACTTTCTGAGTAGTAATCACCTGTTCATTGCATCTAGAGCCCTAAGCTTATGACTTAGAGTTGTTCATGTCATCCATAGCCCTAAGTTATTCATAGCTCTTAAAGATTTGAGATAATGATGTAGAATCATTCATATCATCCATAGCCCTAAGCGGTTCATAGTATGTAGAGGCCTAAGCTGATAGGATCCAAAGTCGTTCATATCATCCTTAACACTAAGCTATTCATAGCATCTAAAGCCTTTAACTCATAACCCAGAGTCGTTCATGTCAACCAAATCCTTGAGCGATTCATAGCATTTATAGGCTCGATCTCACGGTATTATGACTCATTCATATCATTAATAGCTCTAGCTTGTTCATAGCATCCATAACCTTTACCTTATGATTCAGAGTAGCTCATGTCATCCACTTCCCTGAGTGGTTCATAGCATCCAAAGCCCTAAGCTCACGACCCAGAATAGCCCATCTCATCAACAACCCTGAGTAGTTCATAACATCAAAAGCCCTGATGTCACAACTTAGAATCGTTTATGTCAACCATAACCTTGAGTCGGTCATAGTATTTTATGCCTTAAGCTGACAACCAGAAATCATTCATGTAATTCATAGCCTTAAGTTGTTCATAGCATCTAAAGATTTGAGCTCATGATGAAGAATCGTTCATATCATTCACAACCTTTAATGGTTCATAGCATCTTGAGGCGTGAACTTGTAGGATCTTAAGTCATTCATATCATCCATAACTCTGAGTTGTTCATTGCTTTTAAAACACAGAGCTTAAGACTCGAAGTCTTTCATGTCGACCATATCCCTGTTCATAGCATCTGGACCTTTGAGCTCATGACCTGAAGTTGTTCATATCATTCATAGCCCTGAGTTGTTCACAACATCTAGAGCCCTAAGCTCACGACCCCGAGTCATTCATATTAACCACAACCCTGAGTTGTCCATAGCACGTAGAACCTAGAGCTCCAAACCCATAGTCTTTGAAGTCAACAATAGCCTTGAGCTGTTTCAGAGTATCTAATAGCCTCATCTGATGACCTGGAGTCGTTCATGTCATTCATAACCCTGAATTTTTCATAAGATCTAAAGCCTGTAGCTCACAACCTCGGGTCATTCATTTCAACCACAACCCTGAGCTATTCATAGCATTTAGAGCCTTAACCTCAGAAGGCAACAATAGCCTAGAGCTGGTCATAGTATCTAGAGGCATTAGCTCATGAGCCAAGGTAGTTCATGTCATCAACAACCTTGAGTTGTTCACAACATCTAAACCTTGAGATCACTAGCTGGAGTTGTTCATGTCAACCATAGCCTTGAGTTTTTCATAGCATCTAAAGCCCTAAGCTTATGACTTGTAGTCATTCATGTCAACTGCAGCCTAGAGTTATTCATAGCATCTACAGACCTATCCTCACGACCTAGAGTCATTCATGCAAATCATAACCTGGAGCTATTCATGGCATCTAGAGCCTTGAGCTCACGACCTAGATTCCTTCATGTCATCCACAACCCTGAGCTATTCATAGCATCTAGAGGCTTGAGCTCATGATGTAGAATCATTAATATCGTCCACCACCCTAAGCGATTCATAGCATCTAGAGGCCCGAGCTTAGAAAATCCTCAATCATTCTTATCATCTGCAACTCTGAGTGTTTCAAAGCATCTAGAGCCTTGTGCTAATGACCCATAGTCATTCATGTCAACTAATTGTCTAAGTCGTTCATAGCATTTAGAGGCCTGAGCTCATGGGATCTTGAGTCTTTCATATCATTCCCAACTCCAGGTTATTCATAGCATGTAGAGCCTTGAGCTCCCGACCTGAAGTAGCTCATGTCATCCCGAGCCTTGAGTTGTTCATACCATTTAGAGCCCTAAGCTATTCATAGCATTGAGAGCCCTGAGCTCATGACCTAGAGTAGCTCATCTCATCCACACTCCTGATTTGTTCATAGCATCTAGAGCCCTGAGCTTACGAGCTGGAGTCGTTCATGTGATTTTTTTAGAGCCTTAAGCTCATGATTCGAAGTCATTCATGTCATCCACAACCTTGACCTATTCATATCATCTAGAGGCTTGAGCTCATGATGCAGAATCATTCATATCATCCACATCCCAGAACGCTTCATTGCATTTAGAGGGTTAAGCTCACGAGATCCTAGAGTCATTAATGTCAATCATAGCCCAAAGTTGTTCATAAAATCTAAAGCTTTTAGGTCATGGCATAGTGTAGCTCATGTCATCAACAACCTGAGCTGTTAATAACATCTAGAGGCTTGAGCTAATGACTAGAGTCGATCATGTTAACCATAGCCTAGAGCTGCTCATAGCATCTAGAGCTTTGAGCTCAAGACATAATGTGGTTCATATTGTCCATAACATTGAGTTGTTCATAACATCTAAAGCCCGGAGCTCACGACCTAGAGTCTTTCATGTCAACCACTACCTAGAGTCATTCATTGCATCTAGGTACCTAAGCTCATGGCTTAAAGTTGTTCACGTTATCCACAATTCTGAGTTGCTCATAGAATCTAGAGTTTTAGGCTCATGACCCAAAGTCTTTTATGTCATTGATATCCCTGAGTTATTCATAGCATCTAAATCCCTGAGCTCATGACCTAGAGTCATTCATGTCAACTACAGCCCAGATCTGTTAATAGCATCTAGAGCCATGAGCTCAAGACCAAGAGTGGCTCAAGTCATCCATAACCTTGAGCTGTTCATAGCATCTACAACTCTGAGCTCATAACCTAGAGTCTTTCATGTCTACCACGACCCAATATTGTTCATTGAATCTAGGGCCTTGAGCTCGTGACCCAGTGTCATTCATATCATCCGCAACACTAAGTTGTTCATAGAATCTAGACCCCTGATCTCACAACCCAAAGTCTTTCATGTCATCGATAGACTTGAGTTGTTCATAGAATCTAGAGCCTTGAGCTCACGACCTGGAGTCTTTCATGCTATCGATAACCTTGAGGTGTTCGTAGCATTAAGAGCCCTAAGCTCACGACCCAGAGTTGTTCATGACAACCATAGCCCAGAGGTGTTCATAGCATCTAAAGCCCTCAGCTCACTACCAAAAGAGGCTCATATCATCGATAGTTGTGAATTGTTCATAGCATCTAAAGCCCTTAGCTCATGACCTAGGGGCGTTCATGTCAACCATAGTAGAGAGTTGTTCATAACATTTAAAGCCTTGAGCTCAAGACCCGAAGTGACTCCTGCCATCCACAACCCTGATTTGTTCGTAGCATCTAGAGCTTTGAGCTCACGACCCAATGTTTTTCATGTCAAGCGGAACCTAGAGATGTTCATTGCATATAGGGCCCTGTGCTCACAACCCAGTCATTGATATCATCCATAACAATAATTTGTTTATATTATTTATAACCATGAGCTCACAACCTAGAGTATTTCATGTCAGCAATGGCCTTGAGTTGTTCATGGAATCTAAAGCCTTGAGCTCACAACCCAGAGTCATTCATGTCAACTACAACCAAGAGTTGTTAAGAGCATCTAAAGCTCTGAGCTCACGACTTAGAGTCACTTATGTTATTGATAGCTCTGAGCTATTCTTAGCATATCAAACCCTATGCTCATGACCCAGAGTCAGTCATGTTAACCACAACCTAGAGTTGTTCATATCATTTAAAGCCTTGAGCTCATGACCCAAAGTTTTATATATTAACCAAAACCTATAACATTTCATTGCATCTAGGGCCTTAAGTTAATGATCTAGAGTCATTCATGTCATCTACAGCGTTGAGATGTTCATAGCATCTGAATCCTTAAGCTCACGACCCGAAGTCATTCATGTTAACCACATCCCAAAGTTGTTCATAGCATCTAGAGCCTGGAGCTCATGACCTAGAGGAGCTCATGTAATCCATAGCGTTGAGTTGTTCATAACATTTAGAGCCCTGAGATCACCACCTAGAGTAGCTCATGTCATCCAAAGCCTTCACCTATTCATAGCATTAAGAGCCTTGAGCTCACGACTCAAAGTCTTTCATGTCATTGACAGCCCTGAGTCATTCATAGCATCAAGAGCCCTGAGCTCATGACCTGGATGTGGACCTTCACCCGATCCACCGACCGACGCGACTTCCTATTTGAAAGGTGAAAGGGAAAGTTGGTTTTCGAGTTTTGAAAAATTCGTCCCAGTGAGGAACAGTTTTGTTTAGAGTCGCCACTTACTTTTTATTTTTATTTTTAAATGGGGAAAATTTTAAGTAAGAAGAAAAACCCCATCATGACTCCAGTAAGGAAAAAACGGTCTACGAAAACTAGATTTTGGGTCCGGGGATCAGGTTACCTATCGGGAAGGTACCTCATGCGAGGTAGCACCCCTCTAGGCTTGGAACTCAATCTCTACTAATGAACTAGGTATATGGGAGCATATGGGTCAAAGATCAAACAAACCTTGGGCTAAACAAATGACATGAATCATATAGACCCACTTAGTATTTAGCATGCACATACACTCAACAAGTCAAAATCAGAGTGCATACCTGAGGTCCCAAACGAAGCGCTACTTAAAGGTCAATCAATAAACTCAAATGCACAACAAATATATAAGCATACAACATACACTCTCAATCAAGCATCAAATCTCATACTTAAAAATGAGGAAAGCAGGTCGAAATGAAATAAATGGTTTGCTTTCTTTTGCACACATTCCTCTAAATTCCATCAAACCAAATCATGCTTGCTTAATCCACATTCTTCCCATCCATGAAGTGGGCTCACATGAAATCTAACCAAACTGAACTCTGACCATAAAGGTGGCCCACAAGTGCCTTGGAGCCTAAGGGCTTAAGCCACAACAAAAATGGGGGTCAAAACATGCTAAAACTAGGGCTGCCTAGCAGAACCTATTCAATGGCTTCCCAACTGGTTCAACCGATAGAGAAAAATTCTGAAACTTTACTAGAATATTCCTTGAATAATAAGGAATCCAAAAAAAAAATGGCACACAATTCCAAGCCCAGATAAAGAGAATCAACCGAAACAATGCAACGTGTTTATAAAATAGGGCTGCCTAACCAAAATTGTTGAACCGGTTCCCAACTAGTTCAACCTTTTGAAAAAAATTCTAAAACTTTACCAACATATTCCTCAGAGAATAAAGAATCCAAAAAAAAAATGGTGCTTAATTCTGAGCCCAGATGAGGGAGAACCGACTAAGACAATGCAACGTGTTTATAAAATGGGGCTGCCTAGTAGAACCTATTGAACCGGTTACCAACCGATTCAAAAGATTGAGAAAAATTATGAAACTTTACCAGAAGATTCCTTTAAGAATAAGGAATCTAACAACAAAAAAATGGCGCATAATTTTGAGCCTGAATGAGGGAGAGCCGATCGAGACAATGCAATGTGTTCCTGGTAGAAGGCCAAACCCAAGCCACCCAACCTTTCTATAAAAACTGAAAAAATTCTAAAACAGAGTCTTCCCCCTCACTATCTGAAAAAACTCTAAGAAGTTCTCACCAATGAAGAGCTCCTTACTCCCTTTTCTCTTTCCATTCTGGCTTTTTATACCAGAACCCCTGCACTTATGTATCCTAGTGAGGGGAGGGGGCCACAAAAGAGAGGCGCCGCCCATGCCATGGAGGCAAAGAAAGCCATCCTGTTCTAGCACAAAACCTTCCAGAACTGGACAGGCTGATCTCTTATATCCAAGCCTCTGTCATTCTCCAATACAAGCTCAAAGACATAGACAAGGAATCTAACACCATAAAAAATGAGTAGAAAGCATAGATGAAAACATTAAAGAAAAAAATCCCAGGGAAGGGTGAGCAAAAGATGAACATAAATAGTCTTAGTTCAGGGGTAGATTCATGGGCTGAAACGGGGAAACAATTCAAAATAGATTCTTAACATGAACAAAATCAAATAGGATTAATGGCATCAACTAAATGAAGAACATAGAAAACAGACAAAGAACCAATTTCAACATAACAATTTGTGGCCTTTTTTGTCCACACCAATCAATAAAACATTAAATATTCTGAAACAACCAGAAGTAGGAATTGAATATAAGCAAGAATTTTGAGAGTAATTATAAACTAACCCTGAAAGAACCAGCCTTTAAGAGGTGTTCCTCAGCTTCAAGTGAGATTGATTCTCCTTCTAAAAAATCCACTCAAGATCGGTGATCACGATTTTTTTTTTTCTTTCCAAAGTGAACAAAAAATCCTCTCTTTTTTTCCTCAAGATCCTTTTTATTTTCCCATTCTCTCTATTTTTCTTTAAAAACCTTTCCCCCTTTTCCCTCTCAAACCTCCATTTTTTCTTTTTCTCTAGGTGCCAAACCCTCAAAGACCCCTAGACTCTTCCCTTATGCTTTCAGTTTCCCTTCCTGCAGAGTCTCCACCCCAGATTTCTCAAAAACCCCCATTTTTTCATCTCCAAACGTCTCCTCTTTTCCTTCCCTCTCAAACTTCTCTCCTCGGCATCTACACTACCCCTTTTTCTTTCCCTTCCAGCTCTGGAAATCCACCCCTTCAGCCTTGGAACCCTAACTCATTCAATTCTTCTTTTTCCCGAGGCGGGTAGCTACTCCTCATAACTTTATAATTCCTTGCCCGCCAAGAATCCACATGGATTCAAGGTGGGTTGCAATCAACCCAAAAAATGGCCCAAATCGGACATAAAACCATCCTCCTAACCCGTCTGGAGCACTAGGGGTCAAACCAGCCTGAACAAGGGCACCAAAAATGCTAAAAATAGAGCCATTCACAAGCAGCCCCAACGAACCAGTCGACCGCCTCAAAAAAATCTTGATGAACCGATTGACCATCCAATCGACTAGTCGAGAAAAATTCTCAAATTTTTACACAATATTACTTGAATAAGGAATCCAACAAGAAAAACGGTACATGATTCGAAGTTCGAATGAGGGAGATATGATCGAAACAAGCCCAAGTGCTCCGTATTCGAACTTGCTCCTATGAACTCCAACTGAACTGAAGTTTTGGGGATACCTCACTTCCTTCCTTTAGCATGATGTGAACAACTTGGGAATTGGCCATGATGGCACTCCAAACTGAACTACACACTCGCACTACATTGGACCACAGATGAACCTTGATATCCCTTAAGAAATGGAGCTTTGTCGGCATCCCCTACTTCAATTAGTAGACGGAGGCTGTCTGAATGAAATGCGTCGAAGCAAACACGAGATCCGTGGACTCAGGGTGGTCTTATGACTCGGATTGTAATGAAGGCTAGGGGTAAAAGGTGAATGAAACGACAGGAAACAAAGACCCAAATACCCAATAGATAATGCTAAGCCTCTGTGTGCGCAATGTCAAATATCGGAGGACCATGTGAGTAAGGTGACTTAACCTTACATTCAAATTAAGAATGTCCAATGATAGGTGATGTGCACCAAAGAATGCGTCATTCATGAAGCGAGATGACGATCGACGAGGGTAAAAGAAGACGAAAAGGGATATGACGAATGATGAATGGGTGTAGAAGAAAATGAAGAAACAAGCTGGGATAAAAGTGTAGCAATGCGTGATAATGACGAACAACTCATCCCATGCACGCCAAATCAAAGCAAGTCATTGTACGACGGGAGTGGTGATATAGATAATGATCCAAGGAACCTACTGCAAAGGAAACCCAAACCTCACTCCCAATATGTCTCCTAGATCCATGGAGAAAAGGATCATACAATGCTCTCACCGACTCTCAAAAGAATAATAAGTCTCTCAAACCCAAAATAACCTCTGATGATCAAGCCGTGATACTGTCGGCAAACCATGCAAAACCCAAATATTAATGACATGAACATCAAACGAGCACAAGTTTTTTTTTTTTTTTTTGTTTTTTTTGCGGAACAACCGACAAAGTAAGCTTATGGACATACCAGCATGATCTAACAAATGTACCTCAAACTAAAACTCCTGGATCAAAACCTAAGGGTGGAACGAAGGGTGTGACAAGCCTAACCTATAGCTTCGGGATGAGAGCACGTCATCATCACACAAGGGAAGATAGAAGCGAAAAGAATTGAAAGGACATAAATAAAACTCAAAAACAGACAAAGTGAAGATGCACAATGTAGGAAAGAAAAGATCATGAATGACCCAAAAATGAAACAAACAAACAATGACACAATGGACTCATAATACTCACCGATCCAAACAATAAATGCAAAGCCCACAAGAGGAGGCCCCCAACCCAGGTGAGAAAATGTATGCAAGGCTAAGTGAACGAATAGGTTATAATGAATCGTATGAGGCTCAACGCGCTAGCAATGGGATATATCAATGTGTGGATATGCAACAGCGAATATGGCTACTCAAAACGATGGCCACCCATTCTCTGACCATAATCTCATGCATAAAACTTCTTCAGCTGATCCACATTGACTAGCTCTGAAAATTGATTTTCGTCCAGATCTGACAACCAGGCAACTCCCTCTCGGATAATATACAACCTGCTCCAGCTCGGTCTGAACTTGCCTCTAGGGTCACTGATCAATCCCTTGAGGACCTTCAAAACTAGGTCATATTTTCTGGAATTTCCTAGGCTTAACCCTCTTCCAAAATGCACAGGTCATTTTCCTCTAAAAAGCCTAAACATGATTTGTCGCCCTCAATCTCCTCTCATCTAGAAGGCTAAGCTGATCATAACGAGATTGAGCCCACTTGGTCTAAGATATCTACTGCTCTAATGCTACTCTCAAAGATCCCATCTCAATCTCAATAGGTAGCATTGCTTCCATACCATACACTAAGGAGTAAGGCGTAGCTCCGGTAGAGGTACAAAAAGAAGTGTGATAAGCCCATAGCGTGAAAGGTAGCTTCTCTAACCAATCCCGAGAAGTCTCAACCATCTTTCTCAAAATCCGCATAATATTCTTATTGGCGGCCTCAACTAGCCCATTAGTATGTGGCCTATACGCAGACGATTTATGATGCTGAATGGCATACTCTTGAATCAATGTATCCACCTCGCCTCTGAAATGCACCCCTTTGTCTGAGATCAGCTCATGAAGGACTCCATATCGGCAGATGATATGTGATCTAATGAACTTGGTCACCTTGTCCACTGTCAATCTGGCATAAGAAGCGACTTCCACCCACTTGGTGAAGTAATCAATGGCTACTAGGATGTACTCGTGCCCGCTAGAAGACTTAGGCGAGATCTTTCCAATAATATCAATACCTCATACTGAAAATGGCCAAGGGGATGTGAGTGCATGCAACTCCGAAGGTGGCATGTGAATGAGATCACCGTGCATCTAGTACTCTGGGCATCTCTGAACGAACTAACAACAATCTGCCTCCATGGTAAACCAGAAATAACCTGTCCTCATAATCTTTTGGGTCAACATGTGTCATCCCATGTGTGGGCCATAAACTCCTGCATGAACCTCTCTCATCACTCGATCTATAGAGGCACGGTCTATACATAACAACAATAGGCCATCGGACGATCATCTTTACAATGACTCTCCACAAATCACAAATCTAGTGGCTAACTGCCTCAAAGCTCTCCTATCCTTGATAGTGGTTGACTCAGGGTAAGCGCCACATGACAGAAACTGATAAATATCATTGTACCATGGTAGTCTATCCTGATCCTCGATATCGCTAATCAGACAACAATAAGCTGGTGCGGACCTGGTCTCAATCAGCAATGGTCGCACAGTCACTCCCGCGGGGATCTTAATCATAGAAGCCAAGGTGGCTAGCGCATCAACAAATTGATTTTTTGCCCTAGGCAGATGTATATATCTCAACTCCTCAAACCTATCAACCAACAAATCCAAATAAGCATGATAGGGTTTCAACTTCTCATCCCGAGTCCTCCAGATACCCTAAGTCTACTAAATAACCAAGTTGAAATCCCCATGGATTTCCAATCATCTAACTCCAAGATCGAGCATAGTCTCTAGACCTGTAATGCATGCCTCGTACTCAATAGCATGATTCGTCAACCGGTAATGATCAAAGAATGCCAGCCAGACAGATCTAGGAATGTGATCACCCTGAGGTGATATCAATAGGATGCCAATACCAAACCCCGACTGATTGGAGGCACCATCAAAGTACAATCGCCATCCTACAATACTAGTCACTTAGACAAACTGCTCATCAGGGAAATCATCGTCAACCAGTCTGTCATTATATATTGGAAAAGAAGCCAAATGATCTGCATCAATGCTCTATTTTACTGATTTGTGCGTGACATATTGAATATCAAACTCTATCAGTAGCACTAACCATCTCATGAGTCTACCAATCAAAACAGGCCTGTCGAACAGATATCTTAATGGATCTAATCATGAGACCAATAATATGGAATACTCGGTCACATAGTGTCTCAGCCTTCTAGTGGCCCAAATGGGTGCTAAACAAAGGCGCTCAATCATAATGTATCTGCACTCATACTCAAGCATTCTTTTACTCGGGTAGTAAATGGCTCGCTCTTTCCCTGAATCATTGAGCTGAGCTAACATGCATCCCATGGCAATGTCAGATATTGACAAGTACAGAAGCAGAGGGCGCCTTGGTGTAGGCGGTACTAAAACTAGAGAAGAAAAGAGACACTCCTTAATCTTTTCGAAAGATTGCTGGCAATCATCATCCCAAACTATAAGTTGGCTCTTCCTTAGAAGACGAAAGATAGGCTCGCATATGTCTGTCAATCTGATAATGAAACGATTGATATACTATAATCTGCCAAGAAAGCCTCCGATCTCTCTCTCAGTCCTCGGAGCAGGCATATCAAGTATGGCTCTGATCTTTTCTGGATCAACCTCTATACCATGCTCACTAACGATATGCCCCAACAATTTCCCAGAAGTTACCCCAAATGTGCATTTCTTGGGATTCAACCTTAACCTGAACTGTCTGATGCTCTCAAAGAATCTCTGTAAGGCTACTAAGTGATCTGCCCTGTCTCGAGACTTCACTATCATGCCATCCACATATACCTCAACATCTTTGTGCATCATGTCATGGAATAGAGTAGTAGCAGCTCTTTGATAGGTGGCCCATGCATTCTTTAACCCAAATGGAATAACTCAAAGCAGTAAGTACCCCACTCAGTGATGAAAGAAGTCTCTCCATATCCTCTAGAGCTATTAAAATCTAATTATACCCAAAAAAACCCATCTATGAAGGACAATATTGAATGTCCTGAAGTGTTGTCAACCAACATATCAACGTGTGGGAAGAGAAAATCATCCTTAGGACCGGCCTTGTTCAGATCTCAAAAGTCAACACATACTCTAACCTTGTCGTCCTTCTTAGGAATAGAGACGACATTAGCCAACCACTCAGGATATTCGACCTTTGACACGAAACCAACACTGAGCTATTTATGAATCTCTTCGTTAACCTGCAAACTCCATCGAGGGTGTAATCTCCTCAATTTCTGCTTAACTAGTCTAGCATGTGGTAGGATGGGCAAGCGATATTGGACTATAGAGGGATCAAGGCCTGGCATATACATCCACGTATGACCTAAGCAAGTCAATCAGCCTGCTCCTCTCGTCAGGAGATAAGGAGGTGCCAATCTTCAGTTTCCTGGGCTGATCGAGGGTCCTGAAATCTACCGACTCAATGCTACCAAAAATGGGTGTTACTTTCCTTTCCTCCGAATCTGAATCAAAATCCGTCTGATCACTCAATAGGCCATCTGGGCCTCTCACATCATCAACATCATGTATATATGTCATGGGTGTCGGTGGTACAATCAAAGGAAAATGTAGTGACACAGGTGAATACTAAAAAACACTCATATCGTTATTATTTCCACCAACCACATCATCAAAGCGGGTGACAAACCCGGACATAGTGTCAAAAGAAAGAGGTGGGTCCACAGAATCATATGCTCCCTCAATAGTAATAACATCAGGAGTGACAATAGTAATAAAGTCATCATCATCTATCTCAAACATAAAAGCCCCAAGCATATCCAAAGCAAAACAAGGCCCGTGCAGGGCTGCATCTAGAATACAATTAGTTCCAATCATATCAATCTCATCTGTGCAAGCATCATAAAGAGTCACATCATCAGTGTCAATCACAAAAACTCTGAACAAATCAAAATCAGAGTGGGGACCGTGTGGGACTACATCGAGAATACGACCTACCCCTATCATGTCCATCTCATCGGTACAAACATTAGGCAGAGTCACTCCATCAGTATCAATCATAGTATCCATAAGTATATCATAATCAGAAACTACCTATGAGAAGCATACAGAGAACATGTTGGCTCGGTCGGGCAATAAGGGTGCAAATACCATAACATCAGATGTCTCAGGGATCCCGATACCCAAATGCATCTACCCTAAGGTCCACTAGAGGCCCTGAACCTCAATAGCCTCTGAAATACAAACGATCCCCTCCTTGTGGGGTGCATGATCTGAACCTCTAACAAAGTAATCAGTCAACTGAAAGGTGTACGGGCGAAGGGGGTAATCAAATGGAACCCCAAACATGCAGGCCCTTACTCTGTCCTTGTACAATTCCACCATGTAACGTGCATCCTCCTCCGTAGGAGTGTAACCTAACCCATAAGGTATGTCATGATCAATTGTGAAAATAAACTCGTGTAGTCCATGATGGTAGTGACCCAATCCCAAGCTAGGCAGATAAGACATGCCCCTCATCATGTTAAGCACCAAGGTGCTACTGTACTGGTCGAATGACATAGCCACCATATCTTTGCTGTCATCCTCTAAACTAACAACCTGAACCTCAACGAAAGTAAACCCGATCAAATGCAAGTCATCCTCATTGTGACTAATCTATAATACTGGCTTGAAAGAAGTCGCAACATCCCAATCAGACTGTATTGTGATAATACGACCCTCGTGTATGAACTTCACCTTCTGATGAAAGGAAGATGGTATGGCACCAGCCTCATGAATCCAAGGATGACCAAGAAGCAGGTTAAAGGATGATTGAAGCCTCAAAACCTGGAAAAACACGAAATATCTGACTAGCCCAATCATAACGTGTTGATTCCGTGCCTAGTTGGTGCACCTTGATTTTGGCCCTCAGACAGGAGTAATCAACAAAATTTATAACCTATATCACCATGTACTAGGATAGCCTCAGCTAGCATAGCATAGTGGCTCTAGGATCGTTCACTGGGAAGGGTTTTCAACTAACTATTGACATTAATTCAAAGTTGAATTGATGTTTTTTCATTTCAAGGTTAGCTTTAAAAGAAAACATAATCTTTGGTTGAAAAAAGATTGGTTTTAAGCTAACCAAAACTAATAGTAACTGAAATTACTAATAAAGAAAAATGTTTCTTGGAGTTTTAGGATCACTAGGGTTAGGCTCCTCATACAAAAAATAGAGTTTCGGTCACTTTAATCTTTTCCTCGCATTAGAGAATTAACGTATAGTTATTTCTCTAACCGGTGTGGTACAAATGCTTCCCTTTTATGGATTCCAACACTAAATCCCTCTCACTGATTCATCTTGCAATGGCTCGTGCCTCTCACCTAGCATTTGCCATTCAAGGTGATCCTTAACCTTGGATTACCCTTCAAAAGCTCGCAAGAGATAACTAATGGATGTCTCCTTAGAGTCCAAAAGCTTACCAAGTGTTGGCTATTGTAGATAATCCTACCTTTAAACCACCTCCCAAAGGCTCACAAGAGATAAACTAGTGCATCTCAATGGACGGAGATCACTTGCCTTACCAAGTGTTGGCCC
Source organism: Vitis vinifera (assembly GCF_030704535.1). Lineage (NCBI taxonomy): Eukaryota > Viridiplantae > Streptophyta > Magnoliopsida > Vitales > Vitaceae > Vitis > Vitis vinifera. The sequence continues at coordinate 13,022,807 of NC_081810.1, forward strand.
AAGTGATTTAAAGGTGTTTTAAGCAAGTGCTGGTGCTGGAGATGCTGGCCTGGGTGGGGCTACTTCAGGTGCTGATTCCATTCGATTCTTATTTGCTAGCTGTGTCCATTGGTCGAGAGTGAAATGCTCTCGACAATAGTGGCGGCGCTCAAGATGGGGCTCAGTAGGGTAGCCCATATGCTCTAATATATGGCAGAGTAGCCTCAGAAACAACAATGGGATCGTGTTAGCTCCTTATAGCTTCTTCCAATGAACTTTCTCCTCGAAGTATAGGCGAGCGATCATAATCAGGTGATGTGGCCCAAAATAGAAGCCCTCAGATATCCGGAATAGCGCGTCCAGGATGGGTCCTTACCTCTGCACTGAATGGTAAAGAAGGAAAATGTTAGACCGCAATAATACATCTACTAGGAGCATCCCAGATGGAAGCTCCTTAAGTAGCAGGAATGAATCTCCAGAAGTCTCTCTCGATAGAATGCGAACCATGTCTCGCTAAGATATAGGGGACCACTGTCTGAAATATGCGGGATCCTCTGGCTGAAATGGAATATGGAGAGCCTCAGCAATGTGCCTAGCCTCTAAGATACCTTGGCGCCCATCTATGCTGAAATGAATGGCTGTGGGACTCTGGGCGCCCTGAGTAGTCATGGACTGATAGAAATCCATCGCTACTTTAGGGTAGAAAAACTCTCTAGGAGTCATCAGGGGCTCGAGATGGTACCTCTAGAGCAGTCCAAACGAATACCAAAGGTCCGGTTGTTGTCGCATAGCCTCCATGTCAAAGTAGAACTCATAATGAAATGACCTAGCTCTACAATCTGAATTGCCTAAAATGGGAGGTGTGATAACCATAGGCCTCTTGATGATGACTTCCGGAGCAATGCCGGAAGGATGCTGAGAATCTGGTGGGCCTTAAGAATCAGGCTGCGCATGTCTAGATGTCTCTCCGGGGCTTGAGGTCCTAGCTCTCTTTGGCGGAAGCCGGTGTACTGATGGCTCTGGGGGCGAAGAAGTTGACGGTCTCCGTGTCAAGTATCGGTGCTGAGGAGGGGTAGATGGCACCCCACCCTCAGAAGATGGAACAGTCAGGGCTTGAGAGGCCTGAGATGAATCCTGAGGAGCGGAAGCGCTTGGCCGAGCCTCGCGAGATGTGGACGGGTCTGTATGGCCCCCTCTAATGCACACCATGGCTGATATGGACAAGAGGCTGAGGTCTCTTCCTCTTCTTGGTGGGCACGGGGCGTGGAATAGCAAGGAAATGGCTTCACAAGATGGTCGTGAACTTTTCACAACAAAGGATGGGTCGTGCGAACTAATCAGAGGCTTTGGGGGCCTATTAAATAGGAATTTTGAATGACTTTTGGTTTCCTTCCTGACTATTGGAGGTTCGAACTAGTGACCATTGGTGTTTTGCATGGGTTTCATCTGATGCGAAATTGCTAGCAGCTCTTCCGAAAATTTTCGCATTTGGTTTTGGCTGATGCGAAATGTTCACATTTGAATTTTGCTGGTGTGAAATTTTCGCACTTGGAATTGCCTGGTGTGAAATTTTTGCATTTGGCTTTTTATCCTATGAAATGCTCTATTTTTCTCTGTTTTAGAATTCCCTTGTATTTGATCAACAAAAATTAAATTAAGTCATAATAAAATAAAATTAAAGCGAGAAATTTCAATTTAAAACATATACTAAATCAATAAAACTTGAATTTAAAATTTAAAACAAAACAATACACAAAAACAAAAAAATGGACTTAGTGTCTTTCGACAGACTAAGTCCATCTAACCATTTGTCTTTCAGACTTGATGTGGTTCAAGGAGGTTAATTTCCTCATTGTCTTTAGAAAATTGCTCTAGGAATGGCTTGAGACGTTGGCCATTGACTTTGAAAGTCTCGGTACTGTTGAGTAGCTCTACTACTCCATTTGAATATACTTCTTGGATAGTAAATGGACCTATCCATCTTGACTTCAACTTTCCCGGGAAGATGTGGAGCTTAGAGTCATAAAGCAGGACTCTTTGTCCCTTCTGGAATTCTTTGCGGGAGACTAACTGATCATGCCATCTCTTCAATCTTTGTTTTGCAATGTTTGAATTATTGTAGGCGTCATTTCTTAGTTCCTCCATCTCATTAAGGTCTAAGAACCTCTTCATGCCGGCTCTGCTCAAATCCATGTTGAGCTTCTTGATTGCCCGCCAAACTTTGTATTCCACTTCCACGGGGAGATGGCACGCCTTGCCGTAGACTAAGCAATAAGGAGACATTCCAAGAATGGTCTTGTAAGCTGTTCTGTAAGCCCATAGTGAATCATGAAGCTTAACAAACCAATCTCTTCTACTCGTATTCACCACCTTCATCAGTATGTTTTTTATCTCCGATTTGCTAACTCAACTTGCCCAGAACTCTAAGGTGGTAAGGTGTAGCTACCTTATGCTTCACCCCATACTTGGCTAAGAGAATTTCAGACGGCTTGTTACAAAAATGAGTACCCCCATCACTAATTATGGATTTGGGTACTCTAAATCTAGAGAAGATGTTCTCTTTGAGAAATTTGAGAACAACTCTGTGGTTATTTCGCTTGCATGGGATTGCTTCAACCCATTTAGAAACATAATCCACTCCCACCAAGATGTAGGAATAGCTAAAGGACATAGGAAAAGGTCCCATGAAGTCAATGTCCCATACATAAAAAATATCAAGTATTAAAATGGGATTCAAAGGCATCATGTTCTTACGTGTTAATTTCCCAAGCCTCTGGCATCTGTCACAACTCCTACACATGAAGAGGACTAATTCGTTCCCAATTGGTGTCTCAGTTGATTCATGTCCTCTCAATGGTCCCCAACAGTGGTGCCATTCGATACGTGTCCAGCTGGTGTCCCTTGATTGTGGTCCTCAGAAGGGAGTAATCAACAAAATTTATAACCCATTACACCATGTACTAGGATAGCCTTAGCTAGCATAGCATAGCATAGTGGCTCTGGGGTCATTCACTGGGATGGGTTTTCACTTCACAATTGATATTAATTCAAAGTTGAATTGGTACCTTTTCATTTCAAGGTTAGCTTTAAAAGAAAACATAAAGATATTTAAGTGAAAAAGGTTTGGTTTTAAACTAACCAAAAATAGTAACTGATTTTACTTACAAAGAAAAGTGTTTCTTGGAGTTTAGATCACTAGGCTCAGGTTTCTTGTACAAAAAGGGAGTTCCGGTCACTTGTTTCTTTTCCTCGCATTAGAGAATTAACATATAGTTAATTCTCTAACCAGTGTGGTACAGATGCTTCCCCTTAATGGGTTCAAACACTAAATCCCTCTCACTGATGCATCTTGCAATGGCTCGTGCCTCTCACCTAGCATTTTCCATTCAAAGTGATCCTTAACCTTGGATTTCCCTTCAAAAGCTCGCAAGAGATAACTAATGGATGTCTCCTTGCAGTCCAAAAGCTTACCAAGTGTTGGCTATTCTAGAAAATCCTACCTTTAAACCACCTCCCAAAGGCTCGCAAGAGATAAACTAGTGCATCTCAATGGACGGAGATCACTTGCCTTATCAAGTGTTGGCCCAGGTGATTTAAAGGCGTTTTAAGTTAACTAAAAACATAGAAACCATTAACGGGTCACACTTTCTCTTCATTAAAAACTAAAACAACAAAACTTCCAATTTGTGCATGAGGAAACTTACCCGGCTTTCTTCACTCCAAGAGACGAAGAGCCTAGCCACTCATCCTATGAGGAAAAATCCTCAGAGTTTGATTTGCTAGAAATAAAAATAACGAGAAAACAAGAATATGAAGGAAAAATAGAGCAAGTGCTCTGTAAAATATATTTCTTCCTTTCGCCGATTACATGATGATGATTTGTGTAAAGAAAATTACAAACTATATATAAGAGGTTATTCACCCCTTTGTTCTTACTTAAAGACTAAGGAATCCTATGATAGGTGGGTTACAAGGAAAGTTTGGGGATTTAGACATCAAATATCTAAAGCAAAATATCTCAAAATGTCGGTCGCAAATATCGGGAAGCTTCAGGAGAAATTCCACAGCAAGAGGGCTGTGAAATTTCGCAGCAAAAGGACAACATTTTCGCTGCCTAAGGCTGATTTCGTAGCCGTGCAAAATTTTCCTTCAGCTTGGAGTGATCGGATTCCAATGGCTGTAACTCCTTCATTTCAACTACGAATCATGCACCATTTGAAGCATTGGATTGTTGACTTCCTGAGCTTCAAAACGACATATAGCACGCATAAATTGAAATCCAAGAAGTGCTCCAAAAGTGGCTGACATGACTGTCATCTAGAATGCTTCATGTTAGATTTCTCTTTGCTTCCCCTCCTTGCATTCCGGATTTGCTTATGGAAAAGGACTTTAAAGCTTCGGTTCTTCATGTTTTTGAGCTTTCCATTGCTTTGCCATGGATTTCAAAGAACTCTCCTCAATCTTGGATTGCTTTGGTGATCAAATTACTAACAAAAACACTGAAACTTACACAAAGTGATTAGAAATGATTGCAAAGGTCCTTAACATGCCAATTGAGTTAAAAGGTAATAACTAATACTCAAAAGTGTTTAAAAGAGTTAATTACAAGCTATGAAATAGTACTTTTTGAGTGGTAATCAAGGACATCTTTGAAGAGTGATGGCCAGCAAAAACCCGATTGCAACACTTTTATAACTGTCTTCTGAGAAGCAAAGTGGCCTCCATATGCGCTTTCATGGCAATGACTGAGGATCCCCTGTTGCTCTTGCTCAGAGATGCACTTTTGTATTATTTGATCCGCACAATATTTGAATAGGAAGGCTCTTCTCAATAGTAAGCATGAATTTTTGCAAAGAAGTGGTTCTTATCTTGTGTTTTCCACTCACTTGGAACTTCTCTGGTAACTAGATAGTTAGTAATATGAGCATACCAAGGAACGACTTCTATCAACATGAGTGACTCCTTTGGAATATCATCATTTATTGGAAGACTGTGGGAATTATGTGTAATGGCTAGCCTCGACAGATGGTCAGCTACCACATTCTCCACTCCTTTCTTGTCTTTGATATGAAGATTGAATTCTTGAAGCAAGAGAATCCATTTGATCAGCCTCGCTTTTGCATCTTGTTTAGTCAACAAATATTTCAAGGCCGAGTGGTCAGTGAAAACCACAACGAAAGACCCTACTAAGTAAGCGCGGAATTTGTCTAAGGCAAAAAATACAACCAACAATTCTTTCTCTGTGGTTATGTAGTTTCTTTGCACTTCATTCAATGTTTTGCTTGCATAGTAGATCACATAGGGCTTTCCATTTTCTCTTTGCCCAAGACCAGTTCCTATAGCAAAGTCACTGGCGTCGCACATCACTTCAAAGGGCTATTTCCAGTTGGGAGCTCTCACTATTGGAGCGATTGTCAGCAATAACTTCAATTCTTCAAAACTCTGTTGACATCGATCATCCCATACAAATTTCGCATCCTTTACCAATAGCTCTCAAAGAGGTCTTGCAAGTTTAGAGAAATCTTTAATAAACCTCCTATAGAACCCAGCGTGGCCAAGGAATTGTCTTACTCATTTGACAGTTGTTGGCAATGGCAACTTGACAATCAGTTCAACTTTTGCTTTATCCACTTCAATGCCTTAGCTGGAGATAATATGCCCAAGGATGATCCATTGGGGTACCATGAAATGACATTTTTCCCAGTTAAGTACCAAGTCTTTCTCAATGTAGCGGTTCAGCACTGTTTCTAAATTGACTAAGCATTCGTCAAACATACTTCCATATACGGTGATATCGTCCATAAAGACTTCCATAATACGCTCCACCATATCACTGAAAATGCTTAACATGCATCTTTGGAATGTTGCCGGTGCATTGCATAAGCTAAAAGACATTCTTCTGTATACATATGTTCTGAATGGACAAGTGAAAGTGGTCTTCTCCTGATCTTCAACAACAATTTCAATTTGAAAATACCCAGAGTAGCCATCCAAGAAACAGTAGAATGGATGGCCTGAGACCCTCTCAAGCACTTGATCAATAAACGGCAATGGGAAGTGGTCCTTCCGTGTTATAGCATTCAACTTTCTATAATCAATACACACCCTCCAACCTGAAGTGAGGTGTGTAGAAACTTCTTCTCCCTTATCATTTTGCACCACTGTGATCCCTGGTTTCTTTGGCACGACGTGCGTAGGATTCACCCATGGGCTATCTGATATGGGGTAGACAATACCGGCCTAAAGTAGCTTAAGCACTTCAGTTCACACCACCTCTTGCATGTGAGGGTTCAACCTTCTCTGGGGTTGACAAATTGGCTTAGCTTCTTCTTCCAGGTATATATGATAAGTACAAACTAAAGGGTTGATTCCATTCATATCAGAAATTTTCCACCCTATCGCCTTCTTACATCTCCTGAGGATTTCAAGTACACAATCCTCCTGAATAGTGGTAAGAGAAGAAGAAATAACAACAGGGCTTTGCTTGTTCTCCTCCAGGTATGCATACTTCAACTCCGTGGGCAACGACTTCAGAATAAGCTTTGGGGGCTTCTCCTTAATGGCTTCTTGTGTCTCATTCTCATTGAATAGAGGGAGAATTTCTTTCCTCAACTTCAAAGGAGGCAGAGTAGCAAGCAAATCTAAGGGTTCAGGTAACCCTTCATCAAGATCCCCAAAACTTTCATTCAAATCTTCTAGCATTTTTCTAATCATAATGCTCCTCCACTAAGTTATCAATCATGCACACCTCTTCTGGTCCTTCGTCTTCTCCCGAATGGAATTGTTTATTGTATATATAGAAGATATTGAGTTCCAACGTCATGTTGCCAAATGTAAGCTGCATGACTCCATTCCTACAATTGATAATAGCATTTGAAGTAGCTAGGAATGGTCTTCCAAGTATGATAGGAATACAGTTAGTTCCTTTCGCAATCGGATCCGCATCAAGAACAACAAAATCTATTGGATAGTAGAACTTGTCAACTTGAATTAGGACATCTTCAATCATACCTCTTGGAATTTTCACAGATCTATCTACTAGAGATAGAGTGATCGATGTTGGCTTCAACCCTCCAAGTCCCAATTGCTTATAGACAGAGTAAGGTAGCAAATTCACACTTGCTCCCAAGTCCAACAAAGCTTTCTCTACACACGTCTCTCCAATCATCACTGATATGGTAGGACAACTTGGATCTTTGTATTTCATTGGAGACTTGCACTGTATAATGGAACTTACTTGCTCAGTTAAGAAGGTTTTCTTACTCACATTCAACCATCTTTTCATAGTGCATAAGTCCTTCAAGAATTTTGAATAAGTTGAAACTTGTTTGATCATGTCTAGCAAATGGATATTAATTTTCACTTGCCTCAATACTTCAAGAATTTCTGATGCGTTGTTGATTCCCTTTTTGCCATGCAAAGCTTGGGGGAAAGGTGGAGGCATGTGCTTCTTTATCATTTCTTCTTGGTTAATGGTCCTCTTCGGTTTTTCATTCACCTTAGCTTCAGGGTCCTCTTTCTTTGTACCGTTTTCCTTTCTCTTTCCTTTGATTTCCTCCCTTTTCTCTTTCTCTGCTTCATTATCTGGTTCTAACTCTGGCTTGGATGTAAGCAGATCAACCTCTTTACCACTCCTTAGAGTGATCACTGCTTTGACTTCCCTCATCTAAGAAGATTCTCCTTCCTGAGCCTTCACTTCATGGATACCCTTGGGGTTCTGATGAGGTTGAGAAGGAAATTTTCCTTTCTCCTGTATTGTGTTGAGATTGGTAAGCCTTGAGATTTGGTAATGGAGATTATCTATCTTTTGAGATAGATCATTGTGCCTCTCATCCATCCTTTTGTCTCGATTGGCCATTTCTTGCCTGGTCTGAGCATTGATGGATTCCTAGTCTACAACAAAATCTCCCACGACCTTGCTAAGATTCACAATGGCTTGTTCAATACTTGAGGCTTGTGGGGGTGCTTGGCTAGGTTGCATGTACTGAGGTGCCCTTGGCTTTCAAGTGAAATTCGGATGGTTCCTCCAACTTGAATTGTAGGTGTTTCCATATGAAGCATTGTTATTGGGCTTAAATTTTCCAATAACATTTGGTTGATCCCTAAACATTTCTCTCACAGCTAGCATCGTAGGACACTCCTCCACCAAGTGCTCAAAAGATTGACAAATTGAACACGGCTTAGCTTGCACTAGTGTGTCTGAAATGGCTTGCACTTCTTGTATCTCCCTTATTTCTAGCTCCTCCAATCTTCTAGCCATAGGTGCAAATTTTGCTTTCGTATCGGTATCTTCATTCAAAGTATACATCCCAACCTTAGCATTAGAAGCATTTGGTTGAGAATTCATTCTTCCCACTTCTCTGGCATTGGGTTCATCCCATCCTCTTGAAACTTCAGCTACATAACTCAAGAAATCCATGGCTTCTTCTAGATTCTTACTCATGAAGTCTCCTCCGCACATCGTTTCTAAGAGTTGCTTCATTGAGAAAGACATACCGTCATAAAAATAGCTCACCAATAGCCATGTATCAAAGCCACAGTGAGGACAAGCATTGATAGCTTCCATGTATCTCTCCCGACATTCATAGAATTTCTCATTCTTCTTAGTTGAGAAGTTTGAGATTTGCTTTTTCAAGCCGTTGGTCCTGTGAATTGGGAAAATTTTCTTGAGAAATTTAGCTTTCAAATTAGTCTAAGATCGGATACTCCTTGGCCTTAAGGAATTAAGCCATACCTTGGCCTTGTCCTTTAAAGTGAAAGGAAATAGCTTAAGCCTCATCAAGTCGATTGAAGCTCCTCATTCTTGGAAAGTATTACAAACTTCTTCAAATTCCTTGATATGCTGGCAGAGATTCTCACATTCCATGTCATGAAAAGTAGGTAGAAGTGGAACAATATGTGGTTAGTTCACTAGCTGCTCTATAGGTGGCACTATACATGACAGTGCACTCATACAAGGTGGATGTATGCAGTCCCTCATGGATCGGTATGCGTTGAGATTTTCTTCTGGACCATGTTGATTATGCTAATCTTCAGGTATAGCTTCCATGACTTCCACTTCCAATTCCAACTCTATTTCGTGAGGATTTTTTATTTTCACAAGTCTTTCCTCATTGTCTCGTATCCAATATGGCATACACAACTAGCAATATCTGAAACAAAAATAAAAACAAAGAAAACAAAAGAAAAACAATTCTAGAAGAAAAAAAAAAAACAAGATTAACTAAAACTAGATAAAAGATAAACTAAAAACAAAAATAAATAAAAAGAAACAAATAAAAAGAGTTAGTAAAAGAAAATAAAAAATCACCAAACTTGTGATGAAGATCACAAGTGTTCCGAAAATATCATATCACTGTGAAGTGGCACCATCCTCGGCAATGGCTCCATTTGATTCGTCCCCAATTGGTGTACCTTTGATTCAGTCTTCAGACGGGAGTTATCAATAAAATTTATAAACCTATTTCACCATATACTAGGGTAGCATAGCTAGCATAGCATAGTGGTTCTATGGTCATTCACTAGGATGGGTTTTCATTTCACACATGATATTATTTTAAAGAATTGGATTGGTGGTTTTTCTTTTCCGAGTTAGCTTTAAAAGAAAACATAATGATGGTTGAAAAAGGTATGGTTTTAAGCTAACCAAAAATAGTGATTGAGTTTAATTACAAAGAAAAGGTTTCTTGGATTTTCAGGTCACTAGGTTCAGGCTCCTGATACAAAAGAGAAGATTCTGGATCTTTTCCTCGCATTGGGGATTTAACCTATAGTTATCCTCCCAACCGGTGTGTTACAGTTGCTTCCCATTAATGGTTTCAATGCTAAATCCCTCTCACTAATGCATTTTGCAATGGCTTGTAGCTCTCACCTAGTATTTTCCATTCAAGGTGATCCTTAACCTTGGATTACCCTTCAAAAGCTCGCATGAGATAACGAATGGATGTCTCTAGGGAGTCCAAAAGCTTACCTACCTTTAAACTACCTCCTAGAGGCTCGCAAGAGATAACTAATGGATCTCTATGGATTGAGTTTGAAAATCTTACCAAGTGTTGGCCCAGGTGATTATAAGGGATTTTAAGTTAACTAAAAAGATAAAAACCATTAACGGGTCACAACCTTCTCTTCATTAAAAACTGAAACAAGGAAAACTTCCACTTTTGTATCCGGGTCCCTTACCTAGCTTCCTTCCGTCTAAGAAACAAAAAGTCTAGCCACTTATCCTCTGTGAAAACATCTTCAGAGGTTGTTTGGCAAGAAAGAAAAATACAAGCAAAGTGAGTAGGTAAGGTAGAGCAAAACTCTATATATTTCTTACTAAAAAAAATGTACAAGTGATCCCCAAGAATGTCTTCCAAGATTATGAGATAGATATTACAAAGAGATATTTTTAACCTCTTAATTAGATATCCTAAATATCTTAAAATATCTTCAGCTGGTTACAAGCAGAGAATAGATAATTACACAAAACATCTTAAGGTAAAAATCTAACAGAGTCGGTGCAAAATATCTGAAGATTACATTTCGCAAGTGAGATATGGTGCTGCGAAAATTTCGCAAGAGGAAAAGGTGATGCAAAATTTTTGCAAGTGAAAAAGGTGGCTGTGAAAATTTCACAAGTGAAAAAGAGTGATGCGAAATTTTCGCATCTGAGAAAGGTGATGCGAAATTTTCGTATCTGAGAAAGGTGATGCGAAATTCATTTTTAGCTTGGTGCAATTGGGTTCAAATGGCTATAACTTCTTCATTTCAGCTCCGATTTACACACCATTTGAAGCGTTAGACTTCTGACTTCCCAAGCTTCGAAACAATATATAGTATGTATACAATGGACTCCAGAAAGTGCTCTAAATTTGCCTTTCAGCTGCTGTCCTTTTGAATTTCGCATAGCATGTGAAGATTTCGCATAGCCATGCGAAATTGCTTCTTGTTGGATTTCTCTCTCTGATTCTATTCCTTGCATCTCTTGATTGGCTTGGAAACTTATTGCCAAGGGTTGCACAAAATTCTCCCTCATTCTTGGCTTGTTTTAATGATCAAAAAGCTATCAAAAACATCAAAACTTGCCACAAACTGATTAGTAACACTTGCAAGGGTCCTTAATGTGCCAATTGAGTTAAAAGGTATTAATTATTACTCAAAAGAGTTTAAAAGAGTTTATAACAAGCTATAAAAGTGCACTTTTGAGTAGTAATCACTTGGTCAAAGGTAAGCAGTTGGGAACGACTCCCAAACAATTCAAGAAACCAATAAGGAATAGTCAACCAAGACTAGTTATTCGGAAATAAAAGGATACAAGCGCACCCCACAAACACAAATGACAAGTAGTCATGCAAGAGAAAGGGCAATCATGCAACAAGCAGTCATACGCAAAGAGATACCCTACCATACAATCTACACACAAGCTAATCATCTAAGCCTATCATGAACCGCAAAACCATGAACCAAGAACCAACAACAATGAATAAGCATGCCACAACCAATCAGATGAACACACAGGCAACAACTCATCACAAGTACAAGTCAAATACCAACCAAGTGAGTGATCACCAGTCACCTATAATGCCTAAGAGTAAATTGGTCAATGAACCATGTGCTCCAATATACCCAACTTAAGTTCAAGTTTGATCCTCTCATGAAACCAGAGATTCTGGGTTCGATCCCAAGTGGAATCGCCAATTTGTGGACCCTCACCCGATCCACCGACCGATGCGACTTGTTATTTTAAAGGTGAAAGGGAAACTTAGTTTTCGAGTTTTGAAAAGTTCGTCCTAGTGTGGAACGATTTTGTTTGGAGTTGCCACTTACTTTTTTTTATTATTTTTAAATGGGAAAAATTTAAGTAAGAAGAAAAACCCCATCATGACTCCAGTAAGGAAAAAGCGGTCTACGAAAACTAGATTCTGGGTCCAAGGACCAAGTTACCTATTAGGAAGGTACATCATGCGAAGTAGCACCCCTCTAGGCCCGAAACTCGGTCTCTACTAATGAACTGGGTAAATGGGAGCATATGGGTCAAAGATCAAACAAACCTTGGGTTAAACAAATGACATGAATCACATAGACCCACTTAGTATTTAGCATGCACATACACTTAACAAGTCAAAATCAGAGTGCATACCTAAGGTCCCCAATGAAGCACTACATAAAAGGTCAGTCAATAAGCTCAAATGCACAACAAATATACATAGCAATCATGCACCAAGCATTCATGTGAATTTCATATCCAAAGCCAAAGTGCATACGTGTGGTCCCTAACCATGTGCTATAAGGAAAAGGTGAGGTCATTAATACAAGCATACAACATGCACTCTCAATCAAGCATCAAATCTCATACCCAAAAGAGAGGGAAGCAGGTTGAAATGAAATAAATGGTTTGCTTTCTTTTGCACACATTCCTCTAAATTCCATCAAACCAAATCATGCTTGCTTAATCCACATTCTTCCCATCCATGAAGTGGGCTCACATGAAATCTAACCAAACTAAACTCTGACCATAAAGGTGGCCCACAAGTGCCTTGGAGCCTAAGGGCTTAAGCCACAACAAAAATGGGGGTCAAAACATGCTAAAATTGGAGCTGCCTAGCAGAACCTATTGAACGGGTTCCCAACTGGTCAAACCGATAGAGAAAAATTATGAAACTTTACCAGCATATTCCTTGAAGAATAAGGAATCCAACAAAAAAATGGCGCACAATTCCAAGCCTAGATGAGGGAGAACCGACCAAAATAATGCAACGTGTTTATAAAACATGGCTGCCTAGCCGAACCTTTTGAACCGGTTCCTAACTGGTTCAACCTATTGATAAAAATTCTGAAACTTTACCAGCATATTCCTCAAAGAAGGACTCTAAAAAAAATGGCACTTAATTCTGAGCCCGCATAAGGAAGAACCGACCGAGACAATGCAATATGTTTATAAAACGGGGTTGCCAAGTAAAACCTATTCAACCGAATCCCAACCGGTTCAAATGATTGAGAAAAATTCTAAACCTTTATCAGAAGATTCCTCGAAGAATAAGGAATCCAACAAAAAAATGGCATACAATTCCAAGCCCGGATGAGGGAGAACCGACCGAGAAAATGCAACGTGTTCCTAGTAAAAGGCCAAACTCGAGCCACCCAACCTTTCTATAAAAATCAGAAAAACTCCAAAACAGAGTCTTCCCCCTCACTCTCTAAAAAAACTCTAAGAAGTTCTCACCAATCAAGAGCTCCTTATTCCCTTATCTCTTTCCATTCTGGCTTTTTATACCAGAACCCCTGCCCTATGTATCCCGACAAGAAGAGAGGTGCCACCCATTCCATGGCGGCAAAGGAAGCCATCTAGTTCGGGCACAAAACCTTCTAGAACTGGACAAGCTGATCTCTTATATCCAAGCCTCTGTCATTCTCTAATACAGGCTTAAACACATAAACAAGGACTCTAACACTGTGAAAAAGGAGTACAAAGCATAGATGAAAACATTAAAGAAAAAAATCCTAGGGAAGGGTGAGCAAAAAATGAACATAAATAGCCTCAGTTCAAGGGTAGATTCATGGGCTTAAACGGGGAAACGATTCAAAACATATTCTTAACATGAACAAAATCAAACGAGAGTAATGGCATCAACTGAATGAAGAACATAGAAAACAAACAAAGAACCAATTTCAACATAGCAATTTGTGGCCCTTTTCATCCACACCAATCAATAAAACATTAAGTATTCCGAAACAACCAGAATGAGGAATTGAATATCAGTAAGAATTTTGAGAGCAATTAGAAACGCACCCTGAAATAACCAGCCTTTGAGAGGTGTTCCTCAACTTCAAGTGAGATTGATTCTCCTTCTACAAAATCCACTCAAGACTAGTGATCAGGATCTCTTTTTCTTTTTTCCAAAGCAAACAAAAATTCCTCTCTTTTTTCCTTAAGATGTTTTTTCTTTTCCCATTCTCTATGTTTTTCTTTAAAAACCTTTCCCCATTTTTCCTCTCAGACCTTCGTTTTTTTTTTTCTCTAGGTGCCAAACCCTTAGAGACCCCTAGACTCTTCCCCCACACTTTCAATTTCCCTTCTTGTAGAGTCTTCACCCCAGATTTCTCGAAAAACCCCCATTTTTTCCTCTCCAAACGTCTCATCTTTTCCTTTCCTCTCAAACTTCTCTTCTCGGCATCTGCACCACCCCTTTTTCTTTCCCCTTTAGCTTTGGAAATCCTCCCCTTCAGCCTTGGAACCCAAACTCATTCAACTCTCCTTTTTCCCGAGGTGGGCAGCTGCCCCTCATAACTTTATAATTCCCTGCCCGCCAAAAATCCACATGGATTTAAGGTGGGTTGCAATCAACCTGAAAAATGGCCCAAATTGGACATAAAACCATCCTCCTAACCCATTTGGAGCACTAGGGCTTGAACTAGGCTGAACAAGGGCACCAAAAATGCCAAAAATAGAGTTGTTCATAAGTAGCCTCGATGAACCGGTCGACCGCCTCAAAAAAACCTTGACGAACCGGTTGGCCATCAGGTTGAATGGTTGATAAAAATTCTAAAATTTTGAAACAATATTCCTTGAAGAATAAGGAACCCCAAAAAAAAAAACGGTGCGTGATTCTGAGTTCAGATGAGGGAGATATGGTTGAAACAAGCCCAAGTGCTCCGTATTCAAACTTGCTCCTATGAACTCTAACTGAACTAAAGTTTTGGGGAGACCTTACTTCCTTCCTTTAGCATGATGTGAATAACTAGGGAATTGGCCATGACGACACTTCAAAATGAACTACACACTCGCACTACAGTGGACCACAGATGAACCTACACAAGGCTGAAAAATCGATCAAACCCAAAAGGGGGCCATGACGATGCCATACGAAAAAAATTGGGTGCATATGACACTGATTACTACTCAAAAAGTGCTATTTGATAGCTTGTAATTAACTCTTTTAAACACTTTTGAGTAGTAGTTATCACCTTTTAACCCAATTAACATATTAAGGACCTTTGCAATCAATTCTAATCAAAGTGTGTAAGTTTTGGTGTTTTTGTTAGTAATTTGATCACCAAAGCAATCCGAGATTGAGGAGAGTTCTCTGGAATCCATGGAAAAGCAATAGAAAGTTCAGAAACATGAAGAACTGAAGCTTTAAAGTCCTTTGCCATAAGAAAATCCGGAATGCAAGGAGGGGAAGCAAACAAGAACTAGCCACGAAGCATTCTTGATGACAGTCATTTCAGCCACTTTTGGAGCACTTTATCGAGTTCAATTTATACATACTATATTTCGTTTCGAAGCTCAGGAAGTAAACAATCCAATGCTTCAAACGGTGTGTGATTCGGAGTTGAAACGAAGGAGTTACAACCATTGCAAGCAGATCACTTCAAGCTAAAGGAAGATTTTTGCACGGTTGCGAAATCAGCCTTTTGCTGCGAAAATCTTGTCCTTTTGCTGCGAAAATTTCGCATCCATTTTGCACAGTGCACGGGTGTTCTCCTAAAGCTTCCTGATATTTGCGACCGACATTTTGAGATTTTTTGCTTTAGATATTTGATGTCTAAATCCCCAAACTCTCCTTGTAACCCACCTATCCTAGGATTCCTTAGTCTTTAAGCAAGAACAAAGGGTAAATAAACCCATATTTAAAGGTTGTAAGTTTCCTCAGGGAGGGGATAGACAGAAAAACAAGGCTTGTACACAGACGCTTTGTATAGTTTTTGGGAAGAAGTAAAATTGAGAGTTTTTGCTCTACCTTACCTACTTGTTTTGATTGTTTATATTCATCTAATTTTGCTTACTAGCCAAACAAGCTCTGAGGAAGTTTCTTCAGAGAATGAGTGGCTAGACTTTTAGTTCCTTGGAGCTAAGGTTGCCGGGAAAGGTTCCAAGTGCAAGAATTAGTAGCTTTGTGGTTTCAGCCATTAATGAAGAGAAAGTGTGATCCTTTAATGATTTATATGTTTTTAGTTAACTTTAAACACCTTCAATTCACTTGAGCCAACACTTGGTAAGGCAAGTGATCTCCGTCCATGGAGATGCACTAGTTTACCTCTTAGGAGCTTTTGGGAAGTGACTTGAAGGTAGGATTTTCTAGAATTGCCAACACTTGGTAAGCTTTTGGACTCCAAGGAGACATCCATTAGTTATCTCTTGCGAGCTTGAGAAGGGAAGTCCAAAGTTAAAGATCACCTTACATGGCAAATGCTAGGTGAGAAGCACGAGCCATTGCAAGTTGCATCAGTGAGAGGGAATTAGAGTTGAAATCCATTTAAAGGATGCATTTGTACAACACCGGTTAGAGAATTGACTATATGTTAATTCTCTAATGCGAAGAAATGAACCAAATGACCGGAGCTCTGTTTTTGCATAAGGAACCTCCCCTGTGAACCCAAACCTCCAAGGAATGTTTTTCTTCATAAGTAATTTCCATTACTTTCTTTTTAGTTAGCTTGAAACAAAACCTCGTTTAACCAAAGTTTGTGTTTTATTTCTTAAGCTAACCTTGAAATGAAAAAGCACCAATTTAACTTTGAATTGGTATCAGTTGTGAGTTGAAAACTCTTCCCAGAGAACGATCCTAGAGCCACTATGCTATATTAGCTAAAGCTATCCTAATGCATGGTGATATAGGTTATAAATTTTGTTGATTACTCCCTCAATCAAAGAGCACCAGCTGGACATGAATCAGCTGAGACACCAAATGGGCATGAATCAGACACCCCTAAGATAAATGCAAGTGTCGAAGGACAAAATTGAGGGTCTACACTAGAGTTGTTCATGTCTACCATAGCCCAAAGTTTTTCATAGCATCTAGTGCCCTGAGTTCATGAAACAGAGTAGCTCATGTCATTTAGTGCCCTCAGCTGTTAACAACAACTAGAGCCCTAAGCTCATGAGACAGAGTCGTTCATGTTAACCACAACCCAAAGCTATCCATAGCATCTAGAGCGCTGAGTTGAAGACCTAGAGTGGCTCATCTCATTCACAACCCTGAGTTATTCGTAGCATCCAGAGTCTTGAGTTCACAACCCAAGGTCCTTTATGTCAACACAACCTATAGTTGTTCATTCAATTTAAGGACCTAAGTTCATGACCTAGAGGTGTTCATGTGATTCACCGCCTTGAGCTGTGCATAGCATCTAGAGCCTTGAGTTCATGACCCAGCATATTTCATGTCATCGATAACCCTGAGCTATGCATAGCATCTAGAGCCCTAAGCTCATGACCTGAAGTCGTTCATCTCAACCACAACCCAAAGTGTTCATAGCATCTAAAGCCCCGAGCTCATGCCCAAGAGTGGCTGATGTCATCGACGGACCTAAGTTGTTCATAGCATCTAAACCATGAGCTGAGAACCTAAAGTCATTCATGTCAACCATAGGCCTGAGCTATTCATAGCATCTACAACCATAAGCTTAAGACCCATAGTGGATTATGTATTTCACATCCTTGAGTTGTTCATAGCATTTAGAGTTTTGTGCTCATGACCTATAATCTTTCATGTCAACCACAAGCCAGAGTTGTTCATTGTATCTAGGGGCTTGAGCTCATGACCTAGAGTCATTCATGTTATGCACAACCTTGACCTATCATAGAATCTAGTGCATTGAGCTCACGAGCTAGAGTCTTTCATGTCATCGATAACTCTGAGTTGTTCATAACATCTAGATCCCTAAGCTCACCACTCAACGTCGTTCATCTTAATCACAACCCAAAGCTATTCCTAATATTTAAAGCGCCGAGCTCATGCCTAAGAGTGGCTCATGTCATCGACGACCCTAAGTTGTTCATAGCATCTAATGTCATAAGCCCAAAACCCAAAGTCGTTCATATCAACCATAGGCTTGAGTTGTTCATAACATCTACAGCCTTAAGCTTAAGACCTAGAGTGGCTTATGTATTCCACATCCTTGAGCTATTCATAGTATCTAAAGCTTTGAGCTCATGACCCATAATCTTTCATGTCAATCATAACCTAGAGTTGTTCATTGCATCTAGGGCCTAAGCTCATGACCTAGAGTCATTCATGTCATGCACAACCTTGACTTATTCATAGAATCTAGTGCGCTAAGCTCACGAGCTAGAGTCTTTCATGTCATTGGCAACTTTGAGTTATTCATAGCATCTAGAGACCTGAGCTCATGACCCGGAGTCATTCACGTCAACTATAACCCTATGTTTTTAATGGTCCCTAAAAGCTTAAGCTTAAGACCTGGAGTGGCTCATGTCATTAACAACCTTGAGTTGTTCATAGCATCTAAAGCCATAAGCTCACGACCCTGAGTCTTTCATGTCAACGATAACCCATAGCTGTTCACTGCATCTAAGGCCTCGAGCTCTTGATGTAGAGTCGTTCGTTTCATCCATAGCCTTGAGTTGTTCATAAAATCATTATCCTTGAACTAATGACCTAGATTTTTCCATATCATTGACAACCCAGAGCTACTCAAAGCATTTACAACCTTGATCTCACAACCCAGAGTGTCTCATGTCATCGAAAGTTATAAGTTGTTCAGAACATCTAAAGCCTTGAGCTTAGGATCTGGCGTCGTTCATCTCAACCATAGCCTAGCATTGTTCATAGTATCTAGAGCCTTGAGCTTAAGATCTAGAGTCATTCATGTCATCGACATCCCTAAGATGTTCATAAAATCTAGAGCCTTGAGCTCACAACTCAAAGTCATTCATATAAACCACAACCTAGAGCTGTTCATAGCATCTAAAGCCCTAAGCTCACGACCCAGAGTGGCTAATTCCATTGACAACCCTAAGCTCTTCATAGCATCTAAAGTCTTGAGCTCATGACCTAAAGATACTCATGTCAACCACATCCCTAAGATGTTCATAGTATCTATAGCCTTGAGCTCACGACCCCAAGTCATTCATGTCGATTACAGCCCTAAGATGTTCATAATATCTATAACCCTTAGCTCACAACCCCAAATCATTCATGTCATGCACAACCCTGAGGTGTTCATAGCATTTAGAGCCCTAAGTTCATGACCTAAAGTAGTTCATCTCAACCACAGCCCAAAGTTGTTCGTAACATCTAAAGCCTCGAGCTCACGCTTAAGAGGGGCTCATGTCATCAACGACCCTGAGTTGTTCATAGCATCTAAAGCCATGAGCCAAGAACCCGAAGTCTTTCATGTCAATCATAGGCCTGAGCTATTCATAGAATCTACAGGCTAAAACTTAAGACTTAGAGTGGCTTATGTATTCCACATCCTTGTGCTTTTCATAGCATCTAGAGCTTTATGGTCATGACCCATAGTCTTTCATGTCAACCATAACCCAGAGGTGTTCATTACATCTAAGGCCCTGAGCTCACGACCTAGAGTCATTCATGTCATGCACAACCTTGATCTATTTATATAATCTAGTGTGCTAAGCTCATGAGCCAGCGTCTTTCATGTCATCGACAAATTTAAGTTGTTCATAGCATCTAGAGACTTAAGCTAATTACCTAGGGCGTTCATGTCGACCAAAACCCCGAGTTGTTCATAGCCTCTAAAGGCTTGAGCTTAAGACCTAGAGTGGCTTATGTTATTAACAACACTGATTTGTTCATAACATCTAAAGCCTTAAGCTCACGACCCTGAGTCTTTCATGTAAACCACAACCCATAGTTGTTCATTGCATCTAGGGTCCTGAGCTCTTGACCTAAAGTCGTTCATGTCATCCATAGCCTTGAGTTGTTCATAGAATCATTAGCCTTGAACTAATGACCTAGAGTCTTTCATATCATTGACAACCTAGAGATATTCAAAGCATTTAAAGCCTTGATCTCACAACCTAGAGTGTCTCATGTCATCGAAAGCCCTAAGTTGTTCATAATAGCTAAAGCCTTGAGCTCATAATCTAGTGTCGTTCATCTCAACCATAGCCTAGCGTTGTTCATAGCATTTAAAACCTTGAGCTCAAGACCTAGAGTCATTCATGTCATCCAAATCCCTAAGATGTTCATAAAATCTAGAGGCTTGAGCTCATAACTTGGAGTCATTCATGTAAACCATAACCTAGAGTTGTTCATAGCATTTAAAGCCCTAAACTCATGACCTAGAGTGGCTGATGCCATTGACAACTCTAAGCTCTTCATAGCATCTAAAGCCCTGAGCTCATGACCTAGAGTTACTCATGTCAACCACATCCCTAAGATGTTCATAGTATCTGTAGCCCTGAGGTCACGACCCTGAGTCATTACCACAACCCTGAGATGTTCATAGCATCTATGACCCTTAGCTCACAACCCCGAGTCATTCATTTCATGCACAACCCTAAGGTGTTCATAGCATTTAGAGCCTTAAGCTCACAACCTAGAGTCTTTTGTGTCACCAACAACCCTAAGCTGTTCATAGCATCAAGATCCTTGAGCTCACGACTCGGAGTTGATCAACTCAACCATAGCCTAGAGTTGTTCGTAGCATCTAAAGCCTTAAGCTCACAACCTAGAGGAGATCATGTAATCCATAGCCCTGAGTTGTTCATAGCATCAAGATCCCCAAGATCATGACTCGTAGTCTTTCATGTCATCAACAACCTTGAGGTGTTCATAACATCAAGAGGCTTGAGCTCATGATCGAGAGTCGTTCACATCAACCAAAGTTGACAGTTGTTCATAGCATCTAGAGCTTGAGCTCTCGACCCAGAGTAGCTCATCTCATCCACAACCGTAAGCTGTTAATAGTATTTAAAGCCTTGAGCTCATGACCCAAAGTTATTCATGTCAGCCATAGGCTAGATTTGTTCATAACATCAAGAGCCCTTAGCTCATGACCTAGAGTAGGCCATGTTATTCATAGTCCATAGTGGTTCATAATATCTAATGCTCTGAGCTCATGACCCAGAGTTATTCATGTCAACCATAGCTAAAACCAGTTTATAACATCTAAAGCCCTGATATCATGACTTAGAGTAGCTGATGTCATCCACAGCCTAGAGCTATTCATAGCACGTCGAGCCCTGAGCTAGTGACTCAGAGTAGCTAATGTCATGCACAGTCTTGAGATTTTCATAGCATAAAGAGCCCTAAGCTGATGATCAGTAGTCTTTTATGTCATTGATAACCCTAAGCAACAAATAACATCTTGAGCTCTGATTTCCCGACTGGGAGTTGTTCATGTCAACCATAGCATAGAGATGTTCATAGCATTTAGAGCTCTGAGCTCATGACGTAGAGTCCTTCATGTCATCCATAGTCTGGAGCTCTTAATAGAATCATGAGCCTTGAGCTCACAACCCAAATTCTTTCATATCATCGACAACTTAGAGATGTTCATAGCATTTAAAGCCCTAATCTCAAGACCTAGAGTGGGTCATGTCATCGGAAGCCCTGATTTATTCATAGCATCTAAACCCTTGAGCTCAAGACCTAGTGTCTTTTATGTCAACCATAGCCTACAGTTGTTCATAGTATCTAGAGCCTTAAGCTTAAGACCTAGGGTCGTTCATGTTTTTCATAGCCCTAAGATAATCATAGAATCTAGTGGCTTAAGCTCATGAGTCGGAGTGTTTCATGTCTTCGACCACCTTGAGCTGTTCATAGCATCTAGAGCCTTAAGCTTAAGACCTAGGGTCGTTCATGTTTTTCATAGCCCTGAGATAATCATAGAATCTAGTGGCTTGAGCTCATGACTTAGAGTGTTTCATGTCTTCGACCACCTTGAGTTGTTCATAGCATCTAGAGCCTTAAGGTCATGACTTGGATTGGCTCATATCATTGACATCCCTGAACTGTTCACAGCATCTAAAGCCTTGAGCTCATGAACCAGGGTCCTTCATGTCCACTACAACCTTGAGATCTTCATAGCATCCATAGTCCTTTGTTCACGATCCCGAGTCATTCATCTCATTCAGAACCATAAGTTGTTCATAGCATCTAGAGACCTAAGCTCATGACCTAGATTCGTTCAAGTCAATCACAGCCTAGAGCTATTTATAGCATCTAGAGCCTTGAGCTCATGATCCATTGTAACTAATGTGATCCACAAGCTTGAGCAATTCATAGCATCTAGAGCTCTAAGCTCACAACCCAGATTAGGTCATGTCATCCATAACCTTGAGTTGTTCATAATATCAAGAGCCCTAAGCTCACGGCCTATAGTGTTTCATGTCATCGACAACCTTGAGCTCTTCATAGCATTAAGAGGCCAAAGCTCATGATTGGGAGTCGTTCACATCTACCAAAGTCTAGATTTGTTCATTACACCTAGAGCCCTAAGATCATGACCCATAGTAGCTTATGTCATCCACAACTATGAGCAGTTAATAGCATCTAGAGCCTTGAGCTCTGATTACTACCAAAAAGTGCTATTTTGTAGACCTAATTATAATGGTTTTAAGCACCTTTGAGTAGTAATCATATTCATTTCACCCAATTAATTCATTAAGGTCCTTAGTAATTGGTTTTAACCATTTTGTGGCAAGTTTACATGTTTTTATCAGCTTATGAATCAATTCAAGCATGCCAAATGATGGAGGAGCTACTTGGACAAGATATGGCAAAGCTTTTGGAAGCTCAAATTCATGAAGAACCAAGCTTTGGAGCTCCATAGCCCTTTGCCAAAGTCGTTCAAAGTATGCAAGGAAAGAACAATGGAAAAGAGGAAAAGCAAGCAAAGTGAAGAGAAGCAAAGAGGACAGCAGCTGCAGTCTTCTTTCGCACTTTTGGAGCACTTCCCGAAGTCCATTTTTTACATGCTATATACCATTTCAAATCTCTGGAAGTCAAGAATCCAACACTTCAAACTGTGTATGATTTGGAGCTGAAATGAGGAAGATATGGCCTTCGGAATCCAACTGCTCCAGGTTGTGCGAAAATTTCGCACGACACAAGGTGTTATGCGAAATTCGCATAACACCTTCAAAATTCGCATAACCCATGCGTGGTGCGAATTTTCCTCTGTTTTTGCCGACTCCACTTTAGATATTTTCCTTTGTATTTTTTGATGTAATTTCCTTTCTTATCCTTGTAACTAACCAATCACAAGCTTTTGCTTTTGTAAAGACTATATAAGGGGTGGAAATCACCTCTTGAAATATATAGAACATAGGTTACGTTTTACACTTAGAATATATACAGAGCTCTCTCGTCTCTCTTTTCTCTTTACTATTTTATTTTCTTGGAAGCCAAACAGCCTCTGAGGGCTTTTCCTCAGAGGATGATTGGCTAAAACTTTTAGTTTGTCAAAGTATGGATGTTATGTGATGGCTTGGATGCAATCCCATGCAAATTTCTCGCACCTGGAAGGTAAGGTAGACGTTTTTCATTAAAGGTTCATTAATGCAAAGTTTGGTTTTTTATTTCCTTTGGACAACTTCCAACGGACAATACTTGATAAGCTTTTGGATTTCTATCCATTAGTTATCTCCTACGAGCTATTGGAAGGTGAGGTTTTCAATTCCAAGTTGTGTATTAATCCATTAGAACCAATTTCAATGGCCATTGAAAGGTGAGTTTATCACCTAGAATGACTTTGAGTTGCCAATATTTGGTAAGCTTTTGGCTTTAGACCATTAGTTATCTCTTACGAGCCATTCAAAGGAAGTCTAAGGTGAATAACCATTGATGAAATTCACTACCATCTGTTTTGTCATTTTAAAGGATTAAAACTTGATTTTCTAAATCCATACCGGTTCGGGAAGCAAGCATCACCATAGTTGCAACCCCAACGCGAGGAGCCTATCCTGAGATTTCCAATTTGCATAAGAGCCAGAGCATAGCTATCCTATCTTTGAGAAACTTGTTTTTACACCCTTTCATTTTAGTCTTTAATGTTAGCTTAGATTAGTTTAAATCTTTCTAAAACATTTACATCTTCTTTTAAAGCTAACATCCATAAGAAAATCACCTATTTTCCTAATTTGAATATCACTAGTGTTTGCGAAAACCCTTCCCAGTGAACGATCCTAGAACCACTATGCTATAGTAGCTTGGCTACTTTAGTAATAGTATTTAAGGTATAAATTTTGTTGATACGCCTTTAAAGCTAAGCTACCATGAGTCGAATCAAGCTCCCAACCCAGAGTTGTTCATGTAAGCCACAACCTAGAGTTGTTCATAGTAGCTAGAGCTTGGATGATTCATTCCCAATTGGTGTCTCGGCTAATTCATGTCCTCTTAATGGTCCCTAGTAGTGGTGCCATTTGATTCATGTCCAACTGGTGTTCCTTGATTATGGTCCTCAGTAGGGAGTAATTAACAAAATTTATAACCTATTACACCATATACTAGGATAGTCTTAGCTAATATAGCATAGTGGCTCTAGGATCGTTCACTGGGAAGAGTTTTCAACTTACAACTGATACCAATTCAAAGTTGAATTCGTGCTTTTTCATTTCAAGGTTAGCTTAAGAAGAAAACATAAACTTTGGTTGAAAAAGGTTTTGTTTTAAGCTAACTAAAAAGAAAGTAATGGAAATTACTTATGAAGGAAAGCATTCCTTGGAGTTTTAGGTTCACAGGGGAGGCTCCTCATGCAAAAACAGAGCTTCGGTCACTTGAATCTTTTTCTCGCATTAGAGAATTAACATATAGTTAATTCTCTAACCGGTGTTATACAGATGTTTCCCTTTAATGGATTTCACCACTAATTCCCTCTCACTGATGCAACTTGCAATGGCTCGTGCCTCTCACCTAGCATTTGCCATTCAAGGTGATCATTAACCTTGGACTTCCCTTCTCAAGCTCATAAGAGATAACTAATGGATGTCTCCTTGGAGTCCATAAGCTTACCAAGTGTTGGAAATTCTAGAAAATCCTACCTTCAAATCACCTCCCAAAAGCTCGCAAGGGATAAACTAGTGCATCTCCATGGACGGAGATCACTTGCCTTACCAAGTGGTGGATCAGATGAATTGAAGGCATTTTAAGTTAACTAAAAACATAGAAATCATTAATGGGTCACACTTTCTCTTCATTAATGGCTGAAACAACAAAACTACCCATTCTTGCATTTGGGGCCTTACCCGGCAACCTTAGCTCCAAGGAACTAAAAGCCTAGCCACTCATTCTCTGAGGAAACATCCTTAGAGCTTGTTTGGCTAGTAAGAAAAATTAAATAATATACAATACAATCAAAACGAGAAGGTAAGGCAGAGCAAAGGCTCTGTATTTTACTTCCTTGCAAAACTATACAAAGGATGTCTTTGAGAA
This sequence comes from Vitis vinifera, assembly GCF_030704535.1. Lineage (NCBI taxonomy): Eukaryota > Viridiplantae > Streptophyta > Magnoliopsida > Vitales > Vitaceae > Vitis > Vitis vinifera. The sequence continues at coordinate 13,047,910 of NC_081810.1, forward strand.
CAAGCTCCCCAACATCTTCGTGTAATGGAAATTACAAACATTATATATGAGGCTATTTACCCTTTGTTCTTGCTTAAAGACTAAGGAATCCTATGATAGGTGGATTACAAGGAGAGTTTGAGGATTTAGACATCAAATATCTAAAGCAAAAAATCTAAAAAATGTCGGTCGCAAATATCGGGAAGCTTCAGGAGAATTTCGCAGCCATGCAAGGTGGCTGCGAAATTTCACAACGTGAAGGACACCATTTCGCAGCCATCCTCTTGTGATTTCGCAGCCAAAGGTTGATTTCGCAACTCGTGAAATTGGCCTTCAGCTTGGTGTGATCGGCTTCCAATGGCTCTAACTCCTTCATTTCAACTCCGAATCATACATCGTTTAAAGCGTTGGATTGGTGACTTCCCAAGCTTCAAAACAACATATACTATGCATAAATTGAGCTCCAGGAAGTACTCCAAAAGTGGCTGATAGTTGCTGTCCTCTTGAATGCTTCATGTTAGATTTTTCTCTTTGCTTCCCCTCCTTGCATTCATGATTTGCTTATGGAAAAGGACTTTAAAGCTTCAAAGCTTTGGTTCTTCATGTTTCTGAGTTTTCCATTGCTTTGCCATGGATTCCAATTAACTCTCCTCAATCTCGGATTGCTTTGGTGATCAAATTACTAACAAAAACACCAAAACTTACACAATTTGATTAGAAATGATTGCAAAGGTCCTTAATATGTTAATTGGGTTAAAAGGTAATAACTACTACTCAAAATTGTTTAAAAGAGTTAATTACAAGCTATCAAATAACACTTTTTGAGTAGTAATCACTAGAGCTCACGACTAAGAGATGACCATGTTGTCCATAGCCCGGAGGGTTTTATAGCATCTAGAAACCTAAGCTCACGACCCAAAGTCATTCATTTCCACCACAGCTCAGAGCTGCTCGTAGCATATAGAGCCTTGAGATCCAAACACAGAGGAGCTCTTGACATCCATAGCCTAGAGTTGTTCATAGCATCTAGAGCCTTGAGCTCATGACTCAATGTAGTTGATGTCATCCACAACCCTGAGCTCTTCATAGCATCTTGAGCCCTAAGCTCAAAACCTGAATTCTTTCATGCCATTGACAACCTTGAGTTGTTCATAGCATCAAGAGCCGTAAGCACACAACCTGAGTTATCCATACCATCCAAAGCCATAAGCTAACAATGTAGACTAGCCCATGTCATCCACGACCCTGAGTTGTTCATTGCATCTAGAGCCCTAACCTCATGACCTAGACTTGTTCCTCTCAACCATAACTCTAAGTTATTCATAGCATTTAGAGCCTTGAGCTCAAGACCTAGAGTTGTTCATCTAAACCATAACCCTAAGTTGCTTATAACATCAAAGGCCCTAAGCTCATGACTTAGAGTTGTTCATGTCTTCAATAACCTTAATCTTTTCATAGCATCCAGAGCTCATAGCTCATGACTTGAAGTCATTCATGTCAACCATAGTCCTTATCTGCTCACAATACCTAGAGCCTTAACCTCATGACCTAGAGTCTTTCAAATCATCCACAATCTTGTGCTTTTCATAGCATCTAGAACATTTAGCTCATGACTTGGAGTCGTTCATGTCCTCTATAACTCAGAGTTGTTCAAATCAACTAGAGCCCTAAGCACATGACCTAAAGTTGTTCATGTCATGTAGAGCTATAAACCCTCAATTTTGTCATCCTAGCACGTGTCCTATTAGGTACTTGTTCGATACTTTACAATAGTCCCTTGGTGGCCCATAGCTACTCACATTACTTACCTTTCTTGAGCCACCTCGGAGACTTTGGTTGAGGGATTTATCTAACCCCATTGTGACTCTTAGCAGCCCTAATTTAGACTTAGGCTCACTTAGACTTAGGCCCACTTAGGCACCCTAGGCCCATTTAGATACACTTGGCCCATTAGGCACCACCTTAGGCCCATTTAGATGCGCTTAGCACCTTCTAGCTTGCACACATTCACCATAGGTTACTTAGACACTCTTTCAAAATAGGTCACTTAGACACTTCTTTTGGCATAGTTCACTTAGGCATGATCTTGATTTTGGTTACTTGTTTTTTGGGATAAGATGAGTGTTGGCTTGACTTTTTATTGCATGAATGAATTTTCTGATTGTTAATGGTTTGAGCTTGGCATTTAAATTATTATAATTTATTGCATTAATTTAATTTCTTGATTTTTCCTAATTGCATACATCTAATATTTATTTTTATACTTTTATCAATTTATTTGTTTATTTACCTACTTATTTATTCATTCTTTAATCCCATAAATTGATATCTTGGATTTTGTGGCTATGTGATTTGACATTTTAGTTTATTTCGTTATATTTCATTTTGATCATAACTCACATTTCTTATTTCAATTTTATTTTTTATTTTTGCATGAGACTTAGAGTCATCAAGGAGAGAAGATCACGACCAAATAAAGAGACTTGGAAAGAATCCTGTAAAAAAAGGAAGGAAGATATCACCATGCAAGGATGGTAAGTGGCCAGCACGCATGTGAAAGATCTGGACAATCCACATATTGAAGGATCCTTACGGTTGCAAGGTGGGAGCAGATATGGAAGAAAGGATTTTTAGCAGATTCTTGAGGAACTGAGGAGGAGTTCTGATGGCTGGACTTTTTTTGGAAGAGAAAGATGATCAGATTTTTGAAAGGATACATGAGATTGTTGAGGGGAAAGATGACCAGATTTTGGAAGGGGGTAAGATGGGATTTTTGAAAGAGGGATGCACTAGATTTTTGAAGAGGGAGGCACCAGATTTTTGAATGGAGATGCACTAGATTTTGGAGAGGAGCGGGCACCGATTCTGATAAGGATAAAGGTGCAATTGCACCATTGTGAAGATGACCATCAACCAACCGCACCAATTTTTATTTTTTATACAATTTCAGCGCGCATTGAAGAGAGAAAAGGAAAACTGATAGCAACATTGGCATCCCAATTCCTAAACCTCCATGATTGGTCCACCTCCAATTTGCACATCAATTCTTCATCCACATGCTACTATAAGCAAAGTGGCGGCATCCTTGAAAGAGTTGGACACAACACGCACTTTGCATGAGAGAACACAATCCATGCATGAGGAGAAGTGGACATGCAGTCCACCATTAGTGCATAATACACATATAGTAGGCTGTGAGGAGATTCTTTTTGTTTTTTTAGAGAGAAAAGTCAACATGGTAAGGATTTAATTACTTACCAAGGAGGACACACGACTGCATCCTATAGAATCTCCAAGTGAGTCACCACATATGCACTTTCCATATATCCGCGGAGATTAAAAAAAAAAAAAAACAAAGTATTCCATGAAAAGGATAGGCTTCCATATAAAAAAGGAGGGGGGTTTTCTTAAAAGTGGAGTTCTTTCAGGAATAGAAGTGAGGATTTTTATTTTCTTGGGCAGAGAGAACACGCGGATATTTTTTTGAAGGTGATCCAAATAGAAAGGATTTTTATTTTCTTTAGCAAAGGGGAGGACTTTTTCTTTTAGAGAATACTTTTCTTTTGGAGGACGGAAAGGACACGAGAGCAATTTTTTTGAGAGGACGCGCAAAGAATTTTGAGGAGCCGACACAACCATAAAAAAGAGAGGAGCAGCCCACAAAATCTCCACAAATAACGGTTTATAGGTAAGTGTACGCTTTCAAATTTATTTTTTATTTTGTTTTGATTCATCCTTTTGGTCTGGAGTGTTTTAATGATTTTAGTTCTTTGATTTAATTAATCCTATATAATAAATTTCTTGTTTTAATTTCGATTTAGTTTTAATTTATTTTTCTTTTTTAGTTTGGATGTGCTTGTGGTTTTAATTTATCCCATTAAACAAAGTTCCCTTTTTTTTTTTAATTCCAATTCGATTTAGTTTTAATTTATCTTTTATGTTTAGATGTGTTCGTAGTTTTCTTTAATTTAACTGTTTCTATTATAAAAGTCCTTATTTTTAATTTTGATTTAGTTCAATTTTAATATATTTTTTATGTTTAGATGTGTTTGTGATATTAATTCGTTAGTTTAATTATTTCTATTAGAAAAGTTTTTGTTTTTAATTTTGATTTAGTTCACTATTAATCTACCTTTTATGTTTAGTGTTTGTTGTTTTAATTCGTTAGTTTAATTGTTCCTATTAGAAAAGTTCTTATTTTTAATTTCAATTTAGTTCAATTTTAATCTATCCCATATGTTTGTGATTTTAATTCGTTAGTTTAATTATTCCTATTAGAAAAGTTCTTATTTTTAATTTCAATTTAGTTCGATTTTAATCTATCAATTTAGTTTTAGTTTATAATTTAATTTAAATGAGTTAGTGATTTTAATTCCCTAGTTTAAATAATTTAAGAGATAAAGTTTATTTTTTCGGATTAATTTAGTTTTAGTTTATAATTTAATTTGAATGCGTTAATGATTTTAATTCCTTAGTTCAAATAATTTCTGAGATAAAGTTTATTTTTTTTAATTTTGGATTGACTTAGTTTTAGTTTATGATTTAATTTGAATGTGTTAGTGATCCTAATGAGTTTGATTTTAATTCTTTTTTGTTTAAATAATCACGCTAAATAAAGTTTGTGTTTTTAATTCCAATTACTTTAATTTTAATTCGTTTTTAACTTAAAGACATTCGTGGATCTTAATTATTTAGTTTAAATTATTGTATCAAATAAAGTTTGAGTTTTTAATATTCCAATAATTTTATTAAGTATAATTTAATTTCAATTTAGTTTGATTTTAATTTATTTTATAATCTGAATGCGTTCATGATTTTAATTCAATTGTTTGTTTAACCCTCTTAGACAAATTCCATATTTATAATTTTGATCTTAGTTTAATTTTATTTTGTTAATTTATTTATTTGCTTTAGTTTAAATATATTTGTGATTTCAATTTGATAGTTTAGCCAATCTTATTAGATGATGGTGATGTCCTTAATTTAATCTAGTATTAATTATTTTTAGTATTGAATGTGTTTGTGTGTTTTTTATTTCCTTAACTTTGAATTTAATCCGTTTATATCCAATTTTGCAGTTGATTATAATTTTGTTTAATTAATTAAGTCAATCACGTGTAATTATTTTCATGTTTTAAGTATGGTAATTTTGGCTTTGATCTATTGACATTTAGTATGAGCTTTAGGAATTTTAGATAATCAATCCAGTTAATTGCATGTCATTGTTTTCATACCTTCAAGATTGTTGAACTTTGGTCTTTGATTTATCATATTTTGTTAAAATGCTAATTTACCTTAATTGATTCCATATTATTATCTCCATATGTTAAGTTTGTTGGCTTTAATCTTTGATTGGTTATTTTTATTTTATTTCATGTGTTTCTTGAAATCTAAATGTTAGTCTTGGGTAATGTTTTGTTAGTTTGTTTGATTAGGAAGCCATAAATTTGATGCCTTAGTGATTGTTAGTTAAATTCTTATTTTTTCGAAGACCACTGGAAACTCATGAAGGTTGGTCTTACCCTCACCACTTTAATTGACATGATTTTCTAAATCTTTATTTTGTGATTTTCGTTTTCTTTTGTTTTGATTGGTATTTTGTTTTCTATGTTTTATTATTTTAAAAATTAATTCCTTTTATTTTAAAGTCAAAACCTTTTTCTCCAAAGACCCATTTAAGAAATTCTTTTTAAAAAAAATTCATTTAGAGTCCTTAAAATAAATAAATAAAAACCCATTTTCTTAAAATAATATGCAACCATTTTTTTATGGGTTTGCATCTTTCTCGGTTTTTTAATGAAAATTTTGGTTTAAAATCAGACACAAATCCAAACTTATGGTCCCACATAAATGGGATAATTCCAGGTTAGATTTGTGCATATCAATTGGGGAATTGGTGAAACCCCTACATAAAAAAAAAAAAAATCTTTTGAAAACTTATTTTTGCTACCGCCTTTGTTGGTTGTTACAATCATATCTATTTTTTTGGAATTGTACATAAGATGTGTGTAATAATTGATGATTTCGTATTCTTTAATCATTTTTGCTATGCCAATTAGTTAAGCATGTTAGGGTTTCTTATTTTACTATTTATTATCTAACCCCCATGTTCTACGGAAGCACGCTATGAGTTATATATGCTATCCAGGTATGTTCCCTAATACCCACTTTCTAAACCTCATGAACATGATTGTCATTGCGTACTATGCCCATGCTTGCTATCCTATTTGATTGCCTTGATATATATTTGATGCTTGTTTGATTATCTTTGACAAAAACACATGTTGTGATATATTTCTATACTAACTTTTATGTTTCATGATAGCGCTTGAGAAGCCGTTTAGGTACACACTTTGATTCTCTTTTATGATCAGACTTTCTTATTTGGCATGCTATTTTTTGAAATCACCTAGCCTACCTAGGTATCCATTATCAACCATTTAATTGCCACATTTCCCTCAACTTAGTTAGTAGAGACCTCTTTAGGGCTTAGAGGGGTGCTACCTCCTAGAGGTGCCTTCCCAGTAAGTAACTTGATCCCCAGACCTAGACTCGGGTTTTTCAAGTACATGCTTTTTCCAAAAATTATGGAGTCACATTTTAGGGTTTTTCCTTCTTGTTTTATTTTCCCTTTAAAATAAAAATAAAATAAGTGGCGACTCCGACTTTTTTTCAAAATTAATTTTTCAAAAATAAAAAGCGAGTCTCGCAGATCGAGTGGGGGCGCACGTGAAAAATGCGGGTCCACAAGAGCTTTGAGCTATTCATAACATCTAGAACCCTAAGCTCACCACTTGAAGTCACTCTTATGATCTAGATCTTGAGTTGTTCATAGCATCTAGATCCCTAAGTTCTCATTCTAGAGTCGTTCTTGTCAACCACAACTCTGATAGTATCTAAAGTACTGAGCTTATGAGCCTAAGTCGTTCATGTCATCCACAACCCCGAGTTGTTCACAACATCTAGAGCTTGGAGCTCATAACCTAGAGTTGTTTATGTCAAGTAGAACCTTGAGTTGTTGATAGCCTCTAGAGCCTCGAGCACACAGGTTCTCGATTCGTTCATATCATCCAAAACCCTCAATTGTTCATAGCTTTTAGGGTCTTAAGCTCACCACCTCGAGTCGTTCATGTTAACCACAACCTAGACCTGTTCATAGTATCTACAACCTTGATCTCATGACCTAGATTTGTTTAGGTTATCCACATCCTTGAGATCATGATGCAGAATCATGCATATCATCCACAACCCTAAGTTGTTCATACAATCTAGAGTCCTTAGCTCACAGGATCCTGAGTCATTCATATCATCTACAACAGTGATCTATTCATAGCATCGAGAACCCAGAGCTTATGACCTAGAGTCATTCATGTCAACCACAACCTTGAGCTACTCATAGCATCTAGAGACCCGAGCTCACAACCCATAGTAGTTCATATCAACCATAACCCTAAGTTGTTCATAGAATTTAGGGTCATGGGCTCACAACCAAGAATCGTTCATAACATCCACAACCTTGAGCTATTCATAACATCTAGATTACTTAGCTCATAGGATCCCGAGTTGTTCGTATCATCCATAACCCTAGGTTATTCATAGCATTCACATTGTTGAGCTCATGACCTAGTGTAGGTTATGTCATCCGCAACCTTGAGCTCACGATCTAGAGTCGTTCATATGATCTATAGTCTTAAGTTGTTCATACCATCTAGAGCTCTAAGCTTACAACTCGAAATCGTTCATGTAAGCCATAACCTTGATTTATTCACACCATCTAGAGCTTTAAGCTCAAGACTTGGAGTCATTCATGTCAACCACAATCCTAAGCTGTTCATAGCGTCTATAGCACTGTGCTCACGACCTAGAGTCGATCATGTCTACCATAATGCTGAGCTATTCATAGCATTTAAATCCATAGGCTCACGACTAAGAATCATTGATATCATCCTCAATCCTGAGTTGTTTATAGCATCTAGAGGCCTGAGCTAATGGGATCTCAAGTCATTCTTATTATCCACAATCCTAATCTATTCAAAGCATCCAGAGCCTTGAGTTGAAGGCTCAGACTCGTTCATGTCATCCACGACCCTAAGCTATTAATAACATCTAGAACCTTAAGCTCACAAGCCGAAGTTGTTCATGTCAACTACAACCCTGAGTTATTCATAGCAACTAGAGCTTTATGCTCATAACCTAGAGTCGTTCATGTCATTCACAGCCCTGAGCTATTCATAGCCTTTAGGGCCATGGTCTCACAACCAAAAATCATTCATATCATCCACAACCTTGAGCTAGTCATAACATCTAGAAGCCTGAGCTCACAAGATCCCTAGTCATTCTTATCATCCCCAACCTTCAACTGATCATAGCATCCAAAGCCCTAAGCTCACAACATGGAGTAACTCATGTCATCCACAACCCTGATCTATTCATACTATCTAGAGCCTTGAGCTGATGACTCGGAGTCATTCATGTCATCAATACCCTTAAGTTGGTTATAACATCTAGAACCCTCAACTCACGACTCTTAGTCGTTCATGTTAATAATAGCCCTGAGCTATTGATATTATCTCGAGTTCTAAGTTCATGATCCAATGTCGTTCATGTCATCCATTACCCTGAGTTATTCATAGGATTTATAACCTAGAGCACATGACCTAGTTTCATTCATGTTATCCACAACCTTGAGTTGTTCATACCATCTCGAGCCTTGAGCTCACGACCTAAAGTTGTTAATTTCATCCACAACCCTGAACTATTCATAGTATCTAGAGCCTTGAGTTCATGACCTAGAATCGTTCATATCATCCTCAACCTTGAGTTGTTCATAGAATCTAGAGGCCTGAGCTCACGGGTTCTCAAGTTGTTCTTATCATCCACAACCCTATGTTGTTTAAAGCATCTAAAGTATTGAGCAAACAACCCAGAGTCATTCATATCATCTACAACCCTAAGATGTTCATAACATCTACAGCCCTGAGCTCATGACCCGAAGTCATTCATGTCAACCACAACCCTAAGTTATTCATAACATCTAGAATTTTGAGCTTACAACCCATAGTCATTCATGTCATTTATAGCCCTAAGATATTCATAGCATTTAGGGTCATGGCCTCACGACTAAGAATTATTCATATCATCCACAACCCTAAGCTGGTCATAGCATTTAGAGGCCTAAGCTCATCGGATCCTGAATCGTTAATATCATCGACAACCCTAAGTTGATCATAGAATTTAGAGCCCTAAGCTCATGACTCAAGGTAGCTCATGTCATCTATAACCTTAAGTCGTTCATAGTACCTAGAGCCTTAAGCTCACGACTCAGAGTTATTCATGTCATCCATAGTCCTAAGCTACTCATAGCATTTAGAGCCCTCAACTCATGACCCATAGTCATTCATGTTAACCATAGCATTGAGTTGTTGATAGCATCTTAAGCCCTTAGCTCATAACTCGATCTCATTCATGTCATCTACAGCCCTGAGCTCTTCATGGGATCTATAACCCTAAGCTCAGGACCCAGAGTAGTTAATGTTTTCCATAACCCTTAGTTATTCATACCATCTTGAGCCCTTAGCTCACCACCCATAGTCGTTCATTTCATCCACAACCCTAAACTGTTCATAATATCTAAAGCCTTGAGTTCACGACCCAAAATTGTTTATATCATCCACAAACTTGAGTTGTTCATATCATCTATATCCTTGAGATCACGACCTACAATCATGCATATCATCCACCGCCGTGAGCTGTACATAGTATCTAGATACCTCAGCTCATGACCTAGCAAAGTTCATGTCATCGATAGCCTTAAGTTGTTCATAGCATCTACAACCCCAAGCTCATGACCTAGAGATGTTCATGTGAACAACAACCCTAAGCTATTCATAGTATTTAGAGCCTTGTGCTCATGACCTAAAGTTGTTCATATCATACACAACCCTCAGTTGTTCATAACATCCAGAGTCCTAAACCCGCAACCCATAGTCATTAATGTCAACCACAACCCTGAGTTGTTCATAGCATCTAGAGCCTTGAGCTCACAACATTGAGTCGTTCATGTCAGTTACAACCCTAGTTGTTCATAAAATTTGGAGCTTTGGGCTCAGGACCAAGAATCATTCATATCATCCATAACCCTAAGCTGTTCATAACATCTAAAGCCATGAGCTAATGACCTAGAGTACCTCATGTCATCCAATGGCATGAGTTGTTCATAGCATCTAGAGCCCTAAGCTCATGACCCATAGTCATTCATGTGAACCACAGACCTAAGCTCTTTAGAGCATCTAGAAACCTTTACTCATGACCCAAAGTTATTCATGTTATCCACAACCTTGAGCTATTCATAGAATCTAGAGGCTTGAGCATATGACGTAGAATTGTTCATATCATCCAATGCCCTGAGCTATTTATAACATCTAAAGGTTTGAGCTCACCACCTAAAACCGTTTATGTCATCCATAACCATGAGCTACTCATAGCATCAAAAGCCTTAAGTTCACAACCCAAAATGGTTCATATCATCCAAAGCCCTAAGTTGTTTAAAACATCTAGAGCTTTGAGTTCACGACATAGAATCATGCATATCATCCACAACCCTTAGCTGTTCATAGCATCTTGACACCAGTGCTCATGACATAAAGTAGTTCATCTCATTCGTAATGCTAAGTTGTTTATAGCATTTAGAGCCATGGGCTCATCACTAAGAATCATTCATATCACCCTCAGCTTGAGTAGTTCATACCTTCTAGAGGGCTCATAAGATCCCAAGTCGTTCCTATCATCTAGAACTTTAAGTTATTCATAACATTTAGAGCTCTGAGCTCATGACCTGAAGTCATTCATTTCATCCATAACCTTATGCTATTCATAGCATCCACAACCCTTTTATTCATGGCCCAAAATTGTTCATATCATCCATAACCCCTAAGCTCTTCATAACATCTAGATCATTGAACTCACGACTTAGACTCGTGCATATCATCCACAACCCTATGTTGTTCATAGCATTTAGAGCCCTAAGCTCATGACCAAAAGTCGTTCGTGTCATCAAAAGCCTTGAGCAGTTATAGCATTTAAAGCCTTGAGTTCATGACCTAAAGTAGCTCATATCATCCACAACCTTAAGCTATTCATAGCATCTAGAGTTGTAAGCTCATGACCCAAAGTTCTTCATGTCATCCACAGCCCTGAACAGTTCATAGAATATAGAGCCTTGAGTTCACAACCCAGAGTAGCTCATATAATCCATGGCCTTAAGCTATTCATAGCATCTAAAGTCATGAGCTCACAACCCTGAGTCATTCATGTCAACCATAACCCTAAGCTATTCATAACATCTAGAATGCTGAGCTGATGACCTGGAGTTGTTCATGTCAACCACAATCATGAGTTATTCGTAGCATCTAGAGCCCTGAGCTTACTACCTAGAGTCGTTCATGTCATCCATAGCCTTATGTTGTTCATAGAATTTAGAGCCATTGCTCACGACAAAGAATTGTTCATATCATCTACAACCCTGAGTTGTTCATAGCATATAAAGGCTTTAGCTCACGGGATCCCAATTTATTCACATCCTCTAATACCCTGAGTTCTTCATAGCATCCAAAGTCGTAAGCTCATGACCCGAGGTAGCTCATGTCACCCACAACCTTTAGTTGTTCATAGCTTCTAGAGCTTTGAGCTTACGATTGGGACTCATTGTTGTCAACCACAACCCTGATCTGTTCATGGCATATCGAGCCTTGAGCTCACGACCAGGAGTCCTCCACGTCATCCACTACCCTTAGCTTTTCATAACATTTAAATCCATATGATCATGACTAAGAATCACTGATGCGACTCATGGTAGCTTAGCTTTAAAGGCGTATCAACAAAATTTATACCTTAAATACTATTACTAAAGTAGCCAAGCTACTATAGCATAGTGGTTCTAGGATCATTCACTAGGAAGGGTTTTCGCAAACACTAGTGATATTCAAATTAGGAAAATAGGTGATTTTCTTATGGATGTTAGCTTTAAAAGAAGATGTAAATGTTTTAGAAAGATTTAAACTAATCTAAGCTAACATTAAAGACTAAAATGAAAGGGTGTAAAAACAAGTTTCTCAAAGATAGGATAGCTATGCTCTGGCTCTTATGCAAATTGGAAATCTTAGGATAGGCTCCTCGCGTTGGGGTTGCAACTATGGTGATGCTTGCTTCCCGAACCGGTATGGATTTAGAAAATCAAGTTTTAATCCTTTAAAATGACAAAACAGATGGTAGTGAATTTCATCAATGGTTATTCACCTTAGACTTCCTTTGAATGGCTCGTAAGAGATAACTAATGGTCTAAAGCCAAAAGCTTACCAAATATTGGCAACTCAAAGTCATTCTAGGTGATAAACTCACCTTTCAATGGCCATTGAAATTGGTTCTAATGGATTAATACAAAACTTGGAATTGAAAACCTCACCTTCCAATAGCTCGTAGAAGATAACTAATGGATAGAAATCCAAAAGCTTATCAAGTATTGGCCGTTGGAAGTTGTCCAAAGGAAATAAAAAACCAAACTTTGCATTAATGAACCTTTAATGAAAAATGTCTACCTTACCTTCCGGGTGCGAGAAATTTCCATGGGATTGCATCCAAGCCATCACATAATATCCATACTTTGACAAACTAAAAGTTTTAGCCAATCATCCTCTGAGGAAAAGCCCTCAGAGGCTGTTTGGCTTCCAAGAAAATAAAATAGTAAAGAGAAAAGAGAGACGAGAGAGCTCTGTATATATTCTAAGTGTAAAACGTAGCCTATGTTCTATATATTTTTCAAGAGGTGATTTCCACCCCTTATATAGTCTTTACAAAAGCAAAAGCTTGTGATTGGTTAATTACAAGGATAAGAAAGGAAATTACATCAAAAAATACAAAGGAAAATATCTAAAGTGGAGTCGGCAAAAACAGAGGAAAATTCGCACCACGCATGGGTTATGCGAATTTCGCATAACACCTTGTGTCGTGCGAAATTTTCGCACAACCTGGAGCAGTTGGCTTCCGAAGGCCATATCTTCCTCATTTCAGCTCCAAATCGTACACGGTTTAAAGTGTTGGATTTTTGACTTCCAGAGCTTTGAAATGGTATATGTCAAGTAAAAATTGGACTTCGGGAAGTGCTCCAAAAGTGCAAAAGAAGACTGCAGCTTCTGTCCTCTTTGCTTCTCTTCACTTTGCTTGCTTTTCCTCTTTTCCATTGTTCTTTCCTTGCATACTTTGAACGACTTTGGAAAAGGGCTATGGAGCTCCAAAGCTTGGTTCTTCATGAATTTGAGCTTCCAAAATCTTTGCCATAACTTGTCCAAGTAGCTCCTCCATCATTTGGCATGCTTGAATTGATTCATAAGCTGATAAAAACATGTAAACTTGCCACAAAATGGTGAAAACCAATTATTAAGGACCTTAATGAATTAATTGGGTTAAATGAATATGATTACTACTCAAAGGTGCTTAAAACCATTATAATTAGGTCTACAAAATAGCACTTTTTGGTAGTAATCAATCACTCATATCATCCTCAACCTTGAGTTGTTCATAGCATCTAGAGGCCTAAGGATACGGGATCCCAAGTCATTCATATAATCCATAATAATTAGGTGTTCATAACATCTAGGGCACTAAGCTCATGACTCAAAGTCATTTATTCATCCATAATTGAGTTTTTCATTGTGTCTAGATCTTTGAGGTCATGATCCAAAATCGTTCATATCATCCACAACCCTAAGTTGTTCATAGCATCTAGATCCTTGAGCTTATGACCCAAAATTGTGTGTATCATCCATAACATGGAGTTGTTCATAGCATCTAGAGCCTTGAGCTCATGACTTAGAGTTGTTCATGTTCAAGCAGGCCTATGCTCTTCAAAATATGTAGAGCCTTGAGCTCATGACCGAGAGTTGTTCATGTCATCCACAACCATGAGTTGTTCATAGCATCTAAAGCCCTCAACTTACAACCTGGATTCTTTCATGTCAACTATAACCTTGAGTTGTTCATAGCATCTAAAGCGCTAAGCTCATAACCCAGATTTTTTTATGTTAAAGATAGCCTTGAGTTGTTCATATCATCTAGAGCCTTGAGCTCACTACCTAGAGTCATTCATCTCATCCATAACCCTCAGCTGCTCATAGCATTTAGAGCCATGAGCTCACAACCAATAACTATTCATATGATCCACAACCTTAAGCTACTCATAACATCTAGAGGACTGAGGTCAAAGGATCACTAGTCGTTGATATCATCCATAACCCTAAGTTGTTCATATCATCTAAAGTCATGAGCTCATGACCCGAAGTAGCTCATGTCATTAACAACCATGAGTTATTTATAGCATCTAGAGCCATGAGCTCATGACCTAAACTCATTCTTATCAACCACAACCCTGAGCTTTTCATAACAAATAGAGCCCTGAGATCACGACTCAAAGCCTTTCATGTGATGCACAACCCCTAGTTGTTCATAACATTTAAAGCCATTGGCTGATGACTCAAAGTCTTCATGTCATCGATAACCTTAAGTTTTGCATAACATCTAGAGTTCTAAGCTCATAACTAGGAGTCTTTGATGTCAACCACAACCTTAAGCTTTACATAAAATCTAGAGGCTAGATCCCATGAGCCAAAATAGTTCATGTCATCCACGATCCTGGGTTGTTAGTAGCATCTAGAGCCCTCAGCTCATGACTCAAATTTGTTCATGTCTTCCACTGCCCAGAGTAGTTCATAGCATCTATAGGCTTGAGCTCATGACACACAATCGTTCATATCATCCACAACCTAGAACAATTCTTTACATTTACAGGCCTAAGCTTATGGGATCCCAAGTCGTCCATATCATCCACAACTATGAGTTGTTCATATCTTCTAGAGGCCTAAGCTTCGCACCTAGAGTCTTTCATGTGAACCATCACCCTAAGCTGTTCATAGTATCTAGAACCCTGAACTCATAACCTGGAGTCATTCATGTTATCCATAACCTTAAGTTTTTCATAGCATCTAGCACCTTGAGCTCACAACCTGGAATCCTTCATGTCAACCATAGTTCTGAGTTGTTCATAGCATCTAAAGCCTTAAGATAAAAACTCAGAGTCGTTCTTATCTTCCATAGCCCTGAGCAATTCATACATAGCATCTAGAGGATTGAGCTCATGACATAGAATCTCTCATATCATGAACGACCCTAAGCGGTTCATAACATCAAGAGGACCAAGCTCACGGGATCCCGAGTTGTACATATAATCAACAACTCTAAGTTGTTCATAGCATCTAGAGCCCAAAGATCATGACCCAGGATAAAGCATGTCATCCATAACTCTGAGTTGTTCATAGCATGTAGAACCTTGAGTTCAGGACCCAGAGTCATTCGTGTCATCCACAATCCTGAGTTGTTTATAATATCATGAGCCTTGAGCTCATGACCTAGACTCTTTCATCTCATCAACAACCTAGACTCGTGTATAGCATGTAGATCCCTAAGCTCACGGCCTAGAGTCTTTCATGTCATCGACAAGCTTAATTTGTGCATAGCATCTAGAGCCTTGAACTCATGACTCGGAGTCTTTCATGTCAACCATAACCTTGAGCTGTTCATAGAATCTAAAGGCTTAAGCTCATGACCTAGAGTCATTCATGTCATCCATAACCCTAAGTTGTTAATAGCATTCCGAACCTTAAGCTCATGAACCATAGTCGTTCATGACAATTACAACCCTGAGTTGCTCATAGTATCTAGAGCCTTAAGTTCACGGCTCGGAGTCGTTCATGTCAACCACAACCCTAATCTCTTAATAACATCTAGAGTCTTAAGCTCACGGCCTAGAGTCATTCATGTCAACCAAAACCTTGAGATGTTCATAACATCTAAAGCCTTGAACTCACGACTTAGAGTCTTTCATGTTATTGACAACCTTAGGTTGTGTATAGCATTTAGAGACTTGAGCTCATGACTCAGAGTTTTTGTTGTCAACCACAACCTTATGTTGTTCATAGAATCTAGAGGTTAGAGCTAATGAATCAGAGTCATTCATCTTATCGACAACCCTAAGTTGTTAATAACATCTACAACCTTAAGCTCAAAGCCCGGAGTCATTCATGTCATCCACAACCCTTAGTAGTTCATATCATCTAGATGCTTCAACTCATCACGCAGAATTATTCATATCATCCACAACCCTGAGCAATTCATAGCATCTAGAGGCTTGAGCACATGGGATCCTAAGTCATTCCTATCATCAATAACTCTGATCTCTTTATAGCATCTAAAGCTTTGGTCTCACGACCTAGAGTAGATCATGTCATCCATATCCTAGAGTTGTTCATAGCATCTAGAGCCTTAAGCTGACAATCTGAAGTTGTTCATGTCAACCACAACCTTAAGTTGTTGATAGCATCTACAACCCTCAGCTCATGACCTAGAGTCGTTCATGTCATCCATAGCTTGAGCAATTCATATCATTTAAAGGCTTGAGCTCATGATGGAGAATCAAGCACATCATCCACAGCTCTGAAAAATTCATAAGATCTAGAGGCTTAAGCTCACAGGATCTTGGGTCATTCATATCATCTACAACTTTGAGCTCTTCATTACATCTAGAGCCATAGGCTCACGATTAAGAGTAGCTCTTGTCATCATTAACATGTAGAAGCTCATGACCCAAAGTCGGTCATGTCAACCATAGCCCTGAGCTATTAATAGCATCTAAAGCCATGAGCTCTCGACTTGAGGTATTTCATGTCATCAACAACCCTCGCCTATGTATAGCATCTAGAGCCCTTAGCTCGTGACTCAGAGTCTTTGATGTCATCGACAACCTTAAGTTGTGCATAACATCTAGAGCTCTAAACTCATAACTAGGAGTCTTTCCATAAAATCTAGGTCTTGATCCCATGAGCCGAAATAGTTCATGTCATCCAAAATCCTGGTTTGTCAGTAGCATCTAGAGCCCTAAGCTCTCGACTCAAAGTTGTTCATGTCTTCTACTACCCAGAGTAGTTCATAGCATCTATAGGCTTGAGCTCATGACACAGACTCATTCATATCATCCACAACCTAGAATGGTTCATTACATCTACTGGCCGAAGCTCACAAGATCCCAAGTCGTCCATATCATCCACAACTATGAGTTGTTCATAGCTTCTAAAGGCCTAAGCTTAGCACCTAGAGTCTTTCATGTGAACCACCACCCTAAGTTGTTCATAGTATCTATAGTCCTAAACTCATAACCCAGAGTCATTCATGTAATCCACAATCTTAAGTTTTTCATAACATCTAGTGCCTTGAGCTCACGACCTGGAGTCTTTCATGTCAACCATAGCCCTGAGTTGTTCATAACATCTAGATCCCTGAGATAAAAACCCAGAGTCATTCTTATCTTTCATAGCCCTGAGCAATTCATACATAGCATCTAGAGGCTTCAACTCATGATATAGAATCGTTCATATCATACACAACCTTAAGCGGTTCATAACATCAAGCGGTCCAAGCTCACGGGATCCCGAGTCGTACATATAATCAACAACCCTAAGTTGTTCATACCATCTAGAGCCCAAAGATCACAACCTAGAGTAGAACACGTCATCCACAACTCTGAGTTGTTCATAGCACGTAGAACCTTGAGCTCAGGACCCAGAGTCGTTCATGTCATCCACAACCCTGAGTTGTTTATAGTATCATAAGCCCTGAGCTCACGACCTAGACTGTTTCATTTCATCAACAACCAAGACTTGTGTATAGCATGTAAATCCCTAAGCTCACGACCTAGAGTCTTTCATGTCATCGACAACCTTAATTTGTGCATAGCATCGAGAGTCTTGAACTCACAACTCAGAGTCTTTCATGTCAACCACAACCTTGAGTTGTTCATAGAATCTAAATGCCTAAGCTCATGATCCAGAGGCATTCATGTCATCCATAACCCTGAGTTGTTAATAGCATCTAGAACCTTAGTAATGTATCTCTACTATTCATTCATTCTAACATAATATATTTTATGGATCTAATTTAGATTCTAACTCTCGTTATCAACCTAAATCATAAATTCAATCAAAACTTAGGTCCTTAAGAAATGAGAGCTGTAAGTGCGAAATAGTTACACAAAAAAAATTATGTAAAACAGAGAATTAAATTAAACTAATCAAAAACATAAATCATGATTGAGCTACATCTTAACCTTATACAAAGGAATTTAGTTCATGTTAAGATGAAGAATAAACATCTTGAATAACAATCATAAAGAAAATGGAAGAATAAACTAGAAAATAGAAGGAAGTTTGCAAATCCCTTTCTTGTTCTCTAAGCTCTTTCTTCTCCCAGGTCTCTCTGATCCCCCTAATAAACCCTACTTTTATTTATTTATAGCCCCGGTATCACAAACTCAAGTCCCACCTACTTCGGATCTAAACAGAATGAGATAAGAACAAATAATTTTCAAATTTTAAATATCGTGTTGTAGTGCTCAATGCGTCCCTCTGCGGTGCTTTAGTCTCTGGTCCTGAAGATTTTTAAAATTCTTTCGGGCACCACGGTGGACAAGTTCCTCCCACTGCGGCAATTTTGTCTCAAGTCCCCAGGATTTCTGAAATTCCTTTGGGTGCTATGGCGGACAAGTTTCTCCCTCCACAACGGTTTTGTATTAGGTCCTTAGGATTTCTAAAATTCCTTCGGGCGCCGCGGCGGACAAGTTCCTCCCACCACAGTGGTTTTGTCTCGGGTCCCCAACTATGATTTTCCACATGTGTGCACCATAGCGCTTAAGTCCTTCCAGCCACGACGTTTTTTTCTCGAGCAAGTCAATCAAATTGTCATGTAAGGGGCCGCCGAGGCGCTTGAGAGCTCCCGCCATGGCGGTTGTCACATTTTTGTCGAACTTCATATTTTTCTTCCAATTTTGCATCATATTCTTTGTTTTCATACTCTTGGTTATTTGAGACCTAAAACAATAAAATAGTGATTGTTAAGATAAAATTACTCTTAAACTAATGAAATGTCAAGTTAAATCATAGATAATAAGTCGCTCTAAATCAACTTATCATTGACCTCAAGGCTCTAAATGATAAGAAAAATGTTGGGTTGTGGATGACATGAATGAATCTAGGTTGTGAGCTTAGGGCTCGAGATGCTATTAACAACTCAAGGATGTGGATGACATGAGCTAATTTAGTTGGTAAGCTCAAGGCACAAGATGATATGAACAGCTTTAGGATGTGGTTGACATAAACAACTCTTGGTCCTAAGCTGAAGGCTTTAAATGCTATGAAAAACTCAAGATTGTCGATGACAT
This sequence comes from Vitis vinifera, assembly GCF_030704535.1. NCBI lineage: Eukaryota > Viridiplantae > Streptophyta > Magnoliopsida > Vitales > Vitaceae > Vitis > Vitis vinifera. The sequence continues at coordinate 13,067,204 of NC_081810.1, forward strand.
GAGCTAATTTGGGTCGTGAGCTCAAGGCTTTAAATGCAATCAAAAGCTTTAGGTTGTGGTTGACATGAACGACTCCGGCTCATGAGCTCTAGATGTTGTGAACAGCTCAGGGCTATCAATGAGATGAAAGACTTTGGGTCGTGAGTTGAGGGCTCTAGATTCTATTACCACTCAGGGTTGTTGATGAGATCAGTCATTCTGGGTCTTGCGCTCAAGGCTCTAGATGCTATGAACGACTCAGGGTTGTGGTTGACATGAATGACTCTAGGTCTTGAGATCAGGGCTCTAGATGCTATTAACAGCTCAAGGTTGTGGATGAAATGAGCTTCTCTTGCTTGTGAGCTCAGGCCTCAAGATGCTATGAACAACTCTAGGTTGTGGTTGACATGAACCATTTTGGGCCATGAGCTCAGGGCTCTTGATGCTATGAACAATGCAAGGTTGTCAATGACATGAAAGACTATGGGTCATGAGCTCAGGGCTCTAGATACTATGAACAACTCAAAGTTGCGGTTGACTTAAATGACTCTTGGTTGTGAGCTCAAGGGACTAGTTGTTATAAACAGTTGAGGGTTATGGATAACACGGGCTACTCTAAGTCGTGAGCTTAGGGCTCTAGATTCAATGAACAACATTGGGTTCTGGTTGATATGAACGACTCTATGTCATGGGATCAAGGCTCTAAATGCTATGAACAACTCTAGGCTATGGTTGACATGAATGACTCTAAGTCATGAGATGAGAACTTTAGATATGAACAATGGCTTAGGGATGTGGATAACATCAACTACTTTGGGTTGTGAGCTCAAGACTCGAAATGTTATGAACAACGTTGGGCTGTGGTTGACATAAAGGACTTTGGGTTGTGAGCTTAGGGCTCTGAATGCTATTAACAGCTCAAGGCCATCAATAACATAAAAGACTTTTGGTGGTGGGCTTAAGGCTCTAGATACTATGAATAGCTTAGAGTCGTGTTTGACATGAATGACTCTAGGTCGTTAGCTCAAGGCTTTAGATGCTATGAATAACTTAGGGTTGTCGATGACATAAAAGACTATAGGTCGTGAGCTAAGGGTTGTTGGTGTTATGAACAACTTAGGTCTATGGATGACATGAGCTACTTTAGGCTGTGAACTCAAGGCTTTAAATGCTATGAACAACTCAAGTCTATGGATGACATGAGCTCATCTTGGTCATGAGTTGAGGTCTCTAAATGTTATGAACAAGTTAGGATTGTGGATGACATGAACGACTTGGGGTCGTGAACTAAAGACTATATATACTACGAACATCTCAGGGTTGTGGGTTGACATGAACGACTTCGGGTCATGAGCTTAGAGCTTTAGATGCTATGAAGAACTCAAGGTTGTCGATAACATGAAAGTCTCCAAGTCATGAGCTCAGGCCTCTAGATGCTTTGAATAACTCAAGGTTGTGAATGACATGAACGACTTTCGGTTGTGAGCTCAAGGCTCTAGATGTTATAAACAAGTCTAGGTTGCGGTTCACATGAATGACTCTGAGTCATGAGCTCAGAGCTCTAGATGCTATGAATAGCTTTGGGTTAAAGTTGACATCAATGATTCCGAGTGGTGAGCTCAGGGCTTTAGATGCAATTAGTAAGTTAAGGCTATGAATGACTTCAGCTACTCTATTTTGTGAGCCCAAGGCACTAGATGCTATGAATAGCTCTAGGTTGTGGTTGACATGAACAAGTCTGGGATCTTAATGTTATGAATAGCTCAAGGTTGTGGATGACATGAGCTACTCTGAGTCATGAGTTCAAGGCTCTAGATGCTATGAATAACTCAAGGTTGTGGATGACATGAGCTCCTACAGGTTGTGAGCTCACGACTCTAGATGTTATGAACAAATTTGGGTTATGGTTGACATAAACGACTCCGGGTTGTGAGCTAAAGGCCTTAGATGCTATGAACAAGTCACACTTGTCGATGATGTGAAAGTCTCTAGGTCGTGAGCTTAAGGCTCTAGATGAAATGAACAGATCAGGGTTGTGGATGACATGAATGATTTTATGTCATAAGTTCAAGCTTCTAAATGTTATAGACCACTCAGGTCTATAGATGACATGAACGAGACTAGGTTATGAGCTCAGTGCTCTAGATACTATGAACAATTCAGGTTTGTGGTGACATGAAAGACTCTAGGTCGTGAGCTGAAGCCTCTAAATATGATGAACAAATCAGGGCTCTGGATGACATGAACAACACTAGGTCATGAGCTTAGGGATCTAGATACTATGAACAACTTAGAGTCGTGGTTAACATGAATGAATATGGGTCATAAGCTTAAGGCTCTAGATGCTATCAACTGCTTAGAGGTGTGGATTGGATGAGCTACTCTAGGTCTAGGTCATGAGCTCTAAGCTTTGAACACCACAAAAAACTCAGTGCTCCATATTCTATGATCACCTCAGGGTTGTGGATGACGTATGCTACTTCAAGTCATTTGCTCGGGCCTTTGGATGTTATGAATAACTTAGAGCTCTAAATGATATGAATGACTCATGATTCTATGACCTTAAGGCTCTAGATGTTATGAACAACTAAGAGTTGTGGACAATAATAATGACTCAGGATCTCATAATCTCGGGCCTCTAGATGCTATAAATCCATTAGGAAGTAGATGATATTCACAATTTTGTATCATGAGCTCAAGCCTCTATATGCCATGAACAACTCAAGGTTGTGGATGACATTAATGCCTCCGGAATGTGAGCCTAGGCCTCTAGATACTTTGAACACCTCAGGGTTGCGGTTAACATGAAAGACTCCAGGTCATGAGCTCAGGACTCTAGAAGCTATGAATAGCTCAGAGTTGTACATGATATAAATGACTTAGGATCCCATGAACTCAAGCCTCTAGATGCTATGAACCGCTCTAGGAGTTAGATTATATGAACTATTCTACGTAATGAGCTCAAGCCACTGGTGTTATGCACAACTTAGGGTAGTGGATGACACGAATGACTCTAGGTCGTGAACTCAAGGCTTTGGATAACCATATAAATGACTTCAAGTCATAAGCTCAGGGCTCTAGATTCTATGAACTGTTCAGAGGTGTGGATGTGATGAGCTACTCCGGGTTGTGAGCTTAGGGCTTTGGATGCTATAAACTGCTCAGAGCTCTAAATGTTATGAAAAGCTTATTGTTGTGGATGGCATGAATGACTCTGGGAAGTGAGTTCAAGGCTCTAAATTCTATAAACAGGTCTGGGTTGTGGTTGGCATAAATGGCTCCGGGTCATGAGCTTAGGGCTCTAAATGTTATGAAAAACTCAAGGATATGGATGACATCAACAACATTGAGTCATGAGCTTAGGCCTCTAAATATTATGAACATCTCAAGGCTGTGGTTAACATGAAAGATTTCTCGTCATGAGCTCAACGCTCTATAAGCTATAAACAACTTAGATTTGAAGATGATATGAACGACTCAGGAAGCAAGCCTCTAGATGTTATGCACAACTTAGGGTTGTTGAATACATGAAAGACTCTGGTTCATCAGCTCAAGGTTTTAGATGCTATGAATAGTTGTAGGCTATGGTTGACATGAATGACTACTTGTCATGAGCTCAGGGCTCTAGATGCAACGAACAACTCAGAGCTACAGTTGACATGAACAACTCTAGGTCATGAGGCGAGGGCTTTAGATGTTATGAACAGCTCAAGGCTATGGATGACTTGAATGACTCCGACTCATGAGCTCAGGCCTCTACATACTATGAATAGATCAAGGCTCATGTTTACTTGAAAGACTCTAGGTCATGAGCTTAAGGCTCTAGATGTTATGAGTAGCTCAGGCCTATGGTTGACATGAATAACTCTTGATTGTGAGATCAAGGCTTGATTACTACTCAAAAAGTGCTATTTGATAGCTTGTAATTAACTCTTTTAAACACTTTTGAGTAGTAGTTATTACCTTTTAATTCAATTAACATATTAAGGACCTTTGCAATCATTTCTAATCAAATTGTGTATGTTTTGGTGCTTTTGATAGTAATTTGATCACCAAAGCAATCCAAGATTGAGGAGAGTTCTATGGAATCCATGGCAAAGCAATGGGAAGCTCATTAACATGAAGAACCAAAGCTTTGAAGCTTTATAGTTCTTTGCCATAAGCAAATCATGAATGCAAGGAGGGAAAGCAAAGAGAGAAATCTAGCATGAAGCATTAAAGAGGACAAAAACTGTTAGACACTTTTGGAGCACTTCTTGGAGCTCAATTTATGCATACTATATGTCATTTCGAAGCTCGGGAAGTCATCAATCCAACGCTTAAAATAATGCATGATTCGGACTTGAAATGAAGAAGTTAGAGCCATTGGAAGCCGATCACACCAAGCTGAAGGCCAATTTTGCAGGCTGCGAAATCACAAGAGGATGGCTGCGAAATGGTGTCCTTCAGGTTGCAAAATTTCGCAGCCATCTTGCATGCCTGTGAAATTATCCTGAGTGCTTCCCCATATTTGCGACCGACATTTTTTGAGTTTTTGCTTCAGATATTTGATGTCTAAATCCCCATTCTCTCCTTGTAATCCACCTATCATAGGATTCCTTAGTCTTTAAGTAAGAACAAAGGGTAAATAACCTCTTGTATATTGTTTTGTAATTTTCATCATAGACATCTGAGGGAGCTTGTTCTCAGAGACATCTTTTGTATAGTTTTGGAAGGAAGTAAAATACAGAGCTTTGCTCTGCCTTACCTACTAATTACTATCCAAAAAGTGCCATTTTGCGCCTTTAATTCATTATGTTTTAAGCACTTTTGTGTAGTAGTTCTCCATCTTTATCCCAATTGGCATGTTAAGGACCTATCAATGACTTCTAATCATATTGGTGGCTAGTTTTAGTGTTTTGACAGCTTTTTGGATCATTAAGACAAGCCAAGTAAAGGAGAGAAGCAAAGAGGAAAAACAAGCAAAGTGAAGAAAATAGAGGACAGCAATTGCAGTCTTCCTTCGCACTTTTGGAGCACTTCCTGAAGTCCATTTTATACATGCTATATACCATTTCAAAGATCAGGAAGTCAAGAATCGAACGCTTCAAACCGTGTATGATTTGGAGCTGTAATGAGAAAGATATGGCCTTCGGAAGACAACTGCTCCAGGCTTGTGCGAAATTCGCACAACACCTTGAATTTCGCACAACAGCCCATGCGTGGTGCGAAATATCCTTTGCTTTGCTGACTCCACATGAGATATTTTATTTTAGATATTTTTGTATAAATTTCCATTCTTCTCCTTGCAATCCACCAACCATAAGATTTCTTAGCTAGGAAGGTTGGAAAAACTTCTCTATATATATTCTCTTGCATCCATTGTAATAGATATAGAAGTATGTAATACAGATATATAAATATATAGAATATACAGAGCCTTGCTCTATTTTTCCTTCCCTTTCATTTTCATTTTCTTGCTAGCCAAACATTCTTTGAGATGTTTTCTCAGAGGATGAGTGGCTAGGCTTTTTGTTTCTTGGGTGAAGGAAGCTAGGTGAAAAGTCCAGATGCAAAGGTGGAAAACTCTCGTGCGTTAAATACAGGTAGTTGGAGTTCATAAATGGCTTCTAAATCTAAATTTTTGCTTTAAATCCCTTAGAATCACTTTGAATGGCCAATACATGGTAAGCTTCAGGTCTCTATGGATGCTTATTGCTAGATCCATATCAGTCCATTAGTTATCATGTACGAGCCATTGGAAAGTGGCTCAAGGTGAAGACCCACAGTGTCTAAAGCCATTAATGGAACTTGACTACTATTTCTATTGACTTTTTATGGATTAAATCTTCATTGTTAAACCTACACCTGGTCGGGAAATAACTATAGGTTAAATCCCCAATGCGAGGAGAAAAATCCGGAATTTCCCACTTTGTAGTTGGCACCTGATCCTAGTAACCTGAAATCCCAAGAAACACTTTTCTTTCTAATTTCTTTCTAGTTAATTTTAGTTACTTTACGTTAGGTTAGCTTAATACCATCCGTTTTCATTCAAACTTATGTCTTCTTTTAAAGCTAACTAAGAAAAGAAAAAGCACCAATTCAGTTTTTGAACTAATATCAATTGCAAAGTGAAAACCCATCTCTGTGGACGATCCTAGAGCCACTATACTATGCTAGCTAAATGCTACCCCGGTATATGGTGAAATAGGTTTATAAATTTTGTTGATTACTCCCGTATGAGGATTGAGATCAAAGCACGTCAATTGAGTTGAATCAATTGGAACACCAATCGGGCATGAATCACCTACTCAATTTGATTGTATTGTATTTATTTTTTCTTACTAGCCAAACAAGCTCTGAGGAGGTTTCCTCAGAGAATGAGTGGCTAGGCTTTTAGTTCCTTGGAGCTAAGGTAGTCGGGTAAGGCCCCAAATGCAAGAACTTGTAGTTTTGTTGTTTTAGCTGTTAATGAAGAGAAAGTGTGACCCGTTAATGATTTCTATGTTTTTAGTTAACTTAAAACGCCTTCAATTCACTTGGGCCAACACTTGGTAAGGCAAGTGATCTCCGTCCATGGAGATGCACTAGTTTATCTCTTGCGAGTCTTTGGGAGGTGACTTGAAGGTAGGATTTTCTAGAATTGCCAACACTTGGTAAGCTTTTAGACTCTAAGGAGTCATCCATTAGTTATCTCTTGCAAGCTTGAGAAGGGAAGTCCAAGGTTAATGATCACCTTGAGTGGCGAATGCTAAGTGAGAGGCACGAGCCATTGCAAGTTGCATCAGTGAGAGGGAATTAGTGCTAAAATCCATAAAAGGGAAACATCTGTACAACACAGGTTAGAGAATTAACTATATGTTAATTCTCTAATGAGAGGAAAAGATTCAAGTGATCGGAGCTCTGTTTTTGCATGAGAAGCCTGACCCCAGTGAGCCTAAAACTCCAAGGACACTTTTCTTCATAAGTAATTCCTATTACTTTCTTTTTAGTTAGCTTAAAACAAATCCTTTTTCAACCAAAGTTTATGTTTTCTTCTTAAGCTAACCTTGAAATGAAAAAGCACCAATTCAACTTTGAATTGGTATCAGTTGTAAGTTGAAAACCCTTCCCAGTGAACGATCCTAGAGCCACTATGCTATATTAGCTAAGGCTATCCTAGTGCATGGTGATATAGGTTATAAATTTTGTTGATTACTCCCGTTTGAGGACCAAACTCAAGGTACACTAGCTGGGCATGAATCAAGGCTCTAGATCCTATGAATAACTAAGGGTTGTAGATGACATGAACAACTCCGGGCCATGAGCTCAGACCTTTAGATACTATGAACAACTCAGGGTTGTGGTTTGCATGAAAAACTCTAGCCTATGATCTTAAGGCTCTAGATGCTATGAACAACTATGGATGACATGAGCGACTCCGGCTCTTGAGCTCAAGCCTATAGATACTATGACTAGCTCAAGGTTGTTGTTGATTTTAAATACTCTGGGTCATCAGATTAAGGTTGTAGATGCTATGAATATCTCAGGGTTAGGGGTTGAAATGAACGACTTCGGGTCGTGAGTTAAGGTCTCTAGATCCTATGAAAAAGTTAGGGTTATAGATGACATGAATGACTTCAGGTCAAGAGATCAGGCCTTTGGAGACTATGAATAGCTAAAGCCTATGGTTGATATGAAACACTTTGTTCATGAGCTTAGGGCTTTAGATGCTATACACAACTCAAGGCTATGGTTGACATGAACGACTCTAGGTCATGAACTCAAGGTTCTAGATGCTATGAGTAACTTTGGGTTGTGGTTGACATGAACGACTACAGGTCATGATCTCAAGGCTTTAGATGCTATGAACAACTCAGGGCTATGGTTGACATGAACAACTCTTGGTCATGAGCTTAGGGTTCTAGATTCTATGAATAACTCAGGGTTGTGGATGACATGAATGACTCTGGTTCAAGAGCTTAGGCCTCTAGATACTATGAACAACTCAAGGCTGTTATTGACTTGAAAGACTCTGAGTCATGAGCTAATGGCTCTAGATGATATGGACAACTTAGGGTTTTCATTGAAATAAATGACTGGGGGTCATTAGCTCAGGGCTCTAAATCCTATGATTAATTCAGGGATGTGGATATCATGAACTACTATGGGTTATGAGCTCAAGCCTCTAGATACTATGAACAACTCAGGGTTGTGATTAGTATGAACGACACCAGCTCATGAGCTCAGGGCTCTAGATTTTATGAACAACTTTAGGTTGTAAATGACATGAACAATCCTGGCTCATAATTTCATGCCTCTAGATACTATGAACAACTTATCGCTGTTATTTACTTGAACGAATCTAGGTTGTGAGCTCAAGGCTCTAAATGCTTTGAATAACTCAAGGTTATCATTGACATGAATAATTCTAGGTCATGAACTTTAGAATCTTGATGGTTTGAATAATTTAGGGTTGTGGATGACATGAACGACTCTAGGACATGAGCTTAGGCCTCTAAATACTATGAAGAGCTTAGGGTTATGGTTAACACAAACAAATCCAAGTCGTGAGCTTAGAGCCCTAGATCTTATGAACAACTTTAGGCTATGGTTGACATGAATTACTACAAGTCATGAGCTCAAGGCCTGAGAAGTAATGAACAACTCAGAGTTGTGGTTGACATGAATGACTCCAGGTCATGAGCTCAGGTGTGTAGATGGTATGAATAGCTCTAGGATGCGATTGACATGAACAACTATGGGTTGTGAGCTCAAGGCACTAGATGGTATGAATAAGTGAGGGCTATAATTGACAAGAAAAACTCTAGCCTGTGTTCTCAAGGGTCTAGATTATGTGAACAACTCAGGGTTGTGGATACCATGAATGACTTCGGATCATGAGCTCAGGCCTCGAGATACTATGACCATCTTAAGGCTGTTATTGACTTGAATGACTTTGGGTTATGAGCTCAAGGCTCTAGATGCTATAAACATGTCAGGGCTATAGTTGACATGAATGACTCTAGGTCGTGAGATTAGGGTTCTAGATTCTTTGAGCAACTTTAGGTTGTGGTTGACATGAATGACCATAGGTCATGAGCTCAAGGCTCTAGATGCTATGACCAACTTAAAGCTATGGTTAACATGAACAAATCTAGGTCAGGAGCTCGGGGCTCTAGATGGTATGAACAACTCAAGGTTGTGGATGACATGAATGACATTCGCTCAAGAGCTCAAGCCTCTAGATACTATGAAATGTTGAAGGCCTTTATTGACTTGAAAGACTTCGAGTCATGATATAATGGCTCTAGATGAAATGAACAACTTAGTGTTGTCATTGAAAAGAATGACTCGAGGTCATGAGCTTAGGGCTCTAGATCCTATGATTAATTCAGGGATGTAAATAACATGAACTACTCCAGGTCATGAGCTATGGCCTATCGATACTATGAACACCATAGGGTTGTGGTTGACATGAACAATACCAAGTCGTGAGCTCAGGGCTCTAGATCCTATGATTAATTCATGGATGTGGATAACATGAACTACTTCAGGTCATGAGTTGTGGACTATAAATACTATGAACACCTCAGGGTTGTGGTTGACATGAACAACACCAAATCGTGAGATCAAGGCTCTAGATTCTATGAACAACTTTGGGTTGTGAATGACATGAATGACTTTGACTCATGAGCTAAGGCCTCTAGATACCATAAACAACTTAGTGATATTGTTGACTTGAAAGACTTTAGGTCATGAGCTCAAGGCTCTAGATGCTTTGAATAGCTCAAGGTTGTAGTTTACATGAATAACTCTGGGTCGTGATCTCAAGGATCTTAATTCAATGAATAATTCAGGGTTGCAGATGACATGAATGACTCTGGGTCATGAGCTTAGGCCTCTAGAAAGTATAAAGAGCTTAGGGTTATGGTTGAAATGAACGAATCCAAGTCATTAGCTCAGAGTTCTAGATGTTATGAACAACTCTTGGCTATGGTTGACATGAATGACTATAGGTCGTGAGCTTAAGACTCTAGATGCTATGAAGAACTTAGAGTTATGGTTGACATGAATGACTCTAGGTCGTGAGCTTAGGTCTCTAGATGGTATGAATATCTTTGGAGTGTGGTTGACATGAACAACTACGGGTCGTGAGCTCAGGGCACTACATGTTATGAGCAATTGAGGGCTTTGTTTGAAATGAACAACTCCAACTTGTAATCTCAAGGCTCTTGATGTTGTGAACAACTTAGGGTTGTAGATGACATGAATGACTTTGGCTCATGAGCTCAGGCCTGTTGTTGACTTGAATGACTTTAGGTCATGAGCTCAAGGCACTAGATGCTATGAACAGGTTAGGGTTGTGGTTGACATGAATAACTCTAGGTTGTGAGCGAAGGATTCTAGATGATGCAATGAGCAGGTAGGCTATGGTTGAGATGAATGACTACAGATCATGAGCTTAGGGTTCTAAAGGCTATGAACAACTTAGAGCTATAGTTGACATGAACAAATTTAGGTCATGAGCTGAGGGCTCTAGATTAGTATGAACAATTCAGGACTATGGATGACATGAACAACTCTAACTCATGATCTCAGGCCTCTACATACTATGAATAGCTCAAGTCTGATATTGACTAGAAAGACTCTGGAGCTCAAGGTTGTGGTTGACATAAATGACTATGGGGTGTGAGCTAAAGGCTCTAGATCCTATGAATAATTAAGGGTTGTGGATGACATGAACAACTTTGGGTCATGAGCTCAAGCCTCTAGATACTATGAACAACTTAAGCTCACAATCAGGAGTCATTCATATCTATGACAGTCTAGAGTTGTTCATAGCATTTAGAGCCCTGAGCTCACGACCCATAGTAGCTCATGTCATCCACAATCGTGAGTTGTGAATAGCATCCAATGCTTGAGCTCATGACCCAGAGTTGTTCATGTCAGCTGATTACTACTCAAAAAGTACTCTTTTATAGCTTGAAACTAACTGTTTTAAACACTTTTGAGTAGTAGTTAATTCCTTTTAACTCAATTGGAACATTAAGGAACCTAGCAAGGGTTACTAATAAGTTTTTGGCAAGTTTTGGTGTTTTTGGTAGCTATTTGATCATTGAAACAAGCCAAGAATGAGAGAGAATTTTGTGAAATCCATGGCGATGCATGTTAAAGCTCAAATACATGAAGAATAGAAGCTTTGGAGCACTTCATAGCCCTTTTCCAAGCTTGGCAATAGGTTGTTAAACTAATTAGAGATGCAAGGAAGAAAACCAGAGGTGGCTATGCGAAAATTTCGCATAGCATGCGAAATCAAGAGAAGGAGCAGCTGTAGGACTGAGAGCGGGACCGAGTGAAAGACAATTTTGGCACACTGTACGAAATTTCGCACACCATGAGAAACCACAAGAGGCAGCCAAAGAATTTCCCACACCATGCAAAATCTTCCTGTGGACCGACTCCATTAGATTTTTATCTCCAGATATTTTGTGTAATTTCCTATTTTCTCTTTGTAATCAACCTAGATATTTTCTTATATATCCTTTTATTTTATTTTTTTTGTAACATCTTTTGTAGACATAGAGAGAGACACACACACAAAGGGAGGATATTCATTGAACACTTGTAAATTCCCGTAGTAAGAAATACACAGAGCTCTTGCTCTGCCTTTCCTTCTAATTTTGTTTTCACTTTTCTTTCTAGCCAAACAACCTCTGAGGATGATTTCTCAGGGGATGAGTGGCTAGGTTTTACGTTTCCTAGAGTGATGGAAGCTAGGTGAAGGACCCAAATGTAAAGGCAGGAATTGTCCTTGCTTTAAATGAAAGTAGTTGTTAACCATTAATGGTTTTTATTTCAAGGTTTAGCTTTAAATCCCTTAGAATCACCTTGAATGGCCAATACTTTGTAAGCTTTTCGGATTCTATGGATGCTTATTGCTAGATCCATGGATGTCTATTAGTTATCATTTACGAGCCATTGGAAGGTGGTTCAAGGTAGGAATCACCTTGAATGGCCAATACTTGGTAAGCTTTTCGGATTTTATGGATGCTTATTGCTTGATCCATGGATGTCTATTAGTTATCATTTATGAGCCATTGGAAGGTGGTTCAAGGTGAGGGTCTTTAGTGTTTGAAGCCATTAATGGGAAACAATTATCATTTTTCATGAACCCTTTGGAATCAAATCTTCATTGTTAAATAAAAAACCGGTTCAAGAGATAACCATCCTTTATGTTATTGTCCCCAACGCGATGAGAAGATCTAGAATCTCCCCCTTTGCCTAAGAAACCCGATCCTAATGACCTAAAGCTCCAAGAGACCTTTTCTTTGTAGTTAACTTCACTTAATCAATCTTTGCAACCACAATTCCCTTTTCTTTGAAAGCTAATTTTCATAAGGAAAAGCACCATTTTATTTCCTTCACTGAAGTCAACTGTACGATGAAAACCCATCCTTGTGGACGATCCTAGAGCTACTATACTATGTTAGCTATGTACCCTAGTGTAAGGTGATTTAGGTTTTATAAATTTTGTTGATAACACCCATTTGGGCCAGAATCAAATGGCACGACTGCAATGGGGATGAATCAAATGGCGTCGTTGCTGGGGATGGTGCCAAAGTACATTGACATGACCTTTGGTGAACACTTGTGATTTTCATCACAAGTTTGGTGATTTTTCTTTTACTAATTCTTTTTCTTTGTCTTTATTTTAGCTTATCTTTTATTTAGTTTTTAGCTAACCTTAACTTTTTCCTATAATTGTATTTCTTATATTTTCTTTGTTTTTGTTTCAGTGATATCTAGTTGTGCATGCCTAATTGGATACGAGATAGTGAGGAAAGACTTGTGAAGATTGAAACTCCTCAAGAAACTGAGTTGGAAGTGTGCTTGAACATCATGGATGCTCTACCTGAAGACCAGAATAGCCAACATGGTTGAGAAGATAATTTCAATGCATACCAATCCATGAGGGACCGCATGCATCCACCTTGTATGAGTGAACCTTCATGCATAGTGCCTCCCACTGAGCAGCTAGTAATCCGACCTCACATTGTGCTACTCCTACCTACTTTCCATGGGATGGAAAGTGAGAATCCCTACTCACATATTAAGGAATTCAAGGAGGTTTATAATACATTCCAAGAAGGAGGAGCTTCAACTGACTTGATGAGGCTCAAGCTATTTCCTTTCACCTTGAAGGATAAGGCCAAGATTTGGCTTAATTCTCTAAGGCTAAGGAGTATCCGAACTTGGATTGATTTGCAAGCCGATTTTCTCAAGAAATTCTTCCCTACTCATAGGACCAATGGTTTGAAAAGACAAATTTTGAACTTCTCAACTAGGGAGAATGAGAAATTCTATGAGTGTTGGGAGAGGTAAATGGAAGCTATTAATGCTTGTCCTCACTATGGCTCTGAGTGAGCTACTTTTACGATGGTATGTCTTCGCACACTGCAAAATTTTCATAGAGCCTGCAAAAATTTTACACCCCCAACACGATTTCGCACGCTGTGCAAAAATTAAAAGACGTTGTGCAAAAACCAAAAGACACTCTACCATATCTTTTTAGACCCTTGAGCCCCATTTCCCCATTTCACAAGCACCCCTATCATTGCGAATCCCTCATTTTCCTCTGCCACCTTGCGACCTCGTCCCTCTCCATTTGACACTTTGCCCCACACATCTCACTTGGAAGACTCGCACTCCGAGCCCCCTTCAAGCATGGACCCGAGGCCCACCTTCCATTTTTGACATGGCATGGACCCGAGGAGCCCTTCCTGCCCCTTCACCGAGTCGCACTCTGAGGTAGAGAGCCTCCTCTGCTCGGGTGCCTCGTGATTCTCCATCTCAGGCCACAGAGGCCCCGTAGATTCCACCTTCTGAGGGTGGAATGCCGATTAGTCCTTCCTCTCTTGCTCCTCAGCGCATATATGAGACGAGAAGACCACCTACTACACCAGGGGCAACTACTTTGTGCCCTGAGAGTTCAGTGCAGCGTCTCTTATCAAGAGGGTCAGGACTTTAGGCCTAGGCGAGTCATCCAGAACTTCACAGCTTGAGTCTCCTGAGATTCTGAGTTTCCTTCCGACATCTCACCGGAGTCTATTATCAGACGCCCGATGCTCACAGCACCGCCCATTGAGGGTAACTCAGATTGCAGAGCGAGACCTTTCCACTCGAGTTATATTTTGATCAGGAGGCCATGCGACAGTAGCCTGAGCTCTGAGACTCTTATGGCCTACTGTAGAGGTACCATCTTGAGCACCTCATGACTTCTCATGAGTTTTTTTTATCACAGAGTAGCATTAGAATTTTACCAGTCCATGACTACTCATGGCATTCCGAGTCCTACAGCGATTCACTTCACCATTGATGGATGTCATGGTATACTCGAGGCTAGAGGTATTGTAAAGGCTTTACAGATTCCTTTCGAGCCAGTGGATCCATCTACTTTTCGCCAGTGGTCCCTAGTATCTCAGGGGGACATGATCCACATTTTATCCAGGGGGACCTCTACAGATTCAATCCTTCTACGGAAGGAGCTTCCACCTAGGATGCTCCTCGTAGATGTGGTGCTATGCTCCAACCTCTTTCCCCTACAACATTCGGTACAAAGGTGAGGAGCTATTTTGGATGCTTTATTCCATATATCAGAGGGCTTCTACTTTGGCCCACACCACTTGATCATAGCCTCCCTCATCCACTTTGAGGAGAAGGTCCATAGGAAAAAGCTTCAGAGGGCGGACACCATTCTATTACTATTCCTGAGGTTGCTTTGCTAGATCTTGGAGTATATGGGCTTTCCTACTTAGCCTCGTCTCGAGCGCTGCCGCCTTTGTCGAGAGTGATTCACTCTCGAAAAATGGAATTAGTTGGCGAGCTATTCTATATCTCTAGGAGCCCCTCTGATTACTACTCAAAAAGTGTTATTTGATAGAATGTAATTAACTCTTTTAAACACTTTTGAGTAGTAGTTATTACCTTTTAACCGAATTAACATATTAAGGACCTTTGCAATCATTTCTAATCAAATCATGTAAGTTTTGGTGTTTTTGTTAGTAATTTGATCACCAAAGCAATCCGAGATTGAAGAGAGTTCTTTGGAATCCATGGAAAAGCAATGGAAATCTTAGAAATATGAAGAACCAAAGCTTTGAAGTTTTAAGTCCTTTTCCATAAGAAAATCCAGAATGCAAAGAGGGGAAGCAAAGAGAAATCTACCATGAAGCATTTTAGAGGATAGTCAGTGTCAGCCACTTTTGGAGTATTTTACGGAGCTCAATTCATGCATACTATATTTTGTTTCAAAGCTCGAGAAGTTAGCAATCCAATGCTTTAAACGGTGCACGATTCAGAGTTGAAATGAAGGAGTTACAACCATTGGAAGCCGATCACACCAAGCTGAAGGCCAATTTCGCAGGGCTGCGAAATCAGCCTTTGGCTACGAAATCACAAGAGGAGGGCTGCGAAATCAGCCTATGGCTGCAAAATGGTGTCCTTCATGCTGCGAAATTTCTCAGACCTCTTGCATGGCTGCGAAATTCTCCTGAAACTTCCTGATATTTGCGACCGACATTTTGAGATATTTTGCTTTAGATATTTGATGTCTAAATCCCCAAAATCTCCTTGTAATCCACCTATCATAGGATTATTTAGTCTTTAAGCAAGAACAAAGGGTAAATAACCCCATATTTAATGCTTGTAAATTTCCATTAAAAAAAAAACGAAGAGCTTGTTCTCAAATAACTTTGTATAGTTTTATAAGGAAGTAAAATTCAGAGCCTTTGCTCTGCCTTACCTTCTCGTTTTGATTTTATATATTTATTTAATTTTTCTTACTAGCCAAACAAGCTCTGAGGATGTTTCCTCAGAGAATGAGTTGCTAGGCTTTTAGTTCCTTGGAGCTAAGGTTACCGGGAAAGGCCCCAAATGCAAGAATTGGTAGTTTTGTTGTTTCAGCCATTAATGAAGAGAAAGTGTGACTCATTAATGATTTCTATGTTTTTAGTTAACTTAAAACACCCTCAATTCACCTAAGCCAACACTTGATAAGGCAAGTGATCTCCGTCCATGGAGATGCACTAGTTTATCTCTTGCGAGCTTTTAGGAGGTGACTTGAATGTAGGATTTTCTAGAATTGCCAACACTTGGTAAGCTTTTGGACTCCAAGGAGACATCCATTAATTATCTCTTGCGAGCTTGAGAAGGGAAGTCCAAGGTTAATGATCACCTTGAATGGAAAATGCTAGGTGAGAGGCACAAGCCATTGCAAGTTGCATCAGTGAGAGGGAATTAGTGTTGAAATCCATTAAAGGGAATCATCTGTACAACACCGATTAGAGAATTAACTATATGTTAATTCTCTAATGCGAGGAAAAGAACCAAGTGACCGGAGCTCTATTTTTGCATAAGGAGCCTCCCCTGTGAACCTAAAACTCCAAGGAATGTTTTTCTTCATAAGTAATTTCCATTACTTTCTTTGTAGTTATCTTAAAACAAAACCTTTTTCAACCAAAGTTTATGTTTTCTTCTTAAGCTAACCTTGAAATAAAAGGCACCAATTTAACTTTGAATTGATATCAGTTGTAAGTTGAAAACCCTTCCCAGTGAACGATCCTAGAGCCACTATGCTATACTAGCTAAAGCTATCCTAATGCATGGTGATATAGGTTATAAATTTTGTTGATTACTCCCTTCTGAGGACCACACTCAAGGAATACCAGCTGGACACGAATCAGCTGAGACACTAATTGGGAACCACGAATCACCCTCCCATGGTAGCACCTCCAGTGCCCCCACAGACAGAGTAGGGCGAACTTCCCAGAGGGACTATACCACCAGTGCCCATGCCTGAGGCTACTTCTACTGCTCCCCTTATGATTCCTACTGTTCCACCAATCACACCTACTACATCTAAGCCTTCCATCACCATATCTGCTTTGGAGTTTCGCAGCCTTATACATAGCTTTCAGACACTGACCACAACACATGTTGCTTTCTTCTAGTAGATGGCTGAGATGCATGCCCATCAGGACCAGCAGACTACTATACTCCGCCAGATTCAGCAGCACCTAGGACTTCTGCCTCCACCTCAGCCTGACCTTCCTACATCATTAGAGCCTTTAGGTCCTCGAATGAGCCTTAGACAATTGACACAGTCACAGCTACACCTGAGGATGTATCATCTCCATCTGAGGCTCCCACTACTTGATCATAGGACATCTCTTTATCTTATTGTATTTACATATTATATTAGTGGAGATTTGTCCTTCTTTTGATGTTTTATATTTTGAGATTGGATGTATTACCTGATCATATCTCATATTGTACTTTCTCATATTAATATATAGACATCATTTTTTTTATCATACTTAACATTTTTTCTATTGCCTCTACTTATCACGCTTTTGTTTTTTGACTCATGTGGTTTATTCTATATGACTCATACTCCATTTCATTTAGGAGGTACAACTTCCTTCCTTTATTTTCAATTGTTCTTGACACATTGAGGGCAATGTTGATCTTGGTTGGAGGGAGAGTTGAGGAAGGAAGTTTTGTTAATAATGCTAGGTTAATTTGTTAATTTAGTTACTTTTTGCTTAATTTTAAATTTTTTTACACTACTCTCCATGGTTATTAAGGAAAAATTCTCAAAATGAAATGGGAGAAATTGAGTTCCTGTCTTTTTACTTGAATCTTAGAGTTTGTATTATGCTTATTGAAGTTGATGAATTATTGAAACTCCTATTGAATTCAACCTTATTTCTTTCACTTTAATCTTACCACACACTGTGCACATTAGGTTCCGATTATAAGATGAAAAACTATCTCACCCCCTGAACTTAGGAAAATTTCGACTTGATACCTTTGACCTCGTTTTAATAGTGTTGGGAGATCTTATAAAAGGCCAATGAGCCTTCAAAAAAAGAAAAAAAAGAAAGAACAAAGTGTTACACTTGCCTTGAAACCCGAGTAAGGTCCGAGGGGTATAGCATCTAGAGCCTTAAGCTCACAACCCAAATTCATTCTTGTCAACCACATCCCTGACTTGTGCATAGTATTTAGAGCCCTGACCTTACGACTTGGAGTCATTCATGTTAACCACAACCTTAAGCTATTCATAGTATATAGAGCATTAAGCTCACGACTTGAAGTCATTTATGTTCTTCATAACCTTGAGCTTTTCATTACATCTAAAGCCCTGAGCTCACGACCTAGAGTCGTTCATGTCAACCACAACCCTGTGTTGTTCATAGCATCTAGATCCTTGAGTCCACAACCCAGCTTCATTTATGTAATCCATAGCCCTTAGCTTATGATGCAAAATCTTTCATCTAATCCACAACCTTGAGCTTTGCATAAAATCTAGAGGTTTGAGCTCAAGGGATCTCAAGTTGTTCATATCATCCATAATGTTGAGTTGTTGACAAAATCCATAGCCTTGAACTCACAAGCCGGAGTAACACATATCTGTCACAACCCTATGCTATTCATAGCATCAAGAGCTTTGAGCTCATGACTCGGAATGATTCATGTCAACCACAACTCTGAGTTGTTCATAGCATCTAAAGCCCTGAGCCTGTAACTTGGAGTCATTCATGTGATCCACAACTCTGAGCTTTTAATAGCATCTAGAGCCCTGACCTAATGACTTGGAATCTTTAACTTCATCCACAACCCTGAGTTATTTATAGCATTTAGACTCATAGGCTCATAAAAAAGAATCATTGATATGATCCTCAACCTTGAACTATTCATAACATCTAGAGGCCTAAGATCACGGGATACCGAGTCATTCATATCATCCAAAACTGTGAGCCATTCATAGCATCTAAAGGCTTGAGCTCATGACCCAAAGTTGTTTATGTTAACCACAACACTGAGCTCATGACCTAGAGTCCTTCATGTCATCCATTACCATGATGTTTTCATAACATCTAATGTCCTGAGCTCACAACATGGAGTCGTTTATGTCCACCATAGCCTTGAGTTGTTCATAGGATCTAGAGTCCTTAACACATGACTCAGAGATGTTCATGTCATCCACAATCCTCAACTGTTCATAGCATCTAAAGCCCTAAGCTCACGAGCCGAAGTTGTTCATGTCATCCATAGCCCTGTGTTGTTCATAGCATCTAGACCCTTGAGCTCACGACCAGGAGTCGGTCATGTCAACCACTACCTTGAGTTGGTCATAGCATCTAAATCCCTAAGCTCAAGACCTAGATTTGTTCATGTCATCAACGACCTAAAGTCGTTCATGTCATCCATAGCCTTTAACTGTTTATAGCATTTAGAGCCACGAGCTCACGACCATGAATCGTTCTTATCATCCACACCCCCTAGCTATTCATAATATCTAAAGGCCTAGGTTGATGAGATCCCAAGTCGTTCTAATCATCCAAAACCCTAAGCTTTTCATAACATCTAAAGCCTTATGCTAATTATGAGAGTAGCTCATGTCATTTAGAGTAGTGGGCTATTCATAGCATATAGAGACCAAAACTCACAACCCGACATTGTTCATATCAACCACAACCTTGAGTTGTTCATAACATCTAGACCTTTCAACTGATGACCTAGATTTTTTCATGTCATTCACAATCCTGAGCTATTCATTGCCTTTAGGGCCATGGTCTCACAATCGAGAATCATTCATATCATCCACAACCCTAAGCTAGTCATAGCATCTAGAGGCCTAAGCTCATGGGATCCTGAGTCATTCTTATCATCCACAATCTTCAACTAATCATAACATCAAAAGCCTTGAGCTCATAACACGGAGTAGCTCATGTCATCGACAACCCTGAACTATTCATAGCATCTAGAGCCCTGAGCTAATGACTTGGAGTCATTCATGTCATCAATAGCCCTAAGCTATTTATAGCATCTAGAGCCCTCAGCTTACAACCCGTACTCATTCATGTCAACCATAGCCCTGAGATGTTGATAGCATCTCGAGCCTTAAGCTCATGATCCAATGTCATTCATGTTATCCATAGCGTCGAGTTGTTCAAACAATTTATAGCCTTGAGCATATGACCCTGAGTCATTCATGTTATCCACAACCCTGAGTTGTTCATACCATCTCAAGCCTTGAGCTCATGGCCTAAAGTTTTTTATTTCATCCATAACCCTGAACTATTCATAGCATCTAGAGTCTTACGTTTACGACCTAGAGTCATTCATATCATCCTCAACCTTGAGTAATTCATAGAATCTAAAGGCCTAATCTCATGGAATCTAAAGGCCTAAGCTATGTTGTTTAAAGCATCTAGAGCCTTGAGCAGACAACCTAGAGTCATTCATGTCATCCACAATCTTGAGAGTTGTACATAGTATCTAGAGAGAGCTCAAGACCCCGAGTTATTCATGTCAACCACAACCATGAGCTATTCATAGCATCTAGAGTTTTAAGCTCACAACCTAAAGCCCTTCATGTCATCCGTAGCCCTGAGATATTCATAGCATTTAGGGCCATCGGCTCATGACTAAGAATCATTCATATCATCCAAAATCCTAAGCTGGTCATAGCATCTAGAGGCCTGAGCTCACTAGATTCTGAGTGGTTCATATCATCGATAACCTAAGTTGATCATAGAATCTAGAGCCTTAAGCTTATGACACAGAGTAGCTCATGTCATCCACAATCTTAAGCTGTTCATAGTATCTAGAGCCTTGAGCTCACAACTCGAAGTCATTCATGTCATCCATAGCCCTAAGTTGCTCATAGCATCTATAGCCCTCAACTCACGACTTGTAGTCATTCATGTAAACCATAGCCTTAAGTTGTTGATAGCATCTCAAGCCCTTAGCTCATGACCTGATGTCATTCATATCGTCCACAACCCTGAGCTCTTCATAAGATCTATAGCCCTAAGCTCAGGACTGGGAGTCGTTCATCTTATCAATAATCCTTAATTATTCAAACCATCTTGAGCCTATAGCTCACGACCCATAGTTGTTCATTTTATCAACAGCCCTGAACAATTCATAACATCTAGAGCCTTGAGTTTACGACCCAAACTTAGTCATACCATCTACAACCCTTAGTTGTTCATAGTATCTAGAGGATTGAGCTCGGGACCCAAAGTTGTTCATGTCATCCGTAGCCCTGAGTTGTTCATAGCATCTAAAGCCATGAGCTCACGACCCAAAGTCATTCATGTTAACCACAACCCAAAGGTGTACGTTGCATCTAGAGCCTTGAGCTCACAACCTAGAGCCGCTCATGTCAACTAGCACCACGAGCAGTTAATAACATTTAGAGGCCTGTGATCATGACCCGGAGTCATTCATGTTATCCATAGCCTTGAGCAGTTCATAGCTCTGAGCTATTCAAAGCGTATAAAGCCCTCAGTTCATGGCCCGAAGTCGTTCATGTCAATCACAACCCTGAGTTGTTTATAGTATATAGAGCCTAGAGCTTATGACCCAGAGTCGTTCATGTCATATACAACCCTAAGTTGTTCATAGCATCTAGAGCCCTCAGCTCACGACCCAGAGTCTTTCATGTGATTGAAAACCCATACCTTTGTATGGCATCTATAACCCTTAACTCATGACCTAGACTCTTTCATGTCAACCACAACCTTGAGTTATTCATAGAATTTAGAGGCCTCAGCTCATGATCGGTGTCATTTATGTCATCCACAACATTGAGTTGTTAAGAACATCTAGAGCCCTAAGCTCACGGCCTGAAGTCTTCATGTCAACCACAAACCTACGTTGTTCATAGCATCTAGAGCCTTAAGCTCATAACCCAGAGTCATTCATGTTAACTACAACCTTGAGCAATTCATAGCATCTAGAGCCTTGAGCTTAGGACACAAAGTCATTCATGTCAAACATAACCCTCAGTTGTTCATAGCATCAAGAGCTTGACCTCATAACCCGAAGTCATTCATGTCAACCATAGCACTAAAATGTTCGTAGCATCTAAAGCCCTGAACTCATGACTTGGAGTCTTTATTGTCATCGACATCCTTAAGCTGTGCATAAAATCTAGAGCCCTAAGCTCACAACATGGAGTCTTTCTTATCAACCGCAACCCTGAGTTGTTAATAGAATCTAGAGGCTTGATCTCATGAACTAGAGTCATTTATGTTATTCATAGCCCTGAACTTATGACTTGGACTTATTCATGTCATCCATATCCTGAGCAGTTCATAGAATCTAGAGGCTTAACATCATGATGGAGAATCATTCACATCATCTACAACTCATAGCAATTCATAAGATCTAGAGGCTTAAGCTTACAAGATCCCGAGTCATTCATATTATCCACAACTTTTAGCTCTTCATAGCATCTAGATCCCTAGGCTAAAGACTAGGAGTAGCTCATGTCATCCAAAGTCGAGAGTTGTTCATAACATCTAGAGCCTGGAGTCTTTCATGCCCTCAGTAGCCCTGACCTATGTATATCATCTAAAGCCCTCAACTCATGACTCGAAGTCTCTCATGTCATCCACAACCTTGAGTTTTACATAAAATCTAGAGGCTTGATCCCATGACCCAGAATCGTTCATCTCATCCACAACCCTACTTTGTCAGTAGCATCTAGAGTCCTGAGCTCACAACCCAAAGTCGTTCATGTCTTCTATTGCTCAGAGTAGTTCATAGAATCTAGAGGCTTGAGCTCATGACATAGAATCATTCATATCATCCATAACCTAGAGCGGTTGATAACATGCATAGGCCTAAGCTCACGGGATCCCAAGTCATCCATATCATCCAACACTATATTATTCATAGCTTTTAAAGCCTTAAGCTTAGCACTTTGAGTCTTTCATGTCAAACACCACCCTGAGCTGTTCATAGTATCTAGAGTCCTAAACTCATAACCCGGAGTCGTTCATGTCACCCACAATCCAGATTTTTTCATAGCATCTAGTGCCTTGAGCTCACGACTTTGAGTCATTCATGTTAACCACAACCTTGAGTTGTTCATTGCATCTAGAGCCTTGAGATTAAAACCTAGAGTCATTCATATCTTCTATAGCCCTGAGCAGTTCATAGCATCTAGAAGCTTGAGCTTATGATGCAAAATTGTTCATATCATCCACAACCCTAAGCGATTCATAGCATTAAGAGGTCTGAGCTCACGGGATCTCGATTCATACATATAATCAACAACTCTGAACTATTCATAGCATCTAGAG
This sequence comes from Vitis vinifera, assembly GCF_030704535.1. Lineage (NCBI taxonomy): Eukaryota > Viridiplantae > Streptophyta > Magnoliopsida > Vitales > Vitaceae > Vitis > Vitis vinifera. The sequence goes on from NC_081810.1 coordinate 13,090,309, forward strand.
ACAGAAGATCACGACCCAAAGTAGAGCATGTCATCCACAACTTTAAGTTGTTCATAGCATCTAGAGCCTTGAGCTCACAACCTAGAGTCATTCATGTCATCCAAAACCCTGAGCTCATGACCTAGACTCTTTGATGTCATAAACAACCCAAACTTGTGTATAACAGGTAAAGACCTAAGCTCACGACTTGGAGTTTTTCATGTCATCGATAACCTTAAGTTGTGCATAACATCTACAACCTTAAAATCACGGCTCAGAGTCTTTCATGTCAACCACAACCTTGAGCTATTCATAGAATCTAGAGGACTAAGCTCATGACCCGAAATCATTCATGTCATCCATAACAATGAGTTGTTAATAACATCTAAAACCTTAAGCTCATGACCTAAATTCGTTCATGACAATTACAACCCGAAGTTGTTCATAGTATCTAGAGCCCTAAGCTCACAACTTGGAGTTGTTCATGTCAACCACAACTCTGAGTTGCTCATAGCATCTACAGCCTTGAGCTCACGACCTAGAGTCATTCATGTTAACCACATCCCTGAGATGTGCATAACATCTAGAGCCTTGACCTCATGACCTGTTGTCTTTCATGTCATGGAGAACCTTAGGTTGTGCATATCATTTAGAGCCCTAAGCTCATGACTCAGAGTATTTCTTGTTAACTACAACCCTATGCTCTTCAAATAATCTAGAGGTCTGAGCTGATGAATTAGAGTCATTCATCTTATCCACAACGCTAGGTTTTTAATAGGATCTACAGCCTTGAGCTCACAACCTAGAGTCGTTCATGTCACCCACAACCCTTAGCAATTCATATCATCTAAAGGCTTCAGCTCATGACATAGAATCATTCATATGATCCACAACCCTGAGTAATACATAGCGTCTAGAGGCTTGAGCTCATGGGATCCTAAGTTGTTCATATTATCCACAACTCTGAGCTCGTTATAGCATATAGAGCTTTGATCTCATGACCTAGAGTAGCTCATGTCAACCACAGCCTTGAGCTATTCATAGTATCTAGAGCCCTGAGCTCTCGATCCAAATTCTTTCATGTCATCGACAACCTTAACCTGTGTATAGCATCTAGAGCCCTCAGCTCATGACTCAAAGTCTTTCTTGTCATCGATAACCTTAAGTTGTGCATATCTTCTAGAGCCCTAAGCTCACGACTAGGATTCTTTGATGTCAACCACAGGCTTGAGCTGTTCATAGGATTTAGAGGCCTAAGCCCATGACCTAGAATCCTTAATGTCATCTATAACCCTAACTTGTTAATAGTATCTAGAACCTTGAGCTCACTACTCGTAGTCATTCATGTCAATTACCGCCTTGAGGTGTTCATAGCGTCTAGAGCCCCGAGTTCATAACCCAGAGTCATTCATATCTTCCATAGCCCTGAATAGTTCATAACATCTAGTAGCTTGAGCTCATGATATAGAATCGTTCAAATCATTTATAGCCTAGGGCGGTTCATAACATCTACAAGGCTAAGCTCACGGGATCCTAACTCGTTCATATCATTCACAACTCTGAGTTGTTCATACCTTCTAGAGCCTTAAGCTCAGGACCCTGAGTCTTTCATGTCAACCACTACCTTGAGCTCTTCATAATATCTAAAGCTCTAAGCTCATAACCCGGAGTTGGTCATTTCATCCATAGCCTTGAGTTGTTGAGAGTATCCAGTGCCTTTAGCTCATGACCCAGAGATGTTCATATTAGCCACAACCTTAAGCTTTGCATAACATCTAGAGCCTTGAGATCACGACTCTGAGTCATTCATATCTTCCACAGCCTTGAGCAGTTCATAGAATCTAGAGACTTGAGCTCAAGAAGAATAATCATTCATATCATCCACAACCCCAAGCGATTCATAGCATCTAGAGGATTGAGCTCAAGGGATCTGAGTCGTTCATATCATCCACAACTCTGAGTTGTTCATAGCATCCAAAGCCCTAAGCTCACGAACCGGAGTAGCTCATGTCATCCACAGCCTTGAGCTGTTCATTGCATCTAGAGCCCTAAGCTCAGGATTGAGAATCATTCACATCAACCATAATCCTAAGTTGTTCAAAGTATTTGGAGCCTGAGCTCGCGACCCAAAGTTGTTCATGTCATGCACAACCCTGAGTTATTCATAGCATCTATAGCTCTAAGCTCACGACACATAGTTTTTCCTATCATTGACAACCTTGAGTTATGCATAGCATCTAGAGCCCTATGCTCATGACTCAGAGTTGTTCATGTCAACCACAACCATGAGTTTTTCATAAAATCTAGAGGCCTGAGCTCATGACCTGCAGTCATTCATGTTATCCACAACCCTGAGCTGTCAATAGCATCTAAAGCCTTGGGCACGTGACCTGTAGTCATTCGTGTCATCCATAACACTAAAGAGTTTATAGAATCTAAGTGCTTGAACTCATGATGTAGAATCATTCAAATCATTCATAACCCTTAGTGGTTCATAGCATCTAAAGGCTTGAGCTCACAGGATCTCGACTCAATCATATCATCCACAACTCTCAGTTATTCATAGTATCTAGAGCCTTGGGCTCACAACTCAGAGTCATTTATGTCAACCACAACCTTAAGCTATGTATAACATCTAGAGCCCTCAGCTCATGACCAGGAGTCTTTCATGTAAGTAATAGCCTTAAGTTGTGGATAACATCTAAAGCCCTGAGCTCATGACTCAGAGTCTTTCATGTTAACTAGAATCCTCATCTATTCATAGAATCTAGAGGCCTAAGCTCATGACTCGGAGTCAATCATGTCATCCTTAACTCTATGTTGTTAATAGCATCTACATCCCTAAGCTCATGACCCAGTGTCGTTCATGTCAATTATAGCTCTAAGTTATTCATAGCATCTAGAACCTTGAGCTCACGACTGAAAGTTGTTTATATCTTCTATAGCCCTGAGTAGTTCATAGCATCTAGAGGCATAAGCTCATGACACAAAATCATTCATATCATTCACAGCCTAAGCGGTTTATAGCATCTAGATGACAAACTCACGGGATCCCAAGTCATTCATATAATCCACAACTTTGAGCTATTCATACCATCCAAAACCCTAGGATCATGACTCAAAGTAGTGCATGTCATCTATAGCCCTGAGCTATTCATAACATCTAGAGCCCCCCTAAGCTCATGACCCAGAGTTATTCATGTCATCCACAGACCTGAGTTGTTCATAGTATCAAAAGCCTTAAGCTCACGACTTGGACTCTTTCATGTCATCGATAGCCCACACTTGTGTGTAGCATGTAGAGCCTTAAGCTCATGACCTAGAGTATTTCATGTCATTGATAGCCTTAAGTTATGTATAGCATTTAGAGCCCTAAGCTCACAAATTGAAGTCATTCATGTCAACCACATCCATTAGCTGTTCATAGAATCTAGAGGCCTAAGCTCATGACCCAAAGTCGTTCATGTCATCCACAACCTTAAGTTGTTAATAGCATTTAGAGCCTTGAGCTCATGACCTAGAGTTGTTCATGTCATCCACAACCCTGAATTTTTTGTAGCATCTTCAGTCTTAAGCTCATGACCCATAGTCGTTCATGTCAATCAAAACCTTGAGTTGTTTGTTACATGTAAAGCATTGCAATCACATCCCAGAGTCTTTCATGTCAACAACAACCTTGAGTTGTTCATAGAATCTAGAGACCTGAGTTCATAACCTAGAGTTGTTCATGTATCCATAGCCTTGAGTTGTTAATAACATCGAGAGGCCTTAGCTCATAACCCAGAGTCGTTCATGTCAATGATTTCCTAGATTTATTCATACCATCTAGAGCCCTGAGCTCACAAGTTGGAGTCTTTTATTTCATCGACAACTTTAAGTTGTGCATAACATCTAGAGCCTTGAGCTCACAAATTGGAGTCTTTCATGTCAACCACAGCCCTTAGTTGTTCATAGAATCTAAAGACTTGAGCTCATGACTCAAAGTCATTCATGTCATCCACAAGCCTAAGTTGTTAATAACATCTAGAGCCTTAAGCTCATGACCCAGATTTATTCATGTCATCCAGAACCTTAAAAAGTTCATAACATCTAGAGGCTTAAGCTCATGACATAGCATCATTCATATCATCCACAACCCTTAGCGGTGCATAACATCTAAAGGCTTGAGCTCACAGGATCTCAAGTCATTCATATCATCCGCAACTTTGAGTTGTTCATAGCATCTAGAGCCTTGGGCTCATGACCCGTAGCAGCTCATGTAATCCACAACCTAGAGTTGTTTATAGAATTTAAAGCCTTGAGCTCATGACTCTGAGTCATTCATGTCAACCACAACCCTGAGCTTTTCATAGCATCTTGAGCCTTGAGCTCACAACCCATAGTTGTTCATATCATCCACAACCCTAAGTTGTTCATAGAATCTAAAGGCATGAGCACACGAGATCGCAACTCATTCATTTCATCCACAACTCTGAGTTGTTCATAGCTTCTGAAGCCCTGAGCTCACGACATAGAGTCATTCATGTGAACGAAAGGCCAAAGCAGTTCATAGCTTCTAGAGGACTTTACTCACAGGATCCCAAGTCCTTCATATTACTCACAACTTTAGATTGTTTGTAGCATCCAGATTCCTGATCTCATGACCCTAAGTAGCTCATGTCATCGATAGTCTTAAGTTGTTCATAGCATCCAAAGCCCTGAGCTCATGACTCAGAGTAGCTCATCTCATTCACACCCTTGAGTTATTCATAACATTTAGAGCCCTGAGTTTATGACCTAGAGTCACCCATGTGATCCACAACCCTGAGCTATTCATTACACCTAGAGGCTTGAGTTTAAGATGTAGGATTGTTTAGATTGTCCATAGCCTTGAGAGATTCATAGTATCTAGGGGCTTGAGCTCACGGGATCCTAAGTTGTTCATATCATCCATAACTCTTACATGTTCATAGCATCTAAAGCCCTCAGCTAACAACCCAAGGTTTTTAAGCTTAAACACAACCCTGTGTTGTTCATAGTATCTAAAGCCCTGAGCTCATAACCTAGTGTCATTAATGTCACTCACAGCTCTGATTTATTCACATCGTATAGAGCCTAAAGCTTATGATCCATAGTCGTTCATGTCAACCACAGTCCTAAATCATTCATTGCATCAAGAGCCCTAAACTCATGTCCTAGAGTCGTTCATTTCATCCACAACCCTTATCCATTCATAGCATTTAAAGGCTTGAGCTAATGACACAAAATCGCTCATATCATCCATTGCCTTGAGCGGTTCAAAGCATCTAAAGGCATGAGCTCATGGGATCTCGAGTCGTTTATATCATCTATAACTCTGACCTGTTCATGGCATCTAGATCTCTAAGCTCACAATCTAGAGCTCTTCACATCAACCAAAGCCTTAAGCAGTTCATATCATCTAGAGACCTAGGTGCACGGGATCCTAAGTTGTTCATATCATTCATAACTCTAATTTTTTCATAACATCCAAAGCCTTGAGCCCATGACTCGGAGTAGCTCATATCATCCACAACCTTGAGTTGTTCATAGCAACTAGGCTTGGAGCTCACGACCTAAAGTAGTTCATCTCATCCACATCCCTGAGTTTTTCATAGCGTCTAAAGCCCTGAGCTTATGACCTAGAGTCGTTCATGTCAACCGTAGCCTTGAGGTGTTCATAGTATGTAAAGCACTAAGCTCATGACTTAAATTCATTAATGTCATCCACGACCCTAAGCGGCTCATAGTATCTAGTGGCCTAAGCTGACGGGATCCCAAGTCATTCATATCATCCATAATCTTGACTTGTTCATAGCATCAAGAGCCTTGAGCTCAAGACTAGGAGTCGGTCATGTCAACCATAACACTCAGTTGTTCATACTATCTAGAGCTCTAAGCTTCCGATTGAAAGTCATTCATGTCACCCACAAATTTGATTTGTGCATAGCATCTATATCCCTGAGCTCCTGGTCCTCCAAATCCCTAAGTTTATCACCCAGAGTCATTCTTGTCTTCCACATCCTTGAGTTGTTCATAGCATTTAAAGCCCTAAGGTCACAACCTGGAGTCGTTCATGTCAACCACTGGCCTGAGTTGTTCATAACCTCTAAAGCCCTAAGCTCATAGCCCTAAGCTCATAGCCCTAAGATATCAACAATAGCCTTGAGCTATTCATAGCATCTAGAGACTTAAGCTCATAACTCAGAGTTATTCACCTCAACTAGAGCAAAGAGTTGTTCATTGCATCTAGAGCCCTAAGCTCATCACCAGGAGTTATTCATGTCATCCATAGCCCTAAGCTATTCATAGCACTTAGAGGCTTGTGCTAATGATGTAGAATCATTCATATCATCCATAGCCTTAAGCGGTTCATAGTATCTAGAGGCCTGAGCTGACAGAATCCAAAGCCGTTCACATCATCCACCACTCTAAGCTATTCATAGCATCTAAATCCTTAAGCTCACAACCTGGAGTCATTCATGTCAACCAAAATCCTGAGTGATTCATAGCATCTAAAGGCTTGAGCTCACAAGATTATGAGTCATTCATATCATTCACAAATCTAGGTTGTTCATAGCATCCATAACCATTACCTCACGATCCGGAGTAGCTCATGTCATCCACTACCCTGAGCGGTTCATAGCATCCAAAGCCCTAAGCTCACGACCCATAATAACCCATCTCATCCACAGCCCTGAGCAATTCATAACATCAAAAGCCCTCAACTCACGACTCAAAGTTTTTTATGTCAACCACAACCTTGAGCTCACGACCAGGAATCATTCATGTCATCCATAGCCCTAAGTTGTTCATAGCATCTAAAAGCTTGAGCTCATGATGAAGAATCTTTCATATCATCCATATCCTTTAGCGGTTCATAACATCCTGAGTCATGAGCTCATATGATCCTAAGTCATTCATATCATCAAAAACTCTAAGTTGTTCATTGCTTTTAAAGTACTGAGCTTAAGACCCAAAGTCTTTCATGTCGACCACAGCCCCTGTTCATAACACCTAAAGCCTTGAGCTCATGACCCGAAGTTATTCATGTCATTCGTAGCCTTGAGTTGTTCATATCATCTAGAGACCTAAGCTCAGGACCCGGATTCATTCATATTAACCATAACCTTGAGTTGTTCATAGCATGTAGAGCCTAAAGATCCCAACCCATGGTCTTTCAAGTCAATAATGGCCTTGAGCTATTCAGAGTATTTAGTGGCCTCATCTCTTGACTCAGAGTTGTTCATGTCATCCATAATCCTGAATTGTTCATAGGATCTAGAGCCCGTAGCTCACAACCTCGAGTCATTCATTTCAACTCAAACCCTGAGCTATTCATAGCATTTAGAGCCTTGACCTCAAGGCCTAAAGTCTTTTAAGTCAACAACAACCCCAAAAATAGTCATAGTATCTAGAACCTTGATCTCATGACCTGTAGTCGTTCATGTCAGCCATAACCCAAAGTTACTCAAAACATCTATAACCTTAAGTTCACAACCTAGAGTCGGTCATATCAACCATACCCTTGAGCTGTTCATAGCATCTAAAGTTGTAAGCTTATGATCAGAGTGTTTCATATCAACCATAAGCTTGAGCTATTCATAGTCTCTAAAGGCTTGAGCTTATGACCCAGAGTCGTTCATATCATCCACAACGCTATCTTTTTCATAGGAACTATAACAATTAGCTCATGACTCGGAGTCATTCATTTCAACCCCTAACCCTAAGCTATTCATTGCATTTAAAGCCTTAAGTTGATGACCAAAGTCTTTCAAATCAACAACAGCCTTGAGCTAGCCATAGTATCTAGAGGCCTGAGCTCAAGAGCTGAAATCGTTCCTATCATCCACAGTTGTTCATAACATCTAGAGCCTTAAGATCATGGGATGGAGTTTTTCATGTCAACCACAGCCCTGAGCTGTTTATTATATCTAAAGGCTTGAGCTCATGACCTACAGTCATTCATGTCATATACAACCCTTAATTATTCATAAGATCTAGAGCCTTGGGCTCACAACCGAGAGTCACTCATGTCAACCACAACCCTGAGCTACTCATAACATCTAAAGCCTTAAGCTCACAACCTGGAGTCTTTCAAGTCAACATCAGCCTTGATCTATCAAGTATATAGAGGCTTGAGCTCATGATTCGGAGTCGTTCATATCATCCTTAGCCCTGAGTTGTTCATAACATCTAAAGCCCTCAGCTCACGACTTAGAGTTGTTCATGTCAACTACAACTTTGAGTTGTTCGTAGCAACTAGAGCCCTAAGCTCATGACCAATAGTCATTCATGTCAACCATAGCCTAGAGCTACTCATAGCATCTAAAACCCTAAGCTCATGACCCAAAGTCTTTCATGTATTCGACAACCCTAAATTGTGCATAACATATAAAAGCCTAAGCTCACAACTTGTTAGTCGTTGATGTCATCCACAACCCTCAATTATTCATAGCATTTAGAGCTATGGGCTCACAACTCGGAGTCATTCATGCTAACCATAACCTAGAGCTATTCATGTCATTTAGACTCCTACGTTCATGACCTAGAGTCATTCATGTCATCCACAACCCTGAGCTATTCATAACATCTAGAGTCTTGAGCTCATGATGTAGAATCGTTAATATCATCCACCACCCTAAGCGATTCATAGCATCTAGAGGCCTGAGCTTATGGGATCCTCAATTGTTCTTACCATCCGCAACTCTGATCATTTTTTAGCATCTAGAGCCCTATGCTCATGACCCATAGTCGTTCATATCAACCAAATCCCTAAGTTGTTCATACCATCTAGATGCCTGAGCTCACGAGATCTTGAGTCTTTCATATCATTCACGATTCCAGGTTGTTCATAGCATCTAGAGCCTTGAGCTCCTGAGCCAAAGTAGCTCATGTCATCTAGGGCCCTGAGCTATTCATACCATCCAGAGCCCTGAGCTGTTCATAGCATCGAGAGCCCTAAGCTCATGACCTAGAGTAGTAGTTCATCTCATCCACACCCCTGAGCTATTCATAGCATCTAAAGCCTTGAGCTTACGACTTGGAGTCGTTCATGTGATTTTTTAGAGCCCTAAGCTCATGACCTGGAGTTGTTCATGTCATCTATAGCCCTAACCTATTCATAGCATGTAGAGGCTTGAGTTCATGATGTAGAATCATTCATATCACCCACATCCCAAAATGGTTCATTTCATTTAGAGGCTTAAGCTCATGAGATCCTGAGTCGTTCATATCATATATAAATCTGAGTTGTTCATAGCTTATAGAGCACTAAGCTTACAACGAGAAGTCTTTTCTATCAACCACAACCTTAAGATGTTCATAGTATCTAAAGCTTTAAGCTCATGACCTGATGTTGTGGATGTCATCTAGAGCCTTAATTTTTTCATAGCATGTAGAGCCCTAAGCTCACGACCCGGAGTCATTCATGCCAACCACAAGCCAGAGTTGTTCCTAGCATTTAGAGCCCTAAGCTCACTTCCCATAGTCATTCATGTCATTCATAGCCATATGCTTTTCATAGCATTTAGAGCTCTAAGCAGTTCGTAACATCCAAATCCCTAAGCTCACAACTTAGAGTAGCTCATCACATCCACGCGCCTGAGCAGTTCATAGAATATAGAGCCCTAATCTTATGACTTAAAGTCGTTCATATGGTTATCTAGAGCCCTGAGTTCATGACCTAGAGTCGTTCATCTAATCCACGACCTTAATATGTTCATAGCACCAATGACTTAAGATCATGACGTAGAATCGTTCACTTCATCTATATCCTAGAGTGGTTCATAGCATCTAGAGGCCTAAGCTCAAGGGATCCTAAGTCATTCATATCATGTACAACTTTGAGTTGTTCATAGCTTCTAGAGCCTTGAGCTCACGATCTAAAGCCTTTCATGTTAATCGTAGCCCTAAGGTGTTCAAAGTATCTAGAGGCGTAAGCTCACTTCTCGGAGTCATTCATGTCATCCACAACCTTAAATTGTTCATAACATACAGAGGCTTGAGCTCATGATGCAAAATCATGAATATCATCTATCTCTCGATGGATTTATAGCATTTAGAGGCCCGAGCTCATGGGATCCTGAGTCATTCTTATCATCCACAACTCTTAGTTATTCATAACATCTAGAGCCCTAAGCTCATTGGATCATGAGTCATTCATATCATTTAGAACTCTAGGTTATTCATAGCATCCAAAGACTCGAGCAGATGACCTGGAGTAGTGTATATCATGCACAACCTTGAGGTGTTCATAAAATCTGGAACACTGAGCTTTTCGTGGTATCTAGAGCTCAGAGCTTATGACCTAGAATAGTTCATCTAATCCACACCCCTAAGCGATTGATAGCATCTAGAGCCTTGAGCTTATGACCTAGAGTCATTCATATTAACCACAACCCTGAGTTTTTCATAGTATCTAGATCCCTAAACTCATGACCCGATATTGTTCATGTCATGCAAAGCCTTAAGTTATCCATAACATTTAGAGGCTTCAGCTCATGACTTAGAGTTTTCATGTCAACCACAACCTTGAATTATTCATAGTATCTAGAGCACTAAGCTCATAACCTGGTGTTGTTCATGTCATCCACAGACCTGAGTGGTTCATAACATCTAAAGACTTGAGCTTATGATGCAGAATCATTTATGTCATCCATAGCCTTGATCTGTTCATCGCATCTAGAACCCTAAACTCACGACCTAGAGACTTTCACATCATCAACAAGCATGACATGTTCATAACATCTAAGGCCTCGAGCTCACAACCAAAAGTTGTTCAAAACATCTAGAGCCTTGAGCTCATAACCTATAGGAGCTTATGTCATCCATAACCCTGAGTTGTTCATAGTATCTAGAGCCTTGAGGTCATGACTTAGAGTAGCTCATGTCAACCACAGCCTAGAGCTATTCATAGCATCTAGTGCCTTGAGCTCACGAACTAGAGTAGCTCATGTCATTCATAACCTTTAGTTACTAATAGCATCTAAAGCCCTGAGCTCACCACCCGAAGTCATTCATGTCAATCCCAACCCGAAGCTATTCATAGCATCTAGATCCCTCAACTCATGACTCAAAGTGATTCATGTTAACCATAGCCTAGAGCCTTGAGCTCACAACCGACAATCCTTCATGTCATCCACAACCTTGAGTTATTCAAAGAATCTAGAGCCCTAAGCTCTCGGCTTGGAGACTTTCATGTCATCGACAACCTTGAGTTCTTCATAGCATCTAGAGCCTTAAGCTCATGACCCAGAGTCATTTATGTCAACTACAACCCAGAGCTATTTATAACTTTTAGAGTCGTGAGCTCATGACCCAGAGTAGCTCATGTCATCTATAACACTAAGCCAATCATAACATCAACAACCCTGAGCTCACAACCCATAGTCTTTTATGTCATCAATAGCCCTTAGCTATTCATAGCATTAAAAACCCTAAGCTCACAACACAAAGTCGTTCATGTAAACCAAAACCCAAAGTTGTTCATAGTAACTAGTGCCCTCAGCTAACAAACCAAAGTAACTCATGCCATCCACAACCTTAAGCTATTAATAGCATCTAGAGCCTTGAGCTCCCGACCCAGATTCGTTCATGTTAACCACATCCTAAAGCTATTCATAGCATCTAGAGCCCTAAGCTTATGACCTAGAGTCATTCACGTCAACCATAACCCATAGCTGTTCATAGCATCTAGAGCGCTAAGCTCACGACCTGGAGTCTTTCATGGAAACCACAACCAAGAGTTGTTCATTGCATCCAAGGCCCTGTGCTCATGACCTAGAGTCATCCAAGTCATCCACAACCTTGAGCTACTCATAGAATATAGAGCCCTCAGCTCACAACCTAGAGTCTTTCATGTCATCCATAACCCTAAGTTGTTCGTAGCTCCTGGAGCTAAGAGCCCATGACATGAAGTCGTTCATGTCAACCACACCCCAATGTTGTTCATAGCATCTTGAGCCCTGAGGTCATGACCCAAAGTAGACCATGTTATCCACAACCCTTAGTTGTTTATAGCAACTAGAGCCTTGAGCTCATGACCTAGAGTAGTTTATGTCAACCATAACCTTAAGTCGTTCATTGTATCTACAGTCCTGAGCTCATGACTCGTAGTCTTTCATGTCATTGACAACTCTGAGTTGTTCATAGCATCAAGAGCCTTGAGCTCACAACTTGGATTTGTTCTTGTCAACCACAACCTAAAGTTGTTCATAGCATCTAGAGCCTTGAGCTCATGACCTAGAGTACCTCATGTCATCCACAAGTCTGCTCTATTAATATCATCTAGAGCCCTGAGTTCATGACCTAGAGTCATTCATGTCAATCATAGCCTAGACCTGTTCATAGCATTTAGAGCCTTGAGCTCGCGGCTCAGAATCTTTCATGTCAACCAAAACCCTGAGTTGTTCATCACATCTAGATCCCAAAGCCCACAACTGAGAGTCATTCATGTCATCCACAACCCTGACCTAATCATAGAATGTAAAGCCCTGTGCTCACAATCCCAAGCCTTTTATGCCATAAAAACCCTAAGTTATTCATACGATCTAGAGTTGTGAGCTCACGACTCAGATTCATTCATGTCAACCATAACCTAGAGCTTTTCATAGCATCTAAACCCTTGAGCTCATGGCCTAGAGTGGTTCATGTCAATGATAGCCCTGGGTTGTTCATAACATCTAGAGCCATGAGCTTACGACTTAGATTCTTTCTTGCCAATCACCACCTAGAGTTGTTCACTGCATCTAGGGCCTAGAGTTCACAACCGAGAGTCATTCATATCATTTACAACTCTAACCTGTTCATTGAATCTAGAACCTTGAGCTCATAACTCGGAGTCTTTCATGTCATTAACAACCTTGAGCTGTTCATAGCATCTAGAGCCTTGAGCTCACAAATTGGAGTTGTTCATGTTAACCACAACCGAAAGCTTTTCATAGCATCTAAAGCTATAAGCTCATGACCCAGAGTGGCTTATTTCATTGACAACCCTGAGCTGTTCATAGCCTTTAAAGCCCTCAACTCAATACTTGGAGTCGTTAATGTCAACCACAACCCACAACTGTTCATAGCATCTAGGGCCCTAAGCTCCCGACCTAAAGTCCTTCATGTCATCCATAACCCTATGTTGCTAATAAAATCTAGAGCCTTAAGCTCACAACCTGGAGTTTTTCATGTCATCAAGAACCTTGAGTTGTTCATAGCACCTAAAACCTTGACCTCACCCTCTAGAGTCGTTCATGTCAACCACATCCTAGAGCAGTTCATAGTAACTAAAGCCTTGAGTTCACAACCTAGAGTTGTTGATGTCATCCATAGCCCTAAGTTGTTCACAACACCAAGAGTCGTGAGCTCACAACTTGTAGTCTTTTATGTCATCGACAACCTTCAGTTGTTCATAGCATTAAGAACCCTCGGCTCACAACCCGGATTCATTCATGTCAACCACAACCAACAGTTGTTAATAACATCTAGTGCCTTGAGCTCAGAAACAAGAGTAGCTTATGTCATCCATAGCCCTTAGCTTTTAATAGCATCCAAAGTCGTAAGTGCATGACCTAGAGTTATTTATATCAACCATAACCTAGTATTATTCATATCATCTAGAGCTATAAGCTCAAGACCTAGAGTGGCTCATGTCATTGACAGCCTTGAGCTATTCATAGCATCAAAAGCCTTGAACGCATGACCTAAATTTGTTCATGTCCACTAAAACCTTAAGATGTTATAGTATCTATAGTCGTTAGCTCAAAACCCCGAGTCATTAATGTCATCCACAACTCTAAGCTCATGATTCAGAGTCTTTCATGTCATTACTAGCCCTGAGCTGTTCATAAAATAAAGTTCAGAACTCACGACCTAGACTCATTCATGTCAACCATTGCCCAGAGCTACTGATAACATATAGAGCCCTGACCTGATGACTTAGAGCCATTCATGTAAACCACCAGCCAGAGCTGTTCATAGCAGTTAGGGTCCTGAACTCACAAAACTGAGTCATTCATGTCAACCATAGCCCAATGTTGTTCATAGCATCTAGAGCCACAAGCTCATGACCTAGAGTAGCCCATGTTAAGCATAATGATTCATGCCCAATTGGTGTCTCAGTTGATTCGTGTCCAGCTGGTACTCCTTGATTGAGGGATTAATCAACAAAATTTATAACCTATTACACCATATACTAGGGTAGCAAAGACAAAGCTACTATAGCATAGTGGCTCTAGGATCATTCACTGGGATGGGTTTTCACTTTGCAAATGATATTAATTCAAAGTTGAATTGGTGTCTTTTCATTTCAAGGTTAGCTTTAAAAGAAAACATAAAGATGTTTGAATGAAAAAGGTTTAGATTTAAACTAACCAAAAATAGTAACTGATTTTACTTACAAATAAAAATGTTTCTTGGAGTTCAGATCACTAGGCTCAGGTTCCTCATACAAAAAGGAGAGTTCCGATCACTTGTTTCTTTTCCTTGCATTAGAGAATTAACATATAGTTAATTCTCTAACCGGTGTTGTACAGATGCTTCCCATTAATGGGTTCAAACACAAAATCCCTCTCACTGATGCACCTTGCAATGGTTCATACCTCTCACCTAGCACTTGCCATTCAAGGTGATCTTTAACCTTGGATTACCCGTCAAAAGCTCGCAAGAGATAACTAATGGATGTCTCCGTGGAGTCCAAAAGCTTACCAAGTGTTGGCTATTCTAGAAAATCCTACCTTCAAACCACCTCCTAAAGGCTCGCAAGAGATAAACTAGTGAATCTCCATGGACGGAGATCACTTGCCTTACCAAGTGTTGGCCCAGGTGATTTAAAGGCGTTTTAAGTTAACTAAAAAGATAAAAACCATTAACGGGTCACACTTTCTCTTCATTAAAAACTAATACAACAAAACTTCCAATTTATGCATGTGGAAACTTACCCGGATTTCCTCACTCCAAGAGACGAAAAGCCTAGCCTCTCATCCTCTGAGGAAAAATCCTTAGAGAATGTTTGGCTAGCAAGAAAATGAAAATGAAAGAGGAAAAAACAGAGCAAGGCTCTGTATATTCTATATATTTATATATCTATATTACATATGGATTACATCATTCTATATTACATGATTTTCTGAGAACAAGCTCTCAAGAGCTATATGTAAAGAAAATTACAAAACAAAAATATCTGAGGTTATTCACCCCTTTTCCAAACTTAATAACTAAGGAATCCTATAATTGGTGGGTTACAAGGAGAAGAATGGAAATTTATACAAAAATATCTGAAGAAAAATATCCAAAAGTTTCGGTCACAACTATCGGGAAGCTTCAGGAGAACACCCGTGCACTGTGCAAAATGGCTGCGAAATTCTCGTAACAAAAGGCTGATTTCGCAACCGTGAAAAAATCTTCCTTCAGCTTGGAGTGATCTGTTTACAATGGTTCTAACTCCTTCGTTTCAACTCCGAATCATGCACCGTTTGAAGCATTGGATTCTTGACTTCTTGAGTTTTGAAATGATATATAGCATGTAGAAAATGGACTTCGGGAAGTGCTCCAAAAGTGCAAAAGAAGACTGCAGCTGCTGTCCTCTATTTTCTTCACTCTGTTTTTCCTCTCTCCGTTGTTCTTTCCTTGCATACTTTGAACGACTTTGGCAAAGGGATATGAAGCTCCAAAGCTTGGTTCTTCATTAATTTGAGCTTCCAAAAGCTTTGACATGAACTATATACAGCTCTCCCTCATTCTTGGATTGCTTTGGTGATCAAAAAGCTATCAAAACACCAAAACTTAACACAATTTGATTAGAAACGATTGCAAGGGTCCTTAACATGTCAATTGAGTTAAAATGTAATAATTACTACTCAATAGTGTTTAAAAGAGTTAATTACAAGCTATGAAATAGCACTTTTTGAGTAGTAATCACATAACCCTCAGCCATTTGTAAGATCTAGTACCTTGAACTCACGGCCTAGAGTCGTTCATGTCAAACATGACCTGGAGCTGTTCATAGTATCTAGAATGTTAAGTTCACAACCCGTAGTCTTTTATGTTATTGACAACCCTGAGTTGTTAATAGTATTTAGATCCCTAAGCTCAAAACCTAGAGTCATTTATATCAACCACAACCTAGCGTTGTTCATAACATTTTGAGTCCTAAGTTCATGACCCAAAGGAGCTGATGTTATCCATATCCCCGAGCCATTCTTTACCTCTAGAGTCCTCATGTCATGACCTGGAATCGTTCATGTCAACCATAACCTAGAGTTGTTCATAACATCTAGAGCCCTAACCTTACGACCTAAAGCCAATTTTGTGATTGATTGCGTGCCTAGCTGGTGTACCTTGAGTTTGGTCCTCAGACAGGAGTAATCAACAAAATTTATAACCTATATCACCATGCACTAGGATAGGCTTAGCTAATATAGCATAGTGGCTCTAGGATCGTTCACTGGGAAGGGTTTTCAACTTACAACTAATACCAATTCAAAGTTGAATTGGTGTTTTTTCATTTCAAGGTTAGCTTCAAAAGAAAACATAAACTTTGGTTGAAAAATGATTGATTTTAAGCTAACTAAAAAGAAAGTAATTGAATTACTTATAAAGAAAAGCGTTTCCTGGAGTTTTAGGTTCATCGAGGTCAGGCTCCTCATGCAAAAACAGAGCTCCCGTCACTTGAATCTTTTCCTCGCATTAGAGAATTAACATATAGTTAATTCTCTAACCGGTGTTGTACAGATGCTTCCCTTTTATGGATTTCAGCACTAATTCCTTCTCACTGATGCATCTTGCAATGGCTCGTGCCTCTCACCTAGCATTTTCCATTCAAGGTGATCATTAACCTTGGACTTCCCTTCTCAAGCTCGCAAGAGATAACTAATGGATGTCTCCTTGGAGTCCAAAAGCTTACCACGTGTTGGAAATTTTAGAAAATCCTACCTTCAAGTCACCTCCCAAAGGCTCACAAGAGGTAAACTAGTGCATCTCAATGGATGGAGATCACTTGCCTTACCAAGTGTTGGCCCAGGTGAATTGAAGGCGTTTTAAGTTAACTAAAAACATAGAAACCATAAACGGGTCACACTTTCTCTTCATTAATAGCTGAAACAACAAAACTCTCAATTCTTGCACTCGGGACCTTACCCAGCTACCTTAGCTCCAAGAAACAAAAAAATCTAGCCACTCATTCTCTGAGGAAACATCCTTAGAGCTTGTTTGGCTAGTAAGAGAAATACAATCAAAATGAGTAGGTAAGGCAGAGCAAAGCTCTGTATTTTATTTCCTTCAAAACTATACAAAAGATGTCTCTAAGAACAAGCTCTCGAGATCTGTCTGTGTAATGAAAATTACAAATAATATATATGAGGTTATTCACCCCTTGTTCTTACTTAATAACCAAGGAATCCTATGATTGGTGGGTTACAAGGAGAAAATGGGGATTTAAACATCAAATATTTGAAGAAAAAAATCTAAAAGCGTCGGTCGCAAATATCTGGAAGCACTCAGGAGGATTTCGTAGGCATGCAAGATGGCTACGAAATTTTACAAGCTGAAGGCCACCATTTCGCAGCCATCACCTTATGATTTCGCAGCCTGTGAAATTGGCCTTCAGCTTGGTGTGATCTACTTCCAATGGTTTTAACTTCTTCATTTCAGCTCCGAATCATGTACCATGTGAAGCATTGGATTGCTGACTTCCCGATTTTCGAAACGACATATAGTATACATCAAATGGGCTCCAGGAAGTGCTTCAAAAGTGTCCAACAGTTGCTATCCTCTTGAATTCTTCATGTTAGATTTCTCTCTTTGCTTTCCCTCCTTGCATTCATGATTTGCTTATGGCAAAGGGCTATAAAGCTTCAAAGCTTAGGTTCTTCATGTTAATGAGCTTCTAATTGCTTTACCATGGATTCCATAGAACTCTACTCAATCTTGGATTGCTTTGATGATCAAAATACTATCAAAAGCACCAAAACTTACACAATTTGATTAGATACGATTGCAAAGGTACTTAATATGCTAATTGAGTTAAAAGGTAATAACTACAACTAAAAAGTGTTTAAAAGAGTTAATTACAAGGTACAAAATATCACTTTTTGAGTAGTAATCAATGATCAATAGCCTTGAGTTGCTCATAGCATTTAGAGCCTTGAGCTCATGATGTAGAGTCATTCATGTCAATCATAATCCAACACTATTCATTGCATCTAGAGCCCTAACCTCATGACCCATAGTAGCCCGTGTTATTCATAGCCCTCAACTATTTATAGCAACTAGTCGCTTGAGCTCACGACCAAGAGTCATAGCATGTAAAGCCTTAAGCTCATGACTCAAATTAGTTCATGTCATCGATAACCCTAAGTTATTCATAGCATTTAAAGCCTTTAGCTCAGGACCAAGAGTCGTTTATGTCTACCACAACCCAAAGCTATTCAAAATATCTAGTGTCTTGAGTTCATGAACTAGAGTAGCTCATGCCATCCACATCCTTCAGTTGTTAATAACATCTAGAGCCCTAACCTCACAAACCGGGTTTGTTCATGTCAGCCATAACCCAACGTTGTTCATAGCATTTAGAGCCCTAAGCTCATGACCTGTAGTCATTCATCTCAACCCTAGTGTAGAGCTATTCATAGAATCTAAAGCCCTGACCTCACAACTTAGAGTCGTTCATGTCATCGATAACCCTAACTTGTTTATAGCATCTACATTGAGCTTAAGACCTACAGTGGCTAATGTCATCCATAGCCCTGAGTTGTTCATAGCATCTAGAGCCATGACCTAATAACTCGAGTCTTTCATGCCAACCATAGCCTAAAGTTATTCATTGCATGTAAGGCTCTGAGCTCTGACCTAGAGTCATTCATGTCATCCACACTTTTGAGTTGTTCATAGTATTTAGAGCCCTGAGCTCATGACCCATATTCTTTCATGTCATTGACAACCTTAAGTTTTTCATAGCATAAAGAGCCTTAAGCTCATGACCCTGATTTGTTCATGTCAACCATAACCTAGAGTTATTCATAGCATCTTGATCCCTAAGCTCACAAGCAAGAGAAACTCATTTCATCCACAACCCTAAGTTTTTAATAGCATTTAGAGCCCTGAGCTCTTGACCTAGAGTCATTCATGTCAACTAAAACTTACAGTCATACATAACATCTACAGCCTTAAACACAAGACCCAAAACGATTGATGTGATCAGCAGCCTTGAGTGTTCATAGCATCTAGAGTATTGAGCTCATAACCTAGAGTCTTTCATTTCATCGATAGCCTTGAGTTGTTCACTACATCTAGAGGTCTGAGCTCATAACCTTGAGTCATTCCTATCAACCATAGCCTAAAGTTGTTCATAACATTTAAAGCCTTGAGGTCACGACCCAAATTAGCTAATGTCATCGACAACCCTAAGTTGTTTATAAATTAAAGCCTTGAGCTCAGGACGAAGAGTCATTTATGTGAACCACAACCCAAAGTAGTTCATATTATCTAATGCCTTGAGCTCACGAACTAGAATATCTCATGTCATCCAGATCCTTGAGTTGTTAATAGAATCTAAAGTGCTAAGATCACAACCCAAATTCCTTCATTTCAGTCACAACCCAACGTTGTTCATAGCATTTAGAGCCTTGAACTCACAACCCATAGTCGTTCATTTCAACCACAATGGAGATTTGTTCATAGAATCTAAAGCCCTCACCTCACGACTTAGAGTCATTCATGTCAGCCATTACCCTAACTTGTTCATAGCATCTAGATCCATGAGCTCACGACACAGAGTCATTCATGTCAACCACAACCTAATGTTGTAGATAGCATCTACAACCCTGAGCTCACAACCAAGAGTATCCCATGTTATCCACAACCCTTAATTGTGCATAGCAAGTAGAGCCTTGAGCTCATGATCAAGAGTCATTCATGTCCACCATAACCCTGAGTTGTTCATAGTATCTACAACACTAAGCTCATGAATCGTAGTCTTTCATAACAGTAACAACTCTAAGTGGTTCATAGCATCAAGAGCCCCAAGCTAATGTCCCAAAGTTGTTTATCTTAACCATAGCCCGAAGTTGTTCATAGCATCTAGAGCCCTAAGCTCACGACCTAGAGTACCTCATGTCTTCCACAACCTTGAGCTATTAATAGCATCTAGAGCTAGGAGCTTATGACTTAGAGTCATTCATGTCAACCACAACCTAGAGCTCTTCATAGCATTTAGAGCCTTGAGCTTAAGACCTATAACTCCCCTCAACTGACACATTGCTAGTCCCTGAGCAATGAAGGAAAGAAAAATAAAGAAGAATAGATAATATAATATTTTACAAAATCATGCTGATCACTCCAAAAAATAACCAAGTAGCATGATTGGATCAAACTCTCTTGTGAATAGTCAAGGATATAAAACTCAATCATCAACAAGAGTCATCAAATAACTTACCTATCACAACATTCAAAAAGCGGGCATTATGCAAATTTGAGTATCAAAATAATTTCCACTCCCAAAGGACCAACTCTTAATCTTCCACAAAAATCTAAGTGTTAAGATGCTTAGTTTCCAGTTATAGTGTGTCAAACTATATTCTCCCCCCAACTAAGGTTTTTCTCTAACTTTAGCAACACTAACTCATATATAGAAGGCTAATAACGCACCTTTTTTTTTTTTTTTTTTTTTAGTCATATATATACTCCACCCATCCACCCATGTAACGAGCAGTGAGGTCGGTGGCTCCCAACCATTGAAGGCTTAGGGCACCAGGTTTTAAAGATTTTCACCATATACCCCTCGGATCGGACCTTGCTCGGGTTTCAAAGCAAGTGAAGCAAAATTTTTTTTCATAAGACACATTGGCCTTTTATAAGGTGTCCCAACACTAATAGAATGAGGTCAATGGCACCAAGTCAAAAATTTCCTAAGTTTAGGGGGTGAAAAAGTTTTCCATCTTATAACTGGAATCTAATGTGTTCAGTGTGTGAAAAGATTAGAGTGGAAGACTTAAGATTGAAATCAAAAGGAGCTTCAACAATTTATCAACTTTAATAAGCATAATACAAACTCTAAGACTATGGCAATAAGATAAGAATTTAATTTCTCCTATTTATTTTTGAGAATTTATCTTTAAGAAAACAAGGAGAGTTTGCAAAAAATTTGTTAGCAAAATAACTTAACCAAAAAAAATTCAACAAATTACTTCCTCAACTCTCCCCCCAACTAGGATGAACATTGTCCCCAATGTTCTAAAAGCAAATGGTAATAAAAGGGAGGAAGTGATACCTCCTTATAGTAAGGTACTCTGAATAGAGAGGAGAAACCACATGTTGCATAAGAAAAGAAAAATCATAAGAGTGATGATTAGAGGAAATAAAAAGGAATAGCTAAAATACACAAAAAGGAAGATGTCTATATAAACTGAGAGAGTACAATATACAAGACAAACATGGAATATATCCAATCCCAGTATAAAAGTGGTCCAAAATACATAAGACATCCAAAAAACATAGAATATAGATACAAAAAAAAAAGGAGAGGAGTGATCGTATGATCAAGGAGTAAGCTCCTCTGGTGGATAGGAGGGGTCCTCTGCTGGAACTGAGGAAGGCACTGCTACAGGTGGAGCTGGTGGCACAAGACTGAGGTGCTGCTGAATCTCACGAAGAATGAGAGTCTGCTGCTCCTGCTGAATCTGGAAGTGGTCCATGCGCTCCATAATGGCCGTCTGAGTAGTGGTCAGAGTCTGAAAAGAAGCGAGCAAGGCACGGTACTCTGAACCAAGGATAGTGATGGGCGGCTCTGCGGTAGGAGGAACAGTAGGTGGGGCATCAGATGATGCTGCCTCTAGTACAGGCTCTGAGGGAGCTGAAGTGGATGGAGCAGGAGGGACTTCCCTTGGCTCGGGAAGTTCTGGGGAATGCTGATGGAGCGATAGCTGAGTCCATTGGTCAAGAGAGAAGCTCTCTCAACAATGGCAGCGGGGCTCAGCCTGAGGGTCTGTAGGAAAACCCATATGTGCCAAAACATGGCATAGCAGCCGAGGGAAAAGTAACTGAATGGAGGCTGCCCTCGTAAGACGCCGCTTATGCACCTTCTCCTCAAAATGGAGGAGAGCGGCCATAATCAAATGATGAGGACCAAAGTAGTAGCCCTCAAAGATACGAAATAATGCCTCTAAAATGGCCCCTCGCCTCTGTACGGTATGCTGGAGAGGAAAAAGGTTGGTGCGAAGCACCACATCAACTAGGAGCATCCCTGGGGGAAGCTCCTTCCTGAAAATGGTCCTCTGGGAAGATGTCCCTCGAGATAGGCTACGAACCATGTCCCACTCAGAAAGTGGGGCCCAGCGTCTAAATACAGTGGGATCAGCTGGTGCATAAGGGATATGGAAAGCCTCAGCAATCTGTCGAGCCCCCAAAATACCCTGGCGTCCATCAATGGTAAAAAGTATCGAGGCTGGTACCGGGACGCCACGAGTAGTCATAGACTGGTAAAAGTCTAAAACTACTCGAGGATAAAAGAACTGGGGCGGAGTCATAAAGGGTACAAGATGGTACCTCTCAAGTAGGCTGTATGATTCCCGCAAGTCAGTCTGCTGGCGCAACATAGTGTGCTCAAAATATGCCTCGACATGAAATGCTTTGGACCGGCAATCTGAGTTGCCCTCAATAGGCGAGCTGGGTCTAGGGCGTCTGGTGGATGGCGGCTGAGACTGTGAATCCTGAGGTGCTCTAGAGGACTCTCCTGGCTTTGAAGTCTTGGTTTTCTTTGTAGGAGGACCCCGAAGTGGAATCTGAGTAGGGGCCACAGGTGTGGCAGATGCTCTCCTCGTATGGTATCTGCTCTGAGAGGCAGAATCAGCTAAATGTGGCGGCGCATCTAGTGGGGCCCGCACAGGGGCGGCCTCTCACTGCTCTGGGGAGCTGAGGTATGTCCTCCTCGGGTCTTAGGCATAATGAAGTAATGAAATGAGGCTCACAGGCTTTAGATTAGGGAGGGCAGAGATGGAAAAAGTGAAAAATTGGCACAAGGTAGGGGTTATGCGAAAATTTCGCATATGGGGGGGGGTTATGCGAATTTCGCATAACACATGATGGAATGCGAAAATTTCGCATATGCACTATTCACACGCCCACTTGAAGTTTTGAAACTCATTCAAATTGTGGAAATTTTTGGCTTTTGAGGGTGGGAAATGCTGGCTAAGGTAAGAAAAGAATTTTTCATGGTGAATAGGCTTGGAAATTGGAGCTTTTTCACGAAGAAATTTTGAAAATTGGAGCTCCTCTACCCGGCGGCCATGGGTTCTCTTTGAAGAAAATGTGGCTTGAATGCTTAGCTTGAGGTTTTGAATTGGTGAATACAAGGCTGAAATTGGTTGAGGGTTGGATTTAGAGTGTTGAGTGAGGAATTGGGAGGTTTTTGATGGTGGAAAGAGCTGAAAATTGAAGGGGTGGACGGTGATGAATAGTGACTGCCGCGGCTATGAGGTGGAGTTATGGAGATGGGCTGCCATGGTGGTGTTGAGAGTGGGGAATGATGAAGACAAGAAACTTAAGGAAGGGATTTGGTGATTGGAAGAGAGGTGCTATGAGAAATGAAGAAGAAATTGAGCATGGGAAGAGGAGAACATGGTCTTTAAAGAGGAAATGCGAATTTCGCATTACCCCTTATGTTATGCGAAAATTTCGCATTCCTGTGAGAACCCAGACAGAGAGCATGGTTTTGCAAATTTGTCTCAAAAACGAATTCGCATATGGTTGGCATATGGTTCGCATTCCTGTGAAATTCGCATAAAGGATTTTGGGAAGGGACCGAGAGCATGTTTTTTTTTGGAAATTGCCACAAAAGCATTTTCGCATAAGGGGTGTGTTATGCGAAAATTTCGCATATGGGGGAGGTTATGCGAAAATGGCTGAAACTTGTTTTTTTTTCCCCTGTTTTGCCTTACTTTCACCATGACTACTCAAGCTTTCCCACCTGAATGTTAACCCAAAAAACCAATTAAAAACACATTAGAACGACATTAAAGTCAAAAATAAAAATCAAAACATGGAAAAACACAAGAAAAAACTAGATTAAATTAAAATCAACTTAAAAGAAAACAAAAAGAGGATGAACTCTTTAGTCTTTGAAGAGACTAAGTTCAACCATAAACCAAGTATTTTCATGTTGGAGGTGGATCAAGGAGGATGAATTCCTCCTTGTCTCGGGAAAATGATTCTATATAAGGCTTAAGACGATGCCCATTCACTTTGAAAGTTCGAGTGCTATTGAAGTTGAGTAGTTCCACTACTCCATTTGATTGCACATCATGAATTATGAAAGGACCCGTCCATCTTGATTTCAATTTTCCCGGAAAAAGATGAAGCTTAGAGTCATAAAGCAAGACTCTTTGTCCCTTGGCAAAATTATTTTGATTTACCAATTGATCATGCCATTTCTTCAACCTCTCTTTTGCAATTTTTGAATTGAGGTAAGCATCATTTCTCATTTCCTCCAATTCATTCAAATCCAAACATCTCTTCAACCCGGCTCTTGTCAAATCCATGTTGAGCTTCTTGATTGCCCACCATGCTTTATATTCAATCTCCACTGGAAGGTTACACGCTTTGCCATAAACAAGGCGATAAGGAGACATTCCAAGAATGGTCTTGTAAGCGGTCCTATAAGCCCATAAGGAATCTAGGAGCTTAATAAACCAATCCTTCCTATTCACATTCACCACCTTCATCAGTATATTCTTGATTTCCCGGTTGGCTAACTCAACTTGGCCACTTGTTTGAGGGTGATAAGGTGTAGCTACCTTGTGCTTAACCCCATACTTGGCTAGAAGAGTCTCAAAAGGTTTATTGCAAAAGTGGGTTCCTCCATCACTGATAATGGCCTTAGGCACACCAAATCTTGCAAAGATGTTGTCCTTGAGGAATCTAAGAACCACCTTATGATCATTGCTCCTACATGGGATTGCTTCTACCCACTTAGAGACATAATCCACTCCCACCAAAATGTAGGAATGTCCAAACGACATTGGAAATGGTCCCATGAAGTCTATCCCCCAAACATCAAAGACATCCACTATCAAGATGGGATTCAAGGGCATCATATTTCGGCGTGTTAGCTTACCAAGCCTTTGACACCGATCACATCCCTTGCACATAGAGTGGGCATCCTTGAAAAGAGAGGGCCACCAAAAACCTGATTGGATCACTTTCATTGCTGTTTTCTGGGAGGCAAAATGACCTCCACATGCATTATCATGGCAATGGGAAAGAATTCCTGATTGCTCTTGTTCAGGAACACATTTCCTTATGATTTGATCCGCACAATATTTGAAGAGAAAAGGCTCCTCCCAATAATAGGCATGGATCTTAGCAAAGAAATGCCTCTTGTCTTGGGCACTCCACTCACTTGGTACTTCTCCAGTAACCAAGAAATTTGCAATGTGAGAATACCATGGAGCTACCTCTATTGACATGAGAGACTCCTCAGGGAAGTCATCATTGATAGGCAGACCATGTGAGTCATGTGATATCACAAGTCTTGACAAGTGGTCAGCTACCACATTTTCTACCCCCTTTTTATCCCGGATTTGGAGATTGAATTCTTGGAGCAAAAGGATCCATCTTATCAATCTTGCCTTGGCATCTTGCTTGGTTAGCAAGTACTTCAAAGCGGAATGGTCAGTGAACACCACTATAGAGGACCCTACCAAATAAGCACGAAACTTATCCAAGGCAAAAACTACTGCCAACAACTCCTTCTCAGTAGTTGTGTAGTTCCTTTGAGCCTCGTTCAAAGTTTTGCTAGCATAATAAATTACATAGGGCTTTCCATCTTCTCTTTGCCCTAAGACAGCCCCCATAGCAAGGTCACTTGCATCACACATTACCTCAAAAGGTAACTTCCAATTTGGGCCTCTCACTATTGGTGCAGTTGTGAGGAATTGCTTCAGTTCCTCAAAACTCTTCTGACACTTCTCATCCCACACAAACTTGGCATCTTTTACCAAGAGTTCACAAAGAGGCTTTGAGATTTTTGAGAAATCCTTAATGAACCTCCTATAGAACCCGGCATGTCCAAGGAATTGCCTAATTCCCTTAACATTTGTGGGAGGTGGCAACTTAACAATAAGCTCCACCTTAGCCTTATCTACCTCAATGACCTTCTTGGAGATGATATGTCCTAAGACAATTCCTTGTTGTACCATAAAATGACACTTCTCCCAATTTAGCACTAGGTCTTTCTCAATACATCTTTGGAGAACAGCTTCTAAATGCAACAAACACTCCTCATAAGAACTTCCATAAACATTGATGTCATCCATGAAGACTTCCATGATGCGCTCCACCATATCACTGAAGATGCTCAGCATACATCTTTGGAAAGTTGCAGGAGCATTGCATAGACCAAAGGGCATTCTCCTATACGCAAAAGTACCAAAGGGGCAAGTGAAGGTTGTCTTTTCTTGATCGTCCAAATCAATCTCTATTTGGAAGTACCCCGAGTACCCATCCCGAAAACAGTAGAAAGGATGTCCTGAGACTCTCTCAAGGACTTGGTCCATGAAAGGCAATGGGAAATGGTCCTTCCTAGTCACTGAATTCAACCTCCTGTAGTCTATACACACCCTCCATCCTGAGGTAGGGCGTGTAGAGACTTCCTCCCCTTTCTCATTCTGGACCACAGTGATTCCAGATTTCTTTGGGACTACTTGGGTGGGGCTCACCCACAAACTGTCTGAAATGGGATATATGATCCCAGCTTGGAGTAGCTTCAGAACTTCACCCCTCACCACCTCTTGCATGTGAGGATTCAACCTCCTCTGGGGCTGCCTCACTGGTTTTGCATCATCCTCCATATAAATATGGTGGGTGCACACCAAAGGGCTAATCCCTTTCAGATCAGAAATTTGCCATCCAATGGCTTTCTTGCATTTCCTGAGGACTCCCAAAAGATTATCCTCTTGATCACTAGTAAGAGTTGAAGAAACCACCACTGGACATTTCTCAGTTTCCTCCAAATATGCATATTTCAAATCAACAGGAAGCGGCTTCAAAACAAGCTTTGGAGGGTCATCCACAGTTGCTTCTTGTGAGTCTTTCTGGTTGAACAGTGGTAAGATCTCTTCCCGTCTCCTCCAAGGAGACATGATAGGTAGAACATCAGAGGGTTCAGGTAACCCTTCTTCAAACATTTCAAGGCTTTCATTCAAGCTCTCTTGTAAATTCTTGTCACAATGCTCTTCAACCAAGGTGTTGATCAAGCACACCTCCTCCAATCCTTCCTCTTCTTCTGGGTGAAGATGCCTCTTGCATAGGTGGAATATGTTTAATTCCAAGGTCATATTCCCAAATGTGAGCTGCATCACCCCATTTCTACAATTGATGATGGCATTGGAGGTAGCTAGGAAAGGTCTCCCAAGGATAATTGGTACATAGTTTGCTTCCTTCACTGTGGGATCAGTATCAAGCACAACAAAATCCACAGGATAGTAGAATTTGTCCACTTGAACTAGAACATCCTCTATCACCCCCCTTGGGATTTTGACTGACCTGTCAGCTAAGGAGAGAGTGATGGTTGTGGGCTTCAATCCTCCAAGTCCCAGTTGCTTGTACACAGAGTATGGGAGTAAATTCACACTTGCCCCCAAGTCTAGTAAAGCTTTTTCCACATGTGTCCCTCCAATGTTGACTGAAATGGTGGGGCATCCCGGATCTTTATACTTAACTGGAGATTTACTCTGAATGATAGCACTTACTTGCTCAGTGAGGAATGCATTCTTTGTCACATGTAACCCTCTCTTGACCGTGCACAAGTCCTTTAGAAACTTTGCATATGTGGGGACTTGCTTGATCATATCAAGTAAGGGTATATTCACCTTCACTTGTCTCAAGACTTCAAGAATTTCTGATGAATTCTTGATTTCCTTCTTTCCATGTAAAGCTTGAGGAAAAGGGGGAGGCATATGTTTCTTCATCATATCCTCTTTAATCACTATCCTTGGCTCTTCTTCAATGCTTGATTTGGATGCACTTTTCTTCCCACTCTTCTCTTCTTGGTTATTGCTCTCTTTGACCAAGGTTTTCTTTGACATGAGTTCTTCATCTTGCTTCACCTTAGGCAGGGGTTGATCAACCTCTTTTCCACTCCTTAAAGTGATCACAGCTTTAACCTCCCTCAACTTTGAAGACTCCCCCTCTTGGGTTTCAACTTCATGAACACCCTTGGGATTTTGGCTTGGTTGAGAGGGAAACTTTCCCTTCTCATTCACAGTGTTGAGGTTGGTAAGACCTAGAAATGTTTGTCTCAACCATGGACCAAATATGTTCATAGCATTTAGAGCCCTGAGCTCATGACCTAGAGCCTTTCTTGTCATCAACAACTCTAAGTGCTTCATAACATCTAGAGCATTAAGCTCACAACTCGAAGTTGTTCTTATCAACCATAACCTAGAGTTGTGGATCACATTTAAAGCCTTGAACTAGCGACTAAGAGTGGTTCATGTCAATAACAACCCTGAGTTATTCATAGCATCTAAAAGCCTGAGCTAGCGACTTAGAGTCGTTCATGTCAACCATAACCTATAGGTGTTAATAGCATCTAGAGCCCTAAGCTTAAGACCTAGAGTGGCTCATGTCATCCCTAAACCTAAGTTGTTCATAGCATCTAGAGCTATAAGCTTATGACCTAGAGTCTTTCATTTCAAGCACGAACTAGAGATGTTCATTGCATCTAAGGCCTTGAGCTCATGATTAAGAGTCATTCGTATCATCCACAGCCGTGAGATGTTCATAGAATCTAAATCCTTGAGCTCATAGCCCAGAGTCTTTCATGTTATCAACAACCTTGAGCTGTTCATAGAATCTAGAGCCCTAAGCTCACAACCAGTAGTCTTTCATGTTATCAACAACCCTAAGTTGTTCATACACCTAGAGCCTTGAGCTCACGACCCAAAGTTGTTCATGTCAACCATAGCCCAATGTTGTTCATAGCATCTAAAGCAAGATCACGACCTAAAGTAGGTAATGTCATTGACAACCTTAAGCTTTTCATAGCATCTAAAGCCCAAACCTTATGACCCAGAGTTGTTCATGCCAGCCACAACCCAGAGCTATTCATAACATCTAGATCCCAAAGCTTAAGACCCAGAGTGGTGCATGTCATCCACAACCTTGAGATGTTCATGGCATCTACAGCTCAGACTCTTTGATATCAACCACAACCCAAAGTTGTTCATTGCATCTAGGACCTTTAGTTGACGACCCAAAGTCGTTCATGTCATCCATATCCTTTAGATGTTTGTACCATCTATTGCCTTAAGCTCACGACCTAGAGTCGTTCATGTCAACAACTGCCTAGAGTTGTTCATCGCATCTAAAGGTGTGAGCTCATGACCCAAAGTAGCTCATGTCATCCGTAGCCCTGAGTTGTTTATAGCATTTATAGCCTCGAGCTGACGACCTAGATTCAATCTCATCAACCAAAACCCAGAGTTGTTCATAGAATTTAAAGCCCTAAGCTCACGACTGAGAGGAGCTCATGTCATCCACAAACCTTAGTTGTTCATAGCATGAGACATGAGTTCACAACTTAAAGTAGCTCTTGTCATCCACAGCCCTGAGCTGTTCATAGGATCAAGAGCCTTGACCTCACAACCCATAGTATTTCATATCATTGATAGCCTTGAGTTGTTCATAGCATAGAGAGCATTGAGCACACAACCCATAGTCCTTCATGTCACCCACAACCTAGAGTTGTTATAGATCCTAAGCTCATGACCTATAATAGCTCATGTTATCCACAACCTCGAGTTGTTAATAATATCTAGAGCCCTAAGCTCATGACTTAGAGTTGTCTAGGTTAACCATAACCTAGAGCTATTCATAGTATCTAGAGCCCTGAGTTGTTCATACATAGAGTGTCTCATGTCATCCACAACACTAAGTTGTTCATAGCATCAAGAGCTCTAAGCTCACGACTTGTAGTGTTTCATGCCATTAATACGCTTAAGTTATTCATAGCATCAAGAGCCTTGAGCACACGACCTAGAGTTATTAATGTCAACCATAACCTAAAGTTGTTCATAGCATCTAGAGCTCTCAGGTCACAACATAGTGTAGCTCATGTCATTAATAACCTAAGTTGTTAATAGCATCTAGAGGCTTAAACTGATGACCTAGAGTCGATCATATTAACCACAACCTAGAGTTACTCATAGCATTTAGAGCTTTGAGCTTAAGACATAGAGTGGTTCATGTTGTCCACAACATTGGCCTATTCACAACATTAAAAGCTCAGAGCTCATGACCTAGAGTCTCTCATGTTAACCACTACCTAGAGTCATTCATTGCATCTAGGTACCTGAGCTCATGAATCAGAGTGGTTCATGTTATCCACAACTCTGAGTTGCTCATAGAATCGAGAGTCCTAAGCTCATGACTTGAAGTCTTTCATGTCATTGACAACTCTGAGTTGTTCATAGCATCTAAATCCTTGAGCTCATGACCCAAAGTCATTCATGTCAACCACAACCTAGAGCTGTTCATAGCATCTAGAGTCATAAGCTCATGACCAAGAGTAGTTGAAGGCATCCATAGCCTTGACCTGTTCGCTACATATAAAGCTCTGAGATCATGACCCAGAGTCTTTCATGTCAACCATAACCAAACATTGTTCATTGCATCTAAGGCCCTAACTTGATGGCCCAATGTCATTCATATCGTCCACAACACTAAGTTGTTTATCGAATCTAAACCCCTAATCTCATGACCCGAAGTCTTTCATATCATCGACATACTTGAGTTGTTCATAGAATCTAGAGCCTTAAGCTCACGACCTGGAGTCTTTCATGTTATCCATAGCCTTGAGTTGTTCATAGCATCTAAAGCCCTAAGCTCACAACCCAGAGTTATTCATGTAAATCACAACCCATAGGTATTCATAGCATCTAAAGCCCTTGACTCATGACCCAGAGAGGCTCATGTCATCGATAGCTTTGAGCTATTCATAGCATTTGAAGCCCTCAGCTCATGACCCAGGGTTATTCAAGTCAACCATAGCCCAGAGTTGTTCATAGCATCTAGAGCCTTGAGCTCAAGACCCAAAGTGATTCATGTCATCCACAACCTTGAGTTGTTCATAGCATCTAGAGCTTTGAGCTCATGACCTAGTATTTTTCATGTCAAGCGCAACCCAAAGTTGTTCATTTCATCTAAGGCCTGAAGCTCACAACCCAATCATTGATATCATCCACAACAACAAGTTGTTCATACAATATATAGCCTTGAGCTCACAACCTAGAGTCATTCATGTGATCATTAGCCTTAAGTTGTTAATAGAATCTAGAGCCTTGAGCTCAAAACCCAGTGTCATTAATGTCAACCACAACCCAGACCTATTAAGAGTATCTATAACTCAAAGCTCGTGACCTAGAGTCGCTCATGCCATTAATAGCTCTGAGCTATTCTTAGCATCTCAGGGCTTGTGCTCATGACTTGGAGTCATTCATGCTAACCATAACCTTGAGCTGTTCATGTCATCTAAAGCCCTGAGCTCATGACTCGGAGTCTTATATGTCAACCACAACGTAGAAATTTTCATTGCATCTAGGGCCTCGAGTTGATGAACCAGAGTTATTGATGTCATCCATAGCCTTGAGATGCTCATAACATCTAAACCCTTGAGATCACGACCCAGAGTTGTTCATGTCAAACACATCTCAAAGTTGTTCATAGAATCTAGAGCCTTTAGCTCATGACCCAGATGAGATCATGTCATTCATAGCCTTGAGTTGTTCATAGCATTTAGATTCCTAAGATCACCACCCAGAGTATCTAATGTCATCCACAGCCTTCAACTATTCATAGCATTAAGAGCCCTAACCTCGAGACCCGAAGTCTTTCATGTCATCGACAACCTTGAGTTGTTCATAACATTAAGATCCCTAAGCTAATGACCTAGAGGTCTTCATGTCTACCACAACCCAAAGCTATTCATATAATTTATTGCCTTGAGTTCATGACCCGGAGTGTTCCTTATCATCGATAGCCCTGAGCTGCCCATAACATCTAGAGGCCTAAGCTCACGACCTGAAGTCATTAATCTTAAACACAACCCAGAGTTGTTCGTAGCATCTAAAGCCTTGAGTTCATGCCCAAGATTGGCTCATGTCATCGACAGCCCTGAGTTGTTCATAGCATCTACAACCATGAGCTTAAGACCCATAGTGGCTTATGAATTCCATATCCTTGAGCTGTTCATAGCATCTAGAGCCTTGAGGTCACAACCTAGAATCTTTCATGCTAACCACAACCCAGAGTTGTTCATTGCATCTAGGGCCTTGAGCTCATGACTTAGAGTTGTTTATGTCATGCACAACCCCAACCTATTCATAGAATCTAGTGCACTGAGTTCACAACCCAGAGTCTTTCATGTCATCGACAACTCTAAGCTATTCATAGAATCTAGAGATCTGAGCTCACAACCTAAAGTCGTTCATGTCGACCACAACCTTGAGTTGTTTATAACCCCTAAAGGCTTGAGCATAACACCCAAAGTGGCTCATGTCATCGACAACCTTGAGTTGTTCATAGCATCTAAAGCCCTAAGCTCACGACCTTGAGTCTTTTATGTCAATGATAACCCATAGTTGTTCATTGCATCTAAGGCTCTAGGCTCTTGACCTAGAGTCATTCACATCATCCATAGCCTTGAGTTGTTCATAGAATCATAAGCCTTGAACTCATGACATAAAGTCTTTCATATCATCGACAACCCAGAGCTATTCAAAGCATTTAAAGCCTTGATCTCACAACCCAAAGTGGCTCATGTCATCGAAAGCCCTCTGCAATTTATAACATTTAAAGCCTTGACCTCACAACCTAGTGTCGTTCATCTCAACCATAACCTAGCATTGGTCATAGCATCTAAAGCCTTGAGCTCAAGACCCAAAGTCATTCATGTCATTCACATCCTTGAAATGTTCATAAAATCTAGTGGCTTGAGCTCACAACCTGGACTCATTCATGTAAACCACAACCCAAAGTTGTTCATAACATCTAAAGCCTTAAGCTCACGACCCAAAGTGGCTCATGCCATTTATAACCCTGAGCTCTTCATAACATCTAAAGCCCTGTACTCATGACCTAAAGACACTCATGTCTACCACAAACCTAAGATGTTCATAGTATCTATAGCCCTAAGCTCACAATCCCGAGTCATTCATGTCAAACATAACCCTAAGATGCTTATAGTATTTATAGCCCTTAGCTCACAACCCTGAGTGATTCGTGCCCAGCTAGTGTATGTCCTGTTGATTGGTGTTCAATCAACTGGTGTACCTTGATTTCGGTCCTTAGACGGGAGTAATCAACAAAATTTATAAATCTATTTCACCATGTACTAAGATAGCCTTAGCTAGCATAGCATAGTGGTTGTAGGATCGTTCACTGGGATGGGTTTTCAAATTACAACTGACATTAATTCAAAGCTGAATTGGTGCTTTTTCATTTCAAGGTTAGCTTTACAAGAAAACATAAAGATGTTTGAAAAGGTTGGTTTTTAAGTGAAACCAATAATAAAGTAACGGAAATTACTTACAAAGAAAAGTGTTTCTTGGAGTTTTTGGATCATTGGGCTCAGGTTCCTATTACAAAAAGAGAGTTCCGGTCACTTGAATCTTTTCCTCGTATTGGGGATTTAACATATAGTTATTTCCCGAACCGACGTGGTACAAATGCTTCCCTTTTATGGCTTCAAACACTAATTCCCTATCATTGAATCATCTTGCAATGGTTGATTTCGTGCCTAGCTGGTGTATGTCCTGTTGATTGGTGATCAATCAATAGGTGTACCTTGATTTCGGTCCTCAGACGGGAGTAATCAACAAAATTTATAACCTATTTCACCATGTACTAGGATAACCTCAGCTAGCATAACATAGTGGCTCTAGGATCGTTCACTGAGATGGGTTTTCAAATTACAACTGAAATTAATTCAAAGCTAAATTAGTGCTTTTTCATTTCAAGGTTAGCTAAAAAAGAAAACATAAAGATGTTTGAAAAGGTTGGTTTTAAAGGGAAACCAAGAATAAAGTAACGGAAATTACTTACAAAGAAAACTGTTTCTTGGAGTTTTTGGATCACTAGGCTCTGGTTCTTATTACAAAAACAGAGTTCCGGTCACTTGAATCTTTTCCTCACATTGGGGATTTAACATATAGTTATCTCCCAAACTAGTGTGGTACAGATGTTTCCCTTTTATGGATTCAAGTACTAATTCCTTGTCACTGAATCATCTTGCAATGGTTCATACCTCTCACCTAGTATTAGCCATTCAAGGTGATTCTTAACCTTGGATTACCCATCAAAAGCTCGCAAGAGATAACTAATGGATGTCTCCTTGGAGTCCAAAAGCTTACCAAGTGTTGGCTATTCTATAAAATCCTACCTTTAAACCACCTCCCAACAGCTCGCAAGAGATAAACTAGTGTAACTCAATGGATGGAGTCCACTTGCCTTAGCAAGTATTGGCCCAGGTGAATTTAAGGAGTTTTAAGTTAACTAGAAAGATAAAAACCATTAATGGGTCACACTTTCTCTTCATTAAAAACTTGAAACAACAAAACTTCCAATTTTGCATTCGAAACCTTACCCAACTTCCTCAACTCTAAGAGACAAAAATCCTAGCCACTCATTCTCTGAGAAAACATCCTCAGAGCTTGTTTGGCTAGTGAGAAAAATACAATCAAAAGGAGTAGGTAAGGTAGAGCAAAGCTCTGTGTATTACTTTCTTCAAAACTATATAAAAGTTCTTCTCTGAGAACAAAATCCTGAGATATATATGTAGAAAGAAAATTACAAATTATATATAGGAGGTTATTCACCCTTTCTTCTTATTTCCTAACTAAGGAATCCTATGATTGGTGGATTACAAGGAGAAAATGGGGATTTCAACAACAAATATCTGAAGAAAAAATCTAAAAGAGTTGGTCGCAAATATCTGGGAGTACACAGGTGGATTTCACAGCTTGCAACATGACCTATGAAAATTTCACAAGCTGAAAGTGTCCATTTCGCAAGAAAAGGTTGATTTCGCAGCTCGCACTTTGTGATTTCGCAGCTTCCGAAATTGTTTTTCAGCTTGGTGGGATTGTCTTCCAATGGCCATAACTTCTTCATTTCAGCTCTGATTTATGTACCGTTTGAAGCGTTGGACTCCTGACTTTGCAAGCTTAGAAAAGACATATAGTATGCATAAAATGGACTTTAGGAAGTGCTCAAAATGTGTCCTACAGTTGCTGTCCTCTTGGATTTCTTCATGTTAGATTCCTCTCTCTGTTTTTCCTCCTTGCATTCTTGATTTGCTTTTGGAAAAGGACTACAAAGATCCAAAGCTTGTATTCTTCTTGTAAATGAGATTCCATTTGCTTTTCCATAGATTATACAAAGCTCTCCCTCAATCTTAGATTGCTTTGGTGATAAAAAAGCTATCAAAAACACCAAAACTTAACACAATTTGATTAGAAATGATTGCAAGGGTCCTTAACATGCCAATTGAGTTAAAAGGTAATAACTACTACTCAAAAGTGTTTAAAAGAGTTAATTACAAGCTATAAAATAGCACTTTTTGAGTAGTAATCAATGGTTCATACCTATCACCTAGTGTTGGTCATTCAAGGTGATTTTTAACCTTGGATTACCCGTCAAAAGCTTGGAAGAGATAACTAATGGATGTCTCCTTGGAGTCCAAAATCTTGCCAAGTGTTGGCTATTCTAGAGAATCCTACCTTTAAACCACCTCTCAAAGGTTCCCAAGAGATAAACTAGTGTATCTCAATGGACGGAGACCACTTGCCTTACCAAGTGTTGGCCTAGGTGATTTTAAGGCGTTTTAAATTAACTACAAACATAGAAACCATTAACGGGTCACACTTTCTCTTCATTAAAAGCTAAAACAACAAAACTTCCAATTTTTGCATTCGGCTCCTTACCCAGCTTCCTTAACTCCAAGAGACAAAAAACCTAGCCACTCATTCTCTGAGGAAACATCCTCAGAGCTTGTTTGGCTAGTGAGAAAAATACAATCAAAACAAGTAGGTAAAGTAGACCAAAGCTCTGTGTATTACTTTCTTGAAAACTATACAAAAGTTGGTCTCTGAGAAAAACTCCCAAGATATCTGTAAAAAGAAAATTACAAATGATATATAGGAGGTTATTCACCCTTTCTTCTTACTTCCTAACTAAGGAATCCTATGATTGGTGGATTACAAGAAGAAAAAGACAAGGAGGAAGAAAGTGACAAAACTAACAAATCCATGTACAAACCACATATTCTGCATGTGATAGAAAAGAGAAGAAAAAGACAAGGAGGAAGACAGTGACTAAACGAATGGTAAAAGCAGAAACAAAAATCAAATCTCATAACACTTTACCATTTTTTTATTTATTGCTAACGAAACCTTTGAAAACCTTGTAAATATTTGTCCTGCAATCTATCAACTACCCCAACCACTTGAATTAAATTTCAGTTGTTGTTTGTTAATGTTTTGCCTATAAATAAGCCATAGAGGAAAAAAGAAAAGCAAGTGAGAGTGAAGTAAGTAGCAAGTTAGAAGTGAGCGATCAAAGTTTTAGCTATATCTTCAACCTTGTAAATTTCTATGATCAGTAATAAGAAAGTAAGAAATTTTTGTTAAATTTTAGCTCTCATTTTATTTCGACTTTATTTTATATTGTCTTTTTTCTTACCCTTGGGAGGTAAAAGGGGCAAAAAGATAAAGTAGGGAAATGAAAATTATTTAAATTATATTTTAGTTTTCTTTACTAGTTAATATCTGTAATATACATAGATCCTTCACAGATATGGTGTTTCCATCAATTTTTTTTTAGAAAAGACCGGGTTTTTTTAGAAAGTTTTAGGTGTAAAATCAAGTTTTAAAACTAGAGTCTTTAGTCTTAACCCTTGACATGTAACCCGTTTTTACCATAAAATTGGTGTGTTAGGGAGACTTTATCTGGTTAGAAGGGGAGGTATCACCTTAACACAAAGTGATGTTTTAAAATTTTGAGTTTATTCTTCAAACTTTTGAAATAGCCGATCTTCAAAACTTAACTTTCATGTAATAAATGCTTTCACACTATAAACTGAAAGTTTTAATTTAAATAAATATTATAATAATATGTAATAAATGGTTTCACACTATATTTGAAAGTTTTTATTTTAAAATAATAAGTATAATAAATACGTTCACACTTGTTTTGGTTTAAAACTTTGATTTTTATTCAATGTTTCTGCCGATTCCCTCGAAAGTGAATAGTGCATGGAAAAAATTGGTATCAGAGCTTTGTGTATATTGTTAGTATATTAATTAGGAAAGGAAACTATTGATTCAAATTAATTTCCAGAGTATTGAAATTTATCTTACCCCATTAAAAAGTCTTTGATTATATTTCCTTGATCTGTCTATTTAGTTTGTATGTTCATTTAGTCTATTGATTTGATATAAATTAATGTCTTTTATTCCTTATCCTCCTGGTATATATAATTTAGATTACGATCGTGTAAAAGAACTTAATAATAGATTGTATGCTCAATGGAAAGAATTTAGAGAACTTAGTATTTACATCCTTGAATAGAATTAATTAAAGAATCTTTATTTTGAATTTATAAGTATCATCATATGTATTATCATTCAATCTTTTATAATTAATAACCATCCTAGTTTTTCCTCATTTTTCTTCATTATGGTTTCTAACTAAAAAAACTGAGGATCTATTGGGACTGAAACTTGATTTTATGAGGTTATTCTACAACAGTTCTTCTATTTTAATTTTGAATTCCTTTGTATCTATGAGGTTACATTCTATATTTGCCATTTTTATTGTTAAATCTGGATTTTTAATTGGTATTTTATAGGTTGTTTTATTTTTATTCCAATGTTTTTGTGGATCTTCTCCTATAATTCTTATTTTTTCCGCTTCTAGTATAAGGTTTTTAAATCTATCTGCATTTCTTAATTGTTTTGACTAATCATTAATTATGCTATCTTTTTGTGCTTCTACTTTGTTAATTTGATGAGAGGTTACATTATGATTTTTATTTGATGCATTTTCCATGTTTGTATAAACAATTGTTGTGGTTTTACGATGAAAACTGACTTGGTTATTTTGTATTGTTATCCTTCCTTGTAAAGAATGTAC
Organism: Vitis vinifera; assembly: GCF_030704535.1. NCBI lineage: Eukaryota > Viridiplantae > Streptophyta > Magnoliopsida > Vitales > Vitaceae > Vitis > Vitis vinifera. The sequence continues at coordinate 13,128,457 of NC_081810.1, forward strand.
AAAATTTAAACCTAAAATAAAAGGATATAAACTTATAGTAGGTACTAGATAAGTTTGAGGTAACACTAAGGTTATGTTATTAATTATGACTGGTACATTTGAGATATACTTGGTTAGTATTCGTTTTGTTGATTATATTGGACTAATTCTACTGGTTGAACAAATGTTTATTGGTCTTCCTAAGGCACTAAGGTTTCAAATAAAAGGTTTTTACTGGCTCCGGTATCTAACATTGCATCTACCTTTAATTCTATGGTTTTTAATTTAATTATTGTTGGAAAAATGATAGATTTAACTTTATTTGCCATATTTATTTGTTCTATTGTTTGTATAGTTATTTTTTCAGAACTTACTGGTTCTTTTATTTCTTTAGGGTTTGAACTACCTTCCTCTTCTTCCGAGATGTTTCCTTTAATTATTATTTGTAAGTCTTTCCACATATTATAAGGTTTTGTTTTACTTTCTAAAGGTTGTACAAGGTTTGCTAAATTTAAAGGGGTTTTCTTAGGTTGATTTTTTTTTTTTTTTAATGATCATACAAATTTCTTTTTTTTCAGTTTCACTTTCATCTATACTATATACACTTGAATTTTTGCTTTCAAAATATAATTCACTAATGAGTTCTTCTTCTTCAATATCTACTTGATACTCAATTATTAGGTTTATTTTTTACTTGGGTTTTTCTACTTCATTCATTTAATGGTTTTTTAAGTTCAAGACATTCAGGTCTTATATGGCCTTCCTCACCACACAAATAACATTTACACTGTCATTTTCTTTCTGTAGTTCTTTTTCTATTTATCCAAAACTTTTTAGTTTTTTTATATCTTGTTTGATATGTTTGTTTTTTGTAAAAGGTTTTTTATTTTCTTCTTAAAAATTTATTATAGTTCTTGGGTTTTCTAAACTTATATTCTCTACATCCTATGTCTAAATTTTCTCCTATATGTAATTTTCTACAAAGTTGTTGATTTATGTCTTGTTTCTTTATTTGGCTTATTTCTCCTATACTTACACATTCTCTTTCTAACCAATTTTTTACAAATTATACTCTAGCACATATATAAGGAGAGTTTTTATATTCGGAGGTTGAAAATTCATTCCATAGTCTATGTCCTATAGGTCCTTGTATTTTTAATATATATTTATTTAAATATTGAGGGGTTATATATATTCTACAAGGATTGCATATTTTCTAAATTTTTGTTCATATTCTTTTATATACGAAAGGTTACATAATTTCAATTGTTCTAACTTATGAAGGTATATTACAGGTTCTTTTACATCTTTTTGAGTTGTTCCTAAAAAATATAATTTTATTAAATTTATAAATACAAATATGCTAAAATTGTTTCTAACTTCTTGAAAATACCTATTGTTTTCTTGTTCCATGTTTCTAAAGAATTGTAATACGGTTCCTCTAAAGGTGCTTTTACAAAATTGATAAATTTCTTGTTGGTTTTTAAAGGATACTGTTACACCGACAAAATTTAAAAATTGTTGCCAATTTTCTATGGTTTTCCTAAGATCTTGTGTACTATCTATATTAAATATTGTTCCATATTCATATATTGCTTGTAGAGAACTAGAAGGTTCTATTTTAGTTTTCCATTGATGTCCTTTTGGCTTATTGTACGACTTACTATACCTTACTATTTCATTTTTTACATTTACAAATTCTTTTTCTTCATTTATTGTATTTACTAACTCATTTGAGACTATTTCTAGGTTTTCTTTGGCTCTTGGTTGAATAGTAAATTGATTTATTGTTTCTATATCTATAAGTTTTTTAATTAAATTGGTTTTATAAAGTTGTTCTATTATTTGCTCATCTATATAGTTTTTCACATTATGTCAACCAAGTTTTCTTGATCTACATGTTCTTCTAGTAACGTTGGGTTACTGAATTCCTCTAACATTATATTAACTAGCTCTGAGTTTTTGCATAGGTTTTCTACTGTTTCAATATTTAATAAAATCTCTTATTGTATAACATTTATAGTTTCTATCTCACTATCTGACTCTACCTCTACATTTACAGTTTTATAATTTCCAAAGGTTATACTTGCACTTCCATCTTGATTTTCATATAAACTACTAGATGTTGGATATTTTATTATTGGTTTATTCATTTGAGGTAATTCCCACTCTCGTCAAATAATCTATATTTATGGGTTTTGCTTCTATCATATTTACAACCTTACTTCCAAAGGTTTTTACTATATCATCAAATTCCATCATACACATTAAAATTAAATCATTAGTGGTTTCTCCAATAAATCCTATAGTTATGCTAAGGTTCTTACTTCCTAATTCCATATCATAACCTTTAGTATTTATAGTTATTTTTATTTTTTCTGTAAATTCTTTAAGATCTATGCAAAATTGAGGTATATAGCCAATAACTGCATAATTTTGGTTCATATTTACTTATGTGCTAGTTAAAAGAGCTCGTCCTACTATATTGTTTCTAGTATCTAAAAGGTTAATATTTATAAGTGTTCCAATTTCTTTACGATGAAGTCCAATTATTCCATTTAAAATGATTCCTAAATACATATATTTATTGATTTTATTTTTAAATAGTTTATGTTTTGTTTCTAGAGACACTAACTCTAAATATACAATATTTCCTATTGAACTTATCATTTTTTGTTTAAAAATCTAATTATTTTAGAATTTTTGAAGTAATTGTTTTTTGTAAGGTATTACTTCCTTTACTATCTTCTTTAATTTTTCTTCAATAAATTCTTTTACATTATCACTGGGGTTTATAGCTTCTACTATTTCCATGGTTTTATTGCTAATTTTTTTGGTTCAAAAGGATTTATTTTTCATTCTGTTCTAATTACTGATTTTTCTCCTAAACTAAAGTTTTCAAATTGTTTTAAAAGGTTATTTAATTTTGGTTCCTTTGATGATCCTATATTTCTTTGTTCTAAAAGTTCATCTACCTTTTGGTTAACCTTTTCTAATCTTTCTTTTAAATTTTGTTGTTCTAATTTTATTTGTTCTATTTCTTTTCCAACAAAATTTTCTTCTCTAGCTAATTGTTCTTTAATATAAACTAGGTTATTTCTTAGCAAGTTATGGTTTTTAAAGTATTCTAGCTTCTTTTCTAATTCCTAAGTTTGTGTTTAGTTTTTCTACATATTTTATTTGTATTCTATGGATTTCTTTTAAACAATCCATATTATTTTGCTCTTCTTCCTGAATTTGTTTCCTATGTTCTTGCAAGACTATGTTTGTTATTTTTAATTGTGTTTCTACTAGAAATTTTAACTGTTTTACCTCTTGGGTTTGTAGATGAGGGTTCATTAGTTCTTAACATTTTCTAATTAGATGAACTAGCATATAAATTATCAATATAATATTTTATTATTTCTCTTTTAATTAAGGTTTCTACAGCAAAAACTTCGTCGAAGGCTTCTTGTATAGCTATTTCGTATTCGTTCAAATATTTAAGAGAGGTTAGGTTTTTAATATTTATGGTTAAATCTTTTATAGTAGTCCTTAAATTATGTAATTTATCACAAGTTTCTCTAAATTCTTTTCGTTGAGCATACAACCTATTATTAAGTTCTTTTACAGATCATAATCTAAATTATATATACCAGGAGGATAAGGAATAAAAGACATCAATTCATATCAAATAAGCAGATTAAATGAAATCAAGGAAATATAATCGGACTTTTAATGGGGTAAGATAAAGTTCGGTATTTTAAAAACTAATTTGAATCAATAGTTTCCTTTCCTAATTAATATACTTACAATATACACTAGCTCTGACACCAACTTTTCCAATCCATTATTCACTGTCAAGGCAATTGATAGAAACTTTGAATAAAAATCAAAGTTTTAAACCAAAACCAGTGTGAACGTATTTATTATACTTATTATTTTAAAATAAAAACTTTCAAATATAGTGTGAAACCATTTATTACATATTATTATAATATTTATTTAAATTAAAACTTTCAGTTTATAGTGTGAAAACATTTATTACATGAAAGTTAAGTTTTTGAAGATCAACTATTTCAAAAGTTTAAAGAATAAACTCAAAATTTTAAAACATCACTTCGTATCAAGGTGATACCCCCCTTCTGACCAAACAAAGTCTCCCTAACACGCCAATTTTCCGGTTATATGTCAAGGGTTAAGAGTAAAGACTCTAGTTTTAAAACCTGATTTTACACCCAAAAACTTTCTAAATAACCCAATCAAAATATTTTTAAAAATTTGAATTATATTTCAGTTTTCTTTAATATTTAATATATGCAATATACATAGATCCTTTAAACCACGCCTTTTGACGTGCCTTTGGCTAAGACGGCTCAACTGGGCACTTGCCTTATGCCCTGGAGGTCGGAGGCTCTCGCCTAGGGGCTATAGAAGATGGAGACTGAGTAAGATGAAGAGAGAGAATTGGTAGAGGCTCACACTTGAAACTTGGACGAATGAAAATGGAGAGAAATCTATGCTGGAGTTGACTATGACGCACCTAAGGAAGAGAAGACCACCCAAAACGGAAACCCTAGCCTTCAAAGTCTTTAAAACTCTCCCAAAATCAGGTCAATCGGTCCAAAACACACTAAAATCGGTCTCTAGAAACCAAAACCAGAAAAACCTTAAAGAATCGGAGGAGAATGGTGTAGAAAAAAGAGCGTGGGAGCCTCTTAATATTCCCAACCCTAACAAACTGGCCAACCGATCCTCATATGGTCGATCACCTAGTCAACGTGGTCAATGTTTTTTACTTTCCAATTTTTGCACAATTTTTCATTTTGTGATCCTCCACCTGCCCTTTTTAGTTGAAATCCCCAATTTTTAATGCCCAATTAAAAGGGAATTTTCATTTTTGGTTGAAAATTGACCATTATCTAAGTATATGTCTATATGATGCATATGACATGAAATTTATGCAATCAGAAGGTATATTCATCAATAATTCATTAAGAAACCATTTGATCATAGTGAAATCACCCCTAATTGTCCTTTAATATCAACAAATTGTTCTTCACTGAGAGGTTTTGTAAAGATATCGGCAAGTTGATCTTTAATGCTTATAAATTCAAGAGTTATGTCACCCTTTTGTGCATGATCTCTAAGAAAGTGATGTCTAATCTCTATATGCTTAGTCCTAGAGTGTTACACGATATATTTTGATATACTTATGGCACTGGTATTATCACATTTTATGGGAACACGCTCAAAAGATAAATCGAAACCACTAAGTGTTTGTTTCATCCAAACGATTTGTGCACAACATAAACTAGCTGCTATGTACTACCAAATTTTGATTCCTACTATGCCATGAAACAAGTGAGTGTCCTAGGAAATGACAAGTGTCACTAGTGCTTTTTCTTTCAACCTTACAACCGGCAAAATCAGCATCCGAAAAACCAATTAATTTAAAGTTATCACTCTTAGGATACCATAAGCCTATGTCTATTATCCCTTTCAAATATTTCAGGATTTGTTTTACGACACTTAAGTGAGATTCTTTAGGACAAGATTGAAATCTAGCACACAAGCATACATTATACATAATGTTAGGTCTACTAGTCGTCAAGCATAGCAAAGAACCTATCATGCCTCTATACATAGTAGAGTTAATGGATTTACATTTCTCACCCTTATCAAGTTTGATGGATGAGCTCATTGAAGTCTTCATTGTTTTGGCTTCCTCCATGTTGAACATTTTGAGAAGATCTCTTATATACTTTTCTTGATTGATGAAGGTTCCTTCCTTTAGTTGCTTGATTTGAAGTTCAAGGGAGAAGTTAAGTTCTCTCATTATGCTCATTTCAAACTCACTATGCATGAACTTAGGAAATTCTTCACAAAGAGAGACATTAGTAGCACCAAAAATGATATCATCAACATATATTTGAACTTTTCTTTGGTTTTTATGAAAAGAGTTGTGTTAAATTTTCCAATTTTAAAACCATTTTCCAAAAGAAATTTGCTCAATCTTTCACGCCATGCTCTAGGTGCTTGCTTCAAACCATAAAGTGCCTTTTTAAGTTTAAAAACATGGTTAGGAAAGTTGAAACTTTGAAAGTCGGGTGGTTGTTCAACATATACTTCTTCATTTATAAAACCATTTTAAAAAGAACTTTTCACATCCATTTGATACAAAACAAAGTGTTTAAAATAGCAAAGGCAAGTAGCATCCAAATGGCTTCCAACCTAACTACAGGGACAAAGGTTTCTTCATAATCTATCCCTTCTTCTTGATTAAAACCTTGCGCTACCAACCTTGCTTTGTTTCTAACAATTTTTCCATTTTCATCAATTTTATTTCTAAAGACCCATCTAGTTCCAATAACACTTTGATTCAAAGGTCTTGGTATTAATTTCCATACTTCACTTCTTTCAAATTGATTTAACTCTTTTTGCATAGCAATCATCCAATTTTCATCATCTAAAGCATCATTTATATTTTTAGGCTCAATTTGAGATATAAAAGCTAGATTATTGCAAATATTTCTAAGAGAGGATCTAGTTCTTACCCCACTAGATGGATTACCTATGATTTGATCTTATGGGTGATTGATGACAAATTTCCATTCTTTAGGAAGGTCTTGGCTTGATTCACCTTGCACTTGTTGAGGAGGGGGTAGTGCTAATGGTGATCCTTCTTTCTTGGGATCCTCTCCATTTTCTTCTTATTGTCTTTTATCTTTAATTTCCAATCTTCCCATGCAGGTCTACAAACCTAAATCATCATCAACACTCTCTCTTTCTTAGAGAGAATTGTTAAATTCATAAAAAATAACATGGATGGACTCCTCTACAATCATGGTTCTTTTGTTGAAAACTCTAAAGGCTTTACTTGAAGATGAGTAACCAAGCAAAATTCCAACATCTGATTTTGCAACAAATTTTCCAAGATTGTTTTTGGTGTTTAATATAAAACATTTGCATCCAAAGATTTTGAAATAGCTAATATTGGGTTTCTTGTTTTTCCAAAGCTCATAGGGAGTTTTCTTAAGTATGAGCCTTAATAAAACTCTATTTAAAACATAACAAGAAGTGTTAACTGCTTTGGCCCAAAAATATTTTGGTAGGTTGTTTTCATTTAGCACGGTTCTTGCCATCTCTTGAAGGGTTCTATTTTTATTTTCAACTACCCCATTTAGTTGAGGAGTTCCTGGAGCCGAAAAATTGTGGTCAATTCCATGCTCATTGCAATAATCTTCAAAATAGATATTTTCAAATTCTCTCCCAAGATCACTTCTTATGTAAGTAATTGCAAAACCATTATCATTTTGAACCTTATTGCAAAACTTCGAAAACTCATAAAAGGCTTCATTCTTTTGACTTAAAAACAAGACCCATGTGTATCTAAAGAAGTCATCTACAATAACATATGCATAACACTTTCCTCAAAGACTTGGTGTCCTAAAGGGACCAAATAAATCCATATTCAATAACTCAAGTGTCCTAGATGTGGAAATGAAGTTTATGTTTTTAAAAGAGTTCTTGATTTTCTTTCCCACTTGACAAGCTTCATAAATTTTATCTTTTTAAAAATTTATTTTGGGAAGGCCTCTAACAAGTTCATATTTGTTGATTTGGGAAATGAGGTCCATGTTAGCATGTCCTAACCTCCTATATATGCCACAACCAACTTTGATAATGCATGCTGAAAAAGAATCTACCATGGCCATCATATTTTGAAATATTTATAGCGTAAACATTATCACATCTATAGCCTATGGAGATGGTTTTATCATTTTGAATATCCTTGATATTGTAATGAGATGCTTCAAAAATCACTTTAAAATTGAGAAAATAAAGGCAAACCTTAAATGGGAAAAACACCCAAGAAATGAGGTCCATGTTAGCATGTCCTAACCTCCTATATATGCCACAACCAACTTTGATAATGCATGCTGAAAAAGCATCTATCATGGCCTTCATATTTTGAAATATTTATAGCGTAAAAATTATCACATCTATAGCCTATGGAGATGGTTTTATCATTTTGAATATCCTTGATATTGTAATGAGATGCTTCAAAAATCACTTTAAAATTGAGAAAATAAAGGCTAACCTTAAATGGGAAAAACACCCAAGAGATGGAGGGGAGGGGAGGGAGGGGGGAGGGGGGGCGCAAATTGGGTTTTAAAAAAAATCTTTTTAAACACACCGAATTTAAGCATAAGTGAAGCAAGTAAATAGAAATAGAGTTAGAGAAATCAAACTCGGATTTTATAGTGGTTTGGCACTTCCTCGCCTACGTCCACTCTCGTCAATCTCCTAACCAAGTGAGGGTTCCACTACCTTGAAGCTTCAACCAAGCTTATAATGTCCTTTACACTTGGATTCCGGCTCCAATAAGCTCTTACATAATCTCTTCAAGATTCACTCACTTGAAGGCTTTAACACTCAATCAACAAGAATGAACTTCTCTCAAACTAGCTCAATAATAGCTCAAACACAAATCAAAAGTTAGGATGAATCATAAAGGTGCACTAAAGGATATGCAAGTGAAGATTTAATGGACCAAGAAAGAAATGAGAGCTTTGAAGGTAAGAACAAGTGGGTAAATAGATAAATGCAGGTGTTCTCTCTCTCATAAATGAAGTGGAGCTCTCTATTTATAGGTTTCTAACCTTGGGAGCTAAAAAAATAAAAAAACGGCCTCAACCAGTCGAGCTTGGGGTCGACTGGTTCACTAGTCGTTGGAGCATTTAATGCTTTGGCAGGTTATCGTTGCTTCAACCGGACCTCGACTGGAGATTGACCGGGAAGGAGGATACCTCGACTAGGAAGGGAAGGCTACTATAAGAGAGAGAGTGTTTTTTGCACTCCTTGATCTGACCTCGATCAGGCAAAGGGAACTGGTCGACCGGTACCCTGGCCGATTGGACTAGTGGCTCGACCGGTTCAATGTTTTAGCCTCGAAAACCTATATTTTTTTGTTCTTTTCTTTCCTAACACTTAGGCAAGGTCTTTAGGTAAATTAACATGCCAATTTTGAAACATTTTGCCTAAGGTACATTTGATAAAACTCGGGTTTTAATAAAATTGTAACTTTAAAGAATAAACTGAGTTTTCCAAAGATACATGAAATGATATGTAAAACCTAAGTGTACCCATGCATTCATCTTACATTTGTTTCCTATGATTAAAGGTCTTCCAAATATCTTGATCTTGTATCCATTAGGTGCTTTGATGAATTTCCAAATTAATACCTAAGATTCTTTACAAATCAAATCAATTAGTAACTTAACCATGGTTTGTTATCATCAAAACCTGATTAGGAGAACCCTTGGGCTAACAATCTCCCCCTTTTTTATGATGACAAACCTTGGTTATCTAGGAGAAGAAGAATCTCCCCCTCAAACCAATCATGGATCAATCAATCAAAATTTATTAAGTTAAAACCAAGATAATCAAGACATGCCAGAGAGAATGAATTGTTAATAAGAAACAGTATAAGTCATGAAACATATAGCATATCATATATAAGTCAAATGTACACAAAACATATAAGCCTATCATATATACAATCCAAACAAATGATATGACAATGATATGCATGTAAGTCTCCTAGATCCTAAATATCTTCCCCTTTTGGCAACATTAAAAAGAAACAAAGGGGTCTCTATGAAATCAAGGCTGAGGAGGTGGAGATGGAAACACGGAGCGTAGGTAAGCCATCATCTCTTCACGTTGACTCTCAATGTGACCCTTAATGCGCTTAACCCTTTGCTGGAAATGCTCAAACGTAGCTTGATGCTGATCCATGCGATCTTCCATACACTCAAATATCTACTACAGATACTCAAACTAAGAGGTAAAGTCAGTCTGATACTGATCTATGTGATCCTCCATGGAGTAGAACCGAGTATCATTGACTACAACAAGTTCCTCCATGCGAGTGCCTAGAGAGCTAATCTAAGCAGATAGATCCATCCAAGGCGAATGATCAGGAGCATGAGGTGCCTGATAAGGTGGTATCTCTGTGTGAGGAGGCTTAGTGAATGATGGCTGAGAATATGGTCCCACTATGTAAGTCAGATCAGACATCATCGACTCAGAAAATGTGGCCTTGAACTAAACACCCTCTGACTTGAGTGGAGGAATGTCAAGCTTGGGCTCTCTATGCTGAAAGCTTCTCTAAGGGTCTACTCCACCCTCCATCTCTCATATCTCGGCCTCCTCCTCTACTCTGGGATGTGCCTCTCCATGTCATCGGGCCTATGTTGGTGGTCTCTCTTCTCGTCTAACCTAAGAACCATTGGGGGCCTTCTCAAATTTCATCCACCTCATTGACAGATCATCATACATGTCATAACTGCTGGGGGCCTCAAAATCTGTCTCTTGACTCAAATCAACCCCGACATCCTTGAACACTCTGGTGAGGAAGCGACCACAGGGGAGTACTCGAGTCATGCTCTTGCAACATGAGATCATGTACATCATCATCAGGTACCCTAAGTGGATCCGTCTCCTCGTCAGAATAGAGTCCATGAGGAATGCCTCATAATAGGAGACCTCATCTCAGTGTCTGCCTTGTGGTAGCAAGATAGAGCAAATCATGTGGTGTAGTACTCTACTAATCATGGTCAAGTTGTGAGCCGATGATTTGCCCATCCCTTATGCGTCTGCAAGTCCCAAATCCTTTGAACAACCTCTCTAGGCTTGAATCCTGGCACAGTGGGCCAAATCTTGGACTCGTACACCCTGAGTCCAACCAGAGCAATATAAAAAATGCGGCAGGTGCTCTCCGGGTCCAGACGGATTTTGACTCCTCTAACGGTGGAAATAATCGGGCCACCAATGCCATAAGTAGCCCTCGAATAAAATGCTCACACCAAAGTCAAGAAAATCGGCTCCAAAACCGTCACTACAAGAAGCCAACCCACCTGACTAAAAAGGTTCTCAAACCCGAAATGTTGGAGTTAGGAGAAATTGATATTTCTCCCTAAAACTACCTTTCGTTGAGCAAACTTTTGCTTGTACCATTGATAATCCTCCACGGAGTTGAACAAGGCATTGTCAAATCTCGCCTTTCGAGGAGCCTTCGTCTGAGACGGCTCAACCGGGCGCTTGAAATATAGAAACAAAGGAGACGAGGCTGGTAGAGAGAGAAGCACTCACAACCAAAACCCTGGGTGCACGGGAAAGAAGAAAACCCTAACTGTGGCACATGGGGGGAAGAAAGTGCAATCCAAAACCAAAACCCTAACCTTCATTCCTTCCAAAAATCCAATCCAAAGCCTTCAATCGGTCCAAACCTTGCTCATACTGGTCTCTAGAAGCCGAAATGTGAAAAGCTTTGAAGAAATGAAGGAGAACAATGGAGAAAACGAAGCACGAGAGTCTCTTTAAATCCCCAGTCCAGACCACCTAGTCAACTTGGTCAACGGTTTTTGTGCAATTTCTCATTTCGTGATCCTCCCCCTGCCCTTTTCAGTTAAAATCCCCAATTTTTTATGCCTAATGTCAAGGGAATTTTTATTTTTGGTTGAAAATTGACCATTATCTAAGTATATGTCTATATGATGCATATGACATGAAATTCATCCAATGATAAGGTATATTCATCAAGAATTCATTAAGCAATCATTTGATGATAAAGAAATCAGCCCTAGTTGTCTTCTAATATCAACAAATTGTTCTTCACTTAGAGGTTTTGTAAAGATATCAACAAGTTGATCTTTTGTGCTTACAAATTCAAGTGTTATGTCACCCTTTTGTGCATGGTCTCTAAGAAAGTGATGTCTAATTTCTATATGCTTAGTCCTAGAGTGTTGCACATGATTTTTTGATATATTTACGGCACTAGTATTATCACATTTAATAGGAACATGCTCAAAAGATAAATCAAAATCACTAAGTGTTTGTTTCATCCAAAGAATTTTTGCACAACATAAACCGACTGCTATGTATTTGGCTTCCGCTGTTGAAAAGCTATTGAATTTTGCTTCTTACTATGCCATGAAACAAGTGAGTGTCCTAGGAAATGACAAGTGCCACTAGTGCTTTTTCTTTCAACCTTACAACTGGAAAAATCGACATCCGAAAAACCAATTAATTCAAAGTTATCACTCTTAAGATACCATAAGCCTATGTCCATTGTCCCTTTCAAATATCTGAGATTCTTTTTATGACACTTAAGTGAGACTCTTTAGGACAAGATTGAAATATAGCACACAAGCATACATTATACATAATGTTGGGTCTACTAGCGGTCAAATATAGTAAAGAATTTATCATGCGTCTATACATAGTAGAGTCAATGGGTTTACCTTTCTCATCATTATCAAGCTTGATGGATGAGCTCATTGGAGTCTTCATTGTTTTGGCTTCTTCCATGTTGAACCTTTTGAGAAGATCTCTTATATACTTTGCTTAATTAATGAATGTTCCTTCCTTTAGTTTCTTGATTTGAAGTCCAAGGAAGAAGTTGAGTTCTCCCATCATGCTCATTTCAAACTCACTATGCAAACACTTAGAAAATTGTTCTCAAAGAGAGACATTAGTAACACCAAAAATAATATCATCAACATATATTTGTACTAAGAGCATATCCTTTTCTTTGGTCTTTATGGAAAGAGTTGTGTCAATTTTTCCCATTTTAAAACCCTTTTTCAAAAGAAATTTACTCAATATTTCATACCATGCTCTAGGTGCTTGCTTCAAACCATAAAGTGCCCTTTTAAGTTTAAAAACATGGTTAGGAAAGTTAAAACTTTGAAAACCGGGTGGTTGTTCAACATATACTTCTTCATTTATAAAGCCATTTAAAAAAGCACTTTCACATCCATTTGATATAAAACAAAGTCTTTAAAAAATGCAAAGGCAAGAAGCATCCTAATGGATTCCAACCTAGTTAAGGGGGCAAAGGTTTCTTCATAATCTATCCCTTCTTCTTGATTAAAACCTTAGGCTACTAATCTTACTTTATTTCTAACAATTATGCCATTTTCATCCATTTTATTTCTAAAGACCCATCTAGTCCCAATAAAAACAAACACAAATATTAGGAAATAATGAATTGAAATTAATCTAGAATAAATTTTTTTTGTTTTTTTTTTTTTTTTGCAAATATTTCTATTTTTTTAAGAACTTTTTACCAATTAAATAAATTTTTAATCAAGCAATATATAGATTTAGATTTTTTTTAATGAGTATACTTATTTTTAAAAATTTTAAATTTAGAAAGTGAATCAATTAATACTAAAAATTCTTGAATAAAAACCAATTTAGAATACTTCATCAGTAATTGAGTAAAAAATGTGCTTATGAAAAAACTTGATATATTTTAAGAAAAAATATTTTAAATTTATTTTCTAAAATTTATTATTGATCATTGTTATTGTCTAGACATTATTACTAAAAATTATTTAACTTTAAAGATCTGTTTGTTAAAATAGATTAGAAGGAAAAAGTTATAAATAGTGAAATGAAAAGTAATATTAAAATCTTAATACTAAAATTTTATCTTAGTATTAAATCCAGATACTATTTGATACTTGAGAAGAAAAAAGATCTAGATACCATTTGATACTCGAGAAGAAAAAAGTTAAAATAGTGTAAAAGAAAAGAATGCTTGTCTGGTAAAAATTGGAATGAAACAGATAATTGATAGAAAGAAAAGGGAGATGTGGTCAAATTGGTAAATCAAAACACAAGGAAGAACAAGAAAGTGAAAAGGGTATTCATGTGAGGGCCCCACGTGGACATCCTACTTGCCTCTTAAATTGTCTTATTTGATATAGGATTCTCTCTCTCTCTCTCTCTCTCTCTCTCTCTCTCTCTCTCTCACTCCCCCCCCCCCTCATTTTCTCCACTAAATACAGGTAATACTAAAATTTTAGTAAATCTAAAAGACCTTCCTCTCTCTCATGTCTTGGTTTTTTACCCCCTCTAGCCTAATTCCAACCCTCCATTCTAGATGACCATATTCCAACCATTGGATTAAGAGATCAACTCGTCCCACATAAAACCTACAAAGAAAAAAAGAGAGCATGACTTTTAATGCCTTTGGAATAGAGCTATTCCAATAACAAACAAAAACAAAAAACAAAAAATTGTGGGCGCACCATGGACATTTAGTGAATGTTTGGTTTTGGTTAATTGAAATTAAATGAATATATATTTTAGATTTTTTTTTTCTTGTTTTAGCTTTTTTCATAAACCAAACAAAACATAGCTTTAATACAAAAATAGTGACAACCCATGGACCTTTTAAAAACTTTAAAACAAACATAAGGAAATGTGAAATTATTCTAAAGTTTAGATACCATCTTTATTCTTAGAACCTTTAATGCTTTCTTAATAAATGGAAATGCTAGGATTCCCTCTATTATAGAGATTACAACCAACTGACTTCGCTATGTATTTATATACTTTACATACCCTATTTATTTCCTTTTAACTACACATAATTCACAATCTCTTACATTCTTGACATTTATATGGTAGTTTAATTGTTAAGTTATTCACTTGGTTCAAAAATGAATGACCATTATTATTTTTTTTTCTAAAATATCTCCAACTGGGAAAAGATCACTTATTAACATGTTTAGTATGGTATGCATTAATAGTTTTAATTAATGGATGAAAGTTTTTTTTTTTTTTGTTAATGAGTATTTATAATAGGGCGGCTACAAAGAATTCCAAACAATATTTTGGAGCTACCTTATCATTGGTAATAAATTTAATTTGCTAGACTCCTTGTCTTCAAAATAATTATATAATCAATCTCTTTTAAGATTTAATATAATATAGGCATTGCTTCAATATTGTATTCAATTAACTCCATTATTTATTTTCTCTATTGCCTTAATTGGTAGATCTAATAATAAATTAGATCTTCTATCCCATTTCACTCCATTTCAATATATATATTTATCTTTTAATAATAAACTTTTTAATTTGATATATATTATTTTATTAATGAACAATCAACGTTAAAATTGCTTCTCCAAATTTATAGTTTATAAGAATTTAGGTAAGCATCTTGATTTTACTATATTCAATCGATTATTTATTATACTTATAATTTAAGAGAAATAATTTTTTTTGGTTTTATTTATTTCTAACCTTTTTTTTTCATTTTGTTCATTTTATTTAGGATTATTATGCTTTTAGCAACGTTAAGGCTTCAAAATGAAATAAGTTTTTGTTTCCAATGCATGAGATTTGAAGGAGATAATTGGCTACATCAAATAACTTAGTTATGACACTTACAATTATGCTATTTGTATTAGGAATGGATGATCGAGAATGGTTTGATTCTTCTTTCCATGAAAAAAATGATGAAGTATTCACTAATTCTTGTTGTAAATCATGGCCAAGGTATGCATTTGATGGCATAATTTCAAATATTTTATGTCAATAGTGTTTTTTATTTCATAATTTTATAACATTCAAAGTCGTTATACTAATTGTATTGCATAATGCTTGCTATGATGGTTGGTATAATTAAATCTTACTCATAAGCTTATAAGATTGAAAAGTCATTGCAAGCCCACTTTTGATTGTTTTTCTCCCATAAATGAGAAAGTGATGCTTGCTATCATAGTCTTGTTGAGATATTTCTTATCAAGAGGAAAAGATAGACCACTTATAAGTTATCATATTCTACTTACAAAAGGAATGAGAGAAGAAGGGACTGAGGTATAGGGAGATGAACATAAAGGGGTTCAAAATTAAGTAATGAGTAAGACTCAGCATAAAAGATGGTTGGTAAGACCTCATAAGAGGTTTCTTAGATGTAAATATCAAATTTGAAAGAAACATAAGCTAGTGAAAACATCCTATATTAGTGGCTAGATAGTTGTTTTAGTATGAAATTATGGTGAAGGTGACACCTAGAGGTGAAAATCATGATTTTCACTTTCTTAATCTAGCCAAGATATGTTTGGTAATTTGTGAACCATTCTTGCCTCAACAAGCTATAGACATTGAGTCAAGACCCTCAAACTAGTCTATTTACTTAGTGAAAAAGATGATTATTGTAGTACCTAATGAGTATTGGATATCGAACCCACACAAAGTGGGATTAACAAGTTCAAGATAGACTAGGGAAGGATTGAAAAATAGGTTAGTTTTAGATATTACTTTGATTAAAATTCTAAGGTGAAAATGGATTCAAAAGATGAAAAAGAAATAAAACAAATACATGAGTGGATGGATGCTAAAGTTGAAGTGATTTTCTATGCTCACTTCTTGATATAAAATGCAATGAATTGAATTTTTTAATGGTTAATTTTGTTAAATTCACCCTTGAAAACTCTCTAAAAAACTTACAATCCCTCATGGTCAAATTAAGGATTATCGAAGATTTTCAACAAATTTTTTATTTCCAAATACTCTTCAGTTAGTTATTTACAATTTTAAAATCATGAAAAGCCTAATATCAGTATTAGATTTGAAATCAATTTTTTTTTATACAAATCAAACACTTACACTCTTCACATTAGATGGATTAAAAGCAATATAAGAAGATGCTTATGTTAAATAAATAAGCTTTTAAACCCACAACAATGTACATTATACTCAACTAAATCTTCAATTCATTCCTCTTACACACATATATAAAGAAAATAAAAAAATAAGAAAATATAGCAGAACATTGTCAGTCAATTAACAACTACAAAGCATTAGATTGAAGTTGAATCTAAAAATTCAATAAAAAAGTAAAATAAACTTATTTGAAAATTCTATTTATTGAGAAAGAAGTTTATTGTTTTAATTCACTCAAATAGGATTAACAATAGATTTCAAATACAAAGAATCAAAATATGAAACAAGCATTGTCAAATGACAATCTAAGTAATATCTATATGAATATGTATTTCTAGAGAAAGTAGACCTAAAAAAATTAAAATCGAAATTTGAAATACATAAAATATTCATGGAGTTTCAAAAGAATGTTCACCCTTCCACTAGATAGGATTGTTCATAAATTCATACTTTAATGAAGGTATTACATAGACATTCTTTCTAAGCTTTGGAAGAAGGAAACTTAGTTAATAGGAAAAACTATCTCTAAAAAAGGCCTCTATAAAAACCTTGCTAAAATGTCAAGTTAAAACTAATTTTATTTATTTTTTCAAATGAAATATATAAATCTTACATTTAATAAGATGTAGATAAGTAGATAGTTCAAATTCAACTTCTCAAACTAAGGACAAAAATTATTGGCAACAATTACTCTTCAATGGGCTGCAAATTAGGAAATTGGATGAGAGCTTCAATTTTGAAAAATGAATGGGTGAGATTAGTCTTTAAATTAGATGTATTGACAACTAGTATTGCTACTTAATTTTTAGCTAAAATGAAACCTTATTGTTGAACTTTGAGGTTATCCATGGAGAGATAGATGTCTAAGATTCAATAACCAATTCTTCATCCTTTATTATTGTTGAAAAGATCCAATAATTAACAAGATTAAAAATACTATATAAACAAAATAATTATGAGAATATGATAGGGATTTGTAATACTCTTACTTAGACTGGTGTCATTAAAACTTAATGTCATTTGAGAGATATAAAATAAAATGCAAAATATGTAATAATTGAGCTTTGATCAATTATGCAATGATTAAATTATTTATTAAACAACTTCTTGTGGGGTTATAAACATGATTTCTTCAAATGAACCTTCGTAATTAGGTAAGTGGATGATCATTTCTCATAGCCAACATGGAAAGATTATTGATTGAATCGCATTGTTTTGGGAAGTCAGAGTGGTAAATAGAATGAGAGAGATGGGACCAATTATAGTTAACAAGAAGTTGACACTCTAACCTAGGCATTGTCGGAGTTGATTTTGGAACTTGCCATGCACAATGCATAAAGAGGGAAATAATCTTGAGGTAGTTGGTGTAAGCAAATCTACATATGTCATGGATTTAATAAATGGAATGATCCAAATGGGACCAACTAACGTTAACAAGGAGTTTAAACTCCAACCTAGGCATAACCTAGGATGATTTTGGGCTTCACCATGCACAATGCATAAAAGGAACAATCACATTCAGGTACTTAGTATATGTAAATCTATATTAGTGAATCATATGGAAAATCTTTGAATAATTATTATATGATTTTTTTTTTCATCCTAATAATAATTTATTCTTGTTTTAAGTCCACATAGAAAGGAGAAATCCTTCAAATGTGCTTGAATTCATAAATATTTTGGTGTTAGGGTTCCCTCATTGACTTTGAATCCACTAGTTTTTGGACTAATGTAGTGATATTTTCACTTTTCTTATTTACGAATGTTAGAGGCATGCTTTTGATGTAGGATTGATGTTTTACCTATAAGCATTAAAGTAAAGGATCAATAGGGACAATGGAAGGAAATAAACATACCTTACAGGTAAATATTTAAATGATATCTTCACTTTTTTTTTTTTTTTTTTTCAACTTGCTCTTTTGCTTCAATACTCTTATGTCACATGAATTTTGGTAAATCCCCAATGTGGGTACATCCCTAGGTGGCTTTGAAATAGAAGAAAAGATAGTTAAACAACTCCTTTAGAATCCATAATAAAATTGCAATCATTACAATTTTGAGATGAATCTCTAGGTTTCCATAATATGATCAAAATTTTCACAATAATTAAATTTCATATCATCTTTTTGGTTAGTGTAACCAATAAAAGAATCTTTCCTTTCTAACCTATTATAACCTTGATAATTTTTTTTTAATCTTTCTAACTAAAAATTGAGTCATTTCCCAATTATCTACCCTTGAATATGATCATACTCTAGATCCAAATAATAAAAAGACATATCAAAGATACTAATTGTTGAAAAAATGTATAGAAAAGGAACTAATTTAAAAGGGTTCAAAAAATAATCCAACTCTTTCCAAGACTCTAAAGGAGATTTAAAATTTTAGATATTGAATGAATTTCTTATTTAGTTTCATATTATCATAGTTTTGAGTTATTTTCAACCTTGAATAGATTAGGAAGTAACATCCACAATCTTCATTAGTCCTTTATAACATTGTTATTAATGTCAAGTTGAATAGAATATATACAAGATGGTAAAAGATTGTAGAATTCTTTCTCTCCTAACCTTATTAAAGGTTCATCTATTTTAGACTTCTCTAATTTATAAGGCAATTCTTTTAATTTTCTTTTACTCTTGAGAAAGAGACCAATCATAGATTGAGATCGTTAAAGATCATTGGTATTTAGATTTCTTTATCACCAGCTAAATATTTTGCTTTATGTGGGCATACATCTTGACAACAACATCAAAGTACCCTCTATAAAATATGGATTAATCCTAAACCAAGCAACAATTAGAGTCATATAGCTACTCAATTTTTATTCTTTTTAATTAACCCCCTATTATTTCATTAGGTCATCCTTCTTGATACCTTATCTCAATTGCTCAATGTCCCAAGCATTTTTCCATATTGATCATGTTGCACATTAAGGTTACTTTGAAACATAACAATTCATATCTCAAAAGACAATATATCTTAATCATGAGGGTATCTTAATCATGTGCGGACCCGCATTTTTCATGTGCATTCCCACTCGATGGCAGGACTCGCTTTTTAGAGAAAATTTGATTTTTTTTTTTTTTTAAAAAAAATGATGTCGCAACTTATTTTATTTTTTTGAAAGGGAAAATAAGAAATAAAACCCTAAAAATGACTCCTAATTTGGAAAGACAAGTTTGAAAAAACCTAAGTCTAAGTTCAGGGTTAGGTTACCTATTGGGAAGGTACCAAAATGGTAACACCCCTCTAAGTCCTAAAAAGGTTTCTACTAAATAAGGTGGGATAACTGTAACAATTGATTGATTAATATATAAATACTAAGAAATAAAAAATCATGATAATACAAAATGAGTAAGCAAGATAGATTCGGGATGTACCTTAACTACAAGTTGAATGCTATTATGATAGACAAAGTTAGTGCACAATCAATAAACAGGTAACCAGAATCAATTAACAAAGAAGTATATCAGGTACGTTGAGTCTGACCACTACCTATTTCATTTCTGTAGATTAATTATATAAATTCCATTAATTTAGGAATTATAAAATTTACTTATGTTTATTAAAAATCAAGAAAAAAAAAGAAAAACTATTAAAATAAGGAAAATAAAAAAAAAGGTGCATACTAGAATGAAACTTGGCAGCAAAAGTTTTATTAAAATTTGGATGTTATTAACCTATGAATGAAATTTAGGAACCGCAATTATTTTAATGAAAAAGATTTTGAAAACTAGATTTAAAACGGGTAAGATTGCAAGGAAAAAAGAAGCATCAGAAGAATAAGAGTGTGCACCAAGGTGGTCATGTATAAGAAAGTGACATGCACATCTATTCATTTCTTGCTCAAGCTCCATTTTTGTTTTTCCAAGTTTTGAACTCAACATCTTTGCTGACACTTTATCATTCCTAAGTTGTCCAACCAGTTTTCTATTCTCCTCCTCTAAGGGGTTTAGTTTCAACATCCTTCAGCAAGTCCATAAAAGCTACTACTTGGAACTTCAACAAGAGTGTATCCATAATAGCCAATCTGGGTAGGGCAGATTATATTGCCTTGTGTCTCAATTTTCATGTTGGTAGTTAAGAGTTGGCTCTATCATTTGGATTTTTGTCTTCTGATTTGCTGAGAAGTCAACAACAACATAAGCATCCTCAGAATAATCTATATCTTGTCTAAAGAACTAATTGTCTTATCCATATTAGCCTTGAGTTTATCATAACTGAATATCTTTGACCATCTTTATTGCTGTTGTCATCTTGTTGTTTCTCCTCCTCTTTGTTCAGCGAGGTTACTGAGTCCAAAAATTTTGCATCAACTTCTAATAACTATCGTTGATCATAGGAATGACCAATGGATTCAGGGTGAAGTTTGTGTCTCGATCTATCATCCAAGCTGCTAGAGAAACTGTCATTTGAGAATGAAGACTCAAGAGTAGATCCTAGATAATGATCACTATCATGTGAAATTGTAACTGAAGTCCCTCATATCTTAGCTTTCTTACTTGATCAACTTATCACCGCTAGGTGTTTTGAATTGCTTCCTTGCATAAGTCTTGTTGATCTCAATAATGGAATTTTCAAATTTCTCAAGTGTAACCTTTGTAAGCCTTTCAGAACCGGAGCTTTCTTTGTGAGCATTGACTAGATTCTCAAATTATGGGCTTGAAGCCAATAGCTACTTCTATAACTCTCATATCTAACATCCACATAACATGATGAAATATAGGAAGGAAGTTCACTTGGTAGGTTACAAGTAGGACTGTCTTCCCAGAAAGTGCATCCACTTCAAAGAATTTATTGAAAAGCTAGCCCAGATCATCATAAAAAAGGTTTAAACTCCTCAAGCATTCCAGTTTTTCACTCACAATTTCAAATTGTAAGGTTTCCTTTTTCCATTCTTCATCCCAATAAGGTGAATGAACATGACCAAAGGATTTTTTCTTTCTCTGGATTCTTAGAGTTATAAAGATCAAATTTCTCGTGAAGTAATTCCTTCAGCTTTTTCTTCTTTGTTGTCATGTAATTCTATTTCAAGATCATTCACAAGCTCAACAATTGCAGCACCCACAATGTCTCCTAAAGACAAATGTGCCTGTACTTGACTACCACATGTCTGAGACTATTCACTTTTCACTACTAGATATGATTCATTAATAACTTTCTATTATTTCTATGTAATTAACACTGACATATCCAATTTTCTTCAATGGAAGGGTTCAGTTAACACAATTGGAGTTGCATATGGAATAATTTCAAGTGTGCCAAAGCCATCATTGATACTTCTTTCTGTAGTCTCAAACACTGTCTTTACTCCCATCTACACAAGTTTGCCACTTGATTATGGAACACCATCTTTAATCATTAAAGCATTTGAAGCTATGTAGGAAGCTTTGGCTCTAGTGTCTTGAAGATCTATATCTTTTGAATCCACATGGGGATCATTCAAGCTATTAATCATTTTATCTTCTTCATGAAATAAAGCCTTTGATGTGATCCCAAAAAGGAAATCAATCCCACTTGTGACACCATTGTCCAACAGAGCTCCCTTGTAGAATTTGCTCTTGTAGAAAGTATTGAATCCACATTGGTGTGGAGTTCTACAGCATGCCCTCCTTTCCTTACTATTCATGTTTCAAAAAGAGCACATTGTAGCTAGGAAAGGTCTTGAACGAGACACTATACTACTTGTGGGTGTTTCATGATCGACATGAGTCCAAATACCACTTTAGCATCACCAAGAGCACCTATCTTGATCATTTCACAAGTGTCCAAATCACCCTCCTCAACAAGCTGGAAAAGAAGTCTCACAGTTCCCTTATTTCTCACATAACTTTTCGAGAATACCCCAATTATGGTTTTGGATTGATTTATGGTGAAATTGGCAACTGGGTTTCTGCACAGTGGTACATGAAAAACAAGTGCTCAATTCAAATGGCTCCTCCATGGTTTCTTGTCAGTATGATTGCATAAAATTGATGTGCAACTGATTATTGTAGATGACTGCATAACTTTTGCTTTTGGGGCTTCTCCAATTGGTTCAATCCTCCATCTTGTATGCATGTAAACTATCCAATGAACCACGGATTCCTTGTTATGGGTTCCACAACCAATGCACCTTCCTCTGTTGCTCACTGGAAAAAATAACTATAGCAAATGGTTCTTCTGATTCCTCTTTCTCCGATACTCCTTTTTCTTGCTACTTAAGCCTTCATCTTTAGGTTTGCACCCAATAGTAAGTGCAATAGGGTGGTCATGCGTAAGTTTAGTCTTCTATTTCATCATTAAATATGTCATTTTCCATTTCATCTAAAATCATGCTATCATTTTCATTAAGTTTTATTTCATTGCCTTGTATCAATGCCTGATACTCTTCAAAAACCCCAGATGATCCAATTATCTCCATTCTCTCTAACTGCACAATTTAGCTTTCCTTGCTCCTCTTTCAGCACATGAAAACTTCAAGAGAAAGTTCTTGGAATTCCTTACAAATAGGACTTTCACAATTAAGATGTGGAATTCCAAGTGTTAAACTAAGCAGTAATGGATAAATTCATTTCATTGAGGATTCGACAATGTGTATAGTCATTTGCAGTGTTTTTAAAACCAGGAATAAAATCTGAAGGGGATCTCAGAATTGCAACTAGATGTTATGGATTCCAGATCAGCTCCCGATTGTTGCAAAGAGACTTATGGACTCTTCAGTTGAGTGGAACACATGAGCCTTGTGGACCCTCACCCGATCCACCAACCAACGCGACTCTTTATTTTAAAAGAATAAGAAAGTAAGTGGGTTTTCGAGTTTTGGAAAATCCGTCCCCGGTGAGGAACGATTTTGTTTGGAGTCGCCACTTACTTTTTATTTTTATTTTTAAATGGGGAAAATTTAAGTAACAACAAAAACCCTTAATGACTCCAGTATGGAAAAAGCAGTCTATGAAAACTAGATTCTAGGTCCGGGGATCAAGTTACCTATTAGGAAGGTACCTCATGCGAGGTAGCACCCCTCTAGGCCTGAAACTCAGTCTTTACTAATGAATTGGCTACATGGGAGCATATGGGTCAAAGATCAATCGATCAATTAGGCTAAACAAATGACATAGATCACACGAATCTGCTCAGTATCTAGCGTGCACTTAGTCTCCAAAAATCAAAGCTAAAAGGTGCGTACCTGAGGTCCTAGCCAAGCGCTACATAAGAGGTTAGTCAAGCAATATAAACACACAACGAGCAAACATATCCAAGCCCCACGCATGCAAATGAATCCAATTCCCAACAAGTCAAATATGTATCTCGGGTCCCTAGCCAAGCACTGCAAACAGGGGCAAATCAATAGACATAAGCATTTTTAATCAAACATCAAAATGTGCCAAAGCCAAACATTCACAATAAGTCCCCGACCTTCCTAGCCAATAATACCCTCAACTTATAGGTGGGCCCACATTAATTCAAAACAACTCTGGATTCATACCCTAAAGGTGGCCTACAAGTGCCTTGGAGCCTACGGGCCCAAGCCACAACAAAAATGGGGGTCAAAACAGGTTGAAACTGAAGCTACCTAGCAGAACCAATTTAATCGATTCCCAACCAGCTCAACCGGTTGAGAAAAAATCTGAAACTTTAGCAGAAGATTCCTTAGAGAATAAGGAATCGAAAAAAAGAAACGGTGCTCAATTCCGAGCTCGGATGAGGGAGACCTAGCTGAAACAATATAAAGCATTTATAAAATGGGGCTGCCACCAAGCCGCCTATTGAACCGGTTCCCAAACGGTTCATAAGATTAATAAAAAAAATATGAAACTTTACCATAAAAATTCCTTGATGAATAAGGAATCTAACAAAAAAATGGCGCTCAATTCCGAGCCCGGATGAGGGAGAACCGGCCGAAACAATGCAAAGCGCTTCAAAACCGAGGCTGCCACAGAGCCACCCTATCATACTAAAATGAAGGCCACCCTCTCAAACTAAACTAATGACCTTAGGAGACAATGATGACTGAGGGCAGCCTCCCATACACAACCAAGTGACACTGACTTAAAGTCTAAACCGGACATCCAAGATGGGCAGCCCCTAAATCCAACATAAAGAATGCCATGGAGACCTCATCCATTGACAAAACGAGGAGGGCGAAAGTCCTCCACCCAAATCCTAAGCTAAGGAGAACATTGACTTCAAGCAAGCCAAGCCTAAGCTTTACTTTGTCTTTTGATTTTAATCAACTGAAATGTGATAGGAATGGCCTGAGTTCCCCAAATCAATTATCAATACCCTTCCTATTTCCCAAATTCAAAACAAACATGCAATCAGAATTTTATTCAATATTTCCTCAAATGCACAACCTAGGCTTTAACCACTCATTCATGCTCAAGTAAAGACTAGGCCCCAAGTGGGCAAATCTAGAACTGAGATCTGAATGGTCTAAAGGTCACTACCCTTAGCACACTAAGTGGCCATGGTGGCCCCTTTTCTCAACAAGCAAACCAATGATATCAAGACCCTCTCACATTTCAATTGAGATATCCTACCAAAACAACACTCAGGGGTGGGCCTAAATCCAAACTGTACTGAACCTATAAAACATTTGAATATAAAAAAACAAAAGGGTCTCACAACCCGAGCCTTCCTCTCTTTACCCAACAACATCAAGCATCAATCAACCAATGGGAGAGGCATATTCACCAACATATGAATAGAGAGATAATCTGAAGGGAACCACAACTGTCATACCAAATTCTCATGCATTCCCAGACAGAGGAAAGATAAGAAAACACAGCACAACGAGTGTGCCAAAAAAAAGTAACCAAACTACCTTCGTCCTTATCTTTATTTCATGCAATACTTTGAGGGATGGCAATAGTTAAGAGTGGCAGTAAGCCTGACCCTTACACAGCATGCATCATATTCTAAAGAAACCGACACCCATGCATCAACTAAACACAAGGAATATTGAAATCCATGAATGGGAGCATGAGTGCATACACAACAAGTCTAAAACAATCCACGTAGCTGGAATAATCTACTTAAATCAGAAGATGATATCCAAAGATTGGCTGAGCATAAAAAAAGACAATTCAATCAAACAGGTGAAATTCCTTAAATTTCCTCATGAATCTTATCTAGTAAAGATCCAAACTCAGACCTCCTTCTCCTTATTTCCTTCACGTGCAGAGCCTTTCAAATGTCAGAAGATTCCCACTTTTAAGTGGGGCCTAGAGAGGCAGCCTTGATCTATACACGAGTAGTGTTTCCTTACTCTCATTTTCTTCTAAAAACAGAGGATCTGCTTCCTCAGCTTGCAAATCTTCTCCAAATGTATCCGAGACCCCCAAAAGTCTGAGGACCTCTTCACTCCACTCCCTCAGACCACTAACGAAAAGAAATCCTTCAAAAACCTCTTATAAAATTCCTCCCCCACAATTCCACAGTCCTCCTTCTTAGAAAAAGAAGAAGTCTCTTCAAATATGATTTTCTTCCTCTTTTATAGTCCCAGACCTCCAGCCATCAAAGCCTCTTCGTTTTTCTCTCCTTCAAGCTTTGGAAAGAGCTCCAGTTAGTCTCAGAATCTGCTTCCCCATTAACTCCCCTCCTCATTCTCTATGCAACCTGACTATCTTAAGCTTTCAACTTGCTTCCCCACTAAGAATCCATATGGATTCATGGTGGGCTGCAAGGAATCCGAAATAAAGCCCAAAATGGATCCAAAATACAGCCCAAAACTAATCTGGAGCCCATGGGCCCAAGCCATGTAGGAATTGGGCTCCAAAATCACCAAAATCAGTGCTCCTTACAAGCTGACTCGATGAATCGATTGAATCGTATGCCAACTGGTCTATCCGATTGAGAAAATTTTTGAAATTTTTATAGAAAGTTCCTTGAAGAATAAAGAGTCCATAAAAAAAACGGTGCATGATTCTGAGGTCAAATGAGGAAGATATGATTAAAACAAGCCCAAGTGCTCCGAATTCGGACCTACTTCAATGAATTCTGCCTAATTTGAAACTTTTGGGGAATCGGTCGATCCAGTTGATAAAAAATTTTAAATTTTGACATAATGTTCCTTGATGAATAAGGAGTCCATAAAAAAAATGGTGCACGATTCTGAGTTCAAATGAGGGAGATATGATCAAAACAAGCCCAAGTGCTCCGAATTCAGACTTGCTTCAATGAATTCTGCCTAAAATGAAATTTTTGGGGGGCCTCAATTCCTTCCCTATAGCATGATGTGAACGACTAGGGAAATTGTCCATGACAGAACTCCAAAATGAACTACACACCCGCACTACATTGGACAGCAAATGAACCTACACAAGGCTCAGAAACCGATTAAGGCCAAAAGGGGGCCATGACAGGGTTATATGAAAACATGGGTGCATGTGACACCCATAGGATAAAATGCAAGTGTCAAGGGACAAAATTGAGGGTCTACAAATATGCCCCTCTTTAGTAGAGTGAATAAAAGTGTGAGTCGCGAAAGCAAAGTGTAAGCAATGAATGAGTGAAATGAACTCTAGTGAAGAATTCAAATGACTAATAATTGTGTCCCCACACAACCATAAAGAGGCTAAGGGAATGAGCCATGATGACCGAAGGACTAAAGGACCCAGGCACACTACTGGAGGAAGCTAAAGGAATCTGGACACGATGCCAAAAATGATAGGAGAAAACTGTACGTGTTTTGGAGAGAGATATAAGATCCAGGCGTGATACCGGAGAAAACAAAGGAAATCCAGGCATGGTGCCAGAAAAGATAGGAGAAAACCGAACGCATTTTCGGGAGAGATATAAGATCTAAGCTCGATGTTGGAGAAAACAAAGGAAATTCGGGCGTGATACCGGGAAAGATAAAAGGAAACTGGACACGATGCCAAAAAATACGGGATTCGGGAACGATGCCGAAGAGCCACCAGAATGATTAGGGAATCCCGGCACGATGCCAAAGAGCCGCCAAAATGACTAAGGAATCCGGGCACAATGCCGGAGAGCCGTCGAAATGACTAGGGGATACGAGCACGATGTCGGAGAGCCGTCGAATGACTAGGGGATCCGGGCACGATGCCGGAGAGCCTCCAAAATGAAAGGAAATGAAAAGTAATGGCACCATGAAAGAGGGAGGTATGCCCCAGTGTGGCGTTTGGAAAATGTCAATAAATGACTTAAATAAGCGAAAAGTCAAACCCGTCAATCATGACGAAAGAAAGGGGGTATGCCCCAGCGTGACATCAGAAAACGCTGACAAAAAAGAAATGAATAACCCCACCAACAAGATAGAAAGATGGGAGGTATGCCCCTGTATGACAACTCTTAAACGTGACCAAAGGCACAAAAAAAGGGTCATGCCCCAGTCTAAGGCATCAAAACCATGTTAGAAACCCACAACTGCACATAGAGTCAAAGTCAAAAAGCTAGAAATATCACAAACATCCATCCCTGAGGAAAAACCCTCCACTCTAATCCATAACATCCAATATCCACAAAAAAAAATGATATGGGGTATGCCCTAGTGTGTACATCTGAAACTCAATTATCTCAATGAAAACTCTGAAATACATCACTGAAGACCGAATCGTCTGAGCTAGCGAACAGGACAATGAATGGGGTATGCCCTGGTGTGCACACCCTTGTTGGGTCAATGAATACCGTGAATTTCATCTCAGGTCAGCTCATAGAAGCACTCTACTGTATGAAGAAACCAAGCTGAATGTGGGGCTTACTCAAACTCTGATATCCAAAACATCTCTAGGCGAAACGGACTGCCTGCATACATGTGTAAGAGTCGAAGCCAACATGCAGGGATGGGGGCATGCCCCAGTATGAACATGTCAAAGCATCAAGCCAAGGCGCCCTTAACGGTCCCAACTCTCTGTATCATCTACCTCTTATCATGGACCTAATGCAAGCAAACTGAATGGAAAGGCAATATGTGATCCTCGATATTCCCTGAAGCAATGGAAACCTATCGACATCCCGTACTCAATCAGTAGATGGAGCTTGTCCAAATGAACCATGTCGAAGTAGACACAAGATCTCATGACCTCAGGGTGGTCTTACAACTCGGACCGTAATGTAGGCCAGAGGTGAAAGGTGAATGAAATGATGGGAAACAAAGGCCTAAATACCCAATAACTAAATGCCAAACCCCTGTATGCAATGCCAAATATCACAGAATCATGTGTGCAAGGTGACTCAACCTACATCCAAATGAATAACGTCAAACGATAGGTGATGTGCACCAAAAGAACTCGTTGTTCATAAAGCGAGACGACATTCGATGAGGATAGAAGAAGACGAGAAGGGATAAGACAAATGATGAATGGATGTAGTAGAAAATGGAGGAACAAGCTGGGATAGAAATGTAGTAATGTGTGACAACGTTGAACAACTCATCCCAAGAACACCAGATCGAAGCAAGTCACTGTAAGATGGGGAAGGTGATGTAAACAATGATCCAGGGGATCGAGTGCCAAAGAAACCCAAACCTCACTCCCAATGTGTCACCCAGATCCAAGGAGAAGGATCGTACAATGCTCTCACCCAACTCTCAAAGGAATAATAAATCTCTCAAACCCAAATGACCTCTGATGATCCCAAGTATAACAACAAATACCAAACAAGAATTTTTTTTTTTTTTTTTTGCGCCGAACAACCAAAGCTAGCTGAATGCCACACTAGCATAGTCCAACCAAAAGAACCTCAAACCTCTCATCCCAAATGGTCCCCCCTCAACCTAAGAATCTTGGATCAAAGTCTACAAGTGGAATGAAGGGTGTGACAGGCCTGACCTGTAGCTCCGGGACAAGAGCGTGTCATCATCACATAAGAGAAAATAGAAGTGAATAGAGTCAAGATGATAGAAGCAGAACTCAAAGGCAGACGAAATGAAAATGCACAATGGAAGAAAAAAAAGACCATGAATGACCAAAGAAAGAACACATGAACAATGACAGAAAGCTCACGATACTCACAGATCCAATCAATAAATGCAAAGTGCATAGGGGCAGGCCCCCAACCTAGGTGAGAAAATGTATGCAAGGCTAAGTGAATGAATAGGCCATAACAAACCGCATAAGGCTCAACAGGCTAGCAATAGGATATATCAATGTGTGGGTGTGCAACAGAGAAAATGGCTACTCAAAAATGATGGCCACCCATCCTCTGACCATGATCTCACGCATAAAACTTCTTCAACTGATCCACATTGACTAGCTCCATAAACTGATTTCCATCTAGGTCTGTCAGCCAGGCGACTCCCTCTCGGGTCAAATCTCGAATAACATAAGGCCCGCTCCAAGTTGGTCTAAACTTGTCTCTAGGGTTGATCAATCCCCTGAGGAATTTCAAGACTAAGTCACCCTTCTTAAATTTCTTGTGCTTAACCCTCTTTCTGAATGCAAGGGTCATCTTCCTCTGATAAGCCTGAACATGATCTGTTGCCCTCAATCTCCTCTCATCTAGAAGGCTAAGTTGGTCATAACGGGACTGAGCCCACTCAGTCTCAGATATCTGCTGCTCTAATGCTACTCTCAAGGATCTCATCTTAATCTCAACAGGCAGCACCGCCTCCATACCATACACCAAAGAATATTGGGTAGCCCCGATAGAAGTACGAAAAAATGTACGGTAAGCCCATAATGCAAAAGGGAGCTTCTCTTACCATTCTTAAGAAGTCTCGACCATCTTTCTCAAAATCCTCTTGATATTTTTATTTGTAGCCTCAACTGCCCTATTAGTCTGCGGCCTGTACGCCATACGATCTGTGATGCTGAATGTCATACCCCTTAATCAATGTATCCACCTCGCCCCTGAAATGCACCCCTTTGTCATAAATCAGCTCGTGGGGGACCCCATATCGGCAGATAATATACGACCTGATGAATTTGGCCACCCTGGCCACTGTCAATCTAGCATAAGAAGCAGCTTCCACCCACTTGGTGAAATAATCAATGGCAACTAAGATGTACTCATGCCCGCTGGAAGACTTGGGCGAGATCTTTCCAATAACATCAATACCTCGCACTAAAAATGGCCAAGGGGATGTGAGTGCATGCAACTCCGAAGGTGGCATGTGAATGAGATCACCGTGCATCTGGCACTTTAGGCACCTCTGAACGAATTGACAACAATCTGCCTCCATGGTCAACCAGAAATAACCTGTCCTCATAATCTTTCGGCCCAACATATGTCCTCCCATGTGTGGGCTATAAACTCCTGCATGAACCTCTCTCATCACTCGATCTGCAAAGGCACGGTCTAAACATAACAATAATAAGTCTTCAGGCGATTGTCTATACAAGGATTCTCCACAAATCACGAATCTAGTGGCTAGTTGCCTCAAAGCTCTCCTATCATTGGTTGAGGTTGACTCAGGGTAAGCGCCACCTAATAGGAACTAATAAATGTCATGATACTAGGGCAGCTCATCCTAGTCCTCAATATCCCCAATCAAATAACAGTAAGCTGGTGCAGACCTAGTCTCAATCAGTAATGGTTGCACAGTTACTCCCGCAGGAATCTCAATCACAAAAGCTAAGATGGCTAACGCATCAGCAAACTGATTTTTCTACCCTGGGCAGATTAATATATCCCAACTCCTCAAACCTATCAACCAACAAATCCAAATAAGCATGATAGGGCTTCAACTTCTCATCCCGAGTCCTCTAAATAC
This sequence comes from Vitis vinifera, assembly GCF_030704535.1. Lineage (NCBI taxonomy): Eukaryota > Viridiplantae > Streptophyta > Magnoliopsida > Vitales > Vitaceae > Vitis > Vitis vinifera. Next base: position 13,159,613 of record NC_081810.1, read on the forward strand.
CCTGAGTCTGCTGAATAACCAAGTTGGAATCCTCGTGGATCTCCAACTGTTTGACTCCAAGGTCTAGCGCAGTCTCCAAACCTGTGATGCACACCTCATACTCAACAATATTATTTGTCAGTCGATGATGATAAGAGAATGCCAACCGGACTGATCTGGGAATATGATCACCTTGAGGTGATATCAATAGGATACCGATACCAAACCCCGACTGATTGGCGGCACCATCAAAGTACAACCGCCATCCTGCAATACTGGTCACTGAGACAAACTACTCATCAGGGAAATCATCGTCAATCGGTATGTTGTCAGATACAGGCAAAAAAGCCAAATGATCTGCAACAATGCTCCATTTTACTAACTTTTGTGTAACATACTAAATATCAAACTCTGTCAACAACACTAACCATCTCATGAGCCTACCAGTCAGGACAAGCCTGTAAAACAAATATCTCAATGGATCCAATCGCGAGACCAATAATGTGGAATACTTTGTCACGTAGTTCCTCAGCCTCTTAGTGACCCAAACCAATGCTAAATAGAGGCGCTCAATCATAATATATTTGCACTCATACTCCAGTATCCTCTTACTCAAATAATAAATGGCTCGTTCCTTCCCTGAATCATCGAGCTAAGCTAACATGCATCCCAAAGCCATGTTTGAAACGGACAAGAACAAAAGCAGAGGTCACCCCGGTGTGGGAGACACTAAAATTGGAGGAGAGAGGAGACACTCCTTAATCTTCTCGAAAGCGCGCTAGCAATCATCATTCCAAACTGTAGGCTGGTTCTTTCTCAAAAGACAGAAGATAGGCTTGCATATGTTTGTCAATCTAGCAATGAAACGACTAATATACTATAGTCTGCCAAGAAAGCCTTTAATCTCTCTCTCAGTCCTTGGAGTAGGCATGTCAAGTATGGCTATGATCTTTCGGGATCAACCTCTATACCACGCTCACTGACAATATGTCCTAGCAATTTCCTAGAAGTCACCCTAAAGGTACACTTCTTGGGATTTAATCTCAACCTGAACTATCGGATCCTCTCAAAGAATCTCTATAGTGTTGCTAAGTGATCTGCCCTGTCTTGGGACTTCACTGTCATGTCATCCACATATACCTCAACGTCTTTGTGCATCATGTCGTGGAATAAAGTAATAGCAGCTCTCTGATAAGTGGCTCCCGCATTTTTCAACCCAAATGGCATGACCCGGTAATAGTAAGTACCCCACTCAGTGATGAAAAAGGTCTTCTCCATATCATCTGAAGCCATCAGAATTTGATTATACCCAGAAAATCCATCCATGAAGGACAACATCGAATGCCCTGCAGTGCTGTCAACTAGCATATCGATGTGCAGGAAGGGAAAATCATCCTTAGGACTAGCCTTGTTCAGATCTCAGAAGTCAACACAAACTCTAACCTTGTCGTCCTTTTTGGGAACATGGACGACATTAGCCAGCCACTCAGAATACTCAACCATTAATAAGAAGCCAACACTAAGTTGCTTCTGAATCTCCTTTTTCACCTACAAACTCCATTGAGGGTGTAGTCTCCTCAATTTTTGCTTAACTAGCCTAGCATGTGGCAAAATGGGCAGGTGATGCTGAACTATAGTGGGGTCAAGGCCTAGCATGTCCTCATATGACCATGCAAATACATCCAAGTATGACCTGAGTAGGTCAATCAATCTACTCCTCTCATCAGGAGATAGGGAAGAGCCAATCCTAAGCTCCATGGGCTGGTCAAGTGCCCTAAAATCTATCAACTTAGTGCTACCAGAAATGGGTGTAACTTTCCTATCCTCCGTATCTGAATCAGAATCACACTCTGACTGACCACTTAGTGGGTCATCTGTGTCTCCCACATCATCAACATCGCATACATGTGTTGTGGGTGCTCGTGGTGCAATCAAAGGAAAATGTTGTGACACAGGCAAATACTCGAAAATACTCATGTCGTTATTACCATCAGAAATGTCATCAAAGCAGGTGACAAACCCGAACATAGTGTCAAAAGAAAGAGGTGGGTCCATAGAGTCGGACGCTCCCTCAACAGAAACAGTATCATGAGTAATATCAGTAGCAACAAGTCCATCACCATCAAACTCAAGCATAGAAATCCCAAACACATCAAAAGCATATCGTGGCCTAGGTGGGGAAGCATCCAGAATGCGCCTAGTGTTGATCATGTCCATCGCGTTAGTGCAAGCGTCATAAAGTGTCATGTCATCAGAATCAATCATAGAAACTCCAAACATGTCAAAAGTAGAATGGGGCCCATGCGGGGTTGTGTCAAGGATACGGCCAGTGGCGATCATGTCCATATAAGTATCAGGCCGGATAGCACCATCGGAACCATCTCCCAAATCCATAGGTAGACCTCATAGTTTGGGATCTCCTCAAGAAAGCACATGGAAAACACACTAGCTCAATCTGGTGATGGGGATGCAACTATCATGGCCTTGGGTGGCTCGGTGGTCTCAAAACTCAAACACATCTGTCCTAGGGCCTATTGAATGCCCTGAATCTCAACTGCCTCAGGAACACGGTCAACTCCCTCTATGCGAGGTGCATGCTCTGATCCTTTAGTAAAATAGTCAGCCAATTGAAAAGTGTTTGGGCGAAGGGGGTAATTGAATGGAACCCCGGACAAGCGAGCTCTCACCCTATCCCAGCGCAGTCGCACCATGTGTCCTGCATCCTCCTCAGAAGGAGTGTAACCCTATCCATATGATATGTCATGATCAATTGTGAAAGCAAACTCTCACGGCTCCTGCTGGCAGTGACCCAATCCCAAGCTAGGCATATAGGACATGCCTCTCATCATACTGAGTACCAAAATGTTGTTGTATTGATCAAAAGACATAGGTACCATGTCTTTGCTGTCATCCTCTAAACTGACAACCTGAACCTCATCAAAAGTAAATCCGGTCAAGTGCAAGTCATTCTCACTGTGACTGATCTGTAACACTGGCTTGAAAGAGGTAACAACGTCTCTATCAGACTGTATCATGATATGCGCCACTCATGTATGAACTTCACCTTCTGATGAAGGGAAGATGGTATAGCACCCGCCTCATGAATCTAGGGGCGGTCGAGAAGCGGGTTAAAGGATGTTTGGATCCTCAAAACCTGAAAAGTATATAATATCTGACCGACCCTATCATGACATGTTTAGTGAGAGTACCCATAACTGTCCTCTGAGTCCCGTCGTATGCTTTGATGGTCTACGTAGATGGCCCAAAATCAGATGGTGAAAATCCCAAAGCAATGGCAGTAACCAATGGACATACGTTCAGGGCGGAGCTGTTGTCTAGTAGGATAGACGACACTCGGTGACCTGAACAAGCAACATCAATGAATAAGGGTCGAACATGATCTGACCTCTCAGGTGGTAAATCATCATCTGAAAATACAATGCATGTAGCTCTATCAGCCATCAAAAAGTGAATCAGTTCGTCAGGGGTAGTAGTAGTGTCAACTCTGATCTGACTGAGAGCTCTAATCAAGGCATCTCTATGTGTGCTGGACGAGGCCAAGAGGCTCCAAATGGATATACGAACCTGTGTGGTGCGCAGTTGGCGCAATATCTCATCATCCTCTCTCTGAACATCCTCTCTAGCATCTGGGCCAGCAAAAGGCCTATCAATGGGTGGAGGCTGAGCTACTCTCCCACTCCTTGTAACAATCTGAACATCTTTGTGAATGAGCCCATACTCTTCCAGGAACATAATGAAGGGTGTCATGGGCAGAACATGCTATAAGTATATCGGCGATACTTCTGTCTATCGGGAATCAATCAGAATGGCCTGGAAACCTGTTGTCCATGAATATATCCACTAAAATTGGAGTCCTCATATAGACTAATAGGCTGAGAAGCCTCTCTATCCCACCCCATCATGAATATCTCATCTCCTGAAAACTCAATCAAATGTACGCCCCCCGGGAGTGGAGGTACAGCTCTAGTGTCATGAGTAGGTGATTACTACTCAAAAAGTGCTATTTCATAGCTTGTAATTAACTCTTTTAAACACTTTTGAGTAATAATTATTATATTTTAACTCAATTGACATGTTAAGGACCCTTGCAATCGTTTCTAATCAAATTGTGTTAAGTTTTTGTGTTTTTGATAGCTTTTTGCTCACCAAAGCAATTTAAGAATGAGGGAGAGCTGTATATAGTTCATGGCAAAGCTTTTTGAAGCTCAAATTCATGAATAAACCAAGCTTTGGAGCCTCATAGTCCTTTGCCTTATTCGTTCAAGGTATACAAGGAAAGAGCAATGCAGAGAGGAAAACAGAGTGAAGAAAATATAGGACAGCATCTATAGTCTTCTTTCGCACTTTTGGAGCACTTCACGAAGTCCATTTTCTACATTCTATATACCATTTCAAAGCTCAGGAATTCAAAAATCCAACGCTTCAAACGGTGTATGGATTGGAGCTGAAATGAGGAAGATATGGCCTTCGCAAGACAACTTCATCCAATTAAAGCCTACCTTACAAAATGGAAATGGAATACAGCCGCACAGTCACAGAGAAGCCCAACTTGCGAAAGTGATTTTTCAACTTACGAACTTGGAGCTCAACGTGTGAAAATGGATTCCAAGTTGTGAAATCAACTTGCGAGATTTTCGCAAGTCACCATGCAACGTGCGAAATCTACGTGCGAACTAGGATATTTGTGCACCGACTCTTTTAGATCTTTTCTTTAGATATTTTTGTATAAATTTCCATTCTTCTCCTTGTAATCCACCAACCATAATATTTCTTAGTTAGGAAGGTTGGAAAAATGTCTCTATATATATTCCCTTGCATCCACTATAAAAGAAATATAGATATATAAATATATAGAATATACAGAGCCTTGCTCTGTTTTTCCTTATCTTTCCTTTTCATTTTCTTGCTAGCCAAACATTCTCTGAGGATTTTTCCTCAGAGGATGAGAGGCTAGGCTTTTTGTCTCTTGGAGTGAGGAAATCCGAGTAAGTTTTCGCATCCATAAATTGGAAGTTTTGTTGTTTTAGTTTTTATTGAAGAGAAAGTGTGACCCGTTAATGGTTTTTATCTTTTTAGTTAACTTAAAACGCCTTTAAATCACCTGAGCCAACACTTGGTAAGGCAAGTGATCTCCGTCCATGGAGATGCACTAGTTTATCTCTTGCAAGCTTTTGGGAGGTGGTTTGAAGGTAGGATTTTCTAGAATAGCCAACACTTGGTAAGCTTTTGGACTCTAAGGAGACATCCATTAGTTATCTCTTGCGAGCTTTTGACGGGTAATCCAAGGTTAAAGATCACCTTGAATGGCAAATGCTAGGTGAGAGGCACGAGCCATTGCAAGATGCATCAGTGAGAGGGATTTAGTGTTTGAACCCATTAATGGGAAGCATCTGTACAACACCGGTTGGAGAAGGAACTATATGTTAATTCTCTAATGCGAGGAAAAGAAACAAGTGACCGGAACTCCTTTTTTGTATAAGGAATCTGAGCCTAGTGATCTGAAACTCCAAGAAACACTTTTCTTTGTAAGTAAAATCAGTTACTATTTGTGGTTAGTTTAAAACCAAACCTTTCCCAACTCAAGTTTATGTTTTCTTTTAAAGCTAACCTTGAAATGAAAAGGCACCAATTCAGCTTTGAATTAATATCATTTGCAAAGTGAAAACCCATCCCAGTGAACGATCCTAGAGCCACTATGCTATAGTAGCTTTGTCTTTGCTACCCTAGTTCATGGTGTAATAGGTTATAAATTTTGTTGATTACTCCCTCCATCAAGGAGCACCAGCTGGACACGAATCAACTGAGACACCAATTGGGCACGAATCAGTAGGTAGTGGGTCTATAGTCACTACAGGGCATCCTAAATCAACCAAACCCTGATCAATCAAGTCCTGAATGGCGTGCCTTAGCATCACACAATTATCTATATCATGGCCATCTCTCTGTTGGTAGGTACAATGAATATCTGTCCTGAATCTTGGTGAGGTAAGATGTGGTGGTGGTCTAGGTGGTAGTGGAGCAATCAAACCTCCCTCAACCAATCTCTAAAATGCTCGGCTCAAAAGCATCCCTAGTTATGTAAACTGCCTAACCGGCCTCAGTGGAAGCGGTGCTCTATACTACTGATGGAACTATACAAGTGGCCTCTCAGAAGCTTGTGTAGCATATACCGGTTGTGGCGACGGATGTAGATAAGTAGGCCCTGCCGGCCTATAGGGAGCATATGGTCTATACTGATCCCGCTGTATCATCTGGTAAGGAGTGTCTAAGAACTGTCTCTGAGAAGGAGGGCGACGAGGGGACCTATGCCCTATCGTGCCAATGGTACTAACATCTGAAGGCCTGGATCCTGACCCCGACTTCTTCCCTTTTGAGTCTGAAGGGGAAGAGTCTACCCATAATCCTTTAGCTATGCCCTCCTCAATGCCATAGAGGGCCTGAACCAATGATCCAAAGTCTCTCAATGGAAAGCCCAAGAGATGCCTGGCAAAGCGGGGCTGAAGACTGCGCATAATCATGCTAATCTGATCACTCTCGGAGGGTCTATCTATAATTTGTGCTATCTTCTCCCTCCAGCGGGAGATGAATGAAGTAACTGACTCATCTAGCCTCTGCCTGAGGGCCTCTAGCTCCCTCCAGGATACATCCACTATAGTATTAAAAGAATACTGTCTAAGAAACTCCTATGCCAAATCAACCCATGTCCTACACCTCAAAGGGTTCAATGAGGCAAACCAACGCTAAGCGGCACCACTAAGAGACAGAGGAAATAACATGATCATTTGTGCCTCGTCCAATATATGCCTACGCATAACAGCGCTATACAATTGTAAATGAATACGGGGGCACCCTATCCTCGTGTACCTCTCAATGTCCGGCATGCGGAACTCAACTGGCAAAGCTGCCACTAGCAAGTCATCATATATGTCCCAACCCATGACTCCATCAGAAACATGCAGAGACCTGAACTGGGGGTGGTGGTGGAGGTGGAACTATATAGTCCTGTTGTACAGTAGGCCTAGATGGCAGTGGTGGAGGTGGAGGTGCAGTAGAGTCAAGCGGGGTGCTCCCCGGAACCGGCAATGGCTGGGCCTAGTGCCCGTCTATCCTCTAGCCTAATCCTAATATAGCATCCCAGAGTGATGCCATGGTATCTGTAATCTCAGTCAACTGGTCAACAGTGGCGTACTGGGGGTCCATATCTCTATGATATGATATCTACTCTAACTGATTGTGTAGATTTGATCCTCTAACCAATCTACCTCCAATCCGGATCCAAGCTCGAGAACCCAGGTCGGTCTAGGTCAACAATCTTACAAAAGGAAAGGGGTACGTCAGTCCCCGTGACTATCAATCCTGAAATCAATCCAGTAATGCAATCTTAAAACTAAATCCTCTAAAGGAATGAGCTGACATGTGATGTCAACAACTAATCCAACATATGGCTCCACAGGTAGGAGTAGGACTCTAACATGGTGATACCTTAAAGGTAAGGTGGCTCAAAAGCTAATAACGGGAAGAGGCAAGTCCTACAAGCTAGATGACTGTACCCACAGGGATACGCAACTTCTGATCCTAACTAACAATCAATCAACAATCAAAGTAACACACTAGCCATGCATGTATTCATGAAATCCAGCTTAGGGCTATACAGGCCTTCATTGCTCGGATATCCATCATCTTCATAGTGCTCCAAAACATCGATATAGCCCCTATGCTAGACCCTACTCTCAAACCCCTAGCTTGGTCGAAGGCAAACAGTTGGGAATGACTCCCAAACAATTTAAGAAACCAATAAGGAATAGTCAACCAAGACTAGTGATTCAGAAATAAGGGGATAGAAGCGCACCCCACAAACACAAGCGGAAAATAGTCATGCAAGAGAAAGGGTAGCTATGCAGTAAACAGTCATGCGCAAAGGGCAAGGCCTACCACAAAATCTACACACAATATGACCATCTATGCCAATCCCAAATCTCATAACTAAGTACCAATCAACAATGAGCAAGCATGCTAAAACCAATCAAGTAGACACACAAGCATCACCACATCACAGGTGCAGGCCAAATACCAATCAAGTACGTGATCATCAGTCATCTATGTAGCCTAAGAGTCTACTGATCAGAGAACCATGTGCTCTAATATACCCAATTCAAGTTCAACCTTGATCCTCTTATGAAACCAGAGATTCTGAGTTCGATCCGCAGTGAAGTCGCCAATTTGTGGACCCTCACCCAATCCACCGACAGACACGACTCACTATTTTAAAAGAATAAGAAAGTAAGTGTGTTTTCGAGTTTTGGAAAATCCATCCTCGGTGAGGAACGGTTTTATTTGGAGTTGCCACTTACTTTTTATTTTTATTTTTAAATGGGGAAAATTTAAGTAAGGAAAAAAACCCTTAATGACTCCAATATGGAAAAAACAGTCTACGAAAACTAGATTTTGCGTCTGGGGATCAGGTTACCTATTGGGAAGGTACCTCATGCGAGGTAGCACCCCTCTAGGCCCGGAACTCGGTCTCTACTAATGAATTGGGTACATTGGAGCATATGGGTCAAAGACCAATCGATCAATTAGGCTAAACAAATGACATAGATCACACGAACCTGCTTAGTATCTAGCGTGCACTTAGTCTCCACAAATCACAGCTAAAAGGTGCATACCTAAGGTCCCTAGCCAAGTGCTCCATAAGAGGTTAGTCAAGCAATATAAACACACAACGAGCAAACATATCCAAGCCCTATGCATGCATATGAATCCAATTCCCAACAAGTCAAGTACGTACCTCAGGTCCCCAGCCAAGCGCTATAAACAGGGGCAAATCAATAGACACAAGCATTTTTAATCAAACATCAAAATGTGCCCAAGCCAAACATTCACGATAAGCCCCCAACCTTCCTAGCCAATAATACCCTCAACTCATAGGTGGGCCCACATTAATTCAAACCAACTCTGGATTCAGACCCTAAAGGTGGCCTACAAGTGCCTTGGAGACTAAGGGCCCAAGCCACAACAAAAATGGGGGTCAAAACACATTGAAACTAGAGCTACCTAGTAGAACCAATTAAACCGGTTTCCAACCGGCTCAACTAGTTGAGAAAAAATCTAAAACTTTACCAAAAGATTCCTCAGAGAATAAGGAATCCAAAAAAACAATTGGCACTCAATTCTAAGCCCGGATGAGGGAGAACTAGCTAAAACAATGCAAAGCATTTAAAAAATGGGACTGCCACCAAGCCACCTGTTGAACCGGTTCTCAACTGGTTCATCTGATTAAGAAAAACTCTAAAACTTTACCAGAAGATTCCTTGACGAATAAGGAATCTAAAAAAAAAATAGCACTCAATTTCGAGCCCAGATGAGAGAGAACCGGCCAAAACAATGCAAAGCGCTTCAAAACCGAGGCTACCACAGAGCCACCCTATCATACTAAAATGAAGGCCACCCTCTCAAACTAAACTAATGACCCTAGGAGGCAATGATGACTGAGGACACCCTCCCATACACAACCAAGTGCCCCTGACTTCAAGTCTAAATCGGGCATCCAAGATGGGCAGCCCCTAAATCCAACATAAAGAATGTTATGGAGACCTCATCTATTGACGAAACGAGGAGGGCGAAAGTCCTCCACCCAAATCCTAAGCTAAGGAGAACATTGACTTCAAGCAAGCCAAGCCTAAGCTTTACTTTGTCTTTTGATTTTAATCAACTGAAATGTGACAGGAATGGCTTGAGTTCCCTAAATCAATTATCAATACCCTTCCTATTTCCCAAATTCAAAACAAACATGCAATTAGAATTTAATTCAACATTTCCTCAAATGCACAACCTAGGCTTTAACCACTCATTCATGCTCAAGTAAAGACTTGGCCCCAAGTGGGTAAATCTGGAACTGAGATCTAAATGGCCTAAAGGTCACTACCCTTAGCACACTAAGGGGCCATGGTGGCCCCTTTTCTCAACAAGCAAACCAATGATATCATTTCAATTGAGATATCCTACCAAAACAACACTTAGGGGTGGGCCTAAATCCCACCTAAATCCAAACTGTACTGAACCTGGAAAACATTTGAATATTAAAAAACAAAAGGGTCTCACAACCCGGGTCTTCCTCTCTTTACCCAACAACATCAAGCATCAATCAACCAATGGGAGAGACATATTCACCAACATATGAATAGAGAGATAATCTGAAGGAAACCACAACTGTCATACCAAATTCTCACGCATTCCCAAACAGAGGAAAGATAAGAAAACACAGCAGAATGAGTGTGCCAAAAAAAAGTAACTAAACTACCTTCCTCCTTATCTTTATTTCTTGCAATACTTTGAGGGATAGCAATAGTTAAGAGTGGCAGTGAGCCCGACCCTTACACAACATGCATAAGATTCTAAAGAAACTGACACCCATGCATCAACTAAACACAAAGAATATTGAAATCCATGAATGGGAGCATGAGTGCATACACAACAAGTCTAAAACAATCCATGTAGCTGGAATAATCTACTTAAATCAGAAGATGATATCCAAAGATTGGCTGAGCATAAAAAAAGACAATTCAATCAAACAGATGAAATTCCTTAAATTTCCTCATGAATCTTATCTGGTAAATATCCAAACTCAGACCTCCTTCTCCTTATTTCCTTCACGTGCAGAGCCTTTCAAATGTCAGAAGATTCCAACTTTCAAGTGGGGCCTAGAGTGGCAGCCTTGATTTATACACGAGCAACATTTCCTTACTCTCCTTTTCTTCTAAAAACAGAGGATCTGCTCCCTCAGCTTGCAATGCTTCTCCAAATGTATTCGAGACCCCCAAAAGTCTAAGGACCTCTTCACTCCACTCCCTCAGACCACTCACAAAAAGAAACCCTTCAAAAACCTCTTATAAAATTCCTCCCCCACAATTCCACAGAGTCCTCCCTCTCTGAAAAAGAAGAAGTCTCTTCAAATATTATTTTTTTCCTCTTTTATAGTCCCAAACCTCCAGCCATTAAAGCCTCTTCTTTTTTCTCTCTTTCAAGCTCTGGAAAGAGCTCCAATCAGTCTCAGAATCTGCTTCCCCATTAACTTCACTCCTCATTCTCCATGCAACCTAACTATCTTAAGCTTTCAACTTGCTTCCCCACCAAGGATCCATATGGATTCATGGTGGGCTACAAGGAATCCAAAATAAGGCCCAAAATGGATCCAAAATACAACCCAAAACTGATCTGGAGCCCATGGGCCCAAGCCATGTAGGAATTGGACTCCAAAATTAGTGCTCCATACAAGCTAACTCGATGAACCGGTTGAATCGGATGCCAGCTGGTCGATCCAATTAAGAAAAATTTTGAAACTTTTACAGAATGTTCCTTGAAGAATAAGGAGTCCATAAAAAAAATGGTGCATGATTCCGAGGTCGGATGAGGGAGATATGATCAAAACAAGCCCAAGTGCTCCGAATTCGGACCTGCTTCAATGAATTTTGCCTAATTTGAAACTTTTAGGGAGCCGGTCGATTCTGTTGATAAAAAATTTGAAATTTTGACATAATGTTCCTTGATGAATAAGGAGTCCACAAAAAAACTGTGCACAATTCCGAGTTCGGATGAGGGAGATATGATCAAAACAAGCCCCAAGTGCTCCGAATTCAAACCTACTTCAATGAATTCAGCCTAAACTGAAATTTTTGGGGGGCCTCACTTCCTTCCCTATAGCATGATGTAAATGACTAGGGAAATTGGCCATGACGGAAGTCCAAAATGAACTACACACCCGCGCTACATTGGACCGCAAATGAACCTACACAAGGCTCAGAAATCGATCAAGGACAAAAAGAGGTCACAGTGGGGTCATATGAAAACATGGGTGCATGTGACACCCATAGGATAAAATGCAAGTCTCAAGGGATAAAATTAAGGGTCTATAGCCTCTTCAAGGATATTTATTGTCCACGCTAAATTGCAAGCAAGTTTTCATTGGGATTTCTAAGAAGTAGCCAAGAGAAGTACAACTCATGACGATGACGAAGTCTGGATAAGAGTTCAATCTCTGTTAGGAAAACAGGGTTATCATTTAGGCTCCCTTTTATTCTAATGCTTTCCTTGAGTAGATCACTATTCCAAACATTAACAAGCTTGATTATGAGATGAATCTTGTTGCCTCCATGATAGATTCAACTACAAAAGGCATAAAACATAGATCACTAGTGCATTTGCCTTTGTTTCAACCTTTGCTTCTACAACAGTGATGAAGATAAACAATCCTGAGTGCTTTGTTCCACCATTCTTTGTATCATTCTGCAAAATTCTCCCCTCTTTGCTCTGTGTGGTAATAGGATAAAGAAAAAACATGACAAGGACAAACTCATTCTACTTCACTCAGTACTGCTATACTGATAGCCATGATCCTCTCCAGATTAGACACAAAAAAATCTTTAAATGGGTCCTAAAAACTAGATTTTCTACCCTATGACAGACTTAATCTTTTATTCACCACTTTTGTCTGGAACTTGTTCTTTCCTAAAGTGAGCCTAAAAGTCTGATAAAATCATAGTGAGCAGATGCAATCTTCTTCTTTGACTCCTTATTCTTCATTATTAATTTCATGGTCTATTGTTCTAAGTCCTCCATAGAATTCAACAAATCCACACAATTAGCTTCCTATATGTCAAACCTACTTGAGAGACCATATGCTGTGTCTAAATGCAACTTCTAATCCACAGGCCAAACAAACACCAAACTCAATGTAGGGAATTTGATCAAAATTAGGATAATGAGATTGAAACTCTGATAAAAGGGAACTTGAGTGAATTTAAGGTAGGTGTAAATAGGCAAGTGGAAAGGGTAAGCTACTCGGAGGCCAAAGCATAGCTTCTTTGCCACAATAGGAGGTTTATGGTGGTCCAGTTCATCTAAACTTGCTGAAAACCTCAATAGGTCCACAAAGCTGGAAATGCTCCCATCTAGCAAGATCTATTGGGCTTCAAGTGCACTATCATGTTGCTTATGTACTAGGTGTTGCAAACAAATTTTTTACTTGTGGTGCCAAGGGATACGATTCATAATCATTGTCTAGGTTTGGAAAGTTGGGATCATTGACTTCTATTGTCCTCTAGAGACTTAGGCTCCATCTTTCTCATCATGGTAGTCAGTTCTATCATTCAACATTTCTTATTCTCAACAATGGTCAACATGAATGATGTCAACCCCATGAGTTGCAAGCCCAGGTTAGGATCTAAGTTTAGTGGATAGTTGATGAAGATTTTCATCTTGAAAATATGACTTGCATGAAATTCCATTTTTGCTTTTCACAGGCATAACTGTATCACATATTGTCATAACCTTCTCCAAGTCCACATTGAATGCCATGTTTCTTCCATGGGATAAAATACCTGCTTCTAGCTTAATCATCATTGCTTTACTGCTTCCAAGCATTCCCAGCTATGCCCAAGTAGGAGTGATTTTAAATACCATATTTGACTTCCTAGTCTAAGTTAACAGAATGTGCAATAATTTGTGGCTCTTCTTTCCCAACAGATTTATCCTAAGCAATTATTGCTACAAAAAGAAATGTCAGCTGCAACTGTGATATTAAGTCCTAGGTTGCTTGTTATTTCCATAACTTTTCTTAAGCACCAAATGAATCCATTTTCGTCATTCTCATAATATTGAACAGACTTTTCCTTAGAAAACTCATTATTTTCCAGATTACTCATTGCATCAATAGTTCAGTGGGGCACATGGCAAAGAGCAAATTCTGCATTATCTTCATGCCCACTAGCTCAAGTAGAACTCTCCAACTCCCAATTCCTCATTGACTGCCAATTTTACTTTCTTTGTGGGATTAAGTTCATCTGTTGCAAATTTGTCACATCATTCTCTTCTCAATGTGAAACAAGACCTAAAAACTAACAGTAATAAAAGAATCTGGTTTTCCTTTCCCAACACAAACCCTTTCCATTAAAAATAAAAAAATAAAAAAAAATCGGTCGTTTAGGTTTACTACCAAAAGAAAGATGACCATACTTCATAAAAAATCATCGTAATCCCAAGACTACTCACCATTTCCACAACCCTCTTCAAGTGTTCAATGTTGTTCTAACTATCCCATTTTCAAGTGGCATCACAGAAGCAAGTTCATCAATACATCTACTCTATGATGAAACTGTGTTTCACCACATGTGAATACTAATAGGTTGAACCCTGTAGAGAAATATTCTATCTTCCCATTCCCATCATACAACTTCCACACCTTCACAATATTATCAGAGCCACCAAAAACCAACTTCTGAATAGGACTCAATAGACCTGATCCAACTAAAGCATAAGATTACAGATGATAGTAGAATATGGCTTTGGAATTGATCTAACCTAAATAGCAATCAAAATGACACAGCTAAACCAACTCACCCCAAACCAGAATTTCCCAACATACTCTTTGGAATTAGTGACACCATTCTCCGAACCACTTATCTTCACAGTTCAAGGCTCAAGAAAATGCAAAAACCAAAAATAAGGGGAAAAAACAAAAACATAACACCAAAGAAAGGAACAAAATAAACCAAAATATCAAATAACACAACCTTATTTCATGTTTGAATCAATGGGCTAAAAACCAGTGAGACCAACAAAGAACCGGAGCATGATTATCTAATATACAAAAAAGAAAACGAAAAAATGATTCAAATATAAGCTATTTCAAAAAAGGCAAAGGATGAACATCAGATGAACCAAAACCATGGAAAACTTATAATCAATTTAGATTCCACCAACCAAAATGTAGTCCAAGCAATCCACTTTCAAACAACAAACAAAAACCAGAAAATGAGACGAAATAAAGCATTAATGAAAAGAAATAAGATTCATAGCAACCATACTTGGAAAGGCTTCAAATACCCTCTTTCTTCTTCCAAAGCTAGCAAAATCAGTTGGATTACCCTTTTTCCTTTACTGGTCTATCTCCTTCCACTTTCTCTACTCGAGCTTGTTCTTCTCTCTATCACAACCTACCAGCAAAATCCCAAATCTTTTTCTCTTATTCTTATGATAGCCCGAAATCCCACTCTTTTTACTTTGCTTACTTTCCAAGCCTTTCTTTCAGAACCCTCAGCTTGCTCTCTCTGCCTCTCATAACTCTCAGCTCAAGAAAATCCTAAAATCCCAAAAATCCTCCCAAAACGGAGATTGTGTTCTCCTTCCAATACCCTAAAGCCCCCACTTCTAGAAAAATCTTGGACATATGATCTATCCACCTCTAACTAACTAGTCTCTAGAACCCTCTAAATGTAACTACCACCCCCTTTCACCTCTTCTCTTTTTATTTCTTTTCCTACTAAGATATTTCTCCCAAAAGATCAAAGCTAAAATAAAAAAACCCAAGATCCTAACTAAAGCCTTTTTTTTTTTCTTAAAATGCTCCCCACGTGATATCCATGTCTCACCAACTTTCTGGAGATTTCCTAACTACTCAGAATTTTTCAGAATGCCACTAGTTCACACTTTTTTACCTGAATGCTCTTCATGCTTTTCCCCATGAATACCTTATCTTGCAAGACTCCTTTTCTTATAGAGTTCTCTTCCCAGCTTCTTCTAATCCCCATCTTTTCCTCATGTGACCTCACAAAGAAAATCTATGTATTAGTAACCATAAGGCAAATCACACACTAACAAGAATTAGTTTTCATGAAAAAATTAAATATATTAGCATGCAATTCAAGATTAAAAATAAATTTTATGTAACTAAAAATTAAAAAATCAAAACTATGCAATTGACAATTAAAAATATCAAACTAGTATACTTAAATATCCTAATGCACACAAAAATTCAAATTATTTGTAACATGCAATCAAATATCGAAATGACTCATACACAATCAAAAAATCAAAATCAAATCCAACTCATCTAAACCTAAAATCATGTACTAAAAGAACAAAGGTCAAACATAAATGCACTAGAAGAAAATCAAAGTTAAGACAATCAAAATCCTAAACTAAAAAAACTAGAGGTCACTGATCATCACACTAAGGATCTCACAAAGTCCCCTAAGATATCTCCAAAGAAAGTCCAAAGATACTGATTGAAAAAGTCACAGTAGACTACCAATGGAACTTAAAAAACAACTTGGATAAGGACACATAAGTGCATAATAGGGCAATAGAGGATGTAAGAAAGCAATCCTGAATGAAATATGCCAAGAGGACAAAATAGAGGGTCTACATCATGACAGACATGTTTCTACATAGCAATCAATAACAATAATATTCAGTCATAGCATATAATGAAAATTCCTAAAAAATGATTAAATAAACATATTAAACATTTTCTTAACTTGTGCATAATTCTAAATTACCATTTAAACTAGCTTTAGTTCAAAGAATTGTTAGAAAACAAGATTATAGTTAAATTAAAAATGTTATCAAAATGAGCTTTTGATTTCTATTTCTCTTCTTGAGTCATCTTATTTAAATCAAATTTGTGATTTCAACTCCTCTTATTGTGGATTTGCATTTTGCACATGCATCCCTACTCTATGGTGAAACTCACTTTCTTAGTGGAAAACTATTTTTTTATAAAATTTGATCCACCACTTATTTTTATTTTTAAAGGAAAATAAAATAAGATGTAGTGATTCCTTATTTTTTGGAAAAGCTTGTCTTTAAAACACCCAAGTCTCAGTTTGAAGGTCAAGCTACCTATTAGGAAAGTACCAAAAAGGTAGCACCCTTCTCAGCCTTGAAAACACTTAGACACTTTCTTAGACTTACAAGTTGGTGGTTTGGGGGATGGAAGACACATTTTGAATAAAGTTCGGAGGATGTTTTGGGGAGGTAGAGAACACACACCATTGAGGGCCTTTGGAGAACATGTGTACACCATTGTGGAGGGCCATCCATTCATGAGGAGAAAGACGATGAAGGACACACAATAGAGGGCAAAAGGTCGCACAACAAATCCTTGAGAGAAGCACACACGCACCGACAGAATTTTAGATTGGATATACAAAGTGCACATTAACAAATCAAAAGTGAGTTTTCAGTTCTCTCTTCTTGATTTTTATTTTTTATTGTTGATTTTTTTTATTGGTTGTGTTTGTGATCTACTTTACGTAATTTTCTTACCATTAATTGTAGATGTTTTCTTCTCTTCAATGATATTGTTATTTTATGATAATTTGTATTTCCATATTATTAATATATGATAATTCATATTTCCTCTAATATCTTTGATTGTTATTATTATTATTATTATTATTTCCTATCTCATTCTATTGATCTCTTATTATCAAATTTTTAATGTTTTTCATCTTCAGTTGGATAAATCACATGTTAAAGTAGATTTTTTATTTCTTTAGTTTGCTTATTCTTTGATATCATATATAGTTTAGTTTTAAAAATTTATTAATTTGGGTGCTTTGATGACATTGTGTCTATTTTAGTTTTTTTTTTTTCAAAAAAAAAATATTAGTTTGGTCGTTCTTTGATCTCAAATTGAGTTTAGTATTTTAAAATTTATTAATTTGGGTGATTTGTTGATATTGTGTCTATTTTAGTTTTTTTTTTTTCAAAAATCATTGGTCGGTTGTTCTTTGATCTCATGTCTAGTTTAGTATTTTAAAATTTATTATTTTGGGTGTTGTGTTGAAATTATATCTATTTTAGTTTGTTTTTTCTTAATTATTAGTTTCGTTACTCTTTGATATCATGTATAGTATAGTTAAAAATCCATGTTAAGTTATTTATTAGATCTCCCTGAATGCTAGTTTAGCTAAAATTCATATTAAGTTCTTTTTTCTTTTTAAGTTTTTTATTTGCTAGTTTAGTTAAAAATCCATGTTAGGTTATTTATGAAATCTTTTTAAATGCTAGTTTAGTTAAATTTCATATTAAGTTAATTTTTAAAGTTCTTTTTATGCTAGTTTAGTTAAAATTCATGTTAAGTTATTTTTTAAAAAGTTCATTGTATGCTAGTTTAGTTCAAAATTCATGTTAAGTTATTTTTTCAAAGTTCTTTATATGCTAGATGTGTTTAAAAGAATTCATGGAATGTCCATTTTGATAATTTATATGCTAGATGTTTTTCTAAAAAAATTCATTGAGTGTTTGATCTATGTATATGGATGATTCTTTAAAAAAAATATATATATTGAGTGTTTGCTTTGATCCACTTAGTTAAATGCTTTTAAAAGAATTCATAAAATGTTTGTTTTGATAATTTATGTGCTAGGTGCTTTAAAAAAAAAATTCTTTGAGTGTTTGTTTTGATAAATTTATACGCTAAATGCTTTTAAAAAGAATTTATTGGGTGTTTATTTTGATCATTTATATGCTAGATGTTTTTAAAAAAGAATTAATCGAGTATTTGTTTTGATAATTTATTGTTTTGATTAATTTACATATTAGGAGCTTTTAAGAAATTCATTGAGTGTTTGTTTTGGGAAATTTATATATTAAATGCTTTCAAGAAATTCATAGAATGTTTGTTTTGATACATTCATATGTTAGAAGCTTTTAAAAAATTCATTGAATGTTTGTTTTGGTAAATTTATATGTTAGATGCTTTTTTAAATAAAAAAAAAATCATTGAGTGTTAGTTTGATTCAATTTATATGTTAGTTAAAAATTCATTGAATGCATGTGCAGTTAAAGTTTCATGTTAGTAATTTTTTTTTAATTCATTGGATGTTACATTTGGTTAAAGTCCCAACTACTCAGAGCAAGTTATTTAACTCCTAAATTAAGGTAGTGAACTTGGTTTTAGCAAGAATAGGATGAAAGTTGAAAGCAAGTGGACAGCCAGCTTGTTTTTTACGAATACCCTACTAAAGCATGGGGATCATAAAGGTCAAATTCCAAGGAAGCGGGATCGGAGCCTATGGATGCAAATGAAACTTCTTTACTCTAATTCTATTCTTGACAACTTGAAACCAGGAAAGAGCCAAGGATCTTGAAAAGGTTGACTCTTGACACCAAGTATATGGTGTTACCAATTAGGTAATGTCACATCTTTTGTGCTGCATACATGAGAGCAAGGCATTCCTTTTGAATTGGTTATATCGGTGTTCTGTAGTAGTAAGTGAAGGCAGTTGATAGCCCATAGATGATTGAAATCCAAAAACAAAGGATTCTTATACTACGTTCAATGATGTTTTCTAGCAAAATTAATCTGCCTTTCCTTTCATTCTATTCGATGAAAGAGGTGAGTGAGAAAAACGATAGGGTCATCAAAGGTAGTTCAACGAGTCAGTTAGTGGAAAGGTGAACTTTGGCCGATCAATGCTTCCATTAAAAAAAAAAAACTTCTTCTTTTTTCGATGTTTAAGAATCTGATTTGTGTTGATTTCACATATCCTTTACTATTTAAGTTATCCACCATAAAAGAAGGGATTAGATTTCTCGTCGGGAAGAAAAGCACTGACTTGAATTGCGCTTTCCATTATCGTGGTAGGAAAACCCTAGTTCAACCAACATGCTTTTTCTCATTCGCTCACTTGAAAAAAAAATGCTTTTTCCCTTGCTAGCTTTCCACTATTTAGACTTGTTTATTTCCTACGCTATTCGGTTCACTGGCATGTTCGGTCTCATACAAAGGAAAGACTGGATGGTCAATCACTCATGAATTCTTTCTCAAATCACTACTAGAATATATTTTATAGAAAGAGTAGCTTGAAGCAAGTGGCTGATTAATACTCAAAAAGTGCTCTTTTATAGCTTCTTATAAACTCTTTTAAACACTTTTGAGTAGTAATTAATACCTTTTAACTCAATTGGCACATTAAGGACCCTTGCAAGTGTTATTAATCAATTTTTGGCAAGTTTTGGTGTTTTTGATAGCTTTTTGATCATTAAAACAGGCTAAGAATGAGGGAGGACTTTGTGTAGTCCATAGCAAAGCAAGTTGAAGGTAAATTACATGAAGAATCCAAGTTTTGGAGAGCTTCGAAGCCTTTGCCAAATCAATCAAGTATGCAAGGAAGAGAATCAGAGAAGGAATTTAACATTCAACAATTTCGCAACCCCTTACGAAATTTTTGCAAGCTTGCGAAATACCCGAGAAGAATACAAGCTGCAGGACAGAGAGCAAGGTTGTGAAGAAGGAATTTTGCAACCTTGTGAAATTTCGCAAGCCTTGCGAAACTGAGAATGAATTTCGCAACCCTTTGCAAAATTTTCGCAAGCTTGCGAAAACAACTGAGGAAAATGAATTTCATAACCCCTTGCGAAATTTTTGCAAGCCTTGTGAAATCTTCCTGTAATCTTCAGATATTTTTGCACCAACTCCGTTAGATTTTTATCTCAAGATATTTTGTGTAATTACCTATTCTCTCCTTGTAATCAGCTAAAGATCTTTTTAGATATTTAGGATATCTAATTGAGGGGTTTAAAATATATCTCTATATGTCTTAAGATATCTCTTTTTGTAATATCTCGGAATCTTGGAAGAAATTCTTGGGATCACTTGTAATCTCTTGGAAGAAATTCCAGAGAAGACTTGTACATTCTTTATGGTAAGAAATATACAGAGCGTTGCTCTGCCTTACCTACTTATTTTGACTTTATTTTCTTTCTAGCCAAACAACCTCTGACGCTGTTTTCTCAAAGGATGAGTAGCTAGACTTTTCGTTTCTTGGACTGAAGGAAGCTAGGTAAAGGATCCGGATACAAAAGTGGGAGTTTTCCTTGTTTCAGTTTTTAATGAAGAGAAGTTGTGACCTGTTAATGGGTTTTATATTTTTAGTTAACTTAAAATCCCTTAAAATCACTTTAACCAACACTTGGTAAGCTTTTTGGACTCCATCCATTGAGATCCATTAGTTATCTCTTGCGAGCCTCTAGGAGGTGGTTTAAAGGTAGGATTACCTAGAATAGCCAACACTTAGTAAGCTTTCGGACTCCCTGGAGACATCCATTAGTTATCTCTTGTGAGCTTTTGAAGGGTAATCTAAGGTTAAGGATTACCTTGAATGGCCAATACTAGGTGAGAGGTATGAACCATTGCAAGATGATTCACTGAGAGGAATTTAGTGTTTGAAACCATTAATGGGAAGCAACTGTAACACACTGGTTTGGGAAATAAGTATAGGTTAAATCCCCAATGCGAGGAAAAGATCCGGAATCTCCCCTTTTGTATAAGGAACCTGAACCTAGTGACTTAAAACTCCAATAAACCTTTTCTTTGTAATTAATCTCAGTTACTATTTTTGGTTAGCTTAAAACCAACCTTTTTCAACCAACTTTATGCTTTCTTTTAAAGCTAACTCATAAAAGAAAAACCACCATTTTAGTGTTGTAACTAATATCACATGTGAAATGAAAATCCATCCCTATGGACGATCCTAGAACCGCTATGCTATGCTACCCTAGTATATGGTGAATTAGGTTTATAAATTTTGTTGATAACTCCCGTCTGAGGATTGAATCAAGAGTACACCAATTGGGGACGAATCAAATGGTGCCGTTGCCGGGGATGGTGCCACTTCATAGTGATATAACCTTTCCAGAACACTTGTGATCTTCATCACAAGTTTGGTGATTTTTCTTTTCTTTTACTAACTCTTTTTATTTGTTTATTTTTACTTGTTTCTGCTTTTAGTTTACCTTTTAACTAGTCTTAGTTAACCTTAATTTTTTTTTCTCTAGTATTGTTTTTCTTTTGTTTTATTTATTTTTGTTTCAGTTATTGCTAGTTGTGCATGCCATATTGGATACGAGACAATGAGGGAAGACTTGTGAAAATAAAAAATCCTCACAAAATAGAGTTGGAATTGTGTGAACGTCATGGAAGCTACACTTGAAGATCAGCATAGTCAACATGCTCAGGAGGAGAATATCAACGCACACCGATCTATGAGGGACCGCATGCATCCACCTCGTATGAGTGCACCGTCATGTATAGTGCTACCTACAGAGCAACTAATGATCCGACCACATATTGTGCCACTTCTACGTACTTTTCATGGGATGGAAAGTGAGAATCCCTACATGCATATCAAGGAATTTGAGGAGGTTTGTAATACATTCTGAGAAGAAGGAGCTTCAATCGACTTGATGAGGCTCAAGCTATTTCCTTTCACTTTGAAGGACAAGGCCAAGGTCTGGATTAATTCTTTAAGACCAAGGAGCATCCGAACTTGGACTGATTTGCAAGCTAAATTTCTCAAGAAATTTTTCCCGACTCATAGGACCAATGGCTTGAAAAGGCAAATTTCAAACTTCTCAGCTAAAGAGAATGAGAAATTCTATGAGTGTTGGGAGAGATACATGGAAGCTATCAATGCTTGTCCTCACCATGGCTTTGATACATGGCTATTGGTGAGCGATTTTTACGACGGTATGTCTTCCTCAATGAAGCAACTCTTAGAAATGATGTGCAGAGGAGACTTCATGAGTAAGAATGCAGAGGAAGCCATGGATTTCTTGAGTTATGTAACCGAAGTTTCAAGAGGATGGGATGAGCTGAATGCCAGAGAAGTGGGAAGAATGAAGTCTCAACCTAATGCTTCTAATGCTAATGCTGGGATGTATACTTTAAATGAAGACACTAGTATGAAAGCAAAATTTGCAGCTATGGCAAGAAGATTGGAGGAGCTAGAAGTGAAGAAGATACGAGAAGTGCAGGCCATTTCAGAAACACTAGTGCAAGCTATGTTGTGTTCCATTTGTCAATCTTTTGAGCACTTGGTGGTGGAGTGTCCTACAATTCCAGCCATGAGAGAAATGTTTAGGGATCAAACAAATGTTATTGGACAATTTAAGCCCAATAACAACGCTTCATATGGCAACACCTACAATTCAAATTGGAGGAACCATCCAAATTTCTCTTGGAAGCCAAGGGCACCTCAGTACACGTAACCTGGCCAAGCACCTCCGTAAGCCTCAAATCTTGAACAAGCCATTATGAATCTTAGCAAGGTCGAGGGAGACTGTTGTAGACCAGAAATCCATCAATGCTTAGCTCAGTCAAAGAATTGACAGTTTAGACACTAGGATGGATGGGAAGCAAAATGATCTATCTCAGAAGATAGATAATCTCCAATACTCGATCTCAAGGCTCACCAATCTCAACACAGTGCAAGAGAAAGGAAAATTTCCTTCTCAACCTCATCAGAATCCCAAGGGTATCCATCAAGTGGAGGCTTAGGAGGGAGAATCTTCACAGGTGAGGGAAGTCAAAGTAGTCATCACTCTAAGGAGTGGTAAAGAGGTTGATCTACCTACATCCAAGTTAGAGCATCAACCAGAGAGTGAAGCAGAGAAAGAGAAGAGGGAAAAAATCAAAGGAAATAAGAAAGGGAACAATGCAAAGAAGGAGGACCTTGAATCTACTGTGAATGAAGAACCAGAGAGGACCATCAACCAGGAAGATCTAATGAAGAAACACATGCCTCCACCTTTTCCCCAAGCTTTGCATGGAAAAAAGTGAATTAGCAATGCATTAGAAATTCTTGAAGTGTTGAGGCAAGTGAAAGTTAACATCACTTTGCTAGACATGATCAAACAAGTTCCGACTTATGCAAAATTCCTGAAGGACTTATGCACCATAAAAAGAGGGTTGAATGTGAGTAAGAAGGCCTTCTTAACTGAGCAAGTAAGTTCCATTATACAGTGTAAGTCTCCAGTGAAATACAAATATCTGGGCTGTCCTACCATCTCAGTGATGATTGGAGAGACATGTATAGAGAAAGCTTTGTTGGACTTGGGGGCAAGTGTGAATTTGCTACCCTACTCTGTCTACAAGCAATTGGGACTTGGAGAGTTGAAGCCAACATCAATCACTCTATCTCTAGCAGATAGATCTGTGAAAATTCCAAGAGGTATGATTGAAGATGTCCTAGTTCAAGTTAACAAATTCTACTACCCAGTGGATTTTGTTGTTCTTAATACGGACCCATTTGCAAGAGAAGCTAACTGTGTTCCTATCATACTTGGAAAACCATTCCTAGCTACATCAAATGCTATCATCAATTGTAGGAATTGAGTCATGCAACTTACATTTGGCAACATGACGTTGGAGCTCAACATCTTCTATGTGTGCCAAAAACAATTCCATCCGGAAGAAGAAGAAGGACCAGAAGAGGTGTGCATGATAGACAACCTAGTGGAGGAGCATTGTGATAAAAAAATACTAGAAGATTTGAATGAGAGTCTTAGGGATCTTGATGAAGGGTTACTTGAACCCTCAGATTTGCTTGCTACTCTGCCCCCTTTGAAGATGAGGGAAGAAATTCTCCCTTTATTCAATGGGGAGGAGACACAAGAAGTTGTTAAGGAGGAGCCCCCCAAACTTATTCTGAAGCCATTACCCAAGGAATTGAAGTATGCATACTTGGAAGAAAACAAACAAAGCCCTGTTGTTATTTCTTCGTCTCTTACCACTACTCAGGAGGATTTTCTACTTGAAATATTTAGGAGATGCAAGAAGGCGATAGGGTGGAAATTTTTTTATTTGAAAGGGATCAGCCCTTTAGTTTGTACTCATCATATATACATGGAAGAAGAAGCTAAGCCAGTTCGTCAACCTTAGAGAAGGTTGAACCCTCATATGCAAGAGGTGGTGCGAGCTGAAGTGCTTAAGCTACTTTAGGCTGGTATTATTTACCCCATATCAGACGGCCCATGGGTGAGTCCTACGCAAGTCGTGCCACAAAAATCAGGGATCACAGTGGTGCAAAATGATAAGGGAGAAGAAGTTTCTACACGCCTTACTTCAGGTTGGAGGGTGTGTATTGATTATAGAAAGTTGAATGTTGTAATAAGGAAGGACCACTTCCCGTTGGTGTTTATTGATCAAGTGCTTGAGAGGGTCTCAGGCCATCCATTCTACTGTTTTTTGGATGGCTACTCCGGGTATTTTCAAATAGAAATTGCTATTGAAGATCAAGAGAAGACCACTTTCACATGTCCATTTGGAACCTACGCATACAGAAGAATGCCTTTCGGCTTATGCAATGCACCAACAACATTCCAAAGATGCATGTTAAGCATTTTAAGTGATATGGTGGAGCGTATTATGGAAGTCTTTATGGACGATATCACCATATATGGAAGTGCGTTTGACGAATGCTTAGTCAACTTGGAAGCTATGCTGAATCGATGCATTGAGAAAGACTTGGTGCTTAATTGGGAGAAATGCCATTTCATGGTTCCCTAAGGGGTTGTCCTTGGGCATATTATCTCAAAGCAAGGCATTGAAGTGGACAAAGTAAAGGTTGAACTTATTGTCAAGTTGCCATCGCCAACAATTGTCAAAGAAGTAAGGCAATTCCTTGGCCACGCTGGGTTCTGTAGGAGGTTTATTAAAGATTTCTCTAAACTTGCAAGACCTCTTTATGAACTATTGGTAAAGGATGCTAAATTCATATGGGATGATCGATGTCAACGGAGTTTTGAAGAACTGAAGCTAATGCTGACAACCGCTCCAATAGTGAGAGCTCCCAACTGGCAATTGCCCTTTGAAGTGATGTGCGATGCTAGTGACTTTGCTATAGGAGCTGTTCTTGGGCAAAGAGAAGATGGAAAGCCTTATGTGATCTACTATGCAAGCAAAACGCTGAATGAAGCGAAAAGAAACTACACAACCACAGAGAAAGAATTGTTGGCTGTAGTTTTTGCCTTAGACAAATTCCGCGCTTACTTGGTGAGGTCTTTCATTGTGGTTTTCACTGACCACTCGGCCTTGAAATATCTGCTGACTAAACAAGATGTAAAAGCGAGGCTAATTAGATGGATTTTCTTGCTTCAAGAGTTCAATCTTCAGATCAAAGACAAGAAAGGAGTGGAGAATGTGGTAGTCGACCATCTATCAAGGCTAGCCATCGTACATAATTCCCATAGTTTTCCAATTAATGATGATTTTCTAGAGGAGTCACTCATGTTGATAGAAGTCGCTCCTTGGTATGCTCATATTGCTAACTATTTAGTTACCAAAGAAGTCCCAAGTGAGTGGAAAGCACAAGATAAGAAGCACTTCTTTGCAAAAATTCATGCCTACTATTGGGAAGAACCATTTCTATTCAAATATTATACGAATCAAATAATACGAAAGTGCGTCCCTGAGCAAGAGCAATAGGGGATCCTTAGTCATTGCCATGAAAGCGCATGAGGAGGCCACTTTGCTTCTCAGAAGAAAGCTATGAAGGTATTGTAATCAGGTTTTTGCTGGCCATCACTTTTCAAAAATGCCCACACCATGTGCAAGAGTTGTGACCAATGCCAGAGGCTTAGGAAATTAACACGTAAGAACATGATGCCTTTAAACCCCATTTTAATAGTTGATCTTTTTGATGTCTGGGGCATTGACTTCATGTGACCTTTTCCTATGTCCTTTGGCTATTCCTACATCTTGGTGGGAATGGATTATGTTTCTAAATGGGTTGAAGTGGTCCCGTGCAAACGCAATGATCATAGAGTTGTTCTCAAATTTCTCAAAGAGAACATCTTCTCTAGATTTGGAGTACCCAAGGCCAAAATCAGTGATGGGGGTACTCATTTTTGTAACAAGCCGTTTGAAACTCTTTTAGCCAAGTACGGGGTGAAGCATAAGGTAGCTACACCTTACCTCCCTCAAACTTCTGGGTAAGTTGAGTTAGCAAATTTGGAGATCAAAAACATACTGATGAAGGTGGTGAATACGAGCAAAAGAGATTGGTCTGTTAAGCTTCATGATTCACTATGGGCTTACATAATAGCTTACAAGACCATTCTTGGAATGTCTCCTTATCGCCTAGTCTATGGCAAAGCGTGTCATCTCCCCGTTGAAGTACAATACAAAGCTTGGTGGGCAATCAAGACGCTCAACATGGACTTGAACAGAGTCGGCATGAAAAGATTTATAGACCTTAATGAGATGGATGAACTGAGAAACGACGCCTACAATAATTCAAACATTGCAAAACAAAGATTGAAAAGGTGGCATGATCAGTTAATCTCCCGTAAAGAATTCCAGAAAGGACAAAGAGTCTTGTTGTATGACTCTAAGCTTCACATCTTCTCGGGAAAGTTGAAGTCAAGATGGATAGGTCCCCATTTACTATCCAACAAGTGTATTCAAATGGAGTAGTAGAACTACTCAATTCCAACAACACTAGGAGTTTCAAAGTCAATGGCCAACGTCTCAAGCCATTCGTGGAGCCATTTTCTTGAGATAAGAAGGAAATCAACCTCCTTGAGCCACATCAAGCTTAAAAAGACAAATAGTTAGATGGACTTAGTCTGTCAGAAGACATTAAGTCCATATTTTTTGTTTTAATGTTAATTTCAAGTTTTATTGATTTAGTACTTGTTTTAATTGAAATTTCTTGCTTTAATTTTATTTTGTTGTGATTTAATTTAATTTTTGATGATCAATTGCAGGTGGATTCCAAAACAGATGGAAAAACTTTTCAAATTTTTTCTGAGGAGGAAAAATAGAGCAATTCATAAGGCATGCAAAAATTTCGCAACCCCAAATTCACTTTACAAAAATTTCGCAAACCCCAAATTCACCTTGAGAAAATTTCACAGGGGCTACGACAAAATTCGCAAACCAGCTTTGCCTTGCAAAATCCCATGCGAAATTTGAAAAGCCTGTGCAAACTTATTTCGCAAACCAGATTTGCCTTGCAAAAACCTTGCGAAATTTGAAAGAGGTTGCAAACTCAGTTCGCAACTCAAAAGTCCATTTCGCAACCTTGCGAATTCCAACGGTCTCTCTGTGAATTCCAACAGTCACTTAAACCTCTATTTAAAGGCATCCAAGCCATGTATTCATTTCGCAAACCCATCTGCTCCTTGCGAAACCCTGCACCACCTTTGCGAATCGGCTTTCTCTCCATTCCACGCCCCGCGGCCACCCATTTGAAGAGGCGACCTACACCTTTCGCTCCATTTCGGCCATGGCGCGCATTAGAGGAGGCCATACCAACCCTT